>NC_072892.1:183043448-183678399 GCF_027943255.1 Anastrepha obliqua | reverse complement strand
AAAGGTTTGAGATTTATGAAATGGAAGGCTATACGCTTGAACAAAATTGGGAAATATTGAAAACCTATTTCCAAAGTGGTGAGTCTCCTTCTTCTTTTCTGATGAAGCTGATTTTCACATCGGTGGCTACGTCAATAAGCAAAATTGTCGGATTTGGGGCTCAGAAAATCCACACGTTACTGTAGAGAAGCAAATGCATCCACAACGAGTCACTGTTTGGTGCAGTGTTTGGTCTGGCGGCATCATCGGGCCATTTTTTTCGAAAATGAGCGAGGAGCCGCGGTTACAGTAAATGGCGAGCGTTACCGTGACATGCTCAACGAGTTGTTTCCAAAAATTGAAGAGGATGACATGGACGACATTTGGTTTCAACAGGACGGTGCAACTTGTCACACTGCCAAAGTTACACTCGAACTTTTGGCTACCGTCTTTGAAAACCGAATTATCAGCCGAAATTCCGATGTCAATTGGCCGCCTCGGAGCTGTGATTTAAGCCCGTTGGACTATTTTTTGTGGGGAGCCGTTAAGGACAAATGCTATGCGAACCAACCAGAGACGATTGATGCTTTAAAACACGAAATCGAAATTGCCATTCATGAAATTGGGGCCCAAACAATCGAAAATGTGCTTAAAAATTGGGTTTATCGAATGGCCTACTGTAAAGCCAGTCGTGGCAGTCATTTGAACGATATTACTTTTCATTCATAAATGAAAATGTTCAATCTTCAAAAAAAAAATAGTTTGAAAAAATATTGATTAGTTTTTTTTTATAGCCGATTCAAAAAGCAAATTTTACATGGCCCACCCTGTAAATACTAAAAAATGATATTTTACAAGCAGAGTTATTACATTTGGAGCGTCAAAGACACGAGTAGGCACCTACGTGGGTTTGTATGTACAGATGTCTATATATGTATGTGTTTATGTGCCAGTATGTGTGCCGACATGTTTGCGCGATAAATAAAAGACTTCTGTATTTTTTCTTGTATAAATATTAACACATCTAATTCCATAGAAATATATTTTTTTCGTTTCTTTCCACCTGAATAACATCACTTCTTTATCAAATCTAGAATAGCAATAAATAAATTTCTATTCGAAAGCAACGTACGAATGTGAATTGAGTTCGATAAGTACAATTATAATTTCCTAGTTTGTTTTTGTTTTTTTTTTTACTAACAAATACTTCATTTCGCAGTCACTATGCTGTGAATCCAATCGAGGTATGTGGAGACATCTGTATATACGGCCGGGTGGCCAGCCATTCCACAACGCGTGAATCCAAAGCTCACGACCCCATAGACAATCCAACGCGAGAATTTACGATCGAAGTACATGAGTGGGGCCCCACTGTCGCCGGCACATGTGTCCTTAGCGAATTCACCACCGGCACATATCTGCTTCGGACCCAATTCGATGCCAAACATGGACAAGATACTGGTACAGTTATCACGCTCCACATAAGGGATTCTTAGCTTGAGCTTAATAGGGCTGTGAATGTTGCGGAAGTACTTGTTGACTACATGTGGAAGGATGGAGAGAGATTGGATTATAACCAAATGTCAATTAGAGATTAGCGAAAGTTAGCCTACACTTACATAAATCAGTGCGTCCCCAACCGGACACAGAAAACATTTCACCATCCTTAAAAGGACTTTCATCAGTTTCACTTGGCAGGCAAATGGGCATTATGAAGTGGGTAAAGGACACTGCCCGTCTCAGTCGTACTATGGCGATGTCATTGAATTTGCTGAAGGAATTCTCATTATATTCGGGATGCACGAATATTTCATCAATGCCAATATCCAATGCAGCGTCCGCGCAGTTGAGGTAATCCTGCTCCTCGATGCAGTCTGGTTCGGTTTTGACGTTAAATTCTCCTAAGCGAATGAATTTCCTAAACAGAAAGGTTATTATTAGACAGTAAGTAACGAAGGTAGGTTGTAGCACGGACGGGATCGAACTGTACATACTTGGCGCATATTTACAACTGAAAATCACCTTAAAATATCGCATAATGTTAAAGAGTACCCCAACCCCGTCACATGCTAACGTTCACTAGTGTTTCCTTCTTAGCTACTGAAATGTGGTCCATATCTATGTTTTGGGGATTTTAAAAATATCTCAACTTAGTATGGCAGATTTCCTTCATTAATAACTAAAACATTGCATATGTAGCACTTCGGCAAATTACCGAAAAAAAGTGAGTGGAGTGCAGCTTTAATACCAGCTTTACTCTGTAAGGAAGGAAGTTTCCAGATGCACTGAGATATGCCAGGTTTTAATGGAGTGCACTGACGGACAGGCACACAAAATTTACATGATCGCGATGGGTTTTATAATATTTTTGCCAAATAAGTATTCAATAAAAAATTCCTGTGTACGAGGGTCGTTTGAAAAGTCCATGCAAAGTTAGAGCGACGGCACTACTGACGCGTATCGAAGTTATGTTTAGTTAGTAGCAGCTCTCGGACTCAACGCACAAAAGTTTCAGCCAGAGCGGTATAGTTCGGTCTTTGTGTTTGTCATTTGTTTGAATCGAGAAAGTCGAGTGCTTTTCCTTTTCCACCACGACAACTCACCAGTTACCGGCTCAGCAGCTGTGGTTGCAAATTTAATGGAAATAGGGCCCGAGCTCGTTTCACATCTCCCATATTCTACAGACTTTGTTCTTTTGGGTCGCTTGGACTGCTATTGGTTCGCCAATTCGAAGAAATGGCTGGAGGGAAAAAGATTTTTTTCAAACGAGCAGTTGATTGCAGAAACGAAAGGCTATTTTTCAAACTTGCACAAATTCCTTTTTTCTTTGGAAGACATCAACAAACTGGAACAGCGCTGGATGAAGTGTATAAGCCTCGAAGAAAACTACCTCGAAAAATAAAAAAAGGTTTATCCCAAACAAGCAAGTATTTCTTATTTTTGCACTGACTTTTCAAACGGCCCTCGTATTGGCACCTTGCAAAAATTATGTTTTATTCTCTCAAAGAGTTCTTGTTCAAAGTTTGGTATTGAAATCCGAGAAAAAAGCCTTTGGCAGGAGTTAACTGCTTGCATGCAAATCCAAACCAGAATAGAACCGTTGGAATCACCGCTTATTATTGGGACCAGTACACATTTTTTGGCCAACTGCGCTGCCCTTCACTTTAGTCGTAGTGGTACTAAATAATGTTTTGAGTTTTCGCTTTTTTCTTTCCATTTTGGAATACTGTAACAACACATAACTGACTTCCTCAAACACAAAACTGCCCTGAACCTTTTTGATGCCTAAAGCCACCTTCGAATTGCCGTATGGAATACATAGCAAGATATGCGTCATTAAAGACATCAAGCGGAAAACATTCACATCTTTTTTCTTCATTTAGAATTACAAACTCAGAAATTCAAAATTATTTTGAGTTGCTTTCCACAAATCACTTTCCGATTGTTGATTTCGTTTAGGAGACCTGACTAGTTCACTTTTCATTTCACTAATTTATCATAAAGCGTTATCCACTTACAATCCTCGTTTTTCGCGCACACCGTCGCCCCGCACACAATGTGCCGCCGTCAGAACGTGACGATCATCTATCAACGCTCCACTGCAGCCAAAATCATCTGCGAACGAAACGAAGCACACAAAATTTAACACCTTGACCAACAACACTTATGTGTTAGTGAATCATACTTGACTGGTACACCAGGAGCGCCAGCCAAGGGAACTCATCCAGCTCGGCGATTTCGCCGCCATAAATGCGATTCGTCACCTGCTTGCCACATTCGTTGCGTAAACTGAATCTCTGCGCCGGCTCCACCGTCTGTATGCGCCGTTTTAATTTCTTACGTTTGAATTGCGCTGTGACATTTTGAAAGCGGCGATACTCGAATTTCGAAAACTTCAACGAGGGGTATAAGTAATCCTGTCCGTTTGCAGGGCAGCAAACCATAGGCTCAAGCACGTCACCGTCGATATCTTTGCACGAGTACTGCACCTTTTTCAGGAAGTTCACTTTCTCCGCGGATATGTTAGTCACGTTGCGCGCCTGTAAATAGGCAGAACAACTGCCCACCTGCACGCAAATGCCGAATTTCTCCTCATTGGGGATCTCACAGTGGACTAGAGTGGTTGAAGTCTCAGAGTGACTGCTGTCGTTTTTGTCTTGTGGAAGCAAATGCAGTCTGACATCTGTGTTTGCACGCGCACCACACGAGACTGATAGCGCCAAAGTGACAACGAAACAACTGAAGTGCATTGTCGAATGATGATTTCAAAAGTTCGGAATCTCGAAAATGTCACACACACACGCAGACACAGCGACGTTATTATTATATCGATAACGCGGAGCGCAACTTTAGTAAATTTGAATGCTTTGCACCACGACCACTGGACTGTCGCCTCCAAAGCGGCACTGGCGCGGGCGAAACGTGAGTCGCACGACTTGAATTGAAGTAGCACACGGCAATAGCTGAAATGTACCACCGATTTCATAAAACGTTTCAATTATCCGCTCAATGCACGGGCACGATCACACCTGCTTGGCGTACCGCTCAGCTGTGAGCTTGAATTATGTGCGACGCAGCGCAAGTGAGAGTGAATGGAAAAAGTTCATGAGATACGCGTCGACAGAGCTTGTTGTTGTTTGTTTGCCAACAGCGTCTACACACCGCGACCGCTCTTAAAGCTAGCCGAGACGCTTAAGTGATGTCAGCGGCTTCGTTGAATTTTGAACAACTCATACACAGTGTCCTTAAAAGTCGCAGAAAACATAAACACAACCAAATGAGCGCCGTATCAAATGACTTAATACAACACCAGTACCAACCGTTACTTGTTTGCGGTCATTTACACTTTATGTTTACCTTTTTCCTCATCATCCAGTTCGGCGTTGACGCGCCGTTTATAAACGGGAAAAATCGTTCAATGACGTAACGAATCGCTCTCAAGTGCGACGCGGATACTTCGCGGTGGCAGCCAAACAATCAGCGCGAAGCCGGTTCCGCACAACATCAACAAGTCTTGGCCTGACCAGTTGACAGCTGATGTGGTTTCACTTTCGTTTGGGCCATGATTAAGTTAGACGGCGTATGCGCTGCAATAGGAGCATACTTTTAGGCTTGCGTGGTAGTGGAAAAAGTAAACTTCACAATTGCTCATTTCTAGTGAATTTACAAGAGACAGTTCCCATTCTTTCTCTTTTCGCTATAAGCGACTAATAAATTTTACGTGGCGAGGAACGGTAAATGCCAATTGCCGTCCGTTATATCACTTTTTTGATAGTTACACACCCGTGCCAAATAGTCAATGAGGCAGGGCCTTTAAGTGGGCCCGTTTCTGATATTTCGGACAGCTCAAAACAAAAATGCAAACAGGTGTTAAAATTTTTGTTGTTGCCTAAAAAGGAGATGGGAGGCATTCATAATCTCTACGTTACCTCTGGAGTATAAATGGCACTACTTACGAAGGACTCATATAAACAAATGTAGGGACGAGGAGTATCATTCTGCCTTCATTTGGCTGTAATTTTCCGTACGTACTTTTTTCACTGGGAGATCGTCGGTGGAAAAAACATTTTATAGGGTTTTCGAAACAGAGGTGTTATTTTGATATTCGAAGAAAAATGCTATTTTTTTAAATAAATCCTATCATTTATTTCATTATAAAGAGGAAGGTACGCCGTTAATAGTGGAAAATAACATCAGGCTAATGACGACCACGACCACGCTTACAGGACAATACCCTTTTCATTAAATTTTCCATAACCGAATTGCAAAGTGGCTGCCCTATGTCCTCGATAGCCTCACGAATTCCGTCTTTGAGGTCTTGAATCGACTCTGGGCTGTTGGCGTACCCCTTCTCTTTCACGTGGCCCCAAAGAAAAAAGTCACAAGGTGTTAAATCACCAGATCTCGGTGGCCAATTGTGATCACCTCTTCGAGAGATAACACGGTCCGTAAACTTTTCCCGTAAAAGATCAATGGTTTCGTTGCTTGTGTGGCACATATCGCCGTTTTGTTGATAATAAACGTTGTGCAGATCAATACCATCCAATTCCGGCCATAAAAAATCGTTAATCATCTCTCGATAGCGCAATCCATTCACCTGTAACACCTGTTATTGGAAAACCCATATTATTGTTTTATTTTTATGCCCTTATATGGTATTGCAGTTTTTACTCAATTTTATTTCCTAAGTCTTATAAAATAATGCAAACTATTTAATTCTATGAAATATACATTTAGCAATAATCAAACGCAAAAAAATTGTCCATGATTTTATAACATTTCGAAATAACCTCACTTTTGTGCAGATGGGTGAAAAGGCAGAATTGAAGTGCGAGTGATTAATTTTCAAAAACAATAACGGAGTAAAACTTAAGTACTTTTGACAAAAAATAATAATTTTATGGATTCGATATACTCACATTTCTCATAAGGTAATCATTTTTCCGCTTTTCAACTGTTTTTAAGTAATTTTTATCCTTTCTTTTGCTTCCTTTTATTCCTTTTTCCTTAATTTTCTTTTTGTATGTCTAATTGATTATTAAATAAAGCGATTTCCACCGTGAAACAATTTTAATTTCAATCTTTTAATTCATACAGTAAAGGGTTAAGGCTTTGAATATGTCCTCTTAGGCCTTTAATAAAAAAAAGTACAGTTTAATTGTCAGCAGCCACCTCAACCCCACCTAAAAAACTACATTTAATGTTTTTTATCTGCCGAAAACCGTTCTGGAGGAGGTCCTGTGCAGTAAGCCTACAGTCACACACACATACATATGCATGGTTATATATATATTACTAGGTGAATATATATATATATATATATATAATTGGCGCTTAAATCCTTTGTTCGTTATCTCTCCCAGCTCCTCTTCCAGTTTGCTGTGGGAGTCTTGAAATTTTTTGCACAACCTATAATTTTACGCCGCTATCTAGTAACTTATCCTTGCATTTTAATAACTTCTCTTAATCTATTCTGCATTGGGAAAACCACCTTTCGCCTTGTCACAGCTGATATCTCTTCCTGTTCTTTGAGTATCGTTAAAGTAGGCTGCCCTTGACGTACTTATAACTGAGCTGACCACATGTAAAACAGCAAAAGTCATTTGTAGAACTAACGACAAAAAACTGACTCAATTCGTACTTACGCTCTCGCGAAAGGACTGCAGAACTATCATAGGTATGCTAACAGATCACAATCTATTGGCTGCACATGCGTACAAGATCGGGATTGCTAATACGGACAAATGCAGAAAATGCAGCAACGATGTTGAGGAGGCTTTAGAACACCTTCTGTGCGTTTGTCCGCGCTTAAAATGCCTGGGAGTCCCATTGTTTGAGGACCTGGAGGACGTCTCAAAAGCGGATCTCCCAGCGCTGCTTAGATTCGTCAAAAGCGCTGACATCCTACATGTAACGGAATCGAAACAAAGTTAATTTTATTAAAAAACACCGGTATGATTTTTTGCGAGACCAAGCAGCAATTTGTCCTGCGCACTTATGCTGTCCAACTTCGATTGAAATACATCGCTAGCCTCAACGCATACGCAGCCTCATATAGCTGTAATAAGTGGCGTGATATTTCTCTCTATGTACACTAAACCGGTTTTTAATACATAGATGCACATAAAGGTAAAGGATGTGGCGCGTGGTTACATGCACATAGAGGTAAAGGGTGTGGCGCGTGGTTACATGCACATAAAGGTAAAGGGTGTGACGCGTGGTTACTGTACATTCTCCCCTCCGCTGGAGGACTCCGGTCCTACTGAGATTGGAAGCAGGACCAGTTTATGAATGGGTCGCATGTACTCTCCCTTTGATGTTTTCACCGTCACGACTCTTATCTTGTTATCTGCGCTGGGATGTAGTTTAATGACTTTTGCGAGCACCCACTGTGACTGCGGTACATTTGCCTCTCTGAGAATAACAATGTCTCCTAGTTGGAAATTCCGCTCATCTTTTCGCCATTTATGTCTTTGTTGTAAACTCGTGAGATACTCAGAGTGCCATCTATTCCAAAAACCCTGTGCCATATGTTTCACTTTGTCCCACTGCTTCAAGGGACTTGTATTTACAGCAGGATCGACAGGCGCCTCAGTTCTTGCGGTGAATGGATGACCGATTAAAAAATGAGCTGGAGTAAGTGCATCAATTTCCCCATCGTTACTGGGACACATCGGCCTGGAATTAAGAACTGCCTCAATTCGAGTGAGTAACGTATAAAATCGTTCATAAGTTAAAACAGTCTGGCCAATTACGCGCTTTAGATGGGTTTTGACTGATTTGACGCCACTTTCCCAGAGGCCACCGAAATGGGGTGAGGATGGTGGTATAAAATGCCAAGAAATATTATTGCGCGCAAAATAATCAGCTATGTCGGAACTGTTATTCTGTTTGCTCACGATATAGTGGATTTCGTCGAGGCTCCGCTTCGCTCCCAAAAAGTTAGTCGCATTATCTGACCATATCTCCATCGGTTTGCCACGGCGTGATATAAATCGATCTAAAGCGCCGATGTATGATTGGGTCGTTAAGTCTCCGACTAACTCTAGATGAATAGCCTTTGTTATGAAGCAAACGAACAACGCAATGTAGCCCTTTACCCGTCGAGGTATCTTGCCAATCTCTACTTTAAGAAGAAAAGGTCCTGCATAATCACAACCCACTTTACTGAAAGCTCGCTGAAACCGTACTCGCTCCATGGGTAAGTCAGCCATCAATTGATGTTGCTTAGTTTTTCGTAACTTGAAGCAGGTAATACAATCATGCACAATACGTCGTGCGATGTTGCGTGCACCCAGAATCCAATACTGCTGCCTTATTATAAAAATCAAGTGATTCACGCCGACATGTAGATGCGTTAAGTGCATATATTTAACAATCATTTCGGTGACTATATGCTTCGCTGATAATATTACGGGATGTTTAATGCTGAATGTCGCTGATGAGTTTCCTATACGACCTCCCACTCTCAGTACTCCAGCGCTGTCTAAAAATGGTGTGAGGCTTGAAAGCTTACTTTTACTTGCGACTGCTCTGTGATCTTTCAACGCAGAAATTTCAGCTGCAAACAACTCCTCTTGCACAGCACGAATTATAAAGTTAGTAGCATCTTGCAATTCATTGGAACTCATAAATGAGCTAAATTTTTGTTTCCGTAAGGAACCTATGAATCTCAAGCAATAGGCTGCGGCACGCACCAATCGAGACCAGATAGATATGTGTTGTAACAAGGAGCCAAGGACGACATGATGTTCTGTTGATATAAGAAAAAGTTTAGTAATACGTTGAATTTTATTCTTACGCTCTTCCAAGTTGTATTGAGGTATATCCACTAGCGAATGTGTTTGTGGCCAAAACTGTTTTGCCTTAGCAAGCCAACTTGGACCGTTCCACCAGATAGTTAAGGATTTCAACTCTAAAGGCAAGACCCCTCGTGACCCAGGATCCGCTGGATTGTCTGCAGACCTAACATGATTCCACTGAGATCTTGTATAAGATGTTAAAATTTCAGATGTTCTGTTTGCCACGTACACTGACCACCGCCTTGGGAAGGCTGAAAGCCAATGTAAAACAATTGAGGAGTCTGTCCACATATAGATATTAGTACTGTCGAACTCAAATGCCTTTTTAACTTCGTTCATTAGTCGGCAAAGAAGTACGGCGCCACATAGCTCAAGTCGTGGTAATGACACCGTTTTAAGGGGAGCTACGCGGCTTTTCGAAGCAACGAGCTGCGTGGAGATGCTACCATTGTAATCTGATCGACAATATACAACTGCTGCATATGCATTTTGCGACGCGTCGCAGAAACCGTGGAGTTCATTGTGACCAAGTTTAAATATCGCCCTTCTGGCAATTTTTAGTGTGTTCAGCAGTTCAAGTGTGCTCCTCAGATTAATCCAACGAGTAGCTATTTCCGCGGGTACCTCATCTGTCCATTCCAGTTTGACTAACCACAATTCTTGAAAAAGCATTTTAATCAGAACCGTTGTGGGGGTCAAAAACCCGAGGGGGTCGAATATACGAGCAGCATCAGATAATATTGATTGTTTTGTTACCCTAGCTGTTGTAGAGGGTGATACGCAGAACTCAAATACATCGTTAGTTGGATTCCATTTCAATCCTAGCAGCTTCAACGGTTTCGCGGGCTCAAATGACATTGGAGACATTTCGCGCATATTTTCTGGAAGCGATTGTATTAGTTCAAAGCAGTTGCTACTCCACTTTCGTAGATTCATTCCAGCAGTTTTCAAAAGAGCTATTAATTCATTATGTATTTTAAAAAGTTCAGCTACAGTTTCTGCCCCAGTCATCACGTCATCCATATAAAAATCCTTTAAAATTACCTGTGACGCTAATGGGTAAGCGGCGATTGATGTACGAGCAAGTTCAATTAAGACTCTTACTGCCAAGTAAGGTGCACATGTTGTGCCATACGTCACTGTCTTCAATCTGTAATGTTCGACTGGCTGATTAGGAGCGTTACGCCATAAAATACGTTGAAAATCTCTGTGGTAGTCATGCACCCAAATCATACGATACATTTTCTCTACATCACCAGACATAATAAATCGATGTCTACGAAATCTCAAAATAACGGAAAATAACTCACGCAAAAGCGATGGTCCAGGAAGCAAAGCTTCATTAAGTGACGAATGATTACCCATGCTTGCAGACCCATCAAACACTACGCGAAGCTTTGTTGTTGTACTCTCGGCTTTGATTACAGGGTGATGTGGTAAGTAGCAACATTCGGTCGATGGCTTTTTGATTTCGGCTTCCGGCACTCGCTCCATATGTTGCAATGCAAGATATTCTGCCATGAAGTTGGTATATTGTTCTTTCAATTTGGAATTACCTGCAAGTCTTCTTTCTGTTGCATTTAGTCGCTTTAGTGCGAGTTCGGCGGACTTGCCAAAGTTGTTCGATTTTGATTTGAATGGTAGCTCAACAATGAATTTTCCACCATCAGCCCTCGTATGTGTATTTAAAAATGACTTTTCTGCTTTGTCCTCTTCCTCTGTATACGGTAGTATACATTGAATTTCCTCTGTTTCCCAAAACTGTGAAAGTGCTTTATCGATATCGAAATTGTTGAAGAATACGCCTACGCTTCTTTTATTTACACGGCAAGTAAGGTCTCCGCCCACTATCCACCCAAGTGTTGTCGAGAATGCTTTCAAATTTGGGCTTTTGTCGTTGATCTTCTCACCCTTCAAAATTTCAAAGAATTTTTCGCTCCCTAAAAGAATATCAATGGGCGAAGGAATATAAAATGTCGGATCAGCCAGATCAAGTGATAGAAATGATGAGTATTGTGCTTTATCAAGACGCTGCACCGGGACGGATGAAGAAATTGTTGGCATAATCAGAGCTTCGACATTGAATGAGTCACCATCCACCATGGAGGTTATATGAAGGGAGACCCAGCCATGGGAAACACCTGTAGCTATGTTGTTCAAGCCATGTATTGGTATTCTTGAGTGCTGACGACGTAAACCCAAACGCTGCACGCAATTTTCGGAGATTATTGTTTTTTCCGAGCCGCTGTCTAATAACATGCGACACTGCTGTTGTTCACCATAACAATCAGTAACCTCACACACCGCTGTAGGAAGGAGGGTGTTGATTTCTGGCAATGCGTTGAAGTTGACGGTCACCGCTTGCTCATCACGGTCTCGTTGTAGTGATGCCTCTGTAGTGTCTTGATGAAGGAGACTATGATGACGTTTGCGACAGATGCGGCAAGAGAATTTAGAGCGGCAATTGGCTGATATGTGTCCCACTCTTAGGCAGTTGAAGCAAATACGTTTACTGGCCACAAGGTCCCGTCGTTCCTTAACATCCAATCTAGAAAACGCGCTGCACTGAGGTAACTCGTGAGTATCATTGCACTTCACACAAGGCATTGACCTGGTTACTGTTGTTTGATGAGCCTTCACTGAGACTATGCGTTGGCGAGTAGGTGATGTTGTTGTCAGTACAGCAGACTCCAAGGCGAGACAAGTGGTATCTAGAAAACTAAGGAACTCATTAATGGTAGGAAAATCAATATTAGATTTATGTAATTTAGTCCACTCTCTAGTGGTAGCTGGATCAAGCTTGGCTAGTAAAAGATGTATAAGCCAGATATCGCGTTTCTCTGCCTCCTCTCCTAAGGCGCGTAATCCACGCAAAACCTCATCTGCGCCATCGTATATCTTACGCAAATTAATCGACGATTGACTAGTAGTAGTTGCCAAATTTATAAATTTAGTAATATGCGTGTTAGCAATAACACCTAATTTGTTGTATCGAGAACATAGCTTACTCCAAGCCTCTGAGTAATTTTCGTTTGTTTCAGGAATATGCCCAACTAGTTCATATGCTGCTTCAGCCAAATAACTTTTTAACAGCTGGAACTTCTGGCAGGCAGTGTACACTGTGTTATTGTGAACTGCGCTGACAAAAGAGTCATGGAATGCTTTCCATTCCGTAAGTTCACCACCAAATGCTTTTATTTTTAGCTTTGGCAAAAAACTTACATTAGGACTAGACACTTGTCTTGCCAAAATTTTGCAGGATGTCAGTTTGTGATGATAAAATACTCGTTACTGCAGCATCTTGACGAGTTGACTCAAATGTAGCTGATGTAGCTGCCGTTAATCGAGAGTTTTCAGCTATGTGTAACCGTAGTTTGCTTTTTATGCAGAGCATTCGCTCTTCAAATTCTTCCCAGTCTGCCTTGATTTCAACATGCATTCCTTCCTCGTCGTCGCTCTTCTCGATCATTACCCGAACAATGTCCTTGTATTCCACCCAAATCTCCTCCAGACGTTCCAAGCGACACTCCCAATCTTCAATGGGTTGATCGATGCCATTGCTATTCACAAACGTGCAAATGCGTGTAACAGCTCCCTTCAGCAATGCACGTTTAGACCTCAGTTTTTGCATGTTGATTTACTGCAACTTAACCCGAACAGCGTGCGTTTTGCAGAACATATACTAAGAAACTCGTAAAAAAACTCTGAATTTTATTATCTCGCGTCTGATCCGGCTCGAAGGACCAAAAATTATGTAACGGAATCGAAACAAAGTTAATTTTATTAAAAAACACCGGTATGATTTTTTGCGAGACCAAGCAGCAATTTGTCCTGCGCACTTATGCTGTCCAACTTCGATTGAAATACATCGCTAGCCTCAACGCATACGCAGCCTCATATAGCTGTAATAAGTGGCGTGATATTTCTCTCTATGTACACTAAACCGGTTTTTAATACATAGATGCACATAAAGGTAAAGGATGTGGCGCGTGGTTACATGCACATAGAGGTAAAGGGTGTGGCGCGTGGTTACATGCACATAAAGGTAAAGGGTGTGACGCGTGGTTACTGTACACTACATGATGTCTACTTTCGCCATTCATAGAGGTCGGTCTCCATCTGTTATCGCTAGGGACCAAAAGGTCTATGCGTGGCTTATTGCCAACCAGGCTAACTTAATATAACCTGACGTACTTATAATTTTGTGTTTCCGAAAGACGCGCTCCAAATCTGCCCACAAGTGCTCGATCGGATTTGGATCCGGCGACTGAGGTTTGTTTCCAATAATTTGGGGTGTTATGTTATATCCAGCTTCGTATTGTGAGCTGTATGCTTTCGGTCGTTATCTTGCGTGGTTCTACAATATTTCAGGCCTAGCTGATAGTTGTCCTAAGTTTAACGAATTTTAATGTTTTTCCTTCATTTCGTAAATTAAATATTATTTTTCTTTCGTCCAATCATAAGTAATTTTATGGGGTACTTCTCGCAACTTGTAAGCTTCTTATTAGGGACGCACTAGCCGAATGGGTTGGTGCGTGATCACCATTCGGAATTCACTGAGAGGTCGTTGGTTCGAATCTCGGTGAAAGCAAAATTAATAAAAACATTTTTCTAATAGCGGTCGCCCCTCGGCAGGCAATGGCAAACCTCCGAGTGTATTTCTGCCATGAAAAAGCTCCTCATAAAAATATCTGCCGTTCGGAGTCGGCTTGAAACTGTAGGTCCCTCCATTTGTGGAACAACACCAAGATGCACACCACAAATAGGAGGAGGAGCTCGGCCAAACACCTAACAGATGTGTACGCGCCAATTATTTAACAGCTGTGAAATTGCCAGGCAAACATGGCCAAGGCTAAGTCAACGTCTATCCAAAAATATTATAAAATTGAGTAGATTTCAAATTAGGATCTTAGTAGGGGCCCTCACAGGACATTGCCTCATAGGAAATCATGCAAGGAGATTAGGCGTTTACATGCATGATTTCTGTCGTAGCTGCAGGAATGAGGAGGAGTTGGAAACAATTCAACACCTTTTTTGCACATGGCGGCTCTAGCCAGAAGCAGGAACCGATATTTACGATTCTACTTCCAAAAGATGGTTCAATTGTATCCCAACCCCTGCGGCTCACAACGGACATATTTCGAGGTCTCAGTGGTGTCGCTGTCTCTATGTGCGAAAATTAATTTCTTTTGACTTCCTACCCATATTTTAAAAAACTTCAGGTATTTTATTAGTGAAGTGAAAAACATTAAAAGTGAAAGCTACCGAAACCATTGAATTTTACTAGCACAATGAATGCTAGATTTTTCCAACAACGACGCGCTTTGGTGTGGATAAAGGTGCCTTTGCAAAGCCTATTACTATCTAAAATTCCGAATACTCACATATGAGATGTGAATGCAAGTCAGTTCGTATTACATTCATAATTTTTTTGTAATGTTGAATTACATATTTCTTTCAAGAAAAAGCTAAGTGCTTATATGTATTAAAAATGAGTTTTTGAATGTGAACCCGAGATAAAATAATTTTGGCTTGGACTTTCTACTGGAAAAAATAGAATCCCGAATACTTTTGGGAGGCACTGTATATATTTTATCTATATATTTATCTCTTAAATTTATTTTGTGTTGTTTATTCCGACTCTAGGGTTAAACGAGCTTTTTAAGTGATAATATCTGGGTACTTTTTTGACAGAATGTACGCACATATAGCACGAATAGTTTTTATTTCACATTTATTAAAGTTTGCGTGTACATTTTGTATGATGTAGTGGTTATCGACTACTAAAATAATGATAAATGCAGTACGATTATATAAATAAATGGTGCAGTCCATGGGGTCTTTGGAAATTATACGAACAAATTTACAAACTAATGGCAAAATCACAATTCAACTCAAATTGCTATGAACTAAAACATTAAACACTTATTTTAATCGAATAATAATTTCTCTAATTCCGTACTTTGCTGCGTATCCAGTTATCATAGTTCGCAACACGCGTATGCACAGCCGGCCAGCCGCTGAGGCCGCATTTGAAGCCAAACGACACGATGCCCTCCAATACCCAGGCATCGTTGCGGAAACGCATCAGCGGACCACCCGAATCACCCTCACAACTGTCTTCGGCATAAACGCCGCCCGCACAGATGTGACTGTCCACCACATTCACCTTTCGTTCGCGGAACTTTTGCTGGCATTGCGCTAAATCGACAAGTGGCACTTGCAACTTCTGTATGATGGCACTCTTTGGGTTGCGAAGCGTACGCCCCCAACCGGCGACGGTGTACAAGGTGCCGCTAGCCGGGGCTGAACGCTCTTGCTTCACCGCCGATGGCAAGCAGATGGGCCGTATGGAGTTGGAGAAGCGCACATCCTGATCGAGGCGCAATAATGCGATGTCGTTCTCTTTATTTGCCGAATTGTCACGATACTGTTCATGTGGAATGGTCTCTTCGATGCCGACGCGCACAGCTGCAGAAGTGCATGAATACTCATTGCAATCGACTTCCTTGGTGGTGTCGTATTCACCTAAGCGAACGGCGATGCTGAGGAAGATACAAAGAAACAAACACATTTCTGTTAATATTTGTCGGCGTTTTTGTGCTTTTACAAGTTTTCATCAATTTATATTTTTATTTTTTTTATTTTTTATATTTCATTACTTTTCACATTCATTAACACAAATATTTATACTTCATAATTTTGCAACGTGACAAGCGCTTTGCTCAATTAGTTAAATTCAATTAACGAGTGTAATTATGAGAAATTAGAGTTCAGATTAGAAGATTATAAAACAATTTTTCAAAAGCGAGAAAGGCAAAAAAAGACAATATTATCAACAGCAATTATACCTAATTAGAAAAAGTGTAAAAAGATAGGGGAGGTAATATATAGAAATTTGCTTACATCTCTTCCAAACGCTGCGGCCTGCGCAATAAATCATTTATTTAAATTCAGACGCAAAAATGTGCTACCTATTAACTGATTCGACAGGGGGTAAAATATTAATATTTCTTCAATAGTTTAAAAATGGGTAAATCACACTGGAAATGATTGGAAAACAGCAACAAAGTTAGAGATCTTCACATTTTTTTGCTTGATAATTCTTCATTTAGTGAGAGATCTTCATATTTCAGCGTTAAATCTTTTACGAATTTTTTTCACCGCGAATTTTTTTGTTTTTGTAAATATATTTATAACATATATTTTAACATAACATTTTATTAAGAAGTATTTTTAAGGGCCGCTGCAGAAATTTCAGACACTGGATTTTTGTTTTGGCTTAAAGCCTTAAAAATGAGTTGCTAAAAGAACTAAATTATGAAACATTTCTAAATATTTCTATTTTGATTTTTGGCGCAGCATCTCACAGTGCAATCTGTACCGCGAACTTTAGATGCATTTTTCTTGCAACTAAATTTTGCAAGTCGGCCGTACTCATAACTCGAAAAAATATTGACCGATTCACTTGAAGTTTTTAGTGAAATTGCATCCTGCATGAAAGTGCGGATGGATTTTCTCGATACTCTGCATATTTTTTGATAAATTATTTTTTTTTTAATTCTGAGCATATTTTTATAAAAAACCTGTTATGTAAAACTCGATAAAACAAAAAATGTATATATTTTTCGGTTCGCTGTAATTTAAAAATTTCCAAGTGCAGTTCATCAAAAATAAAAGAAAGCTCTATAGTCACCTTCTTCAAAATCTCTATGAAAAAACAGACAAGTTTACAGCTTTTTGAGAATTTTCATTTATTTTTGAAACGAATTCCCCGCCCAACAATGGCCTAACCACGCAAACGATCGGAAAGAAGCTTCTATGAAAATGAAAGGAAGATAGTGAATAAAAGGAATACTTAATTCTCAAACCATTGCTAGAAATCGGAAGCTTTTCATTTTTTTACATTTTTAAGATTTGCAAATCGATTTAAGTTTTATAATCAAATCAAGTGTAACTGCTTGCCACGAAAAGCAACATAAACTCGCTTTACTACATTTGAATAATTTGAATAAATGCTTTGATACTTACAGGGGTCCGATTTTCTTCTCAATATCACCTTTCACGCAATGCGCTGCCGTCAACACATAGCGATTACTTATAAGTGAGCCAGCACAGTTGGTTGACAAGCCACCGGATCCTATGAGTAGAAAAAGTGGGAAATTAAAAATTCTAAATTCAAAAGCATTTAAACAACTATGCAAATACGAGTGCATATTCTTGTCTTTTTTTCTTTCGTTTTTTTGCATTTTTCACTAAGACACAATAAATCAAAATCTCTATTATAAATTCATTGTTAGGTAGGTACTATTCGTCACTCACGTCGATTGTACTCGAGCAGCACCATCCATGGGAACTCATACAGATCCGCATCTGTGCCGCTGTAGATCTTATTCGATATTGTCACACCGCCACAGGTGGGCACGCGCGGCAAAGTCGCCGACGCTGACACCTGTGCACCAGCTGGTATGTCTCTGGGCTGTTTACCGTTCCCGTCACCAGTCGCACTGCCGATGCTATTAAATCCACGCCCATCTCCATTAAATGCGCTTAGTCGTTGTCTTTGCCGTTGCCGACCCTCGATTGGGCCTGCGGGAAAGAGAAGGGTGGTGCTCTGCTGACGATTGTAGTCGTCGTAAGTGTTGCGTGTGAAACCAGTATCGCCGGTGCAGCACACATACGGGCCACTGCCATAGCCGCCGCGGCATTCGGAGGCGCGCAGAAACTCGGTGTCGAGTGGCTGGATTGAGCCGCGTTGCAGCACCGACAGCAATGTCTGGCAATCGTAAATAGATACGCAGGCGCCGGAACGTTGGTTCGGATTCATGCAGCGACGTGCTGGAAGTGCAAACAATAAGAAGAAAAGCGGTAAGAAAAGGCAAAATTGGAAAGAGTTGTGTGACAGCGATGTGAGTGACTCCTTGGAATGCGCGTGAGACATGGGGATTCACCTCAACCTGGTATTTATTTTATTTTTGATATTTATTTGGCTCAGTTTCTTCTTTAGCTTCATTTCTGCAAGTTTCTATCTAAGCGCCGATGCTGTTGGGCTAATTTGACATCTCTGCGGTTTACTCTTAATGGATTTTACTCGTGATTATTATTTAAATTTCTTATTATTATTTTATTTTATTATTTAGTTTGCGGTTGTGTGCTGCGGCTAATAAGGGGTTCTTTACTTTTAAAGACACCTGCAGCAGGTTTGATGTATGAAAAGAGTATTTGGCTTGACAAATTAACTAACTGCCATAGGTTTTTGTTGTTTTAAAATAAGTTGGTATGAATTTCTGCTTATTTAAAAAACTTCCTTTCAAATGCAAATACTTTTGCTCGAATACCAAATGGGTATGGAAAAATATTATAAAGAAACGTAGAAGATAGTCTCGGTATTATAGAAGTTATGCTTTTGGAAATAACAAGCAAAAGCTTGTGCGAGCGAAAAATCCAAACAAAACGAATTTCACAATCCAGTTTAGGTAAATATTGTATTGAGGAATTGGGCAAATTCCAATAAAGGGTATAGGTGAATGTGAGTAAATAAGTTTGTTTTGTAAATAAATGAAAAAAAAAATCAATGAAAATAGGAAGAAAGTTCGATAAATAAATCTTTCATTTAATAACATAACTACAGCAACAAAGAAGAATAGCATAAAGCTCCACTGTCGCTAGAGAATGAACAGAACTGGAGAACCAAAATTAAAAGTTAATACAATTGTTGAAGAAAATTTTTTAAAGAAATGTTTGTCCCTTTTCCGGCCGAAACCGAACCGAAATTGAAATGAATTTTTGAGACTGTAATGGCTATAGTAAAAGTCAACTTGCGCCAAGTATAAGAAGAGGAAATGTATTTGTTTATTTATAGTAGAAAAAATTTTTAACAAAACATATTGTTGTTCACCAGAGTAAGCCAAAATATGTTCCAGCGTGCTTTTTGTCATGCCTGCTAGCAACAAACTGAAGAAATGTCCACACATTTTATAAAAAATATAAAAATTGAGACATATTTCTTAGAATATATTTTAGCAAATTTTGCAAAAAATGAATATTTCCTTGCTACGTTTCTTCTTCTTCTTGATTGGCGCGAATATCCTTTACGCGATTTTGGACAAGTTTAACAAAGCACGCCGATCGTTTCTTTCTCGTGCTAATCGACGCCAGTTGGACACACCAGGCTTAGGTTAGTTAGGTAAAGTGTCTGTCTTACCTAGGCCACATAGAGGCCCCTTGTTATACCACCGGAACTATCACATCCTTACTCCACTTGGTCCTCTTTAAACTATTCCTTGAATTTTATAAAACTAGTTAGTCTAGCTAATTTTATTTATGCAACATCCGCGACGCTGTCCTGAAGAGCGATTAAGAGCAAATTCAACCTTTTGCTACACAGAGCTAGGCACCCGTACACAAGGTGTTCAACTGTCTCTTCCGTTTCTGCATTCGACAGCATCTGCAAAAGTCAAAATATGGTGCCTCGATTCTACTGGCATGCCTTTCTATAAGACAGTGCCCGGATAAGTTGGTTGGTTGGTGATTCTTCAGAATCCAACTAGCGCTTCCGCACCATTTTGTTGCTACATCCTCGTTGCCAACTTGTTTAATGGTTATTTACAGCATTACTATTAAGAACCTTATTATTTTGTCGACGTCTAAGCCAGACAGTTGCTCGAGATTCTCGAACAGCGGTTGGCCCAGGGTTAACATTCTGTCCTTGCATAGGGCAGGGCTTCACAGAAAAAATGGAAGATTGTTTCCTTTTTCACCGGTTGCTTACAACTGTGGCAGTATGTATTGTGAGGAATACCCATTTGGGCTGCTTTTTCTCTGATAGACCAAAAGCTAGTTATGACTGCCGTTAGTCTCCAGGCGTCCCGTCGTTTCATGCTTCTTAATGTCGACGATTGCTTGAGGTTGTAAGTAGGCCATAACTAATTCGGCTAATTTTGCATTTCGTCTGGTCTTTCCACCTACATTCCGCGATTCGGAGGTATTTTTGGGAAATTGTACTCTTGACTGTATGGTGTGAATACCGATGGTGTGAATACCAATTCTGCAAGAACATTATTCATGGCAGATCCCCCCCTCCCCTACTCCGATCCACATTCCATTCTGGCCACATTTGCCTACTAATGCTACAGGTATGTAACTGTCTCCAGCGTTGACGTTGTTGCGAACGCACCCATATTCTTGAATTGACTTTGAGAATAAATCTGAGTATTACTGGTTCCAAAAAGATTACTTTCAACAGAAGGACTCTACATACTCAATCACACATAGCGTCATGTACAAGCGCCATATTTGGATACTCGTGAAACCTAACGGATATGCATCGCACTCGTGAGCCTCCTCAAGGGACTACAAGAAGTTAACGAAGAGCGATACTTGCGCACGCATTCTTACAACGACATCATGACTAACTGTGCTGAGCGTAGATACATTTTTATTTACGTGTTGCTTTGTTTTCGGATTTGTAATTTTTAATTTTTAACTTTTAATTGAAATGCGGATAATCACATTCAAAAACCAAAAACCAAAAACCGCATAGAGTTCCGCATCTTTTGTATATTTATGCTTCATATATTTCTTCTTCTACATATTCATATGCATACAGACTTATATGTATGCATAGTAGGCAAGGGTGTAGACCGCCAGCAGCTGTATGTACATATGTTTGTGCTTTGTTAGCGCAAATAAGTGAGCTCAAAATGTCTTTTATACATAATAATTGGCAATTAAAACAGACAATTACCCAGCATATGCTTGTACGTACGTATGTATGTAAGTATGAAGCAAGTGCTAAAATATTAGGCGATAAGACTGACTGTCTGACTCGTGCGCTGCTGCTTGCTTAAGTGCGGGGTTCATGCTGCAAGGTCGCACAAAAATATATACTCTTAAAAATTCATGAAGATTTCGCAGAATATAATCAATAAAAATTAACATGGACTTGAATTCTTATTTATGTATTGTACACAAATATGCAGATATATTAACATTTTGGGACATGGCTTATATTTCTTCATCGAAGCTGCATTGCTCTATTACAGTCATAGGCAAGTATCTTCTTGGACAAGGCAAATATCTTCTTGGACAATCACCATTTAATGTGTCTTTTTGATTTGAATAAATTTCTCTCGACAACTTTTAATAAATCTGTAGGGTGTTTCAAGGACGATGCCGATCTTTGGGAGACAATTGACACTACAGGTTTTGGAAAACTTATAGGGCTGTCATAACGGGTCCGCTGCGTTCGTTGCGGCAACTCATTTCACTGATGTGACGTGGTGCCACAATGAAAGTATTGCCGCATATAAACCAAAAAGCAACAGATGTTCTTGTCGTGATAGCAATTATGTATAATATCAGGTTTTTGTTGTTTGTGAAATATATTATAAAATTAGTGTTTTTTGAATCCAAAGCAGGTTTCAATAGAATTTATGTTAGTAGTAGATGGTGAGTGCGACCATAACTACGAGATCGGAAAGCACATTCATTTTTCAAGATAACTTAATAAATAAAAGGAGAAAGTTGCCAATTTTTGTACACTCCGCATGGCGCACGGCCCATACGTGGTACCTGTGACTCAAATACTCATAATCTATTTTGTTGTCAATCAGATTCGTTACTGCAACTGACCCATTGTGATGGGCGTAAAAATGATTCAAACATTTTATGAAAATGGTCATTCTGCAAGAAGTAAATTTCGCACATTGCGTGATGAGCCATGTGGCACATTTCCCTCTGAACAGATGCATTAACAAACAAAGCTGCTTGGAAGTAATGGAAATTCACATGCCATTAAAAAGAACTATGCATTCACAGCGACTCACTGATTGCTGTCATTATTGGACTTGTAGGGTCCTCGAGCCGTACTATTTCGGAAATGATGTTATGACATACACTTGGACAACAGGTGGTTTCAACATGACGGTGCCACAAACCACACAGCACATTGAACAGTGATCGCATTGTTGACGTAGTCCCATGACGAATTATCGCACGAAACAACGAGGTCAGTGCGCGCCGAGATCTTGCGATATGACACCATTGGATTTCGTGTTCTAGGGCTACGTGAAAAGTAGTTCAAGAAGTTCAAGAAGGGAAACACACGCGTTAAAAATTTTATACAGCCAAACGACCTGAACTATGAAAATTTTGTTATACGCATCTTGTGTTGCCAGAGGAGTCGCAAGGGCACTTAACGTTGCATACTTATAGTAAATGACATGAACTAAAAATAATACGTACCTCACATAACAAAATTATTTCGACAAATTTTGTTGCGGGCCTATTGGATCATCCGTTACAATTATTAATTAATTATATATTTTGAGCTCACTTTCGTGAACTTTGACAAAAAAAAAACCTTTTAATATATACAATCTTATTGATTTAGAAACTAGTTTTTCAAAATTTTTATATTTTGCCTTTTATTTTCTATTTTTTAGTATTATATTTTGTTTCCTATTCGCTTGAAGGTGTCTATTATATTTTATTTATTTAGTTTTTTTCACTTCTATCTTTCGCTTGATTATTCGCCTAAAATTTCACAAAAATAATTTTGTCGCTCATTGATTTTCCTAAGTCGTATTTGGAATTCTAAAAAATATAAAACGTGTTAATATTTGGAAAAACCCCGCTGTGGCCGGTTTAAAGCTCAATAATACATTTTATACGCAAGAAAAGGCTTTGCACGTCTTTCCTGAAGTGCCCAGCAGCTTCTTCCCCGTGGTACTTACTCTGTGTCTCGAAGTATTGTCCAAGAGCCGTATTGGCCGGAAATGCACTTAGCATTGCAAACAAAAGTACGCGCAACATTTTTCTGTCTTCATTCAGCGGTAAATCAAGGAAAGCTTTAATATTTTTAATTTGCAATGTTTTCAAGGTTTATCGTTGTTGTGTTTTCACATACATACATTCATGTACATACAGATGTACTTTTAAGATTATTTATTTATTTGGGTTTTTCTCCGATTCATGGAAGTCCGCACTTTCTGATGGAACACCAAAACTATCTTTGCACGCACTCACTTGTGGAAATACTTGGGGCAAAATAAAGAGGAGAGCTACTCAGATTCTCTGTGAAACTTAATAACGGTTAGCGCGAAATGCTGCGAATGTTTATGCGAGTAACAGTGGAACACTACTGAAATCTCAGCCGGAGTAGTGGTCAACTTTTATACAAAGCAGAGCTGTTGGAAATATCAAAGAATCGAATACTCGCTGCAGGCAATAATTAAAATATTGAATTTAATGAATGAGCTGACCGAGTGACTGAATAGAGCGCAGCGGAACACGCACAAGCAGCCGAGCGGCAATACTCGTATTGGTATGTACTAATGTATGTATGTATGTAAGTAGTCTGAGCTGATAGCAGATGCTTCGATTTGTAAACTCGACCTACGAAATTTATTAGTAGGGAAGAATGAGTAAGAATAATTCCATAGATTAAGCGCGAGTTAAGCTCTAGCAAAAGGTGAGAAGCAGAGAGGAGGACGTTGCGAGATAATTCTTGAACTTGAGAGTCAGTTAGTGCTGATTTACGTATGTATATGTGAAGGAGATAGTGGCGTCAGAAGACGTCAATTTATGTATTCAACGCACAGCTTTGTATGCGTGCCTTAATGTTTTTCGTTGTTTTAGGGCTCGGTACTCTTGCATTCAGTAAATAAACATAAGCATAAAGTGCTGAAAAAATATACCTGCATGTAACGTTATTTATTCAATTTTGTAGCAAAGTATACGAGTATAAACCAAATAAATAAAACGCGTTTGCTACTTAAGTCTTTTGCTTTTGGTACTTTACTCCCGTTGCCTCGCGCGGTAGAGAATTTGTAATTTTTTCGCATGAAAACCAAAGCGCTAATCATTCTAATGGCGCTCTTACTCATATAACTGATTTGCGGTTTGTGGCGCATCATAACAATAACAAGATAAATACACACAGATAATTTAAGATAAATTTTAATATTTTTGTACTTTACCCGAAATGGGAGTAATTCATACTTTTGTGAAATTATATTTCCATTGCGTAAATGTTAACTTTATCGAAAAGTTGGTTTACAGCGAATCACTTTTGAAGCTGCAAATAATTTTTTGCCTTGTGTTCATATCCACTCACCAATCGAAAGCATTTGATGAGTTTCTATATCTTCGGAAAGTAATAAACTAATATTATTATTAATTAATTAATTTATGTGCTCCCTCGCTTCACGTATTCAAATGCACACATATACTTTACATATACATATGCATGTTTCAATTAATAGCTCACTCGCGTGTTTAGTCATTAATGTGGGAATTGCTCTACATTCTCGCCAGCAGCTTAAACGGATCTGTTTTTCGAATTGTCACACGTGAGGAAATACCTGAAATTATTTTTGTTTCCGTTATTGCATTAGTCATAGCTTCTAATTGCATAAAAGTAATAAAAGTGGAAAAACGAGTAAATTTTTGGAATTTCAATTGGCCGATTTATTATTACACATAAATTTCGCAACTTCCTTCACTCACTCCACCAATTCACTTGCCGAACTCATTTCATTTAAATTCTTCTTTTCTTCGATTTGGCATTGTACCCTCGTCGAAGTTATTGAACTCGGAAAGTTATTGCGTTAGATTAGTGGTTAGGTTTTTTTAAGTTGGCTCTTCAATACACTTTTTGTGGCTAAATTTTAGAGGAATTTGTCGAAAAATCATTTGCATTTGTCAATTTTGCTAAATGTTAGTTAGAAGTACAAATTACTAAGACGGCACAGCAACAAAATGTATATATTTGCCATCATAATTTGCAAAGGTCATGAGGCCAGGCAATTTCACTTAATTTGAGCTGGCCAATTTCTGGTAAAAAGGCAGGAGTAAAAAAAGGCAACGGAGGTAAATTAAATTGGTAACACTATTTTTAGAGATAGCAGTTAAAGACCTGTGGGGAAAAGATGGTTTCATTGTACAATTCTTTAAGATTTAGATCCATTTTTATACGTCATATGAGCGTCATATGCAATACTCAGCTAAATATTTCAATCAACATTACTATATTAATTGGACACTTTCTAGTTTTGCTTAGCTGTCCGACGCACAATGGAGATTTTTCGACCAATTTTGTTCAAACCTCCTAAAGAAGGCAAGTTTCAATCGATTTTAATAGTTTTTTAAATGCTCGTAAATGATTTTGAAAGATTTTGTAGGAACTTTTTTTAATTTTTGTGGTGAGTACTCCATTTGTGACCTTGAACTGACCCTCAATGGCAATGAACTGTGCCCGCAAGGACAAATGGACAAAGAATTCGGATGCAACAATTCAAGGGTGTGTTTTGATATTAAAAAAAAAAACAAAATATTTTGCGCCTAGGCAATCTCTTCCAAAACCATTTGAGAGTCTTAAAAAAAACTTATAAAATATACCTATGAAAAGTGGGTAAAAGTCGTCTGAGAAATTATATTCCAAAGTACACTTACTATCATTCAAGTTTGGTGATTGAAAGAAAAGTGCGTGCCCGCAACGAAGTGAAGTGCATAATAGTGCAGCCAACGGCGAATCGTTACATATTGAAAATGGAAGGCTCGAAATATATACATACATATACGAGTATATATTATTTATATAACTTTAATAAGAATTAGTTTTAACGGAATTTTTAAATTTCATCAAAACTTATGCAGCTTTACCAAAAATCTTATGGATATTTCTCACTTGTAAGCAAAGCACGTCGATAAAGGAGCAGTAATAGAGCAAGTACAACAAAGACCTGTATGGTATTTCTTTGTTGCTTTTATTTTCTAGAATGTCAAGATGTCAAAATCGAGATGTCCAATTTTTGAGTGGCTTATATTTTGTTGTTGCTTGAAATCTGTTCCCTTACCCTATCGAAGTCCAGAACTCCTTTTATGTTTCATTTCCTGCGAAATGTAAAAACATTTGTATTTTGTTTTGAATATTAAAAAGAGTTTCCAAAATTTTATTTCTATTTTTAGTGCGTTTCTAGTGCGTAAAAACACAATCACATCCAGTTGATTGAAAATCCGCATATTCGCAGTGATAGCATGACGACTTACGGTCTATATCGTATATGCCTTATGACCTGTAATTCCTTTAAATGATATTGAGTTTGATGGGCCGGAAAAATGGGTGTACCTCAATTTGGATGCAACAAAGTTGAGGAAAACAATCCCGAGGGCAAATTTTCTTTCAGAATGGGGTCTATAGAAACAAATTGTGTATTTTTGAGTTTTTTGGCAAAGGCCATATTCATATTGAGTCAAAATTAATGGAGACTTACTAAACAGTGTCCCAAACTACATACAAAATTTGTTATTTTAGACAAAAGTCTTTTTAAACAATTTTTTGTTTTTGGATTGGATATTACTTGTTAAGATTATAAAACTAAAAACTGGTTCTTTTAAACTTATTTAATTATAATAACTAGTGCCGGCTGTGGTCGAAAATTCGACCAATAACAAATCTCGCTGCAAGTAGTAGGTTTATTTGAATGTTTTTTTATTTTTTTTAACGATTCTTATTCATTTTTGAAAAGCATTGCACAATAACACCTGGTATACATATGTACCGGTGCGCGTATTAAACTTCTTTGAGATGAATTCAGCCGAAGTAAGTTGGATATTGCACCGTTGACATGATTTTTTAGTCGCAAATTGCTTCCTTACTTCAGTCACAACTAATTTACTTCCTCGCCATTGCTAGTTTTTCACCTTCTTAGAATTGCATCTTCTAAGGGTTTTGTAGAAACATACGCAGCTTATTTCATTTAATGCGAAATAATATTTTTATATTTTCAGCATTGTCGGGCATACACAAAATGTTTTTTTTTGTAGTACTCTCGATAGTTCTAAATCAGTTAAGATTGCTCAGAATATACAAATTTATGGGCGATAATTTCTACGCCGTTCTTGGGAGACTGCACTTAAGTCCCATTGACCTCATTATCAAGAAATCTACGGAATCCTGCATTCAAAACACACATATTGGCAATGCACACCGACAATTATGGGTAGCGTAATGTCTTCTGCAAGTCAAAAGAAAAAGCGAAATATCTATCTGGATTTTATGATGTCGAAATTTTATCTTCTTGCATAACTTTCTTTGCTAATTCAGCGTTCTGTAATTGCATATCATCTATGAGCATTGTGATTTCAATATTGTTACATGATTTTATTTTCAAATTTATAAAATGTGTCTTTTCGCGTCTTCTTCTTCTTAATTGGCGCTATAACCGCTTACGCGATTTTGGCCGAGTTTAATAAACCGCGCCAGTCGTTTCTTTCTCGTGCTAATCGGCGCCAGTTGGACACACCAAGTGAAGCCAAGTCCTTCTCCACCTGATCTTTCCAACGCAGAGGAGGCCGCCCTCTTCCTCTGCTACCACCAATTGGTACCGCATCGAATACTTTCAAAGCCGGAGCGTTTGTATCCATTCGGACGACATGACCCAGCCAACGTAGCCGCTGGATCTTTATTCGATGCGATAGACATACTATGTCGTCGTAAAGCTCATACAGCTCATTGTTTCATCGTCTGCGATATTCGCCGTTGCCAACGTGCAAAGGTCCAAAAATCTTACGCAGAATCTTTCTCTCGAACACTCCAAGCGTCGCTTAGTTTTGTTCGACGAGAGAGGACAATTGCCTACTTAGTCCAAAGTAGCACTTGTTGGCAAGAGAGATTCTACGTTGGATTTCAAGGCTGACATTGTCATCGGTGTTAATGCTGGTTCCTAAATATACGAAGTCTTTTACAACCTCGAAATTATAACTGTCAACAATGACGTGGGTGCCGATACGCGAGTGCGCCGACTGTTTGTTTGAAGAGAGGAGGTACTTCGTTTTGTCCTCGTTCACCACCAGACCCATTCGCTTTGCCTCTTTATCCAGTTTGGAGAAGGCAGAACTAACAGCGCGGTTGTTAAGGCCGATGCCGAGCGCCAACAATTGTACGCTCTTATAAAAAATTGTGCCTGCGCGATTAAGTTCTGCGGCTCGCACGATCCTCTCCAACATCAGGTTAAAGAAGCCACACGACAGCGAGTCACTCTGTCTGAAACCTCGTTTGGTATCAAACGGCTCGGAGAGGTTCTTCCCAATTCTGACGGCGCTGCTGGTGTTGAGCAACGTCATCTTACATAGCCGTATTAGTTTTGCGGGGATACCAAATTCAGACATCGCGGCATACAGGTAACTCCTTTCCGTACTGTTGAATGCGGCTTTGAAGTCGACGAAAAGATGGTGTGTGTCGATTCTCCTTTCATAGATCTTTTCCAAGATTTGGCGTATTGTGAATATTTGGTCGATGGTGGACTTTCCAGGTCTGAAGCCACACTGATAAGGTCCAATCAGTTGGTTGACGGTGGGCTTCAGCCTTTCACAAAATACGCTCGCTAGAACCTTATAAGCGATATTTAGAAGACTAATCCCGCGGTAATTGGCACAAATTGCAGGATCGCCCTTCTTATGGATTGGGCAGAGCACACTTAAATTCCAATCTGCAGGCATGCTTTCATCCGACGATATTTTGCATAGAAGCTGATGCATGCACCTTACCAGCTCCTCGCCGCCATGTTTGAATAGCTCAGCCGGCAGTCCGTCGGCGCCCGCGGCTTTATTGTTCTTTAGCCGCGTTATCGCTATTCTCACCTCGTCATGATCGGGTAGCGGAACGACAATTCCGTCGTCAACGATTGGGGTATCGGGATCTTCACTTTCTCGGTGACATGCGTAGCTGTCACTGTTTAATAGGTTCGAGAAGTGTTCCCTCCATAATTTAAGATTGCTCTGTACGTCAGTCACCAGTTCGCCGTCTTTGTTCTTACAGGAAAACGCCCCGGTCTTAAAACCTTCTGTAAGCCGCCGAACTTTCTGGTAGAATTTTCGGGCGTTGTTCCTGTTGGCCAGCATCATCTCTTCGCACTCACGTATTTCGGCCTCTCGTTTCTTCTGTCTCTCTTCATTTTTCAGCTCTCTGTAGCGATCCCACATAGCTCGCGTTGCACCCGATCGCAGCGTGGCTCTATAGGCGGCATCCTTTCTTTCTGCGGCAGCATGACATTGCTCGTCGTACCAATTGTTTTTTCGGGCTCACCGGAATCCGATTTCTTCTTCAGCGGCGGTACGTAGAGAACGAGAAATGTTGATCCATTGTTCGTGGATGCCGGTTTGTTGGGCAGTAGTGAGAGCAGGGGTGAGAGTCGAGTGGCGAATCTTCTGGCTGTCTGTTGTGATTGCAGCTTTTCGATGTCGAACATTCTTTGTGTAGGTAGATGCATCTATCACAACATGATCGATCTGGTTTCGTGTTTTTCGATCAGGAGACAGCCAGGTGGCTTGGTGAATCTTCTTATGCTGGAATCTGGTGCTGCAGACTACCATGTTTCGGGCCCCGGCGAAGTCGATCAGCCTCTGTCCGTTACCGGATGTTTCGTTGTGCAGGCTGAATTTTCCGACTGTGGGACCAAAAATTCCCTCCTTGCGCACCCTGGCGTTGAAGTCGCCAAGCACGACTTTTATGTCGTGGCGGGGGCAGCGCTCATAGGAACGTTCAAAGCGCTCATAGAAGGAATCTTTGGTCGCATCGTCCTTCTCTTCCGTCGGGGTGTGGGCGCAAATTAGCGATATGTTGAAAAAACGGGCTTTGATGCGGATTGTTCCGAGACGCTCGTCCACCGGAGTGAACGACAGTACTTGACGACGAAGTCTCTCTCCCACAACAAATCCGACACCGAATTTGCCCTCCTTTACATGGCAGCTGTAGTAGACGTCGCAAGGTCCTATGGTTTTCTTTCCTTGCCCCGTCCATCGCATCTCTTGGATGGCAGTGATGTCAGCCTTTACTCTCACGAGGACATCAACCAGCCGGGCAGAGGCACCTTCCCCATTAAGGACCGGACATTCCAGGTGCATACCCTCAAATCATAATCCTTAGTTCGTTTGCAGGGGTCGTCATCAGTATAGGGAGGTCTCATCCGAGGCTTTTTTAAACTTTTCATTGGGGGCGATTTTTAAGTGGCGGGTCCCAAACCCAACGCACAACCAGCTATCCTGGAATGTTTCGCCCTCTCACGTTAGCTCACTCCCGAACGGATGTTCGGAAGCTACCCAGAGGATACGTGGGCTGATCCCGGCCGTTGTGAGCTGCTTGAACCATATGCAGAAGAATCGTCCTGGCCATTCCCAAGTGAATGGCGATCAGTAACTTTCCCCACTTGCGTGGACTTCTACACATGGAACCATCCTCCTTTTCGCGTCTGGTGAAAATATAATTCGAATTCTTTTTTTAAACTCTTCTAAATGCAACTCCTTTTACAGGTGCATGAACTACTTTAGAAACTAAGTACAGTTACAGTGCGAAGTACAATTTCACATTTTCAGCCGTATGTTTTCATTTCAAAGTATTTGGTATATAAATGAGTTTTATTCGCTAACTGTAAAATTGATATAAAATTACAAATTACTACTTTTTATAAAAATACAAATATTTAGATATTTCGTATTAGAAAAACTTCAAATTCGCATCATCGGCTTTGGTACTACCATGGTTCCATATGGTCTGCAATCCAATCGATGTAGTTCCGAACACGAGTGTAGATGCCCGGGTGGTTCTCTAGTCCACAGCTTCGCCCAAATGACACTATGCCCTCTATTACCCAAGATGTGGAGTTCAGGCGCATAAGCGGACCGCCGGAATCGCCATAGCAAGCGTCTTGGTTGTGGACACCTCCAGCACAGAATTGCTCGTCAGCAACATAGAGAAACTTTTGGTATACATGTCGACATTCCTCCATGTCGTAAAGTGGCAAACGGGTTTTCCTTTTCGTTCTGCTATTTTTAGCTGAATCAATAAAAACAAAAACCGATTAATTCAGGGAAAACATTTTTGTCAAAATTATTTATTTCTTACACAAGCCTGTATGACCCCAACCAGCCACCGTCAGTAGTTGCCCCTTTTTAAGTTCTTGTTGGAGGGAAGCAGTGGGCAAACACACTGGCTCTATATAATCATTAAACTCCACCGACCTGTCCATTCGAATCAATGCTATGTCGTTGTGCTCATTTATGTGCAAATCCTGATCAGCCAGGTAACGCTCGTGTACGACAACGGACTCAATACCAAACCGTTGATATGGTGGCCAGCATTCCTTCTGATTGCAAATCTGCGGCGATTCAATGTCGTGATCTCCGACGCGCAAGGAGACGCTAGCAGGCAAATAATCAAATTAAAGGTTCAAATAATATAAATTTAAGTAAATTCAAAATATTTCACCGAACATTTCTTTTATACGTACAGTTTACCTATTTTTTCCTCAATGGGACCAATGACACAGTGAGCCGCCGTTAATACGTAACGCTCATTGATCAGCGAGCCAGCACATTCCGAAACCAAGGTGTTAGCCACTGAAAGAAATTGAAATAAAAATAAAAGACAATTTTTATTACTGTAAAATTAAATGCCATTGCCTGTGAATTTTTGACAAAAACCCGAGGCTTTTATTCAGAAGTTATTAAATTAACTGTAACGTCAGGAAAGAGGGACAAATAAGGGCAGGTATCAAGGGAGTAAAACCTAATCAATTTTAAAACTCGTTTGTTGAGCCGACTTTTCCTATTAAAACTGGTAATCCACGTCTTTCAAGGAATATACTAATACCCTTAGTACGTGCATATGTACATACATACGTTGCGGTCTGAAACTTAGTAGTGCTCATGGCGCATTATATTTAAGTGGCCACGTTGTTTATCACAACAATTTTGCCCCATCCACTGTAAAATCCGTTAGCTTAAGAAGTCGGCTTCAAGTTATGCAATCACTTGTTAAACCTAACCTGTTGGTTTCGTTAATTTTGCATGCAATTTTAGTTGCAACGGCCCTTGGTCAGTCAAAATCTTAGTAGTGCGTGGAAAAGTGTGTGAAAAATTAATATTATCGCGACTATCTTTGTGAAAAAAAAAACGGCGAGATAAGTTTATTTAATTGATATTCTGTAGCTAATGCCAAATTTTTATTATTCCTCGTTCAGTAATGTTCAGAAGGAAAAATTGCACACCCGAGAAACGCGCCCTCATAAAAAAATTGGTTGCTGACGGAAAAGGTTATGTGGAAGTGCAAAATATCATTGGTTGCTCACCAACAATGGTACGTAATGCCATCAAGTACAAACCAAGTGGCAAAAAGCGTGGAAGAAAGCTAGAAATGTCGGCAAGAGAAGTTAAGTCTATCGTCAGATAGTCAAAGCAGCTTCCATTTACGGCTGCTACTGAGATAAAAGATGCCTTAAAAGTGTCTTCGAGCGTTGAGACTGTTCGTCGGCGTTTGCGTGAGCATGACCTGGGTGCCCACAGTCCAAGAGAAGTACTGTTGTTGACAAAAACGCACGTAGAAAAGAGATTTCGATTCGCTAAAGAACATATAAATTGGCCTTCGACCAAATGGCGCAAAATTTTGTGGTCGGACGAGTCGAAGACTGTCTTGTATACAAAGTATACAACAAAAACAATAAAGCATGGTGGTTCTAGCACTATGATCTGGGCATGCTTTTCTTGGCTTGGCGTGGGACCCATCCATTGGGTTAAGGAAATGATTACTGGTTCTTCATATGTTGATATACTCAAGGGCATCATGCTGCCATATGCCTGAGACGAAATGCCGCTTGTTTGGACGTTCCAGCAAGACAACGACCCCAAACACACGTGCAAAGTTGCTAAAAGATGGTTTGAGGAGAGTCAGATCAACGTAATGGAATGGCCGCCACAGTCACCAGACATAAACCCCATTGAAAATTTGTGGGTTGCTGTCAAGGAGGCAGTAGCCCAACGCAAGCCAACATCTAAAACGCAACTATGGGAAGCTGTAATGAGCGCATATAGTCGATTTCGATTGAAAGTTGCCAAAAACTTGTTTACTCAATGCAACGCCGTTGTGCTGTAATTCTTAAGAATAAGGATCATGCAACAAAATACTAATTTAAATGCTAACCAAAAGCCCATGTAAAAATAAAAATAAAATTACCATTATATAAAAGTTTTGGCACAATTTTTCTTACAATTTGTTACACTACTAAGATTTTGACCGCCCAAAATTCACTGCAGTTTCTCTAAATATAATTTTACCTTACTGAAATAAGATAAACTTTGGATTTTTTTGGGATTCGTTTTGTTTGACATTTGGGCTATAAGAGGGGAAAATAAATTTTTTTATAAAAGCGATTACACGCACTTTTTTTAACCCATTCCATTTTACGTATGTGCACTACTAAGATTTTGACCGCAGCTGCATATCCAGAAATAAAACTTATTCTCTTATTAGTTTCTATAAGAAATTTGTTAAGGTTGTTTTGAATACTACTTTGTGCAATTTATAGAAATCTAAAAGTCTGACAGATGCAAAAAACTAAGTAGCTGGAAGTGGAAATATACATAAATACATACTTATATATATTCACATACTCGTACACATAATTTTACATGTGTTATTGCATATATATTTACAATCATCGCATTCAATTATTTTGCCCAGGCCCGATAGTCTACCTTGCTGGTCACCTTAATTGCTTATTAATTTATTTCATGTAAATAAATAAGTAGATAAATTATTTTGCAATAGCAGGAAGAGGGATATCGAAGGTCAAATTCATTTTTGCGCGTTTTATTGGGAATATTTGGCATACCAAATGAAAGGCAATTGGATTAGTCCGAATAAGAATCTCTTTATATAAATTTGTATTTTTCATAATATATTTTAAAACTTAACAAGCTTAATAAGCATTTACATCAAAAGAAAGTATTTTAATTTTCAAAAAAACATTTCAATACCGTTGTAATCAGCATAAAAAGTACTATCGTGGTTCCGTTTTGATTTTTTCTAGGGAAACGATGAGTATTCTTTGTTCCACTTTTCCATTTATAAGCATAGCAATTTCAATATTTACTAAAATGGAAGAAAAGGGCAATGTGAAAAGCTCGCTGGTCCATCAAAATTCCGCAACCAAAATTACTCGGTGGCCGAGTATGATTCAGGGCTTTCTCTGTCACTGTTGTCACTGGCCCAATAAACAAATGGCAAACGATACATTCAGCAGGCATTCTGTATTCTGGCCAAATACAGAGCGTTTAAATGGCAGCCAAAAAACTTCAAAGTGGATAAATCTAACAAACGGTGTGAGTAAACACAATTTCCCAAACCATTGACCATTAATCTCTCACTTTGTGCAGAAATAGACATCTCAGAAGTGATTTTAAATTTCGGTATTGGAATCATTGGTACATTGTATCATTTTAATAGTATTAATACATAGAATTTTCTTAGTTCTACATCCAATTGGCGGAGGAAATATTCAGTGGATTTTGTGTTTTTTTTGAAGTGAAAACTTCTTTAGAATCGTTGGGAGTGATTTGAGAAAAAGTGAAACGAAAAAGCGACCCACTTGGCTACGAAGCGTTATATTATATGTTGATATAAATGTAGCGACGAACTAAATAACTTTTATTTTTTCTTGTGATTCGAACCAAGGATTTTGGATCGGAAGCTCACATTGCTAGTCGCTCGGCTACCGCGCCATGCTGTCGGCGCTGGCCTAAAAGTTATTTAGTTAGTCGCTACGTTTATATCAACATATAATATAACGCTTCGTAACTAAATAACTTTTAGGCCAGCGCCGACAGCATGGTGCGGTAGCCGAGCGACTAGCAATGTGAGCTTCCGATTCAAAATCCTTGGTTCGAATCACAAGAAAAAAAAATTTTTTATACAGTTATTTTATTTTATTTTATGATATGTTTATGAGGAGCTTTTTTTCATGGCAGAAATACACTCGGTGTTTTGCCATTGCCTGCTGAGGGGTGAGCGCTATTAGAAAAATAGTTTTCCTTAATTTTGGTGTTTTCACCGAGATTCGAACTGACGTTCTCTCTGTGAATTCTGAATAGTAGTCACGCACCAACCCATTCGGCTACGGCGTTTGTTTAATTTTACTGATAGAAAAATGAGGAAAAATATATGAATAAAGTTTGCTTACTGTTTACACATTTTCCAAAGGTGACGGATTTTCAAACAAATACAAGTGCATATGTGTAATTGTGTTAGAGTTTCGGTCACGCAGGTTTTGCTGGGGACGCTCATAATAGCAACCGCGTGTGTATTTTTATATTCGTAAATATTTTCATTTTTAAATATTTACCGCAATTATGCCGAAAAATAATGCAGAAAAGTGTCGTGAATATCGACAGAAAAAAAAAATCAATAAATAGCATCACGGAATTCATTCACGAAAATTTATTAAAGTATACACCAGAAGTATCGCGGATACTTAGAAAAGATTACGATAAAGTTCCAATGATTTTAAGTGGCGATTTTAACGTAAATTTTGCATTGGACACAGCGGTTCCTTTAATTGACTTTCTCAATACAACATTCAATTTAAAAATGTGTAACAATCGCACTGAATCGACAACACGATCAAAAACAACATTTGATGCGGTATTTCAAAGATATGTTGACAACATCGAAACCAAAGCATTTGTATCATATTTTAGCTATCATAAGCCACTCGTATCATTTGTTGAAATTGAAAACATTGAGGATGATTAATAATAAAATGAAGAAAATAAAATATGAACTTTATAGCAATATTATAATGAACCTATAATTATCCCGCTCCTAATGCTGCTTTCGTCTCATTCTCTCTCAGTTTGTTTTACGGAAGGTTTCACTTCTATCGCGTCTAACCGTTAGACTGGTATTTTTTTTTTTTGAATTGTAATGTTTTCTACATATATGATTTTTTCGTATTATACTCAAATGAAAGCATGGAATTCTTCTTTAGGCCTGAAGAGATGTAATTTCATGATCGTATTTTGATCCTGAATGCACTCTTCCGCCCCAGCGCACAGTGTTTCGAGTATAAGGAGATAAAGGAAAATGTAGTGAAAGTTGATAAAAAATCTGTTTGGCATAGAGAGGGAGAGTAAAAGTGACAGATTTTATAATTTATCTTGCATTGTTTCTTATTTTCCTCAAAAAATTAATTTGGAAATGTATGTACAGTGAAACCTCCCTTGAGCGGCCACTTACCATCAGTCACTTACACTTTTGTCCGCCGAAGAGAGGTGTCCGCTCAAGGGCAGGGTATTTTAGAACTTTTCAATTTTTTAATTAATTGAATATTATATCTTATTTGAAAAAAAGAGGTTATACATTCAAATGTGTATGTATTTTTTCAAAAGTGCATAATTCATTTATGTGTAAAATTGCACATAAAGAAATAGCGAAAATAAAAATAAATATTACATTTGATATTTAACGACATAAAACTAGATATGTATATTAGATTGGCTTCAGCTTTCCATCTTTTCTAACAATTGGAAAGCAGTAAAGTCATGGCTGCAAAATCTCTTTAAGTTTGAATTGAATGCAGTTTCCTTTGAGAGAATTTCATTAGATTCTTCGGAGAGTAATCTATACGTATGCTATGATCATCAATAGTTTCCTTGTTTTCATCATTAACAAAATCCAATTTAAAATCTAGGTTTCCGGTCCATGTATTATTACCGATTGTTATAAATTCATTATAATTTGAATTAGATTGCCTAAAGATTGTTGATTACTCAAATGACGAATCGAGCGTTGCTAGCGGCAAGTCTTCTTCGAGCTCGAATTCAGTTGACACATTTCTACCTTTCTCAAACCCTGTTTTTTGGAAACAGTGTTTTATGATTTCCGGTTTGACCTTTGCCCAAATCCATTGCCTCTAAGACATACAGGTATACAATCCAGTCTATAAGCTTACGAAGGTATGCTTAACTTAAACAAAAACAAATCACTGCGCAAACCAAACTATATGAGTGCATGAAACCGGAACGACCCGGATTTATATCCGCCCAAGGACTGTCACTTCGGCAGCATTCCTTGTAAATGCATGGAGAATTTTTATGCTGCTACAACAACAACAACAGTGCATGAAAAAGCATCAAACCTTATCCGAGTCCGAGAGCTTAGTGGAGTTTCCTTTTTCCTATTTAGTTTGTATGTATGTACATAAGTAACTGCTCACTCACATTCTTTACATTTTGTCCGCCTATGAGGAGTTCATTTCCGCTCAATAGACGTTTTTGTACGATTTGTGTCCGCTAAAGTGAGAGTAATTTGTTCCGAAATTTATACTTAAAAGTTGGTATAGGAAAAAGTGTTCGCTCAAAGAAGATGTCTATCTAATAGAAGTGTCCGTTCGAAGAGGTTTCGCTGTAATTAAAAAAATTAGTACTGGTTCATCATCACCAACCTTTGAACTGTCGCGATACTTTATTCTTATGGATCGAATATTTTCTTAATAAGTTTTAATAGCTTAAACACGTTGTTCGATCGATTAAATTGGAAATGACATTAAAAAAGGTACCGTCTAGAAATTATGCGTTACTGACATCTAGGCGTCATTTTTAAAGGCCTTTTGCAATTTCGTGTTAAGTGTAAGTGTATCGTTTCGATCAAGTTGCAATTAAATCTATTAAATTTGTAAGGTTAAAAGGAAAATTTTATATTTACCCCATAAAAAACATATCTACCGTTCGGAGACGACTTAAAAGTGTAGGTCCCTGCATTTGTGGAACAATATCAAGATGCGCGCCATGGAGGAGCTAGGCCAAACACCCAAAAAAGGGTGTAAGCGTCAATAATATATATATATATATATATATATATATATATATATATATATCTATATGTAGGACACGTATGTGTGTGTGTAAGTATTCTGATGGGAGGATCTCTATTCTATATACATCGTACTCTCTCTTAGCACTAACCGTACCGCGCCCGGTCAAATGACCGGTTACAACATTGAATTTAAAGGCTGAATTTATAAACTCTTGCTTTCTGTGTATTATACAATATAAAACAAAAAAATTAAAATGTATGATTTATTATTATATTGTTATTTGAAAATATTAATTATGTATTAGAAAAAAATAAAAATTTGTTTTAAAAAAACAATTATTTCTTAACCGGTCAAATGACCGGTTGCGGTAAGAATAGGTATACGTGATACGCCGGTACGGTTGGTGTTAAGCGGACACCTAAGGGACTGAAAAACGTGTCCGCTTATGGGAGGTGTCCGCTTAAGAGAGGTGTCGTTTAAGAGAGAGTACACTATACTAGGCTATTCTCTTGCTAAATGAAAAGCTTTATTTTTAAATCTTTATAGATTTATAATTTGTGCAAGTGGCAGAGCTGCAGTATACAAACATACAAGCGATGGAGCTTGTGAAGGTCAAAATCTCAAAAGGGCCATCAATCAAAAGAAAAATTAGTTTTAGTAAAGAAGCTATTAAAAACAAAATTGAATTATTAATTTTGCTTCGTATTCTCTATATCGTCGTTACTATTTTCGTTTAACACTCAGCTTGCATCAACTGCTTTTCTCATTAAATTGTGTTTTATTTGCTCACAAATCCTTGCCTTATCCACTGCATTCGCGTCACATTAAATTTTTTATATTACAAAATAGTTATTGTATAAACTCACCGAAATTCATCGTTCGATAATCACCAAAGCAGTTTAAGATTTTGAGAATGTGGAAATTATTTTTGTTGTAATCGTGATAACATATACATAGTACGTAACTCAAGACTCAATGCATTGCATATCAAATCGCAGCAAACGAGATACAGTCATTATGTTTGGCCTCATCTCATCATCAAACATAATTTAGAAACTCATAGAAATGAACAGCCGCAAACTAACGTCACACTCAAAGTGAGCCACCTAACATTGTTTCTTTTAAAATAACGGGATATGTATTTTTGGATATTAATTTTCGCTTGCATCTTATTCTTAGGGTTTAAGTTGTTTATTATCAAGCGGGTTATAAAGATGGGTCGACAAACAAGTGTTGAAATTAGACAGTTAGTAATTGATCTTTTTAAAAAAGGAAAATCCCAAAGAAAAATTGCGGAATATGTGAATAAAAGTCGAGGAACTGTCCAGCACATCATACATTGCTTTACTAGAGGAGGAAGAGTAGGAAACAAGCAGAAAGAAAGCAAAAAAAAAGGTGTTTTCAGAAAGGGACGAGGCATTAATTTTGCGGGAAGTGAAGAAAAATCCTCATCTTAGTGCTCCGAAATTGACGAAAATGGTTGAGGAGCAGCTAAATATCCACGTTAACCCCGAAACTGTAAGAAGAGTTCTCAGAAAGCATGGTTATTATGGTCGTACGGCTAGAAACAAGCCATTTATTAGCAGCAAAAATCGAAAAAAAAGGTTGGAGTTTGCGCTGAAATATGTCTACAAGGATATGAGTTTCTGGCAAAAGGTTTATAACGGTATAATGCAACGTACAGGCTATAATAATATTTTTGTAGGTTCTCTTTACAGACGAAAGTAAATTTAACTTATTTGGCTCTGACGGTAAGAAGATGGTAAGGCGACAAAAAAACACTGAGTTTCAGCCGAAAAATCTAACTCCCAGTATGAAGCACGGCGGTGGCTCCGTCATGGTTTGGGGCTGCATGGCAGGTGGTGGAACTGGAAATATTCAACATATTCCAGGCATAATGGATAAATACGTTTATATAGACGTTTTGAAGCAAAATCTTAAGCCAAGTGTCGAAAAACTAGGGATCGAAGGCGACTTCTATTTTTACCAGGACAATGATCCTAAGCACAAGTCGTTTGTTGCGCGGGAATATCTATTATATAACTGCTCCCACGTATTGGAAGTACCACCGCAGTTTCCAGATATAAATATAATTGAAAACTTATGGTTCCGTCTTGACCAAAACCTGCGGAAACATAGCATTTCTTCAAAACAAAGTCTTTTAGATGCCTTACAAGACGAGTGGCATGCAATTGCTTCCACATATACCTGTAAGTTATTAGAATCAATGCCCCGACGTCTAAAAGCCGTTATTTCCGCCAAAGGTGGCCCAACAAAGTATTAATTTGTTATTTAAGTTCAGTTCAGCTAAGGTGGCTCACTTTCACTATGAGATAGATTTGTGAATTATTTTAGTTTTTGTTCATTTTTTTATAATAAACAAAGAAAGTTCTTCATGTAAGCGATGAATTATTGAAGCTAATATTCAAACAATAAAAACACATAAACCTTTTTTCCAATCTGTGGTATTTTTAAACAAATTTCTACTAAATCTGATGACTAGGAAGTGTGGCTCACTTTGACTGTGACTCACTGTATATTATCAGTTCACCAGAATGCGTGCTGTGTATGTGAAGTGCCGCCTAACAATTCACTGTTTCACTTTTTATTGCACTTTCAGTTTAATCTCTACATGGAAAAACGCCAAGAAATTCTTCCGAAACTGAAGCATTTTGATGAAATCTCAGCTCAATGGTGAATTGCCGTAAGAAGTAAGCAGATTTTAATATTAATTTATTTTTCTAATTAATTTTTCAGTTTACTTTCTTTGTTAATATTTATTTTTGTGTTTGCATATAAAAAGTATCTAGAAAGCACAGAAGAGAGTCAATGGAAAGGCAAACCACAATGGCATTGCGTCAAATACCTATTTCTTTGCAAAATTTGGAATTTGATATGCTATATTATAACGCATTGAAATGAAATTAAATTAAATAAAATTGGAGCTGCTAATATTTTGATTGGCCACCATCGTCTTCTTCGCGTAGAAACTACACTCGTAACTTTCATAAGCTCATACTGTTCAGGCATCTTTACACATTCGTCTCTAATAACTCTTATTAGATGCATTTAATTGTTGTGTGTCCTTTTTGACAATTTCACACAAAATAAAAGATTCTCTATCGGATAAGGGTTTTGTGCTGTTGTTATAAATTGACCATTGAATCGACCTATGTTTGAGCTGTTATCTCAATACTATTTATATTTTAGATTTGAGGATTTTGAAAACTCCCGTTATCCTTTAATTAAGGCAGTAACCAAGCTTGGGGGTAAGCGTTCATTACCGTTACATGCATGGTTATTCACCGATCTGGGCATGGAACCGACTTTTCCCCACCTGTCCCGCCAAGAACTGACAATTCAACAGCATTAGGATTGTATTTTTGTCCTTGCGGTTTGCACGCGGCATAAAACTAGACACGTAAGTGCTTTTCAATTTTGAAACACCAAAACGCTTATCGAAAATTGGAAATTGGAAAGATCTTACAAACACACACATATGGATGCACGCACATATATAAGTGGTTGTATGTGTTACATAAATAGGCTGACTTCCTAATCGTCAGTTGTGCTGCCAAGTATAAAGTCAATGTCTCTAAACAAGAAAGCCTATGACGCGTAATCATTTGAAGCTCCTAAATCCATTCAATAAGTTACTAAAACGCATCACAAACCCAAATTACTCATCACACAAATTTATGATGCAAATAACTGCAGTGGTGCTAAAAAATGCATTGCAGTGGTTTTCGCAGCGCTGTGCTGAATTGCAAAGCGACGTTTAGGACATCAATATATGTATATATCGTTTTTGGTTGGTAGTTTTTTCCACACTTTCCGGCTGTATTTTTCGGGCACAACACAAAATTTCTATTATACCCTTTTTTACCGCACTTATTAATTTTTATTTCCACTTTTAATGAGCCGTATATGGATATTTTTAAATAAAATATGACGTCATAAAAGTGTTCGTTACACTCTTTTGTCACTTCGACGTGTTACGACTGCTCGTAAAAACTTTTCAAATAATTCTGTCGACCGCTTACCAGTTTTATATTCCAATTTGACCATCCAAGTAAATTCTGTAATCTCAGCCTCTTCACCGCCAAAAATCTTATTCGATATTGTCAAAGCACCACAGCGCGGCGGTTCAATTAAAGCGACATTCTTACGTCCAGGACCAGGCCTCCCGGAATTATCTGGACCAGGAAAAATTATACGTTGTTGCCAATCTGCTTTGGGATCACGAAAGTCGGTGTCATTGTTGCAGCAAACGAAGGGGAATTTCCCGCTTGCATCAGCACCACCGTCGCATTGGGACAAGCGCACGAAACGATACTGGGCCGACAGTTGCTTTCTCAATACAAAGCTCAGCGAGTTACAATCGTAAATTGAAATGCATTGGCCTGCATTCTGATTGGGATTAAGACAATTTGCAGCTGATAAAAATATCGATTTTGATTAAAAAACAACAAAATTTCTGTATACAGTTTTCATTTTACCTGCTTTGGCAGCTGCTTGGTTCGACGAAATGACGAGGGCACTGGCTAGCAAACAAATTTGAATTCTAAAAACCGGTCTCAACATGATATGCTATTGACGGCCGAACTTCTAAAATGCGACTGATTCCGTATTAGTGATTTGGGAACTGCAAAATGATCGTCAAGTGGGAACAATCGAATAGCGCTCAATGGGAGGGAGCTTTTAAAGCAAGCTTTTTGTAAGAACTTTGACATTCATTATCGTCTGAATGTTTTTTATTTTTATTTTACATTTGAATTTATCGAATTTCTAAAACTAATTTGCTGTTCGTTTATAACAAAATTATCATCTTAAATAAAGGATACACTGCCGTCGCCGCAGGAACTACTACCAAAATGAATCATATCATATAATATCATATGAAAAAGGCATTTTAAGATTTTAAACCGAACAGAAATTCGCGGTGTTTACCTGTCTGGTACAGTTGCCTTTGTTAATTTGTTGCTTCTCCTTCAACCAGCGGCGTGCGTTCCGATGCCACTGCGAATGTTGGGTCCGTTTTTCATTTATCGTCAACCAGCATTTCATTTCAACGCAGAATAGTAACAGTACTTCTGTAATTAACCCTTTTCTAGCCATCAACCCACACCATTGGTTTTCAATTCGTACCGTGACCATATTCGAGTGCTGTTTGGAATTTGATACTTTTTGGGGTAAATGAAAGATCAAATCACGCCAAAGTCGTTGCCTCCCCCTCTCTTGTTCAATACCGTTTTGAACAATAACTGGTTTACGAAAAATCTGGCAATTATCATTGGAATATAAGCCGCAACCTAAACAGATGATCCAAATGGCTCAAATAACAGTTAAGTCAAAATCTCTAATTTGTGAAATGAAATTTCATTTCGTGTTATCTGCACATAATAATTTCTTCCCCCCACAGCGTTAAGCATCAAAACGATGACATCAAGGTGCCACATGAAGTCTCTACGGGATCTGCTCACTGAACTTGTTGGCTGCTGACTTTTGGCATTTACAAGTCTGAACTCCATTTGGAGTAACCTTTTAATTTCCGCCAATTTCCTTTTGCTCGCTATCTGCTTCCTTAAGTGCATATGTATACATTTATGTATGTATATGTGTACTGTGTGTGCATTCACATCGCCAGTTGAACGCTTAGAGCAGGGGTGGGAAGCATCAGAATCAAAACAGAGCACAATTTCGTTTTGAACACGGCGAGTTTTCTTCAGGGTCAGTGGGCGCATGCAAAAGGGTTAAATTTGTGGCAGGCGGTGCGAATGTGGAAGGAGGTCGAAAAAGGGATAGTGAAAGTGAAAATGTCAGCGACAGATAACGGCGGAAATTTAAATGGAAACCAACAGTTCTGTTTTTTACTGAATGGGCCATGACTATGTGCTGCTCTGGTGTGTTTAAATTCGCGAAAAAACAGTGCACAACACAACCATAGCAATACCTCGAGCTATTCGCTCACATGACCCATCCCATGTGGCCTGTAACGAATTTATTTCCTCTTAACTCCAATTTGAATCTTAGGGGAAAATTATTTTGTAATCAGTTTTTAAGTTGCTTTTAGTTTTACATTTTCTAAAATTTCAATCAAAAATAAATTCATTCGAGTATTGCTGAATAGTAGATATATCAGCCGGACCCGTTGGCATCGTAAGGCACAAATTAAAACTTAAGTTGGCTTTATTATTAGTATTTGATTATTTATTTAATTTTTTTTGATAATCTTAATGCACATACATACGAGGTGTGTTCAAAAAGTATCGCGAATTTTGAATTTTCGCAGGCTAGTTATATTCGAATTTCGATTTTTTGTGGCGATATGTTGGTACTCATGTCTCTCACTCATGCCGACGAGTTCGGCCATTTTGAATGTTCAGTTAATTGTTGACAGCTGCTTTGCTTGCACGTGTTTCGGCTCGTCCTCGATTTTTACCTATTCAAAAAGATGGATCACAGAACCTGTATCAAATTTCGTTGCTTGTGCGCGACTTTTTGGCTAAAAACAACACACTAATGATGCCACAGCCACCGTATTCCCCTGTGATTTTTTCTTGCTCCCGAAACTGAAGAGGCCCATGAAAGGACGATGCTACGCTATGATTGATGAGATGAAGACGGCATTGTAGAAGGAGCTGAATAAGATAAAAAAATGGTTTTTTGAAGTGCTTCGAAGATTGGAAAAAACGTTGGCACAAGTGCATAATATCTCATGGGGATTACTTTGAACGGGACAAAATAGATGTTAATGAACAAGTAAATAATTTTTGAAAAAACACAAAATTCGCGATACTTTTTGAACACACCTCGTATGTACACTTTCACTTTTTCAATAGTTCTTGCCCTCTCTTTGCTGGCTGTTATGAATTAGTCTAGCGCATTGACGCCTTTTTTGCTCAGTCGAAGCATTCAAGGTTGCTTTTCAACGCATTTTAAATCGGTTTACCCTATCTGTGGTGGTAAAAATGTCTTCGAATATAAATTAAAAGTACTAATTTTATATAGAACCCATTTAAAAATGTCTTCGAATATAAATTAAAAGTACTAATTTTATATAGAACCCATTTGCATAGAGCCCCCAAAAGAGCATGGGCGACAAAATGATTTTCTGTGTTTGATATAAATCGATAGCTAGCCACCATACGCATAAGCAGTCCAAATATCTAAGCCGCACGAAGCTCTATTGCAAAGTTTTGGCGAAAGCAATTTGGGCTTAAATGCCCACTTGTATTCAATCGTAACAAAAAAACACGTCTACTGCAAAATTTACTTTCTGTCACTTACGCCCTTTCGGCCGGTGAGGCTCGCCTGTAGCGTGTATGATTATACCTCAAGGATGATTACTAGGTTGGGTCTTCCGCATTCTCTGTGTCGTCAGAGCCCATGAAAAAACGAACAAAAGGAAGGGGAATTACTTATTTCTGAAGAGGAAAAGTAGGCGAAAGCATTAAAAGCAACCAAACACAAGAAATTATACGCATACGCACACTTTCTTGCCACTGCGTCTTCCGCATAAAAAGGAAAAAAACTGCTTTAGAGGCATGATATTAATTTCTGCTTTCGCAAAATCCCAAATTAGATTTGACAAATCACAGTATTACTTGTTCACAAACATGTGATTTTGGTTTGTTCGTTTTTTGTTTTGTATTGGTGAGGGACCTAACGCCAGATTTGTCAAAATCGCCAAAAATAAAGAAACACCTTCAGTACTCAATTCGCCTTGTATATAAATATATAATAGGATATGGTGAAAAACAAAATTGAGCGAGTCCCTAACATCGGCCGCCATGTCACCGGGCAAGGATTATAGATTTCAGGGTTTTCTTAATAGCTATGGTGAAAAATCTAATTTTGGGGGGAACTTTGGTTGGCACGTCACTTGGGATATGTTTAATAAAATTTAGTGTTAGTGCTATACGAAAAAAATCAACCCAACCAATGCTCATGCCATGACATTTGTATATCACTAACACCAGCCAAATTTTGTTAAGCACATACCTAGTGATGTGAGCTCATCAGCCGATTCTATCAAATTCGCTCAGAGAATAACAGACTGCTGCATAGACCACCTCTAAAAATCGTTTCACCGGGGTCACCTGCTCGTTTCACACGTATTCATCCACTCGTCCAACCAGTCGACGTTAAGAGGGCACCAAAGCAACATATGGCCAACACGATCCCAGTTTTCTCGTATTCAAATCGCTGTCATACGTCAGCCAGCCAACTGATTCTTTCAAATTCTAAGAAAAAAAAATATTTCCAATTCAATTCTAAAAGCCGATTAACGGCCTGATATTGGCCACACTTTCTGAGTTCTTTTCACCATGGGCTTGTAGTTATCATTTTGTAACTAAGTTGACCGATGACCGCTAAATATCAGCATTGTTTGTCTGGCACCGTTAACATTCCATTCGTCTTCAAGTCACAAAGTAAACCTTAATAAATTAATTAATCAGTTTTATTTTTGAAGACAACCTTGCACTCTTTTACCACTGCCATAACTTTTCGTGAAAGCACGAATACATACGTACATACTTATATGGACTAGTATGTGTGAATGCCATATGAGTTAAATCATTTGTTTATAAATATCAAAGCTTCACAAATTCTACGTTAAAGCGCAGTGCCTACGTTTAGGCGCAACCGTAAAATGTCATGCATAGCTTTTCTCAGTATGCACGATTGTGTATGTAGCCAAGCAAACCTTACACATCTCTTGCATATTCATACGTACAAATATAAGCTAACATAAACAATAAATAAAGACCATAGCAAATAAAAGAATTTTGGTTAGTATGTGAGGTTTCAATTATGTGACGTAGTTTTGGTAATTTCGGTGAACCTCATGGATCTCAGTATCCAAATCATATACATACATACAGACAACTGGACATCAACGGATTTTCTTAGAACTCGATTTGAAATTCCTTTCTCCAAAATACAGGCAGAAGATTTCAAAATATTTTTTATGCGGACCATCTCGGCCTAAGCACAATTCGTGTTGGGTTTCAGCTTTTACAAGCTTTGTTTATTTACTTACTTATTAGAACGGCTTATTTACTTTACGAAAGGCTACTGCTAAGACTTAAAACCTGTCATGAGAATGAAGGGAAAGGCAGTTATTTGATTCTCAATGAGATCCCAGTACAAAAACAAGCTTGGATAAAAATTCAGAAAGAAACTTTTGGCTCAGTCACTTCGTGCAGCTCATTTACGACTTACTTAAAAATTTTTTGTACCTGAAGCTCTTTATGAAGAATCAATCGTTTAAGTCAACAATCCTCACTTCTAATAATAACAAAACCAGATTTGGTTAAGCTCTGCAAGCAATGTATGGCTGGTACTGCACTTCTCGCTCTTTCAATTCACAGTGAAATGTAAGCAAAAACGCAAAACAAATCCTACAACTACGGAGCTTTAGATGCGGCAAACAAAAGCCTCAACGAATTTAACTAAATGCGCAATTTCGATGCTTCTTCTCTGCTTAAAATACCAACACAGTTGATGGTGAAAATGACTATGGAAGGGGATGAAGATTGTGAGGCTGATGATGTAATCAAAAATTTCCTATTGTTTGCCTACTTGTGGCTCGTTCTATCGCTTGGAAGCCCGTTGCGTAGAAGTTTTTCGGGGTTCTTTGTCTAATTCACTTTTTCAACGGAGGCGCAAATATGCCACCGACGATAGTGATGTCAATGCTCGTCAAGCCATATCCGCACAATAAAACCAGAGGAACAAAACGACATAAAAAAGCGAAACCTTCAATTTACATGACACAGCTTGACGTTTGACGCCACATAAAAATACATACGTAAACATAAAAACTGCGAATTATTATCCTTAAAGGCGATTCTAATTCATTGACACACGCATTTGATTTGCTGATAGCATTTACGAGCAGTAACAATTGTGGCTGGCCTGGATAGGCACACCTTTTGAGCAAATACTGCGAACATTCGTTGATGGAGTTTTTATTGCTACGTTGTGAGCTTTTTACGATTTTTGCATTTGCCAAATTCACGCGCAAAAAATGAAACAATATCGGAAACGAAACGGTGGTCCGAAAAATATTGCGCTATGTGGTTGTAGTGGTAAATTGATTGAAGGGCTTAAGTGAAGGTCTCATGCACAGTGTTCAACATCCGGTCGGATTTGAGCAATGACAAAGACTGAATTGTCGTTGGCCGAACTCGGCATATTGGCATAGACCTGCGATTTCTTAAAAAACAATTTCGACAGACACTTCCAAAACCACATGACCACATGACCACCACATTCTGCTAACATCAAACCCAATGACCACAAAACAAACCAGTTTCGCTGATGAAAAGTACATACAGTCCGGTTCACTTACCCGAATAAGAGGTAATGATTTTATGGAAGAAGGTGGTTATTAAAGCAAACTTATTTGATCTGGTAACACTAGGGTTTCTGATAATTCAAGGGAGACTGCTGTGACCAGCTGTAATACTGTGCTTGATTTATTGGTTCACTTGAATAGAGACACTCAGTTAGCCTACTTACATTATTTGCGCATTAACATGTTTGGTCGAAAACTTCTTAACTCTAATGAAATGGGAAAGCGGAAAAGTTTAGCAGATCTCGAAAAATGACAAATCGATATCTTGAACTCAGAGGGACTTTCAAATAGCCAAATTGCCAAAAGCATAACTCCAAACGTGGTGGATGCTTACATGAAACAAGGTGTCTCCTATGGTAAGAGCTACAAAGGCAGATTTAGCAAGGGACAATCTGGCTTGGAGTTCTGCTACAACTAAGATTGTGTTGGTGAGATACAAAAAAATTAACTATTAACATTTCGGTCCCGTTTGAACAACGACTATGTGAGAAATGATCGTGCAGAACTCGGCTGCTGAATCCCCAAGTGACGTGGCAGCCAAAGTTTCTCTCACCATTTTCTTTTTCACCACAGCTAAATTTCAAACCTGATAATCTATCATCTTGTGCCAAACTCAAGTCTTGTTTTTTTTGTTTTTGCGCGAAATAAATGGCTTTCTCTTTAGTGGTAGACTGCACAGTCGTCTTCTAATCGTCCTAGCACTAACTGGCAAATATAATTCTTCATTTGATTAGAAGAAAATCTAGCATTGCTTTGAATTTTTCTTTTAATTTGAAAGCCATCTTGCCTTTGGAAGTAATCTCGTGGCCTTCCTCCTTTATGCGCTGTATCAACAGAAGCCGTTTGCTGAAATTTTTTTAATATGTCACGAAATCACACTCCTCTTGATCGTATACCTTTTACTACACTTATAATTTTATTTTTAAATTCATTGGATAATGTATTTCTCGTCATATTTGTCGAGTTACACGTATGCGCTCTTCTGCAATAGTAAATTCTTAAATTAATTATTCACAAAATTATTCACAGCTCCTACTTGACTTTTATACAATACTAGCAAACCCGGCCCGCTTCGCGAGACACGGCGGGTCCACGTTTTGGCATATATTTCGAGACCCTAGTCATCAATAGGTATGAAAATTACCCCGTATTAAAGCACTTATCAACAGCTTTCATTTGATACCCATATTGTACATATACAACCAAAGGTTACCCGAGTCCACGTTTTGACCTATATCTCGAGACCCCAGTCACGGAGCGGCATGAAAAATACTCTGTACTAAAGAATGCACCAACAGCTTCAATTTGATATCCATATTGTACAAACACATTCTAGGGTCCACGTTTTGGTCTCTATCTCGAGACCCTAGTCACGGAGCGGCATGAAAAATACTCTGAACTACAGCATTCACCAACAGCTTCCATTTGATGCCCATATTGTACATACACAACCAAAGGTTACCCGCGTCCACGTTTTGACCTATATCTCGAGGCCCCAGTCACGGAGCGGCATGAAAAATACTCTGTACTAAAGCATTCACCAACAGCTTCAATTTGATATTCATATTGTACAAACACATTCTATGGTCCACGTTTTGGTCTCTATCTCGAGACCCTAGTCACGGAGCGGCATGAAAAATACTCTGAACTACAGCAGTCACCAACAGCTTCCATTTGATACTCATATTGTACATATACAACCAAAGGTTACCCGCGTCCACGTTTTGACCTATATCTCGAGGCCCCAGTCACGGAGCGGCATGAAAAATACTCTGTACTAAAGCATTCACCAACAGCTTCCAGTTGATATCCATATTGTACAAACACATTCTAGGGTCCACGTTTTGGTCTCTATCTCGAGACCCTAGTCACGGAGCGGCATGAAAAATACTCTGAACTACAGCATTCACCAACAGCTTCCATTTGATACCCATATTGTATATACACATCCGAAGGTTACCCGGGTCCACGTTTTGACCTATAGCTCGAGACCCTTTTTTTTAATAAGAAGTATCCTATTTTACTTCTAACACCTCCAAAAACATGTGTACAAAGTTTCATAATAATCGGTTAAGTAGTTTTGGCGTGAAAGCGTAACAAACAAACTTACATTCACATTTATAATATTAGTAGGGATATTATTTTATAATCTTTCAGAAAGAGATTCTAACCCACTTTTCCGCTCATAAGGCTGTGTTTGCTCCACTGTGCAACGGTTGAAGATTGAATAAGATTCGCTTGCAATGGATTTGAATAAGGCTCAAACAGCATAAAAGTAATCACAGGGTGCCCTTTTTCGTAATTTTCAATGCATTTTTATGGCTCTACAGTTCACACTGTTTTCACTGCATTAACCCAAGCCCAGAATGTTTGCGTGTGCATATTTGTATTTATGTGTTTATGTATGTAATCATCGCAGACATTATTTCGGTGAAAAGTTTTGGCAGGCCCAACCATTCCTAAATTGTATTGTTGTATAAATTTTTTTATGGTTACCAAATAAAAATATTAAAGATTTCCCTGTATTGCAAAAAACGGAATCTGCGAATTCTATCTGGAAACACATTTGGGTACGAAAAGTGTTGCCTGGCATTTCTTCGACACGCGCCACGCATCAATTAACTGCGCCGGCAAACGGTTATGTAAATTTACACAAATTTCACTTTTCATGCAAATAAGCAAACTTTCTTAATTAAATGCGCAATTTTATTACACCAAAAATAGTTTGGTGTGGAATTCAGGTGATTGGGAGGGGGGTTCGAGTGGCGGTACGATACTCAACCAGCTGCTGTAGGTAGGCAATCAGAGGGCAATCGGGATTACCGCTTGCATAAATCACTTCGCATTGACTAGAATTCCTTGCGAAACACGCCCCACTCCCCACCATCGCTTCATGCAACTAAATCTGCCTCAGCAAGGAGCAACAAATTTAATTAGCAACCAAAGCGTGCAACACAAGTACTGCTGCAGTCAGCAACAAAGTTTTGGGGTAATTAAGCTTGGTGAAATGGATTCCTGCGACTACTCCAATGCTGTGCGTGAAGCAGATCCTTTCGCCCGGTGAAATGAAAAATATCTGCCGAAGGAGGAAAGAGAAAAATATGGTTTTGTTGCTCTTGAAAGGGAATAGCGTGTTAATTTATTTATTATACAAATTTATTGTTCGTACTTTGGTATGCGAAGCGTTAAAAACATTTACAAATCTCAAAATATGGCCAAGACTATTCAGAAAGGATGCCCCCATCTTAAAGCGGCCGCATACCTCCGGCGATAGCTACACCGACAGCGAGCAGTCTCTATGCGCGTTAGATGTGCATGGAGTGATGCCTCCGCTGATGCCCCCCCTTAGCCTGGAGCTAATAATAAGGAAAACAAGTATGTCTGTAAGCAAGCGAAAAAATTCAAGGAATTGCTCATCGTACAAAAAAAATTATAAATGAACTTCTGTTCCGTAGTTTATGAATGAAATAATAATATTATTATTACGTAGGTTTCCAAGGTTGTTTGAAAAGCCCACGGAAAGTCAGTCAGTTGGCACTACTAGCGCGTACCGATGTTACGTGTAGTTATTAGCATCTCTTGGAAGAACACAAAACAACAGTATACCAGTTTCCAAAAATCCCTGGAAGACCAGCTAGGAATTTTTCTGCTCACCATTGAAGAATGCGGGAATAGTTCGAATCCACCAATTTTGAATGAACAAGAGCTAGAGACCGATGCTGAACAACTTCGCTCAGATATTGCAGTAGCTTTCGAAAAGATTGTGTCTAAGAAAACATTTTTTCACCGCGTGACGTACCTTAGTGTACAATGAAACTTGGATAACTGATGTATCAAACTAGAAGATTTTTAATAAGGAAAAATACACGGATAATTGGATTTCTTATAAGCTTATTTTCTTATAACAAAGAGTTAAGGGGACAGATATCTGTAAACGGCCATATTTTCCCTGATTTTCATTACAATTATTTAAAATGAAGAAGTCAATATATACATATTTTTTCAAAATTGGCATACAGTTTATTTATACAGTAAAATAATATAAAAATTTTTATTTTTATTTTAATCATTTAAAATGGCGGAAGTACACTCAATTCTTCCAGGAAGGTCGCAGCGGGGCTTCTCAATCGGCGGGAATTGTAGCATCGGCGTCCGTGACCTGAATACGAAAAAGCAAAAAATTTTTTTTCTTTAGCAATGTCATAATTTCTATATGAATTAAGCAAAAATGGAAAAAAATTCGCGGAAAAAAATGCTTAAAAAAAGTGAATTTTGGGACGAATTTTCCTACTATTTTTGCTTCGAAAAAATTATTTTTTCGAAACATTTTCGAAATTGTAAATTTACATAGAAAGTAATACCATAAAAAAGATGTGTGCAAAATTTCAGGGAGAACGGTCAATGACTTTTCGAGTTATCGTGTACGCCAATTCGAAAAATATAGTTTTGAGAAAAACACGTCTAAAGTCGACAACGTAACTATGCCTCACGGTTGACGATCTATAATATAAGAAATTCCCTAAATTTACGTTCTAAAATTTGTTTGACATATTCTTAAAGTTAATATTAAATTAACATTTTATGAAAACAAAATTTTTTTTTTTTTTAATTTTACAGGTATCTGACTCCAAAGGCCTACTCGGAGAGAACATTGTGGAAGAATCAACCCCCTCCCAATGGCGCCACGGAAGTACGGAACACAGTTTTGTTGGGCTGGGCACCAGGTTATTGCTTAGTAAAATTAGAAGCTAATGTAAAACTCCATGGGCCAGAGCCCCTTTATGTATTTACCAGAGCTCACATTAAGAAAGTTGTCTGGGAAGACAGAGAATTAATGCGACAGTGGATGGAGAGTCCAAGACAAAAGAAGGCTAAACAGCTTATCCTTCCCTCCAGACGAGCATCATATAGGCTCCTAAAGCGCGATAAGTAGGACTTACGAACTGGATGATGGAACTCCAGAGCACAAATTTTAAAATTTTACTTTACAATTCATGTTTTAACTTTGTACAATTAATAAATAATAAAATATTAATATACAAAATATATAAGTTCTGGAAAAATTAACTTCAGTTTGTTATTGTTGCATTTTTCTTATCCCTGGCACCTCTTTTTGATTTAGGCACTCATTAACATGCTTTCATTCGCCCGCTTATCAAATATTTACAGATTCATTTAGTTGACTTTGTATCGACACGCTTTTCGTACTGGCCGTTTTTTCTAATACAAATTCGAGTATACTTTGAGGCAGTTACTGATCATAGCACCACGGCGACATCTATTTGTCAGGTTTTGTTAGCTGCGATCAATTAATATCACCCAAACTGCAATTCCGTGCACCCTCCCGCACGAACACCGTAGAAAGAAAAATTTAGTTATATTATACATATATGCATATGTATGTATACACATTAGGGGTGGTTCAATTTGGATATACAATTTGAGCTTATTGAATTTAGCTCGAGTTAAAAATAAAATTTCGTTTATACGACGAAGTACTGATTTTTTTCAGTTTGCTCAATTTTTCAAATAATAAATTGGTCTTCATCGACAGGGCAGTAGATTAAGTTGATAAAAATGCCGTAACGTTGCGGTGTAGAGAAGCAGAAAACTGTTGAAAAATGTATGCATAGGAATAGTTATTATGTGGATATTGATTGATAAAGCGAAAAAACGTTGAGAATATTTAAATTCACCCAATATGCGTGTTTTAGAACGTTGGTAAAAACTCGCATACAAATTACTCATTCGGTACAGCATTTAAAACAAATTTTCCTTGCCAATTGCAGGCAAAAAACAGCAAGGCGTCCACGTACCTATAAAAAGTTTATTAGGCCTTCAGTGGGGTTATTGAAGGATATATTGATATATATTGAGAATTTCTTCCTTCTCGTATTAAGAATTTTCTTTACGTCGTTTTGTATTTCCACCTACACTTTCAGTGTTATGGAGACCTCATTACATATAGTAAGTATAATAGTAATTCTGTTTTTCTGTTATTTTTTAAAATATTTAATTATTTTTTCTGAAGTTCCCATTTACATATACATACATACATTCAGCCATATGCTTCTCTCGAGCACTCCAACGGCCGCCTTATTGGATGTTGTCGTCGTCCAAACTCTTGCGCCATGCCATGGGATAAGAGATTTACAAAACTTACTTGGTTTTGTTCATTGAGAGAACTGCGAGTATATGATTGCCTACTTACTCCAAAGTAACACTTGTTGTTAGAGAGAGATGCTCTGTCTGATTTAAGGCTGACGTCTTTGGTGTTAATGCTGGTTTCAAAATAAGCGAAGTTTTTTGATGCTGCAAAAAAATAACTGTCAATACGCGAGTGCGCTAAGAGCTGGTTTGATGGTAGGATTTATTACTTCGCCTTGCCCTCGTTCACCGTCAGACCCATTCGCTTACTTATTAGGCTTAGAAAAGGCAGAACTAATGGCACGATTCTTAAAGCTGACGATACGCGCAGTAAATTTACGCTCTTTTGGAAAATGGTGCCATATCGATTTATTTCCCTGGCAGGAACAATCTTTTTCAGCATCAGGTTAAAGAAGACTTACGACATGGAGCCAACCTGTCTGAAACCTCGTTTGGTATCACATTGCACGGATAGATCTTTGCCAATTTTGACGGAGCTACTCATCTTCCTCAACCTCATTATGCTCCGTATTAGTTTTGCGGAGATACCAAGTTCACAAATCGCACATATAGACAACTCCTTTTCGTACTGTCCAAAGCGGCCTTTCTCGGGTCTTTTTCAATGCCGATTGTTGGTTTTTCAGGTGCAAGCCACGCTGATAAGGGCTAATGAGTTGCTTGATGGTGGGTTTCAGCTTTGCGCCTAATACGCTCGATACAACCTTATATACGAGATTAATAGGACTCATACCACGATATTTAGAGCAGCTTGCCCTTTTATGGGTTTCATAGAGTAGATTTCAGTTCTAATCAACAGTCATGTATTTCTCCGATCATATTTTGTACAGGAGCATCTTACCACCTACATAAGTTTGAATAGTTCAGCGGGTAGCCCGTCGTCTCCAGCGGCTTTTTTATCCAATACTGGCGTTATTGCTATTGGCACTATGTCATGGTTGGGCAACGGAACCGCAGACCCGTCGTCAAAGATTAGGGGATCGGGGTCTTCCCCTTCTCGGTAACACTTTTGTCACCATTCAGCAGGCGTGAGAAATGATCACTCCATAACTTAAGTATTAATTTCTACTTTTATGAAGATTGCTTTGCGCTCTCTGAAATCCACTAAGTGTTAACATATAACCTCCACCTCAAGCTCATTGTCTCTTGCCCTTTTGAAAGCCTCGTTTTGTAATTTTTGGTGATATTCTAAATTTATTTTTGTATAAACTGGAGATTTTCAGAATTGCATAAATTTCTTGGCTCAACTGCAAATGCTCCAAATGTGAACCTTAAATGAGAAAAAAAGGAATAATACGCATTAATGCAAGTAAACGAGTATTATACTCGTTCAGTGGGTCAATAAAGAACATAAAGAACTCGGACATACATAGCATGCAGCTTCAAACGCAACATTTGTGTAAGTAATGCAAGTTAAATGTTTTTTTTTATTTTGCGATTGTTTGGCACTTTAAAACGAGGAATCCCACAACTAATTTTCTCTCGTTAGAACAGTGCAAAGAAAGAACAAAATATATTAAAATAAAATTTCAGTCGTGTTTTGTTGAATAAACGTCCAAATTAGGGTAGACAGCGTGGACAAAGCTCAACTGAAGTCAGAAATTTAATTATTAGTCATCCGGGAGAAGGTAAAACCGTTCGCGAAATCGCAGAAATAGTGGATAGACCCCATTCGACTGTATACGATGTGATAAAATGTTTCAAAGAAACAAAATCCGTGAAAAGTAAGAAGAAATTGAGACGTCCGAAATTGTTTTAGGATGCAGATGAACGGTGGGTAGTGCAACAAATTAAGAAAAATCCGAATTTGAACGCTTTAAGCTCGCCACAGAAGTCGCCCAACCCGTTAATATTAACTGCAACTCCGAAAGTATACGTATAGTTTTGCGAAAGAATAATTTTAATGGAAGAGTTGCACGAAAACCCTTTCATCAACGAGGTCAACTGACACACGAGAATAAAATTCACAAAGCGTCATGGGGATAAGAATTTCGAGTTCTGGAAGCACGTTTTATTTGCAGATGAAAGCAAGATTAACATATTTAGGTCAGATGTACAATCATACGTCCGACAGCTAAACATGGAGATGGATCGGTAATGGTATGGGGTTGTATGTCCAATTTGTGCTTCATCAAGGGCTATAATTTAGTCCAAAGTTGAGAATTAAGGAAAATTCCCAGTACTATCAAAACAACGATCTCAAGCATAAGGCACTCGATGCCCATCTATGGCTTATGTACAACTGCCCTAAAGTACTTGAAACACCTCCACAATCTCCGGACATCAATGTAATTGAACATCTGTGGGCTTAATTGGGAAACCAACTGAAAAGCATGTTATTAGAAACAACAAAGACCTAAAAGGTGCTTTTAAATAAGAGTGGGGTAAAACTGGTCCTTTAACATGCAAGAAGTTGGTTGAATCCGTGCCAAGAAGACTGAATGCTGTGAGAAAAAATAAAGGCTTGCCGACTAAATATTAATTATATTGTTTTTTTTTTTTCAAATATTGTTTAACTAACTCTACTTTGTCCGAGTTCTTTTTGCATTTTAATATATATATTTTTATTTAAAACATATCACTTGGGTGTCCGAGCCCTTGATTTAGCCACTGTATGAATGTATGAGCTTTTATGTATATGTGTGTTCTCAAGGAAATAAAAATGTGGACTAAAAATATCAATAGTTACGGAACTTTTTAACGTGAGATGAACGCATTTTTAAATATATATATATGTTTAATAAATATGGGTTGAAAGATTGCTTCAATTTTATGTCCATCAAGATGCACATCACGGATTACGAAAAGCTCAACTCTTATCTTCTAAAATCTAAGTCCCAAGCAGAGATACTTTTGCCTCAACGGCAGGAACTGGCGGACAAGGAATTTCCTATAATTATAAAGTTTAAAGATCCTCATAACAGCTGAATCTCTTGTTGTTTTATATTAAAATATTATTTTATTTGCACGTTTTCTTATTATTTCTATGGGATTGATTTCGAATTGAATAAACTACAACTTTTTTAAGAAAATTAAACTACTATACTGGCGATATTTCTCAGATCGATATATTCCGAAAATTCGTATTTACAATCCGATTTAATTAACTTTTATAATACGAATTAACTTTTATAATATGTATTAACTATCTACAATGAACTATTTTTGCAAAAGCGGAACCAATTATGTAGTGCTGTTGTCGAGAAAGCTCTTTTTATGATCTGGTGTGGGGGATTTTCAAAATATACGCGTTTTTGTTGTATCAGTGGCCCAGGTATTTAGCCAAATTAATTATATGATCCTATTTATAAAGACACATCGTTTTTAGTTTTATGTTCGCCAGGAGAGGTTGAGTAAGGGGCATGGTATCCAACTAGACGGGCAAATAATTTCGAGTAGTTTTTTATTTAAATACCGATACAATTATAAATACAAATTATTCAAAAAAAATCGCTTCTTGAATTCAAAGCTAACAGGTTCCACGTATGTGCATATATTGGCAACGTTTGAAAATATTTTGAAATTTAAAACCAACAACCAAGGACAGCACAATATTCCAATGCCGAGTTCTTTATAAAGGGTGTTGCAAAAGACGCTCCTAGATGTTATTTTAAAATAAAGCAATTTTCATTTTCACTATTTTGTTTTCAAAATGGCTCTTAACAATTATATGTAAAAAATTACATCATTTAAATGTCCATCATGAGTACGTCCACAGGTAAAAATCGCCAAAATATGTAGTCGAATCGTGAATGCCTAATTGTTGAGGACGTCGAGCTGTCGATGTTGAAGACGGTTCAGCAACACTTCGCGCTACAGCAACCTTGTTCTCAACAGTACGTCCAGTTTTTGGTTTGCCAGTCCTTTTTCTATCGGCTATAGAACCAGTTTCTTGAAATTTTTTCACCAACCTTTGAATTGTCGACTCGTCCGGACGATTATTTCCACCAAAAAAATGTTGACCTATGGTCCTATAGAGTAAATTTGTACATCTGTCTACTTGACAAATGTCAAAGATGACTGAAGAAAAGGTACCGCCTAGGAATTATTCTGACATCTTCTTCTTCTGCTCCTTGATTGGCGGGATAATCGCTTAACGGACTTTGGTCGAGTTTAACAAAGCGCGCAAGTCGTTTCTTTCTCGTGCTAGCCGGTGCCTGTTGGACACACCAAGTGAAGCCAAGTCTTTCTCCAACTGATATTTCCAACGCAGAGGAGGCCTTCCTCTTCTTCTACTACTACCAGCTGGTACTGCATCGAATACTTTCAGAGCCGGAGCGTTTGTATCCATTCGGACGACATTTGTCAACCAACGTAGCCGGTGGATCTTTATTCGCTGCGCTATGTCTATGTCGTCGTAAAGCTCATACAGCTCATCGTTCCATCGCCTACGATATTCACCGTTGCCAAAGTGCAAAGGTCCAAAAATCTTACGCAGAATCTTTCTCTCGAACACTCCAAGTGACGCTTCATCGCATATTGTGATCGTCCGAGCTTCTGCGCCATACGTTAGGACGGGCATGATGAGAGCCTTGTAGAGCCAAGACTTAGCGCATTGCGAATATCTGGTTTAAGATGTTGACAGTTAGGCATCACTTTTGAAGGGCCCTTTACATATCCATAAGGTATTTTATTTCATTCACTTTTTTGTGGTTTCAAAGATTTTTGAGCATTTACCTTTGTCCCAGTTTGATAACTTAGGTCCTTTTCGTCACAGGCAAATATGGAGTATCTACATCCATGTATGTATATATGAGTACATATATGTAGGTGTATGTATAGATTGCATACATAGAATATGTTATTTCCTTGTTTTGTTATCCTAAGAAAAGTAGTGAAGGGACATACATTTATTTGCATACTACATATGTATGTATGTATGTATGTACTTATATACGTAGAGCAATCTTAAGTTAAAGGAATTAAAAAGCGTTAATTTTTTTTTGTAATTTCGAGGGTGTTACCCACAACAAAATAAATGTGCTCGTTTGCACGGCTAAAGTGGGAATTAGGTCAAAGGCGGCTACGGAAGCCAGTGGCAGTTGTAAAAAAAAAATGCAAGCAGATTGAAAAAAAGTACCCTACTGTTGTTGCTGTATTCATGGCGTAACCGTTAATGGTCTCTAATGGTTTCTTGTTGTAATAATCAGTTGCCCTTAAGGGTGAAAGGAAGGAAGCCGAACCTATAAAAAGAAACAATTAAAACAGAACTTTCATGGGCGGTTACATAAATTATGGCAGCGTATTTTTGTAGCAAATGCAATAGTACACCCACATATGTGTGTATGCATAAATATACATACATATTCACCTACATAAAAATATGCAAAATGTTTGGAAAGCTATCAATTAAATTCATTTCCATAATTTTCTTTTGTATTCAAATACTGGCTAACCAAAGGTGTAAACCTCCCCACACAAACATACATACGGTTTCATGTAAATACACTTACATGTGTACAAGTAAACTCTCAACTTAAGGTTTCAAAAACCTTCTTTTTCTTGATTGGGGCGATAACCCCCTATGCGATTCGGCCGCGATTTCGTAAATACAGCTCTTAATATTTGTCCGCTTCATTTTTAATCAAATATTGTTATATACGGCATTTAAAAACTGTTCGTTACAACAAACTGGAAGCTCATTTCAAAGTAATTAAAAAGTACAACAAAAACACATATTAAACACATCAGACACTTTTCTACACTTTCTTTATTATTTTACTTGTCAGTTGATGATTTATTTTTGCCTTATTTTGCATCACAAATTAAAATATTAGCTTGGGAAAAAGAAAAATGTTCGTAAAATTTGCGCGCAAAAGGTTTAAAACTGTTTTATAGTCGATGTTTTGCTCTTGTCGATGATACGACTACTAACATTCGGGTCGACTTCGATTATTCCGTGGCTTTATCGACATTTTCGACTTTTTCCTTAACATGAAAATGAACGGAATCGACGAAACTAAAACTGCACGTAATTAGCTGTTACAACATCGGCACCATAAACACCATTCGCAATTTCAGCGGTCTGACTTGCTTTTGTCAAAGAAAAACTGTAAAGTGTACCGAATTTATTCTTCGTTGACTTCAATTGTTAACACCCTGTAACTGAATAGAACAAACAAGAACAGCAAACTAATTTTTTTAGTGTAAAATGTCAACGAGCATAAACTTTAAATTATTTGATCGATACTTTTCGAGAAAATAATGAATTTTTCCCCCCGTTTATCGGTGGTACAAAATGTTCTCAGAAGGCTAAGAAGATGTGAACGACGAAAAGCGTGGCAGACGCCCGAGCACTTCAACAACAGACGAAAAAATGTATGAAGTGAAGAAAATGGTTGTGGCCAATCGTCGAATCACCGTTAGAGAAATTGCTGAGGATCTAGACATATCGATTGGCTCGTGACATTCGATTTTTTTTCAATGATTTGGACATGATACGGGTCGCTGCAAAATTCGTACCAAAACTGCTCAATTTCGACCAGAAGTAGCATCGCATGAACATTGCTAATGAGATGTTGGACTCAGTCCGCGACGTCTCGAATTTGCTCCAGAGGGTCATAACTGGTGACGAATCGTGGGTTTATGGCTATGGCGTGGAAATCAAAGCTCAATCATCTCAATGGAAGCTGCCGCACGAACCAAAACCGAAAAAAGCGCGCCAAGTTCGTTCGAATGTAAAAGTTTTGCTTACCGTTTTCTTCGATTGCAGGGGCGTTGTGCATCATATGCTCTTGCCACAGGGTAAAACGATCAATAAAAAATATTACCTGCAAGTTATGCGCGGAGGAGCTGATTTTTTGAAGTTTTTCGAATATTGGAAAAAACGTTGGCACAAGTGCACAATATCTCATGGAGATTACTTTAAATGGGACAAAGTATCTAGATATTAATGAATAAATAAATAATTTCTGAAAAGCCCAAAATTCGCGATAATATTTGAACACACCTCGTATATAATGTCATAAATCGCGCTGAAAACGATGGCAGGCTCAAGCCAAAATGTTGGGGGGGTTCTAAACTAAAGATGTGCAGAGCGCTTATTGCTAGAGAGCAGGATAAAAATCCTCAGATTTCGACTAGAACTCTTACGAGAAAACTCAAGTAGTAGCACCAATAATGTTTCTCATGGAACTGTACCCTAGGTCATATTGCATCACAGACACTCTTCACGACCTGCACGAAAAAACCCATTGCTTTCTACACAAAATATTGAAAAGGACGCATCTTTTGTTACTATGTTAATATCTGACTAACCAATTGGCCATTAGGATGATGTCATATGTGACACGTCATGGTGAGATGAAAATGATATTATATTATATTACGACGACGAACCGAAAGGAATGTGGCGCAAAGCATTCTATTGGTAGGTAGGTCTGGTGGCTGCCAATATGACTCACTTGGACCTCTCGAGGTCCGTTGCGATACCACAAGAACTTCTTCCTTACGCTATAGGAACCCTTACGCTGCGGCTTTTATACACAAGCTTAACTTCGTTAGTTTACGATGCAGTATTTATATCCGCAACATATGTTAAAAATGCACTACCTAGCGTGTAAAGTCTTATTCTAGCGAATCATTCACACTAACAAAGGAGGTGCCTTCTGCAATAATCGTAGTATAGACCAAAGCATTAGCAGTATTAAAAAGTCGCAACGGAGTAGGGTACATATATAGAAAATACGATGGACTCGTGTTGGTAAATTTTGAACAGGCATTTGACGAACAGTCGTTTAAATTTGGACTGATTAGCAAAAACATACCGTATTTTAAGTTTCATCAAGACAACAATCAGAAGAATAACGAGCCTATGGTGCGGTTGTGGCATCTATATAACTGCGGCAAGGTGATGGAGGATAAGGTTGCTAAAAGACACCAAAAATTCTAACAGCACTTAAAACTGCAATACTGAAAGAATGGCAGGGCGTGCCAGCAATTATTATTATTATTTTTTTTTTTTTTTGTGGGTGAGGTAGGGTTCAAAATGCCTTCGCACTTACAGCGACCGTCGCCTACTGCCTCTTGTGGTGTGGTCACTAAAACAATCCCTCCTCTCCTACTGGGGAGACACCCTTCCCGGAACTGCTTTCTATACAACTTTGGGAGGCGCCAGAACGGCATCCATAAAGGACCAATTCTATTCACCCACGTCTGAGTCCACCATATTTGTAGCCAGCTTCCATGCTATAGGCTCGTCTTCTTCTGTCTCTATCTGTGCGTCTTCACCGTGTTGCACTGTGTCGATGTCAATATTTTTATTTCGTAGTACGTTCTCGATGTATTTCTTTACCGCGTTCCAGCTGTCCCCGCGTTCGAGCATTTTGCTGATTATGTTGCTCGATGCGATGTCGGCAATCTGCTCCCTCAGAGCATTTCTTTCCACGAGCCATCTGTCACAACTAAAAAACGTGTGTTCAGCGTCATCGCTCGGTGCTTCGTATACTTGGAATCGGTTACCTTGCCCATGCGTTATAGGTAACTCCGGAAGTATCCGTGGCCCGAGAGGAACTGAGTTAAGAAATAGTTCACTTCTCCGAAGTTTCTTTGCATCCATTTGTCAATTGATGGAATAAGTTTCGCCATCCATCTGCCACTCGGTTCAGTGTCCCACAGGCTTTGCCACCGCTGCATGGTTTAGCATCTCCATTCTGGGAAGCTAGTGATGACGTGTTTCTTCTTGGAGTCCCACGCATTCATTCGTTCCCGATGGGTATCTGACCGCTGATCACGAAAATTGCAGCGCCTGAGACAGTGCGATAGGCTGAGACAACTCTGAGTGCCGCTGTTCGTTGCAAAGCCTCCAGTGCTTTGCTCTTGGCTTTGCAGTTTAGCACAATTCCCCATACTTCGCTGCCGTACAGGAGAATTGAGCTTTTGCCCGCCATAATTAGCTTTCTTTTGCTCTGTGTTGCCCCACCGATGTTTGCCATTAATCCACTTAGCATACCTGTGATCTTTGCTGCTTTGGTACCGCATGCCGTATCTGGGCCCAGAAAGTAAGCCTGCAGTCAAGTTGAATACCTACTTTTTGGGTCACTAAGGACGTGTCGTCTATTTGCATGCTGACCTCGAGTGGCATGTGACCTCGTGTCATAAGGATGACTTCGGTTTTATGTTTGGCGAGTTCCAGGTCGTGGTATAGCAATTATGACCTGGCGAAGTTGGTTCATTCTGTGAAAAAACTCCTACAATTTATGATAGATGCTAAGAGTCCCGACACTAAGTATTAATTTTGTCACAAGGTCCAAGTCATTATTTGAAACCTTGCAAATAACATCACTTGCCATTACCTGGGAAAATAGTTATTTGACACCTAGAAAATGCAGAGATATTTATTCTTGTTGTATTTTATGTTTTTCTAGTGAGTTTTGGATTGTGTTTATGCAATTATCATAAAATGCTGTTTATAATTATAATTGAAACAAACACTAGGTTTTATAAAAATTGCAAAATAAAAAATTTGGATGCGAAAGTGGTAACACTGAGTTTATTTTTAATTTGTAAACTCATGCTTGACAAAGTGAAAAACTCCCTTGTATCACTTGTAAAACCCATAGGAAGCAGGAAAAATATTTGCAATATTCACAAGTCCGAGTGGGTATCTTGCTTTTATAGATTCTTGCATGGCCAATAAATTTCTTAAGGCTATAAAATTGAGTATCTACAATCTTAATGCTTGTATGTGTGTGTGTAAGCAGTTAATGTACAATGAAGCTCAGACTGAGCGGGGCTTGTGTGATGTTGTTTTCGATTTCAACACCAAACCAGTTCCCATTCAAAATACACATCCATCTAAACTCACATTGCGTATGTGTATGCACACTCGCACATATGGCCGAATGCAGGTTTTGCCATTTTTCCTTTTCTATGTTAGTGGTCAAGGTCTAAGGAGCAGACAACATAAAGGAATCGAAGAAACACGAGAAGGCATAAACATTTTAACTTATACATCTGCACATATGTATGTAAGTGCACTAGTAAAGGTGTATGTGTGGTGGTGGCACCAAGCCCAGCAGCGAAGTTATTACTTTCAACATTTAGTGCCACGATGACAAGGTAAGCGATATATTGACTCTCAAATAGCTTCCCGTCATGCAACAGTTCGTTCTTGGCAAAAGCGGCAAATTATGCTTTGAGCGATTGCCCACGGCACACACTTGCGATTTTTGTACAGAGATGCGGAAAAAAGTATACATCCCAAAAAATATTTACATTTTTACTACTAACGAAGTTGTATATATTTGTGTATGAAAAGAACATGTTTATAAACTATTTTTAAAAAAATTTTAAAAAACAATGTTTTTTTTTAATTCATAAATGTTTTTTTTTTATTCATATAAGCCAGCAAATATTTACGCACAGGATACATGTAAGTTCATAATTCTGAATTACCCTCAAAATGACAAAACAAAATTAAAAGTGTTTCGTTATCATTATGCACACACTAGAAAGCGTTTAGTTATTATCATTGCCAAAAAATAATCAGTGGCGCCTGGTGGCACCTGCAATTGATTAAAACTGAAAGAGACGCTATTAAGCAACACGTTGATACTAGTTTCTGACCGTAGGTAAATGTAGCTCAACTTGCAGGTCCAAGAATATGAAGGAATATGATTTTTTTTTTCGTAAAATTAATTATAAATAGAATTCAAATGCTTGTTCTTCCGGCTAAAATATATAAAAATATCGTACCCTAAATGAAAAATAAAAAATTGGAAGTCGGCTCAAGCAAAAGGAAAAAAAACACCTTGGGCTTTGAAGTTTTTTCTTAGTCAGTTCAATACTATAAAAAAATTATACTTATATATAAAAAAAAATGTAAGTCGGAGTTTAGTAATTCTTTTTGATTTTATTGTTGGTTCTATTCTGGAATTTAGAAATACCATTAAACATTGCGTAGGTGGTATGTTGCAAATTTTACTTTCTTCCGCTAAATCCCCAGTGTGCGGCACCAGTGGAGTTTCCAATACTAGAAGTATTTAGAATTTTATACCTGTTTACAAGTACTTTGAATGAAAATAGGGGAACCTATTTTAATTTTGCTTTTATAAAAACAGTTATATTATTTACTTATTTTGTCCAATGACTAGTCGTCAAGCCCATTTAGGCATTTACAATTTTTTTTTTCGCACTACCATACATCTGTGACTGTGAAATTTGTAAAATTTCTAATTGTATTACCGCATAGCGTTGCACAGGGTGGCAGAAATGTAGATTATCATTATGGCAATGGGCTGACGAACGCTTGATCGAAGGTGAGCATTTTTACCGGTGGGGAATTATTAAAGGGCATTAAATCATATTTAAGCACAAATGTTATGTAAGGATTCAGTCTCGAAAAGGAAGGATTAGTACTTTATAATCTAACTTCGAATAGCTTCATTAAAATTAACTTAGTTAAGGTTAAGGATTTTCCAAACACAGGTGTTATTTTGATATTGAAAGAAAATTGCTATTTTTTTAATATAAATGATCGGATGTTTATTTCATTATAAAGAGGAAGATATGCCGTTAATAGTGGAAAATAACATCAGGCAAATGACCACCACGACCACGCTTACAGTACAATATCCTTTTCATGAAATTGTTCATAACCGAATTGCAAACTGGCTGCCCTATGTCCTCGATAGCCTCACGAATTTCATCTTTGAGGTCTTGAATCGACCCTGGGCTGTTGGCGTAGATCTTCTCTTTCATGTGGCCCCAAAGAAAAAAGTCACAAGGTGTTAAATCACCAGATCTCAGTGGCCAATTGTGATCACCTCTTCGAGAGATAACACGGTCCGGAAACTTTTCCCGTAAAATATCAATGGTTTCGTTGCTTGTGTGGCACGTAGCGCCGTCTTGTTGATAATAAACGTTGTCCAGATCAATACCATCCAAATGACGATTATTCGGCACAAAAACAGACATTTTTACAAAACTAAAAGTATATGATACCAAAACAAAATCACTAATATATCGAAGCAGTTTGTTTACCATTTGTCTAAGCTTGGTTTATGACGTTTAAGTTATGTTAGAATCGACAAGCACAAGCTGCTGGCGGCATCTATTGACAAACAGCGAGAACTTAGTTGCGCACCTAATATTTTGGATGAGAAAAATATAATTTATTAAAAACTCAAAGGGAAGCGAAAATAATTCAATAGTAAAATGCCAAGAAAAAACTCTGTCATGTAGTCTGCATTGTAATTACGAGGCGCTAATGGCAATCGAGGTGTCAATGTTTTATTATCGATATGTAGATATATATCTCTCACAACTAAATTTTTAGCGATTTCAACTGTTTTTGAAATTAGCGCTAGTTATTGTAATAATTTACCGTATAAAATTATAAAAAAATTTGCACAGCAGAATCTTATCTTTTTGCACATTCACCTGTATAGGTTAGGTTAGGTTAGCCTGGTTGGCAATAAGTCACGCATGGACCTTTTGGTCCCTAGCGATACCAGATAGAGACCGACCTCTATGAATACCTAAAGTAGACATCATGTAGGATGTCAGCGCTTTTGGCGAATCTAAGTAGGGTTGGGAGTTCCGATTTTGAGACGTCTTCCAGACCCTCAAACAGTGGGGCTCCCAGGCATCTTAGTCGGGTTTTTAATAATCCCGGACAAACGCACAGAAGGTGTTCTAAAGTTTCCTCAACATCCTCTCTGCATTTCCTGCATTTGTCCGTGTTAGCAATCCCTATCTTGTACGCATGTGCAGCCAATAGATTGTGACCTGTTAGCATACCTATGATAGTTCTGCATTCCTTTCGCGAGAGCGTAAGTACGAATTGAGTCAGTTTTTTGTCGTTTGCATGTGGTCCGGTTAGTCCACCTAGCTTCCACTTGCCTTTTCATGTGGTCGTCCATTTCGTTGTATATTGTGTTTAGCGGTGTTGGTATGTCGTTTTCTTGATCAAATGGTAGCCTCACAGCACTTTTTGCTATCTCATCTACTATTTCGTTCCCCATAATGCCTTTGTGACCAGGTACCCAGTAGATATGCAGCCTAATGTTTCCGGCTAGCCTTTCTATGGCCTCCCTGCTCCGTCGAATATTTTTGGACTTAATACAATATGAGCTTATTGCTCTTATTGCTGCTTGACTATCCAAGTATATATTAATTGTTAAGTTCTTTCTTGTTCTAGTGTAGGCTAGCTCCGCAGCCTTCCCCTCAGCAAAAACTTCCGCTTGGAAAATACTGCTGTGGTCTGGCAGCTTGATAGGCTGCCTTATTCCTAGTTTTGAGCAGTAAATACCCGCTCCCACTCCGTCTGGAGTTTTCGAGCCGTCTGTACAGATGTGAAAAGTTCTATGGTCAGGCTTCATGCCTTTGTGCCATCCCTCCTCTTCAATTGTAGAGCGAAACCTTCTCTCCCAATTAAAGTACGGAGTCATGTAGTCCGTGCCACCTGAGCTCCACTTTCCTATTGAGCTGTGAATCGCAGCCATTAGCCTCCAAGCGGATTTCGCTGCCAGGTTTTCCGCCATGAGGTCAATAGGTGGCATGCTGAGTATCATTTCCGGCGCCGCCGTTGGAGTAGTCTTCATCGCTCCTGGTTTGCGCAGAGCAGGGAGTCGTTGAATCCCTTGTGCATCTGCATAAATATAAAGTAAATTAACCTTTGGATGTTCTATACCATACCAAAACCAGAATACCATGCGTACAAGGAAACCACGAATACTTTTTTGTATCAGAAACCAAACCTAATTTTTGTAGCAAATTTGCATAATAAACCTATTCAGAAGTTTCACAAAAATACAAAAATAAAATTTCGTGGGCATGCATTTTATTTATGATAAAACTGTAGCACCGTAGAGTCTTCACATTGAACATTTCTTCAAAAAAAGCATATTATAATATAGAATATTAAAAGGCCATTTTCAGAATCATTGATGGGACATGCGTAGAATGAGCTTTTGTACTACTCTTTGTCGTGTCCATATAAATTAACATAAACTGATGCCTAAGTTAAGCAGATAGGGCTTTTATTCTACTTATTGCAAAAAATACTTTAATAAAATAAGGCGAGTATGAATTATAAAAATTAACGCCAGGGATGTCGAGACTTTATTTTAACTATCGCGAAGTACTGGGACTGGTGCTGGAAATGATCGCTAAATATGCTAAATATGCAGCTCTAATACATAACATTTATTTGCGTACAGAATAATGCTTCTTAGCAAGCTGGTTTGGTAGAACTCACGCTTTGTTGTCAACAAAAAACGAAATGTAAGAAAACACTTCTTTCGAAAGATACAATACAATAAAGGCAGGCCTTAAACCATAAATTTCGATATCTGAGACACCGGGGCTGCTGCAATCTGACGGAGACTTGGCTTACGGCTACACTTGTTTCGGTGGCCAGAGCAATGGAGAATATTCGCTTTTTGCAGCAACTGTGACAGCGAAGTGCCCATATTTGTGGTTGCTGCTTTTTAATTGAATTTGTCCTTTTAGTTTTCTTTCGCTTTGCAAATGAAAACGAGATGGAATGCCATGATAGCGACGAAGGTTGTTTTGCAATTGTTGAACAGGTTCCTTTCGGCACATTCCTTGTTTTGTCGTTTTTCATAATTTTTGCTACACTTTTTGTAGCTTTCGTCATTTATGTATGTATGTGTATGTGTGTGGGTATGTATGCCTGCCACATCCACACATGTTTCGTTCGTTTATGTTAAGTATGCGCGAGCAGGTACTAGCACACATACATACATATATACATCTACGAAGTGTGGTGTATATATTTTCATTTTATTACCTGCCAATTTGGAGGAGAAACGGGGCAAAAAGCCAACTTTGCCGGCGTGGGGACAAGTTTGAATGGACGCAGTGGACGTGCGGTGCCCATCATTCCAATTTATGTATGTGTGTTTTATATTTAGACTATACCAGTCATATAATTTAACAAACATACAAACATACTTATTCACATAAGTACAAGTGCACACAAATTTCATGCTGTATGAAAGGCGAACAGTTGAGATATACATACCTTCATACATAAAAACATCCACACAGACACACTATTCAGATATTTGGAACAAAGCAGGTAGCCAGCATAATCTCACCTAATCCACTTGCGCGTATAAACAACTTAGTAATAATAAAAAAGAAATTAGTAAAAACAAAAGCGGATCGCCACTTACAAATCAAGAATTTCACTCCACAGCACGCGTCATTTCTAATGTAAATCCTCTCCAATTCACTCTGAACACCCGAGTTACAACTAAGTTCGAGTGCTGATATGGGATAATTTTTCGAACCGCTCGCTCCCCTTTCGACTTTGCACATTCCACTTATTTTCATTGCTAGGTTTTGGCAGTCAATTCTTTGTAATGAGTTTGTTTTTTTGAAAATAAATAATGTTATGAGCACGAAAAACTGGCAGATAGTCATGATAATATTTTTTGTTTAGTTCTTTCGTTGTTCGAAAATCAGCGACCGCCAATTTTTTTCGAGTTGTTGGTTGATTTTAATTAATTCACCAAAATTACATGGCCTATCGCGCTCACATCGCGTTTATCGCACGTATTTCCTTTACTTTGAGCTCGACATGTATATAAGTATGTGCTTGTACATATGTATGTGTACATGCAAGTTAGTGCGGGTCGATCTCTTCACTGCCTGTAAAAAGATCTCTACAGCTCATTTAAGATACTAAAGAAACTATTGCAGTCTATGACAAAGTGACAAAATGGAACCGGAATTTCTATCCTTTGAGCTAGTTTATTTTTGAGGAAATTGTATAGGGTGCGCCATCTTTTATGTCGGTATGTAAACGCTGAATAACTTTGTCATTTACCAACCGATCGACTTCAACATACATATTTTCGATACGTCAATTCAGTACAATTTCAACCATGGATCGCTTTGCACCGAAACAACGCGAAATAGTGACGCTATACATCGAAAATAGTCGTTCTATTGTTCTAACTCAACGCGCATATCGCAAAAAGTATCGCGGCAAACAGTTGTCGTCGTTTGGTGTCGAATTTTTTTGGTCACGAGACAGTAGGAGATCGTCAAGATGTGCCGTTCATCAACGACCAAGACGCTCCAATGAACTTGTTGAAGCAGTGAGGGAGAGCGTTGCCCAGGAGCCAACAGAGTCGTATCGTCGTCGCGCTCAGCATTTTGGCGTCAGTGAAACCACAATGCGGCGCATTTTAAAGGACGATTTAAATTTGTTTCTGTATAAAGTGCAATTGACACAAAGAATATTGCCGACAGACCATTCACGTCGCTTGCAATGCGGCTAAACAGTCGCTCGAATGATTGACACTGAACCCAATTTTTGAAGAAAATTTTAATGACTGACGAGGCACATTTTAACCTGTCTGGCAGCGTGAATAAACACAATTGCCACATTTGGGGAACTGAGAATCCACACGAGATCCATGAAACGCCATTGTATGACCGGAAAGTAACTATTTGGGCCGGCATTTGCGTTAAAACCATCATTGGACCATATTTTTACCGAGAAAACGAAACGGTCGATGGAAACCGATATCGATGGATGTTGACTCATTATGTCTGCCCGCAAATGCGTGAGAAAGGTTAAAGGGTTACTGGTTTCCACAAGACGGTGTGCCATGCCACACTGCCAATGCAACAATTGAATTTCTGCGACAAAAATTCCCGGGACGTCTGGGGTCAGAAAGAGGCGACATCAACTGGCCGCCCACTATTGACCAGCTCAAGGCAAACATTCGTGCCGAAATCGATGCTATAAAACCCGAAATGCTTGACAAGGTGATGACAAACGCAAAGAAAAGATCGCAGTTTGTGATTGCTAATAAAGGCTACCACTTGATTGATATTGCATTCCAAAAATAGTTTTTATAAATTGTATTGTAAATATACAAACAAAATAAAAATACCTCCCTTATATGTATGTACAAATCAGTACACTTGTACAATCGCATTCCACCTTTCGGTTCTTACAGCGATCATTTCATTATCGTTCCGCCCTAATGTACGCACAATCTCACATGCGAACAATGTTGCCCCTATCTCTGCTGCCACCTCTCCCAAAATCACTTGAGCGTACTTCCTTCCTTCGGTTGCCGTTAATACCAAGCGCTGCTCTATACAGCACCACGTCCAATGGTACTGCAACCACAACCGAAAACATTTTCCGCTTTCTTTTTCATGCTCTCGCATATTACATTAAATTCTGCTGTTTTGGCTGTCCTAACTTTTTGTTGTATTATTTCTTGACATTATTATAGCCCTGTAAAAGGTAGGTAATGATTTTTATTATTTCGTCAAGTGTGTGCCGCAGCATTAATTATTTTTAATGAAGGTGTTAAGTGGATTAGGTTGCGAAGCACAGGAAATACATTTTTTCTCACTTTGAGGATTTATAATTTTATTTAAACAACTGACAGTTTAACTGTGTGACTATTGCGATTATCCATTTAAAAAAAAGTAACATAGAGTGGTGATTCCGACAACTGGCTGATAGCTCGGGGGGTAACTATGCGCAGGCTTAAATGCCTGGGATGCGACGCTAATACTCGTAACACGCGCTTTGATTCTCGTTGCGATAGACACGGAGAAAATTTAACCACGGAATTTGGCTGTTGAAAAATCGTTAATCGCAAAAAAGTTTCCATTTGAAATGTCAGCGAAGGTTTGCTTTTACTTTGCTACTTTTCTATACGCACATCAATTATCTATCGTGGATATCCATTGATTCGGGGGCACTGCTTGCTGGGGCATGTCGCTTATACGTATTCCAAATACTATGTAGGGGAAAAAAGAGTTTTAAAATTTGCGTTTAAAACTTATGTTAAGAGAATATCTTTAAAACGTGCCGAAAGACAATTTTTTTGCTACATTTGAGCTATACTCCTTTTTTAAAAAGGTAGTTATGGTTTCTTCTGTATTATCTCGTATTTTTTAGTGTGTGTTTTTTTTACTATAACTGCACGTCTATGCCTTTAATTCATATTCAGTAAGCTGGAAGATCTTTTTAAAATTTATAAAAAGGGCTTAAACATTAAGAAGAGTTGAGTTCAAATATTCATGCGTAACCTCAAAAGAAGCAAAAAATGAGATTTGCACTTTCAAAACAACAAATTTTATAAGAGTCAACAATTTTTCAATAGCACTAAATTTTCTCAGCGTGGCCTTTTAGCCTTTTTCTAATTAAACAATTCTTTTTCTTAACTTACAGTTTTGGTAGCTTCAAATTAAAAAAATAAAGAAACACCAAACTCAAAAATTGCCGCATTTTGGGCATAAAAAAGCACCAAATTTATTGGCATGGACGCAATTTTGCTTCTATCATTCTCGTTTTAGAACATCATTCTCCAATTTTTCTCAGCAGAATTCGAAATGTGCATCTAAAAATTCTCTATGCCACTGCCGATTTCAACATCTAATCAGTTGCTGCAAATCATTCCGACTCTGTTAAGCTCGCATAAGATCACAAAAATGTTGCATTGTTTCCTTCCCTTATCCTTTTCTATTTTATTCATAATTGTCGATTAGCCACTACTAACCAGCGCTTTGAATTTGTATGTAACCATCATCTACTCATTCAAATATTTTTAAGAAATCTTTTCCAAATTTTTTTAAAAGTTGGCCTCGCAATTTTATTGCAAAAAGAGCAACTTAACACAAATTTGATTACAAAATATGACTTTCAGGTTAAAGATGTTTACATAAACTTTAATAAAAAATTATTTTTAACTAATAACTTATTTTTTTAGAAGTTAATAAATAATAAAAAATATACAGCTTTTCAAGGAAGTGTTTTGACATCTAGAGATCTGAAACATCACATCAGACATATTGCTCAATAATCTTTGGTTTAATTTGACTAATATACATAATTCATAACCCAATAAAGTAAAACACTCCAATAACAATAACACAAAAATAAAAAGCAAAAACAAAATATACTTAAAACACAGCTGTTAAGAAAAATGTTTTACCTTTGCAGTTTATAGCTTTAGGTTTAAAGAATAAAATGTGTATTTCATATCAGTATATCATAAAAATCAATATTTCATATGACTACACCGAGCGTTCATAACTCCTTGTACAACCAATTTTTGAACACCGTTGTCCTAGGGTATCTTGGGGCATCTCTCGAATATAACATTTTTGAGCTTTTCTCGACTTTTTGAATGTTTTTTGCAGCTTTATTCTATAAATATATTCACAAATTTTTTATTAGATTAATATCCGGGATTTGGGGCAATACTTTACTGCAATAAAAAGAAGCCACATTTTGACCATTAGAGCTTTATGTTTTGAATCATTGTATTGGTAAATTTATTTTTTTAAGTTTTTGTTTTTTTTTACTGTCACAATGAAGCTAAATTTTGTTGCACTATTTGTCAAATGCCATTGAAGAATATTCAAATATTATCGTGCATCCGTGACAGAAAGTTTGCCAAATTTCACTGTCGGTAAATATTCCACCTTTCTGTTTTTAATCGCTGCGTCTACACTTGAATGGGTCCGTCGTTGTAATGCAGCATGATTTTAGTGTCATCGCAGAATATAACATCATACCAGTAGCTATGAGGCTGGGCTAGGTACGTTCGAGTGAAAGATAACCGCTTTCCAATATGCTGCGTAGAGCAAAGGCTTCTGAAGAAGATGATTCCACCTCGTCCACATATAGCTTCTTCCATTGATAGAACTTAAAGCAATCCCAAGCCTCACCGCATGGACACCTAACGGAGAATGTCCGGTAAAGATATCAACCTCCCTCGAGCGCTCCTTACCTACTGTGGCCAGAAGGATCTTACGGCTTTGCGCGCTTGCGCTCTAGCCCAGCGCTCGCTGAGTTGACGTGAAGCCCATCTTTCCATCTAAATTTCAGCTTGATCGGAAGCTCCTCGCAGAATGCTCCCCCACCAACTCTTCCGTCCAACTTCGTGCCATCCGTAAACATGTTTGTCATGAACAATGGGATGAACTCAAAGTTTTTAATACTAGAGTGTCCGTAGCTTAAGTCTAGATTATGGCTCGAACACCTCTGATTGCGGCGTGTACAGCAACAAGCGGTGAGATGCCTATCTTTATACACCGGCAAAGTTCCGCCATTCCACATTGGCTGTGATTCACATCGCTAACAGAGCGCTCCTCGTAAGGTTCCCAAGATCTCTGAAGCTTAGACGGGCGAAGCAAAGCTTTTGTGAAAGTGGAAATGAGAGTTTGAAATACATACCTATGCACATACATATAATATAAAAAAAAAAATAATAATTGGCGCGTACACTTCTGTTAGGTGTTTGGCCGAGCTCCTCCTCCTATTTGTGGTGTGCGTCTTGGTGTTGTTCCACAAATGGAGGGACCTACAGTTTCAAGCCGACTCCGAACGGCAGATGTTTTTATGAGGAGCTTTTTCATGGCAGAAGTACACTCGGAGGTTTGCCATTGCCTGCCGAGGGGCGACCGCTATTAGAAAAATGTTTTTATTAATTTTGCTTTCACCGAGATTCGAACCAACGACCTCTCAGTGAATTCCGAATGGTGATCACGCACCAACCCATTCGGCTACGGCGGCTGCCATGCACATACATATAGGTTTGTATAAAATAAAGCCAACACTAGTATACTCGTACATATGCAAATTTACAAATATATGTACATACATATGTACGTAAACAACTTCCTCCAAAAGCAAAGTTTGGTATATTATATTAACATCTGAGGCCTTTTTAAATCTAAAATTGTTACTTACGCCTACATATGCGTGTGCTTATATATACATACATACAAACATACATATGACTGTATACTGATATGTAACTTGCCAGCCAGAAAACAATACAGTAGAATCCGGGTGGAGTAAACTAATTCGTGCAAGGCCTGCTCACTCAATCAGGATTGTTCATAGAACTCAAATCAGGAATGTAAAGACAATTTGAGTTAATTCATAAAGGCATTTTATTTAAAAAACAATATTACCTGCAAGCATTTTTATAATGTTTTTCCAAAAAAATCTTTAACATTTGTTTCCTCCTTTTCCCCTACAGAGTACTCAATGAAAGAAATTTGATGCTCACTCGATCGAGGAGTTCAGTTAAGCCGGGGGCTTACTGTATTTATTTGGAAGACCTTGAAATTTTATCGTATAAAATAATACCAATAAATGTCCAATATGATGCATTTTCAATATGAAACGTGATTGCAACTGATAACAACGTCACGATTTTGTGCAAATGAAAGAATTTCCAACAAAGAGGACAGGGAAAACAGAAGGGCGGTGAAGAGCTTAAAATAGCAAGGTGCAGAAAATAGTGAGTGCGACTAAGTTGCACACGCTTATACCACGAATGTGTGTAAGTGCTTGTGTAAACATTCTAGGCATAATGCATACAAATACAAAGAAATGGCAACATATTTCAATCGAGAGGTGAAGAAAATGGGAAAAAGCAGCAAGACAAACTCATACAATGGTTGGAATTTGGCTGGCGATAAAAATAATTAAACGCCTATTGTGTGCGGCCGTGGTCCAAGGTCCAAAGGTGCGGTGAAACCAATGCAAAAACGAAATGAAGAACAAGGTGTATGCATGTGGCACAAGCAACCCAACAACTCAGCTGAAGAGTTGCAGTGCAGCGATGAGTGAAGCACCGCGTTGATGTGGCGCAAAGCGGCTTCGTTGTGTGGTAACAATTGCCGACAAACCTCCTGCCTTACTTTAATCTCACTGCTCCTTTTTTTTTGTGCCACATGGCTCGCTTTTTTGTTCTTATTATAGGGCTGACATACTGCCACCACTGGGCCGTGGCCGTCACAGCGTCGTCGTCGCACCTATGAATGCATTTAACTTGGTACAATTGCATAGTTTCGCAACAATTTGGTCTGCTTGGATGTTGCGCAGTTGCTGCAGCTGCTGTGGCACTTTTTAGCAACACGAAGAGATTGTTGTGCAATCAACGAAGCATTGAAAAGTGAAAAAGTTCCGAAGTAAAGCAAATAAAATAAAAAGCGAAAACGAAAACGAGCAAACAATGAAATGGATCGAATGCCGCATCACTTCAAGCGAAACGCAATGTCGGGATCAGGGACGATGTGATGACCGTGACGAGTACGAAACACCGCCTCGTATTCCAGCGAATAGGGTAAAGTTTTGGCAAAAGTGGTGCGCGAACAAACCATGCCATGCGTCGTTAAAATAGGGCTGCCATATTCTTCCGTTTTCTGGGTATTTTGCCCCTACATTTCCGTCTACATCTATAAAGACTCCACCTAAAGCAATAGCCTTTTTTGAAAAAGGTGTCCTTCAATACCGAGTTAATCTACAAATTAGCCGCTGTTCATTAGATTACTTTCCACTGGCCATATAGCAAAATGAAAAATTGTTTTGTTTTATGTTAATTTTATGTGTTTGCTAAGCATTTTATGTACTACATTTCATTATTTCAGAAAATTATATCTGTGTTTTTTCAGTGGAAGTGGTGTAAGTGTCTCCGTTCTGAACTTGAGGCTTATAGCAGCCCTACGGCAGCAGTATTGATACACCGCTGCCACCGAGATAAAACCACTTTCCGCAACAAAATGCTATTTTCATTGCCCGAAGCAGCAGTGAGAAAATGTTGCTCCCACTACAATGATAACAGATGATATGTAAAAACTTGTTACTCTAGAAAAAGCTCTCAGGTGCGTACGACTTTGTGGCATTTCACTAACACTCTGGAAATTTACATCCATGCTTAGGGGCTTGCAGTGGCGGCCAATACACTTAACATTCTACATACACATACATACGTACTTTTACATACATCCAAGCTTATAAATTTACTTACATATAAACGAATGCACGTCTGCTTTTCTTTGGCGTTGCTGCACCATTCATCCGATTGCCAGGAAATCTTATTGCGTTGTTGCCGATATGGAATGGTTTGTAGGTTCAGTTAGATCAGCTAGGTGACGCTGAAGTCTGGAGGTTTATAAAAATCGCACTTACTGTCCAATTTGGCTCATATTCAGAGTGTATAATTTAGCGGCACAGGAGTAGAGAAAATTATAGAAATTTTGATTCGATTTAATTGGTCTTCAAGATATTAATTACAGAGGTACGTAGTAAATACTACTTTTTGCGAACATACATAGGCTCACTAAGTGATAGATATATGGTCCGAAATTGAGACTCTACTGCTGTGAACATGAAAAATAAGTATTCAGTATCGTCAATGGCAAAAAAAATGTTTAGCGCCTAGTGCCCTTTTTAGAATTTTTAGATTACTCAAACGCAATTTATATGCGTTTTTGATGTATAGATAAAAACATGAAATAAATATTCGCTAGATGTCAGTAGTGAATAAATCCTAGACGGTACCTTTTTTATTGTGTAATCTTTGACATTCGTCAAGTAGAAAGATATGAATTTTTATGCGATAGAACAACGCGTTGAAATTATTGAAACTTATCAAGAAAGTGGAAGATTTTTCAGAAAATAATATCGCGAAATTCGTAATTTTTTGGTAGAAATAGTGTCCGAATGTGTAGGCAATTTAAGGGTGTGGACAAAATGCCAAGAAACTGGTGCTGTCCAAAATAGGAAAAGAAGTAGCAGATCAAAAATTATACGTTCTGTTGAGAATATTGTTGCTGTGGCGCAAAGTGTTGTCGAACAACCTCCAGCATCGAAAAATCATCTCAAATGATTAACGAGTTTACACTTAAAAACCCTGCATAAAAATTAAAAAAAAAAATTCAATAACAGAATGAAATTGTTATATTTACCAAACATAAATAATTGGACAAGACGGGTTAATTTTGCGTAAAAATGGCGAGCAAAAGCTTTTCCGATAATGAATTAGAAGTCTAAGTCGGTCAAGATGTATCTTCCAAAATAGTCCAAAAGGGCATTGCTTTCATTCCATTAATTAAATTGTTAGCCATTTTTATGCAAATCTTATAAGCTTAAACTCCTCTTTAACTGAGGTTATTTTTTGGAAAAATTGTTTGATAACTAATTTCATTTATACAAACAACTAAGTTTTTGTGAGGTTCTGCTCACATAACATTTCAGAAATACATTTCTTTAGAAATACGTTGGTGGATGTCTTAAAATATAATACATTTTATATTTCCCGTGAAAAAACAAAACTTACCAAACCTAATTTACAATATGGTACAGAGAGATGGATAAATATAACAACGGGGAGTCTAATAGAAAAATTGCTTTCATTTTTGGACATGGAGAAGTCAAAAGGACGTTTAAGAATAAGCGGATAATCCCTGTAAAATTACCAGGAGTAGCAGCGAAAGGAATTGTGAAAAGAGCTAAAACAATTTCAAACTCAAACCCACTAACCTTAGCTCCGGAAATTCGTCCTAAATTTCAAAACGGCCGCCATAAGCTTCCTGCGACTCAAGCCACTCGGAAGATTTCACGAAGCTGGTAAACATGGACACATTGCAAAGGAAGTCCCATAATAAGCAAAGTGAATACGAAAAAGGAATGGCCTTTACCCAAACAAGCAGTAAGGCGACCACAATTCCGGATGAATGTGGTGGTGCATTATCGAGGTAAAAAGGTACCTTTTTTTCGCCAAAAGCCGGCCTTTCTCTAAAAAAATCATGAGAATGATGCCGTTCGCATTACAAAAAATTGTCGGCATGACCTTTCCGGCCGATGGGACTGTCTTCGCCATCTTTGGAACAGATTCACCGGGAGGAATCTATTGTTTTGATTGTTGTTTGGTTTCATCAAACACTATTGAAGCGCCCTCGTACTTTGAGCAGATGAATCAGCGGATAGGGTCGACTGTCTAATAAGAGCACTAAACCCACATTTAAGGCCGTTGAAAAGGGAGTTATGGTTAAGGGCAAATGGTCCAGGAAAAATAGTAATGTTGGAAGGAAAAGTAAGCACCGACATTTACTTAAAAACGTTGCAATAGCTGAAGGAATTTTTATACAACAGGACAACGGTACGATCCCTACCACCAACGAAATCCCAAAATATTCAGAGTAAATTTTAAAATGATTCGCTTGAGCAATTTATGATATTTTCTATGTGCAGCAAACACCTCAAAACTAAACAAATTGGAGAAGTGCATTCAACTTGGGAAAACATTTGTATACACTGGATGAATGTTAAAAGCTTATCAATGCGTCAAATAATCTTCCATTAATGGAGGCCATTGCATCTACTAATGTAAATGGCAATTTACTTATGTAACAAATTTCACGTGTCTTTTTGTTTATATTTAAATTTCTAGTAGTTTTAAATACAATGATGCTTATGAGTTTAATTAATCAAAATACATATCAATTCCTTCATGTATTAAAAAGGTATACATATATGTACATATATTTTAATGCATTTTGGGTTGGTGGAAACTTATTTATATGTTATACTGTGCATACCTGATTTACTTCTTATAACCTGCGCCTGTTCCGCACAGAATTTTTTCTAAGGCATTTGTGTTTAGTTGTAGTTTATTTGGTAGAATAATTGAGGGTTTATATTTCATGATTGCAGAATTAAAATGATATTCTTTTAAATACACAAAAAATGTGCATTTGTTTTTATTTCAAATTTTGTGTGTTATAAAATAGGCAACTTTCACTAAATTACGTATGTATATTTAGATTTATACCTACACAAATTATGGATATCTTATTTTAAAGCCAGCTAATTCGTTTAAGACCTCCAGCCTTAAGTAACAAACAAAGGAAAGCTCACTTAGCTACAGCTTCAAGTTTTGTCCCATTTTTATTTTCTTACATCAGCTTTGGTCTTTAAACATAGCTTTGTGCTAGTTTCCACCTCATTATTTCTATTTAAAATTTAAGATATTTGCTTTCACCCCTTTCAGTGTCAAATTTTTGCATTCATCTGTGCGCTATTCGAGAATTGTTTTTCTTTCTTCCATCCAAGCAGTTCTGAATTCAACGCCTTTTCCAAGCGTTTAACCCCATTCATCCAGTGACATATTTCCATGAAAAGTAGCCAAAAACTTTCATAAAAAACAACAAACAACTGACGTTGCTTGCGTCGCTCAACACGGCCTGGTGGCATATTTTCTCAATTAGGCCTTTTAAAGATTATCGTAATAAATCATTTTTATAGCGCGTTGAAATATAGGCGACGCACTGAAATAAGCAGAGGAAAATAAGTGCGAAGTAAAAATAGAGCGAAAGTAGAGGAAGATTGGCTTGCTCGTTCCACACTTTGCCGGCTTTAGTTGTTTTATGAAAGCCATCGAAATCCGTGTTTTTTGTACCAAATATGCAATTTTTGTGGAAAGATTGTCGCTTTAATTTTTAAAACTAATTTCTACGCGGCGTTTTACCCTTTGATGTGTTTGTATGTATGCGTGTGAATGGACCAAGTTGCTCAACCCTTCTAATGGAGTGGTGGCTACTCAGAAAAAATCAACCCTACCGAAATTGGTGTGATGCCAACTGACTTTTTGTTTTCTTTTTTTCGTTTCAGCAGGTTTGCTTTTCTTTAATTTGTTTTGTGTTTTGTATTTTTTTTTTCGGTAGAATTTCGATTTTTACACAATTTCCAAATTGAATTTTCATTTCAAGCCTACTTTTTTGCTGTTTACATTGTGTTTATAACGGCGAATGTTTAGTTGGCGGATAGCTGCGGGGGCTTATGTTGCTGCAGCGTACTTTGTTGCATGCCACACGACTAATTTGCAGCCAGCGCGTGTTATTTCTTGCTGAGGTAATTAAAAATGCGAAATTTTTATATGAAAAGGCAATAGAAAAAACGGAAAATAAGTTTCAACAGTGCAACTGTTGGTGACTAGGCAACAAAGGCAAGCCTTTACCTTTCGCTAACAGCAACACACAGCAGCATTGATGATGCAGTACATTTTCCACTTGAGGAAACCGCAAAAGTGCTGAATCTATAAATGAAAAAATGCCTGAATTTGCATTTGTCTGTTTAAAGCCCAAAAAAATGTATTTTAAATGCGACATTTTGTAAAACAAAATGTTGCTGCCACCCACCGTGCGCCAGAACGCCCAAAGGGAGTCGCAACAATTTGTCTCCTGGGTGTAATTCATCAAAAACAACATCAAAGTTGGTGCATTTTTTATGGAAGTATTTTATTTTTAATTGGAAACAGATACAAGGAAGGGTTAAACAAAAAGAGGTTAAAATAAAAAAATTCAAGAAAAATTTTATGCAAAATCGAAAGTGGCATTACACAAAAAAAATATTTCCGCTTGATTTCTTTCCTCAGAACAGCTGGCGCCACGCATGAAGGGGTGATTAAGAGGGGGACCTCGCTGTGCGTCTCTACTAAATCATTTTCTAATAAGCATTTGAAGCTAGAAAAAACATATTATTGCTTAACAAAATATTTCCTAATTAATTTATGGTCCAACTTGACACAGCGCTTTTATTGGTGTTTGATAAAATGTGTCAAAGCAGCTTTCGACAACTTAAGATTACAAAGAAATATGTATTTTTACAAACAACAGATACTCGCGTCCAAATCCATTTTTTTGCTTATGTGTGTGTGTGTATGCATGTGCTTGAGCCCCTCGCACAACAAACAGCTTTGTGTTTCTTCCATCCTCGACACATTTATAAGTACAAGTAAGCTGGATGTGTTTTTAATTCTCATTATTATTAATACCAGTATGTGCGAATGTGTGTGTGCGTGCGTATTATTCCATTCCTTTAATTTATTACGATTTTTAATGAGCTCCAACATGTATGTTTTCTGTCACTTGCTCAATGTGCCGATGCACATAGCTGCGGACATACATACACACATACATATGGTACATCCATACATATAATATGAACATACATACCAGCATATTTGCCACATGTTTCTCGTATCTTCCCGCCCAAGTGTCTGACCAAGTGTTGTTGATTCCAAGCTGCTTGGCGGCGCTGGAGTGTTGGATTGCGCGAGCGTTGGTGGCCTGGTGCCTGTCTGCTCTTTTTTGTGGCATGTCCGGATGGGCCAAACACATGTGACAGATTTCGAAATATCTCATTTGCCAATATATTTATATCTTCTCTGTATTTATTAATCTCTGTCTGTCCATGTAGTCAGAAGCAAAAAATACCAAAAGTCTCTTTACATTTGCATGACGTCATTTCCTCAAATCAATCGCAAATTCATTCCATATATGTATAAAAACGCAATTCAATGCCAATATATTAGTAAATATTTGAAACATAATGGATGATAGAATCTAATAAGTTAATCAATTTATATAAAACATTCAGTATATCCCATCCACACTCGAGTTGTTGATACTTTCCTTCACCCTTCCTGGCTATGAATTTATTTGCCTTTAACTTCTCGTTGTTTTAATGTTTCTAATTTAGCTTTATGTGGAATGCCTTTTTTAGCGGAATTTTATTCCAAGGATTTAATTTTAGAAATGGTTTCTTTAAGTTATATTAATATATTTTCTTCTTTTGTTTATTTGTAGACTAAAAGATTTTACTACGTGGCAGAATTAATCAGAAAAAAGAGTGGCGCATTACATTATCTGTAATTCATTATTTGTATTTTCAAGAAAAATATTTTACATTGGTTTTGGTGAAAAACTAGCAATTAAGTTCTTGTAAACAAGAAAACAGAAAGCACTAAAAAATGTAATTAATGACGAAATTTCCATTTTCAAACGTGAATCATTTATAAAAACATATTAAGTCATTTGAAATACAACAAATACTTATGCAGAAAACTTGCTTCAGTTTTTATAAAAGGAACTACTACGACAGACAATTCCCATATGAATGTGCTTATATATGTACTTAAATAGCTAAACATAAATTCGTCGTAAATATTTTTGCCTTGCTTTCCATTCTCCAAAAATGTCTTTTGTCTTTTACCACTTCGATCAAACAATTTTCGAAACAACCGCGAGGTGACGCCCCAAGTCAACTGATTTGAGTACTGTGTTTTTTTTTATTAACTTGCTACATCTGTGATTAATATTGCTACCAAAATTGTATGCATTTTACAATTTAAAAAATGGACTTGAGTTTCCAACAAAGAGTTTGTGTTAAATTTTGAGTTAAAGATCGATTCATTGGTGCGAAAACTTCAGAAATTACCAGTTGGGAAACTGTATCGGTACAGATATTTTAAAGAAAACAGACGTTTACGAGTGGCATGAACGCTTCAGAAGAGATCGTGAGTCCATCTAGAATCATGAGCGCCGTCGACAACGAAAACTGATGGAAACATCAATAAAGTTGATCAATAACCGCAAATGAACCATTAGACAACTGGCAGAGGACTTGAACATTGCATATGGATCCGTTCAGGACCTGGTAGTGAATGAGTTGGGTTTGCGTTCAAGTGGGTCCCAAAGGACCAAAGAATCTGAATTTCACACAAAACAGGGGCTACGTTGATATCGCCATAAACATGGTTTCCAAAGCCGACTCCGTCCCAACATTCAATCAAATGCATCATTACTGGAGACGAGACGTGGGCTTATGAGTACGACACGCAATCCAGAAATCCAGTTATGAGGCGAATGTGTGGGGAGCTCCGAATGAACCAAGACCAAAAGAACCACGTCGTTTTCAGTCAAAAAGAAGGGTCTCGTCTACTCTTCCTTTTCAAAGCAAGTAACTCCCCTTCCTTTTGTTCGTTTGTTCATGGGCTCTGACGACACAGCGAATTCCGAAAGCGCAACCATGTATTCTATCAGCCTTGGGTGTTGTACACCACGAACTTTTGCCAGAAGGCCAGTATGAGACGTTTATGTGAAGCAGTTCGCCAAAAGGGAAAGGATTTGTGGGAAAAGAACGCTTGTTTTACACCATGGCAACGCACCGTCGCAAACTGCCGTCATTATACGTGGAATTGTGACCAAGAACGAAACGAGTACCATCCACCCACTATAAAATTCGTCTAATATGGCTCCCTGCCATTTTTTCTGTTTGATCGAGTCAAAAAACCACTACGGGGAACAGGTTTTAACAGCCGAAAGGCTTTAATGGAGAAATTGGGCAAGGATATACCGAAAATAGAAATATAAAAATTTAAAAAATTATTCTAAAATAGTCTAATATTTCCATTCGTTGTTAAATGTTTCCTCTGAATATTTAAGAAATGGAAATTTGTTTTTTTCTAACTCTTATTCATTGCAGCACTTTTATTTTTTCTAGTTTTAATTAAAAAAAAAGAAGTTGTCTGTGAAGTCCGTTTACTGACCAAAGAAAATACTGATGTAATGGTTGCAATTTTCAAAAGAAAATTTTAATTAATAGGTCTATGAATAAGTTCGTGCGGTTTTTTTTCGAAATTTGAATTTCGGATCATTCCCATGGCTTTTAAACGTTTGGAAATGGTTGATTGATCAACTCCCAAAGTTTTTGCAACCTCTTCTTGCGTTTGAGCCGGATCTTGATCGAGCAATTCCTCCAATTCGGTATCCATGAACTTTGGCGGCGCGGCCAAAATCACCACTTTTAAAGCGTGCAAACCACTTCTGGCACGTTCGCTCAGCTAGAGCATGCTCACCATAAACTTCCACCAAGATACGATGACTTTCGGCTGCTTTTTTCTTCATATTAAAATAATGAAGAAGAATTCCCCGCAAAACACATTATTTGGCACGAAATTCGACATTTTCAAGTGTGGTAAAAATATTGTTGTTTACGCTTCAAATAAAAAACTTATACTGACGTTTGTGCCTTACGACAGTAGCTCTCCAATGAATGTTTGGAAATGTGGATCGATGGAATAATAATCAAGTTACGTCATCTGTTGTAAAACCGCACGAACTTATCCATATTATATTTGTTTGATAGATATTTTGTATGGATATAGGGAAGGAGGTAAATGGAATCGCAATGGAATTGATCAAGTTACATTTACACAAACGTGAAAAATGACGAGACATTTATCAAATTCATGAAAGATATGTTCAATTTCGATTGTGCATCAGACGTTAATAAGTCAACAACACTAAGAGGCAACATCACAGATTTGCCTTTTTCAAGACACATTACACTCAAAACACCCCCTTCATTTCCTACTTTCAAAAAGCATTGATAGAAATGGAAATGTAGTGATAGAAGTCCAAACACGGCGATCATTGTCTATTTTACCTCATTATGTTGAACAAATTTCTTGTCGGGTAATATAATAAGTCCTAAAAGAAACCTCAACGTTTCCAGGGAAGGTATTTTTAGAGTGAGAAATCAAACAGCTGCTAATAAAAGTCAAGAGCATTACATTCTATAGGAGTAGGAACTCAGCAAACCCTTCTGTGATACCACAATTAGCTAAACTATTCCTCCTTGAACCATCCAGTCTGCCCGATGCATCGCAACAGTTGATATCTACCCTCTGATTTAGACTGATTAAAAATGGAGCGCCGAGGAGGGACAACACAGGAGTTGGGAAATCGATCATTGCTCCTGCACTCGCAGGATCTTCGCAAAGGCACATCCAGTCTTTCTGCGTGCTTGCCTATTAAGCAATGTCCAGATATTTGCCTATTATTTTACCTGTTATCATACTCCTATAAAATGTCATTTGAAAGTCAGTTAGAAGGGATGTTTTTTTTTAATGTTGTATATGTGAGACCAGAAAGATAATTGCGATGTGAGACAGGATATAAGCTGGAAATAACACAATAACACACTTATCAGAGGTGTAAGTCTTATCAGATACGTTAATTCGCAAAGAATTCGATGGTGCGGTCAGATTCTGCGAATAGTAAAGATATAACTGTGAAAAAGATCTGCGAAACAAATCCACAAGGTGACAGAAGAGGTCGGCCGAGAAAAAGATGGAGAGATGACATAGAAGAAGGCACACGAACTATGGGCATACCTGTTGTCAAAAGAAAGACGTAATGACGTAGGCAAATTGTAAAGGAAGCAATGGTTCGCCCCGAACTGTGATGCTATGATGATGTTGATATGTATGTACAGGCCAAACACTTAGGAACAATTCCACAGGATGCCTCAAAAACACTCAATACCAAAAATTTATTTTAATTTAACGAAATAATCTTGTACTCATATAAAATGCCCATACGTATGAAGTTACGATTTTCAGAAGTCTTGAATTATTGGAGTTCATTTATCGAATATTTGCACTCATGGCACGAAATTTCGATGTCAGGAATGAAAGAACTCTGGCAGCTCGACAGCCGTGCAGTCGCTCAATCGTCTCAGAATCGGCAAACTGCTGGCCGACAGAGGGATCAAAAAAACGACAGCCCCAATGATGATGACGATACCATCACTTCATCACTTGACACACCACACCAGTTCCAAGAAGCACTACACCACACGAATCAATGCTTGTACGAGTACTCGAATGCGTGTGTGTGTTTGAATAAATATTTGATTAGTGGTGTGCAGCATAAAAGCGGTTTGGCCTTGAAAATGCACAAATACAGTACTTTTTGCAATGCCATTTTCAGCTGAGCGAACGCATGAATGCCCAAGCAGATATATTTTTACACATACATACATACATGCTCATGCGAATACCCTGCAGAAAAAAATAAGAGAAAGACACTGGTGATATAATGCGGAATGTGATGTATTCTCGTGGAGTCAATATTTTCCCCAGTCCGTGAGGCTTACTAAAAATGTTAAGGTTTTGTTGATTGTAGATGCTCCGTGTATTTATTATTAAAAAATTAAAATTAGTGTGTAATCGTACAAAAATTAATACTTGCGGGAATTCCGTTAGAGCCATCGAATCAAATACTTGTCGCAAACTATTGGCAAAATCATGCATCAGATGGACAACTGGCGCTGGCAGAATATCGTACATGGATATAATTCATTAGCAGGTATCATAGTAGTGTTGCCACTTTGTTTCTTTTGGAGCTAAATTTATATTTTTTTTATTTATAGCTGTATTCAATTGCGTTAGCTATCTTAGGCTCCCAAATTTTAAAGTAAACCTATATTTTGCAATCCACGAGCTTTTCAATTGACTTGTTTAGGGCTTCCATCAAACTTTACTCTAGTTTGTCTGTGAACAATGATGTGGCAGTGCAAGGAAACATAAAATAGAAAGGTAAGCGTATGCTTCCAAGTATTTTAAGGCATCATTTTTTACATATATTGGACAACACATCCAGCTAAGTGCAAGCAACAGCAAAATGTGATGAAGTACAGAAAACAAAATAAAGCGGTGAAAGCTACGAGCTATACTCTAAAGGTTATGATCCTGATGATGAAAATGCTCCGAATGAGAAAAACCATTATAGAGGAATACAATAAGACTTCTTCAAGACGAGCCCGAATTAGTGAAGTTTAATTTTTTATTAAGGATTTAAATTAACAAATACTTTATAATTTTAGAAATTATAGTACGAATTTCTACGTGCACACTGTTTTTTTTTTATTTCCTGTTCTTATTAATTTTTAGAAGCGCATAAAATAATAGTAAAGGATACTAATAATCAATTTCCCTTTGATTATTTAACTTGTTTTAGGAAGCCTTTTACAACATAATCGCTACTCCCTCTCCCTAATAGCTTCCGGGACACGCTCAAATTAATACTTGAACAAAAATAATGTTAATATCGTTCCGCAAGCACCGTATTCGCCTGATATGGCTCCATGTGACTTTTTCCTGTTTCCCAAGCTCAAGTTGCCGCTCCGTGGAAAACATTTTGAGACAATTGAAGTCATAAAAGAGAATTCGAAGAACACACTCGAGCTTGACTTATTTACAGTAGCACAGAAAACAAACTATGTGACATATCTCGCTGAAATTTGCCATGGAAGCTTACAACAGTCCTACCAAAAAACAAAAAATTTATTTTTGCCATATGTCATCCGCGAACCGTTTTATTGATAACGTCTCGTTCATATTTGAGCAGAAGCTATATAAACTGCGGAGCTATAAGGCCTGCTACCGCCTATCTTTGAGAAGAATTCAGCTGAAGTAAGCTGGATGCTGCATCGTGGCATGATTTTTTAGTCCCTGTTTGTGAGTTATGACAAATTACGTTAAATTCGTTACTTCTGCCACAGTTGGTAGGTCAAAATTGCGATAAAGGTGTACATACTATACTCTGCAGGATTTTGCTTTGCAGACGTTGGATAGAGTTGCATCCCCAAAATTGTATACCGAAAGCCCAAACTGGTATTAACGATTAGTTGTGCACAAGCTTAAGCGCCTACCAATGAGGAAATTTAGCTTATTTAATTTCAAGTCCAGCTCTTCTCATTTTTTCTTTGCATCTACTTTCCAGCGCAGTTTGGCATCAAATGTTATGCCCAGATATTTGGCCCTGTCGACGTATGGGATTATCGGAGCTCTTCGCAGTACTGAGTTGGCAGCATGACCTTGAGCCCTTCGTGCCATGCTTTGTCGAAAGCTGGCGATACATCAAGAAAAACTGTTGAACGTGTTTTTTTTCTTTTCGACTCTGTGATTTTGATCGAGTATTAAATAATGCTTCTGAAACCAAATTGGTGAAAGGGAATCACATGTATATTTTCAATGAGTGTAGATGTTTAAAAAAACAAAAAAAAGAGTGTTTGAGAGAAAGATTCTGCGTAAGATTTTTGGACCCTTGCACGTTGGCAACGGCGAATATCGCATACGATGGAACGATTAGCTGTATGAGCTTTACGACGACATAGACATAGCGCAGCGAATAAAGATCCAGCGGCTACGTTGGCTGGCTCTTGTCGTTCGAATGGATACAAACGCTCCGGCTCTGAAAGTATTCGATGCGGTACCAGCTGGTGCTAGTAGAGGAAGAGGAAGACCTCCTCTGCGTTGGAAAGATCAGGTGGAGAAGGACTTGGCTTCACTTGGTGTGTCCAATTCGCGCCGGTTAGCACCATAGCACTTAGTTGCGTACGACTCTGTGATTTTGATCGGGTATTAAATGATGTTTTCTAAAACCAAATTGGTGAAAGGGAATCAGATGTCTATTTTCAATGAGTGTAGATTTTAAAAGTATTGTTTCATAAAGCTACGATATGGTACATGAAACATCGTTTTGAATGTGAATATAATAATAAAATGAAATATAATGCAATTGTTGTTGGACACTTTTGTCAACTTTTGTGCTTCAGAATATTTTAGAGTTCATTTTAAACTACATTCGTATTCACCCCACCAAATTTCTTCTCATTTTCCGTAGAATTGATTCAAATTGTCACGATTGGATCACTCTAATTATGAGTACCCCTTCAGATCCAAATTATCCGAAACACGCGCGAGATTCGTGGCTTGCGGCAAAACCGTGTAACATGACATATGTACACACAGATATGCATGTATCTTTAATAAAAAGTTATCTTAAACAAAAAAATTGTGAGGGCTACGTTTAACACCCAATAAATACATCTAACCGTCAGAGATCCCCGAAACCACTTAACCATAAGCAGCTCCTTTCTTTAACTACATTGCGTGTTAATATATATATGTATACATGCACACATGTGTATTGATTTTTAACGAAAAAAGAAAATTTCGCGCCAACACCAACGCCCGTGGACACCGTCATTGTTTCATAAGCGAACACATTCGCATTCTGTGTGGCGTCGATGCATTTGAAAAAGTAAGAATGCCATTCTTCTGCGCTGTACTTTGCAAGCCTTTCTTGTGCTTTTAATTTTTTATGCAAACGTCCAGGCGACTGCAATTGTGACTGCGACCGCAACGACTTGTTGCCGCCAGAGCAATTCTTCTTACTTGAACACATTTGAGCGCGCTGCAACAATCAAGATAAGAACCATCACAAAAGCTGTGTGGCAAATGCGAAAAGTCGGCGTGGACGGCATATTCGGCAAGACATTTTCACAGCATTTCGCAGCCAAACTCCTTGGCTGCAAGATCGCAAAAATGATTTATGCCCACAAAGCCGCAGAACGACTGACTGGTTGCACCGAGACCGCAGCAGACTGAGTGCAGCAGCAAACAACCATCTCAAGCCACACACATACACACATTCGACAGCGCGTACTCGTACGTGGGCGGGCTGAGCAACACTCCAAACACCAAATTCGGTGTACTGCGGCGCAATTGTGAATAGTTAGAAGGAACTTTGTTCGTAGGGCTGTTTACGGCATGGAGCAGCACGAAAATCAGCAAAAGTTTCCATTGTCAAACGAAAACGAACTCTGGATCGTCGCCACATCTCTGTGCGAGTATGCAAAATGATTTGTGAGTGCGATGGAATCAGTTAATTAGAATTTATTATGTCACAGCAGATATCGAAAAATGTTCCTTTGAGGGACGACAATGATCAGCAAGCAGGAAAAAATAAAAATATGAAAGAGAACTACCAATATTGAACTACAAATATAAGCAAAAATCAAGCAAAATATCTGTCTGTGCAATTGACGAAATAACAAAATGTTAAGATTTGTATCAAACCAATAGATTTTTCTTATTCTGCGCAAATATTGATGAATCTGAAAGCTTTAGGGCGTAGCGCTCTTCCTTACACTGTGGTAAAGATGTTTAGTATGGAATACAGTCCTCTACAACGTAAGTAAATATGAGTAAAACGATGAGTTTTTAGTTAAATATAAAACAACATTTACAGGGAATCAAAACACGATCATCACGTCAAACAAAAACTTTGCATAAACACTCGACGAAAATAGATCACATACAAACTTCTTAAGTAATTGGCAATATATCTATTTTCGTAATTTCTTCTTTATTTAACAACAACAATAAAAATCAAATATCTTCTTCCATTTTCGCAAAATAGTTTACCCAACTTAGTAAAATAATCAAATAGTGACAATTTACCAAGAAATGAGTTTCCTATTTATGGCACAGAATACCGAAATCTTTATAAAAATTAATCTTGGTAAAAAAAAACAATATGTGGAATTTTGCAAGTGTGCGTGAGGGTGTTTGTATGTACATAACTTGATAAAATTATATACAGACCAGGATTTTTTCCAAGGATTTTGTTTAATTTCCTTTAAATCCCCTAAATAAGAAAGCTATAATAAACCAAAAAACGAAAAATAAAAATCCAAACCACAATGCAACAAAGCCGCATGAAAACAATCACAAAAACTATAATTTAATGTCGACTCGTCACTTGTTTTCAGCAAATGATTACCCATCTCCCATGTCGTCAGTATCTAAATTATTTGAAAAAATTGTTAAAAAAAAATACGTATTTTGCAGTTAAAAGTATCATATCTCCATACCAGCATGGCTCTGTTTGGTAGATCCACTGTTTCCATTTTTTGTTGCTTTCTCAGCAATGCAGCAAGTCGACTAGGTTTATGCCAACTTCTCGAAAAGCGTCCGATTCACCTATAACTGGGGTTTCTCTCAGTTTTTCTAGTTTGGATGCGATCTTACTTATGTAACAAACTTTTTGTAGTTTCGTTTGATGGCGCCTCGTCTGCACCTTTTCCGCAACCTCTGGTGTATTTCAAGTAAGTATACGAGGCCCTCTGCTTTTTGTTTTATTTATTACTAACGCCCTCTTCGTAACTTACTTCTGTTCTATGGGGATAATGTGAGAACTAACTATTCTCTCTTATCGCAAGTATGTTCGTGACTTTGACGCCATTAGTAATAGTGTCTTCCTTGACTTTTCTGTTTGAAGAGCAGCTTTTTTTAATATTTTCAATTCCGCCTTTTAGTTTTTTAAATTATTACATCCAATTAGTTCTATGTTGCGTTCTGATATTCGCAGTCTGTAAAATTGTAAATTCTTAGAATAAATAAATAAATAAAAACTTAATAAAAATTGGCAAAAAGAAGGGTGTTGCGTTTCATCAAAACAATGCCGTCTCGTTCATATATCTAACGACGCAAGCTTGAGTTGCTCGCTCGGCCGACTTTACTTTTGCCGAAACAGCAAAAGGACAGAAATCTTTGAATTTAAATTAATTTTGAAATATTGTTAACTCATAGAAAAATCACACTGTGGCGGCGTTTTATAGACATTGCAAAATCATTTCTTTCTAAATTATAGCAGTATTGGTCTTCTCCAATAAAATTTCAATTTTAGTCGATACCAAAATTTGTGCAAACTCGCATGCTTAAGCAAATATAATAGATTAATTATAACAGGGCACACATGAATGAGTGTTACATATACATATGTACATATCCCATGTCATATAAGCCTTACAAAAAGCAACTACTATTTTTCAACAACACATCAACCTGATCAACAAATAATCAAACGAAAAAATAAGACAAAAACTGCTGCGAGTAAGGGGAAAAAATTTGAAAGCGCAGCAAACAACGATCCACTGTCAACTTGCTCGATATATCTGACCTTAATCTGCATTGACATTTTCTGAAATTAGATAACCACCAAGGAATACAAACATACGCGGCAGCAAATTGTACTACCAAAAACCATTTATACTCAGAACTAGCCCATTTGAGTACTGTACTGGTCCCCGCTAAATCTCCAGCAAAAGCGTTTAATGTACGCATAAGTGCATTTATATTCGAATGCACATATATACATACGTATACCCGTATGTATGTATGTATATCACTGACAAAATACTCGTAGGTTGAATATTTGGCGAGCATCACAGGATAGAAAATGCCGGCAATGCCAAATCTCCGAGTGCATTTGTGACCTGAAACAGCTTCTCATAAAAACTAATCCACCGTTTGGAGGCGACACCTATTTGTTTGAAACTATTGCACCCCCTCTTGTATGGAATGCTCGGCCAAAATCAAAAAAGTCAGCATGCGCCAATTACAAATACAGCAGAAATGTACGTAATTAAATTATTCCTACTTCGACGTGGTGGAATTTATGACGAAAGACAGTTACAACTTGGCCATACGCAAATATTGCGAAAAGTAAAGATACCAGGTGTCAAACTCGAAAAACTCGAGTGAAAAAAGTTGTTTCCTTCAAGAAAAGTATCGAGTATTTAATTGCTTATACTTTTTAAGCACAAATACACAAAGAGTAACGCCTTCAAATGGAAGTAACCTAAAAACCATCAGCAGATATTCCTTTTATGATGGATAGGTACTTGTATGCATTGAGATTGTATGTATGAGTGAATTCTAATTCTTCAGAAGTGGTGCCCTTAGTTACATGGCCTGTTACCATGCAAAACTCTTGGCCGAATATTTGAAAGAGTATTTAGGAATTCTGTGCGCAACCTAATTTACTATTGGGTTAGTTTTATATGCTGCTGCTCAACCAGAAATGCGCGTGCGTGCGCGTAACCCCCCAACAAATGTGACTTACACATGCGTGGCAGCGTCGGACTGAATTTAAAGCCGTGCCCATACAAAAGGCCGCTTTTATGCGGCAGCATCTACAACAATAACATATGAACTTTATAGGTAAATTTCAACTAATAGATACGCATTTTGTTATGTCTTCTTTCAGCGCTTACCTTTTTTGCTGAGTGCAGCTCATGTATTTACTTTATAGAGCAGCTGGGACTTTGCCATACCAAGCATAAATTAATCCAATTAATAAGAGTGGGGCCATTTGCTCATAAAGAAACGTTTTAAATTGTTTTTTGTATCTTTTTCCATATTTGTGCTTATCGCCGAACACAACGAGGGGTGAAGATAAATTACAAATACGCAATAGAATATCGAAGAGCTTATGGGACGGTTTAGAAAAATTAGAAATTTCAAAATAGTTTATGTATAAGTATATATAGTCAATAGTTCCTAGATGGTACCTTAGTTTTATGACTTCTTTCACATTTGTCAAGTAGGCGATATACAATTTTAAGCGACAGAAAAACGCGTTAAAATTATTGAAACTTATAAAGAAAATGGTCGATCTTTAAGAACAGAATATTGCGAAATTCGTGCCTTTTTTTGTGGAAATAATCGGTCGGATGAGTTGACAAGTTAAAGGTTAGAGGAAAAATTTCAAGAAAATGGTCCTGTCGAGGATAGAAAAAAGACCGACCAAAAACTGAATGTTCTACTGAGAATATTGCTGCTGTAGCGCAAAGTATTGCTGAACAACTCACAGCATCGATATCTCGACGTTCTCCACTATTAGACATCCATGAATTGACTGTATGGCGGATTTTATTTGTAGACGTGCTTATGGTGGACATCTAATGATTTCATTTTTCACATATAATTGTTAACAGCCGTATTTTGAATACAAAATTAAGATACAAATAGAATAATTCAAATTAGAGTTAAAAGCGTGGGATGCATTTTGCTACTGTCGAATCTAAATGAGGAGACATCTGGTACCAATACATGCACCAATTTTAGTCCATTCTTCAAACCTTTTTTGGGGTCGGTATTTTATTTTTCCGGGTACATCCGTTGCTCGAACTATGAGTACCTTTGCTTTTTTTAAAGAAATATCGAGTACTTTTTTTTGTAAAGTGTATATGGTTATTGACCGATTTCGCCTATTTACAATAGCAAACTACCATAGCCAAACAGTGATGCGCCAATTTCAATGTATTTTGAGTTATTCATGTTTGCTCGAGCTAAGATGAAATACTTTCGATGTTGCGCAGAAAAAAACATGCGTAAATATTTTCCTAAAGACAAGACCGAGCTTGACTTGTTTACAGTAGCACAGAAAACAAACTATGTGACATATCACGCTGAAATTTGCCATGTAAGCTTATAACAGTCCTACCAAAAAAACAAAAAATTTATTTTTGCCATATATCATCCGCGGACCGTTTTATTAATACCGTCTCGTTCATATTTGAGCAGAAGTTACAACCGTTAACTGGGCAATACTGTGATACCACTTTGAAAAAACGTGCTGAAAATTTAAAACAAAAAGTTCAAAATAACAAATCCAATTCTTAAAGCAGTAATTACAATAATTTTATTTAACTCAATATAATATACTTGAAAATGCAAAGGTAATTTTGAAATACTTATTTTAATTAAATACCATTAAAATTATTAAAAAAAATATATAAAGCAAATATAAAAAGGACTGAAAAAGCAAAACTTTTAAGAGTATTTATTACATTTTATAAAACAAGCATCGTTTATGGCTATAAAGTTATCTCTCTAAAAAAAAATGTGTATTATATTGACGTATGTTTATGTACATATATAATTAACTGCAACTGAGACTGCTGAATTTTTTGAAAAATTCGCTTTCATCCTCATTATCTATAAAATGCCACATCGGTGGGATGTGAGTTTTGCGACATACATACATGCCTATATACATATAATATGTATACATGCATATTTACATACACGCATACATACTCGTATATATGCAAGTACGTGTTCTCAAATACTTATTCATTTATTTAGTCTATTTAGCAACTTTAATGCGAACTCGACGAACAGACGTTTGAAAATGAAAAGTCAATAACTCTTAGAAAAACCGAGAAGCTGAGCAAACATCCAAACGCATATGCTCGTACATATATAAATACATACACGCACACATACGCCTATCAACCCAACACCCCATTGAGGCATCCGCCCAGCAACGACCGTGGCAAGCCAAAGCAAACACCACAAAGTAATTACATCTTAAATAGGGGCATCGAGCCAATACGGCTGGTGAGGCAGCTGAACGGCTGGAGCAGCGGGAGGTTGAAGAAAATTATATGTGACACGGTTCATGCACCGGCCACACTCAGGAAGCACAAATTGGCAACGCACTTGGCGTAGGCATAATTCCGCACCTACCACTAACGAGTTGCAAGAAAATGTACATGAATCCTCTTAGATTTATGCACTGGCGCACACATTCCTGCAGACTCGCATTTGCTTAGTTGATTCATTTGCATGCAGAGGCACATTTGCAACATGACATTAAATGGAAAAGTGTATTTTTGTTTGCTTGTGTACTCATGCATATACAAGTGCTGCGTTCATACGTTGCTGAGGCGTCCACCCAGCCGTGCAGACCCAGCAGCATGAATTTGAGCAGCCTCGTGAACGGGCTAGTTCCGCACTACATCTGCAAAACTCCACTCTAAAACTAAGTTTTGTATCAGGTATTTGATAAAGTCCTTCATTTTAAGCCCAAGATGTATTATCTTTATTTCCAACGACAAGTTTTCTTTTCTACTTTATTAGCGATCTGATTGTTTTTATGGAAAAATTATTAGAAAGAATTTCCAAATAAATTAAGGCTTACCTTAAAGGGGATTTGGGTGTGAAGTGGGTTTTAGGTGGGGTGTTAAGGGGGGTTTTTGAGGAATAAGAAGTTTTGGGGTATAAAGGGGTTTTACAAATGCTGAGCTAGCTGCTACCAGCAATCTAATTCCTCTATTCCTACTTTCACCTCCCTGAGGTACATCCTGGTAACCCGAGCAACCATAAGGAAGATGAGGTAACCCAGCCATATGGGAGGTACGTTGAGGGCGAGGGACGAGAGAAGAAGCTTCCGGAGGCCTAATTCATTATATATGGTTTAAAAGTTCCCCGAAGTTTTGCAACGTCTATCTGGGAGTAAGCGGCTGCAAAAGGCGCCAGTTCCTCAGGTTAGAGGCGGCTTCTTTTTATAGATTATCTGGTTATTTTATAGCTGGAGCTTACCAGATGCTACGGCAGCATGCACATCGAAATTGGAGGTGCAAAATTCATGCTCAAAAGGAAATGGAATTGGTCGGAGATGACAGGAGTTGAGAAGAAGAAGTAAAATAAGACATTTCAAGCGATTATCGATCAACTATTTTTTATGAATGTTTTCCCTACCTTGGCAGCCAATTAAGCTCCTTCGGGGTATAAAATAACTGAAAGGAATAAAGAATTGCAGCCCTGAGAATCTACAATGCCTATGCCAGGATCATCCAAATTTCACCAAACACGAAAAACACTTCACTTCAATCGTGAGTCTTAATAAATACATTTCTAAATTAAGATATTTTCGTATAACCTTTACGATGTGGCAAAAAAACGATACATACATTTTTTCCTATTAATGTATATTTAAGAAAATTCAAAGGGAGACATGGTGGACTAGTGTTGCCTATCACAACTTTGCAACGGTGGGTAGCATTGCATATAAACTTTCGTTGCAAAGAAAAAATATCGATTGCCAAAATATGTTATTACTTTAATACAACGCAAATTTTTTCGGAGCGTACAATTTTGCAGTGGTTAAGGAAAATGGCCGCGACTTGGCTACTATAATTTATTACGTTAAAACAACGATGTTGCCACATGTTGCTTTTACGAATGCCGTTCTCTTGTGGGCCTTGCAGTGTTGCCATCGAATTTACGCAAATATTTTAAGTGTCTCGAGAGATCGCGTTATGGGTGCGTATGGTTTTTTTTTTTTTTTTGTATTGGTTGCTGCTGTTTGCGGTGGCATCGTTACACCAAATGTTGCAACATACATACAAATATAATATATAAGTATAACAATTGAAAGAGCAGACTAAAAGCATACCCACCTACATCCATGCGAGTCATATTAAAAATAAACCGAAAAAAATAAAAACAAAAACCAAAAACATTAACAATAACAACTGCAACTGCAACAACATTAACATTCGTAAGACCAACAAAAGGGACAGCAAACATTAATGGATGCAACCACAACAATTGCATTGTGAGCAACAACTGCAAAAACAGCAGAGAGTACAACAATTGCAATAATGCAATAACAATAGCTCGCTGTCATTGTCTTTGACGTTGACCATGAAAAGTTTATGCACCCCAACAGCAGCGACAGCTTAACAACTCCAACATCGCCGCGGCCGTTCGCATTAGGTGCGGAATAGACAGAAAACGGAGATATGCACATAAGCCCACAGACTTTCATTGCCTTGTTGAGCTTCGTGGAGCAGACTATCCACGGCCTCGTCGTTGCCGTACACGTAATAGACAAAATTGTTGTTGGCTTAGAAGCATTGACGACCTCTAAGTGCAACAACGCCAATACATTTAACGACAGCAAATTAAACAAAAACGAAGTACTAAAGAAAACGAGGCAGAGCGCTAGTTTGTTCATGTGTATTATGCGCGCTGTTGTTGTGAAGTGAAAAGTGCATTGGATATCAACTTTGCTTCGACTGTTCGCTCGAACAACTATTGTTGTTCTTATTGGTGAGATAATTTGTTGACAACTGGCAATTTGTCAATGAGCAAACACCGAAGACAAACGAAGGTGGGTCAAGTCTCATTGGGAAATGGATAAAAGCATGATTTTATGACTTAAAACCCATACATATATACATGCGTTAGTATGTATGTGCATATCTATTTGTGTCTAATTGTACTCGTACTTCATTCAGGATATACCGTCGAATTCCAATGAGTTTGGCACAAACATTCATATAACAAAAAATGTGTACCGAATACAAGAGCAATTCCATGTCAAGGCACGCAAGTATTTTGCGCATTGCCGTATACGAGTATTTTCCTGAAAATTTGGTATAGAGCTTCGTAAAGTGAATTATTTTTGGTTCTTTTTAACAGTTTTACATTTTTTCTTTGGAATTTTATAAAATAAAGTACGTTGTTGTTGTTGCTGTCGAAGAGTAGTTTTTTTGTTTTTTGAGTCAGATCCATTTTGTGAGCTTCAAGTAAAGCAGCAAACTTTTTATCTCTATGCCCGAGATTTCATAAATTTTCTGTAAGAAAGGCTTACCGAAAAAGCGAAGTCTGGATCTAATTAGACCAGGAAATTCGCAAGATAATGTATACTTTTAAAAAAATTTTTTGGAGAACATTTAGTTTTTTCGCTCAAAATGTATGAGAAAAAAATTTTTTTTTATAAATCCCATCTTAATATTTTCATGAAGTGCACTGTTTCGCTGTACGTATTTGAATTCGAAAAGTTATAGAAATTGCGCTATATAATTTTCAGGAATTATTAACCATAATCACAGTTATTAATTAAAAAAATTAACTCATTGCGGGCCATTCCTGTTCACACTTTTTTAAACGACTTCTTTAACCATTTTAAATTGCAAACTGTTTAATGTTTGTGGACTACATAAACTCGTCCAAGAGGTAAATAACTTGACAGATAGTCAAAATATACAGTCGGATACAGATTGCCTTTCAAAATTGGTGTTTATCAAACCATTTATTTCTGAATGTCAATAAAGAAAGCCAAATTTCTTTTCTCCTAACTATAATCAATTGAATTCTAAGTCGGAAGTGACAAATGAAGTATATTTGTATCAATTTTGATACTACTTATACTTATACTTATACTTATACTTTTGCATACTTATACTTTTCCATTTGTAAATTTGGTTCGATGGTTTATCCCAGAATAATATATGCTTATCCAGCCAAAGAGCTAACTCGCCAGATTGGACTTATGGAGCGATGTTGACGATGGATCTCCTGAAGTGAAACCAGAGGATTTGGATCGCATGTGAAAGGAAAGCCATTGCATTAAAATCTGTGTATGAAGCTAAATGAAGTCATTCACGGCATGGCTTGGGTTAATTTTGACACTCTGTAAAACGCTGCCACAGCCAAGTGAGAGGTTAATTTGTTTGAAAGTTATTTTGACTAGTATAGCGCAGATGTGTTGAGTGAAAATTTTTTTTATAAAATTGTAATATTTATATACATATGTACATATAAATATAAAGTTCCTAGTGATAAGTGCAATGATAAACCTATTGCTTTACTTTTAGTTCAAACTTCGCTTCTTACTATAATATAATTTTCACCCTGTCCATATAAATCCGTGATCTCCTCCTGGAAAAGCTACTTATTTTTTCAGAGTAAATTCTAAAGAAAAAGTTCTCAAAATCATAGAAATGAAAACTTGTGTGAAACTGTTTTCGTTGTGCCACAAATCGTGTACAAAAGGGGCTTTAAGTTTATTGATGCCGCGGCACTTCATTAAAACCAGGCGGCAAAGTTTGCGAGATTAAATCAGATCGAATTTCGAGATAGGATCAAATCGGATACAGGCGAAGTTGTCTAGTGATGTTGCTCCGATGCCTATCGGAATTTTGCATTACTACAATGAGCCTGAGACGTTTCACCTTTTGGTTGACGCTGCTACGCAAACTGAGTAAATCCTTTTTTCATTCAAAAGTGTAGTTTTATTTAAACGAATTGTGATTTTCATCATATACTGATGTGTTTCACCTGGAAAAAGCATTGGCCCTTCTTAAGAACGACTTGTGAAACTGGATAAATTGAAATCCCAAGTCAATCAATTCTTTCTGTCGGGCATATTAAAAAGTTGGAAGGTCCTACTAAAACAATTCATTGAGCTGGTCTGATAGGGCCCAGTCCATTTCCAAAATTCGTACATGGATTAACAAGGGATTTGTGAGAATGGGAAAAATATATTTTATTGTGGGAAACTTTTAGTTTTTAAAATAGAGGTTGTCAAAGCTTTTGCGAAACATACCGAAAGTTGCAGATTGTTAATATGTGAAAAATTCACGAGAACCATTTATAAAACAATTATATAATTTGAAACTGAAATTTGAAAAGGTCGAGGCAAGGAGCACCAGAAGGTTTGGTGGCTCTAAAACACTCAGGCTAAAAAGCCCATTGTATTTAAAACTCTGGAAAGGGGGTAGATAGCCAAGGAGGGAAGGAGAAACGTATGAGAGAAAGAGATAGGAAAGAATAGAGAATTATATAATTACTCTATGGGGATAAACTTATGGCCCTTTTCCCCTTACTTTCAAATTACTTCAATGGATTAAGTAGCATCTGAAATCAGTTGTCAAAACTTTACACAACCTTTTATTATTGAATCATGACTCAAACCTACAAAAAACTCAATTTTCAGAAAAATGTGCGACGATGCCGGAATACTTGGTTCATTTGACAAGTAATCACCTCTGTGAATGAACTTTACAGTTTTTAACAACTGTTGGGATCCCTCTATTTTGGCAACTGCAATACTCTGTATTCTTGCAGCACGGAATTGAAGGCAGTTCCGGAATACATAGTTATTCTTTCTTATGAGAATGTGCCAACTTCAATGCAGGCATTATAAGGCCACCGGGTGACGACTGTGAGTTATGGCATTCAAAACGCCTCAACACTGCACGCCGATATTTGTATCGGAAATTATATATGGCTATGCGTTTGTATGTATGTATGTATGTATGTATGTATATGCCGTATATTTGCTGCTGCCTATCTTTATGACAAAAAACGTTTAAAGAAATATAATATTTGCGAACAATTTTATTTATTTATTAACAGATATTGAAACTGATAATGATTGTCTGATGCGACTTTTAAGCGATTAGAGCTTTTATCAATGCCAGTGTAAATCAAATTGAAAATGCCCAGGCATGCACCTACATACATACACACACAAGTACGTATTATAAATCTAGCAGGCCTTGAGTATGAAGTGAGGGCGTTGAATTTTAGAAGGTTTCCTCAATAATTTAATTCAATAAATATGCACACTTACATACATATGTATGCGTGCATGTACTTTTACGTTGTTTGCAATATTTGAAATTATCAGTCAAAAATGAAAATACAAATTTTCACAAGAAGCAGACTACCGTTCGTGTATGTATGTGTGGATAAGTAGATTCGCATGCATAGCAATGACGAAAAGTGTATCTTTCACATGCTAAATGCCTGCCAATTGAATAGTTATTTTAACTTCACAAGAACTATTTTTCTGGGAATTTCGTCAATCCTCAAAAATTAATAAAAAAAACGCAGGCAAGCAGCAAACTTCCTATTAATAAATTAAAGTCTATTAAAAATTCTGCTTGGATAGCGAGGTCTTCATAGTTTGTTTTTGTTGTTATGTTATTCTGGTATGCCATTAAAAAAAGGTCACGTTCTCAGCACAAAATGTACAATGCCAAGCTAAATTATTGTATTTATATGCAAAGATTACACAAAAGCGGCATTTATTAAGAAGAAAAGTGAAACAAGGCGATTGCTGATAGTTTTTCGTGCTTCTCGGGTTTTTTTTTTGTGGAACCTACACACCCACACCTACTTATACAAATAAAAATATTTTTTGGATATGTGTGACACACACACATACATACATATGTAAATGTGGTAAAATGGGTCCGCTTCAATAAAACTATGGATGATACAATTTGTTAATTTATTTTTTAATAGGCAATGCGAATTAAAAACTGTTGAAAGAAATGAATTAAAGGAGTCCCATACCTAGCGTACGATGCGGTCAAAGTCGTCAAGCTCAGCTTGTTGAATGGGCAATGGGCAATGCAAGATATGGGAGCTCAGATTTATCGTATGCGTGAGAGGTTGGGGATAGATCGCGGTCACCAATTACCTACTACGTATGATTGTATATAAGCATGTATGTATGTATGTATGCATATACAGGCAAATGGTACATAAAATGTAGATTTTTCCATGCGATTACGCCAACTCTGCCGATCTCTTATGAATTTAAATTTATGAAGCATTCAGCATTTGTATGATTTACGAGTATTTGTCGAATTAAAAATGCTTACAACATCTCAAACAGCTAAGGGAACCAGCCAACAGCGGAGAGTTGTTGAAAGTTAACAAAACGAAAAAGTTGTAAATGCCGTCATATGTACCTACTTATGACCAGTTGAATGAAGGCGAAAAAATTGAACCAAATAATATGGAATACATAAATACTAATTGTCTTTAAACACAGCCCAGCAGGAAAATGCGCAGGCTCCAAAGTGATTATTCACCCATACAAATCATTGATGAATTTTGCATGCAGTGACACAAAGTCAAAATACAGTTTCAATGTTGTCTACTTAGCTCGAAGTTTTTCAGTCTGCATAGACACATTGACGAATAAGTTGGTCGTAGTGGCGTATGAATTGCCACTTTGATATTGAATTATGCAGGCCTTTAGGAAAAAGCTTAAATTACATGGCAAAACACAAAAAAACAAATACTTTTATACTCTCTTACCCCCTCAATTGTAAAAGCGGAATATTTTGAATTTCAAAATACATAGGGATAGAACTCCGGCCTGCTTCACTTCTGATGAAATAGGCAATCTTTTTCATGAGGTTTGTTGATTCGTGAGCGGTCACTCGGAAATGATCTAATCCTTTAGCTGTAAACTGAATTGGGGCCGTCCTTTTTGGGATCAAAGATCAAATCTCTTGGATCTTGCTGCTTTTCCAGTAATTGCTCCAATAATTTGACCACATTTTCAGAACTATTTAATACATTGCGATGAATGTTACAGGATGTTGAATACTTCTGCCTGTTTTTTGAAAGCACTTCTTGCCCATTCCTTTCTTCACTTGAGGGTAATTGTTGTATAGACCTGATCGACATATATAGCAATTACAGACATCAGAATTTGTTCGTAGTTGGCATAGTCTGTAAAAGTTTATTATTTATTTGTTTATTTACAGACGTGAAATAATAATACAATTATGCTTACATGAAAAAAAGGATCACTGGCTGCCAGGACCTTCGGCTCGCTGATGTAAAAGTAACAGATAGTTAGCTTAAAGGTCTTACATGTAAAACGAGACTAGAAAACTTAATTAATTAAGACTATGGTAAAAATATAAATAGTAACTATGTTAGAGGAGCAAACATTTTTGACGTGATAACGTCTTATAATTCGATTTAACAGGCTGCACGCACGAAAAAATGTGTCGTTACCTTGCTCATTTGTCGTTACCTTACTCATTGCCGTTAACTTGAATGAACTGCAAGCGAAAGCGCGGAACGAACGACAAAGCAAACAAAGCAAACGAAAGGCAACGTTCGACATCTTCCTCTCTCCTACTTAAGTGAGCGTATAAATGTATGTATATGCGCATTTGTATATAAATTCACATACTTGTATTTGCATATGCCTTCTTCCTGTGTGCATGGTAATGAACCATTTCTCTGTTGAGAATAAACGGTGATAGGGAAAATAGGAAATGAAAGGGAGTGTTTCAAGTGTAAAGTGTCTTGAGAAAGTCAAATCGATGATGATGCCTCTTAGTGTTGTTGACTTATTAACGTCTGATGCACAATCGAAATTGAAGATATCTTTCATGAATTTGATAAATGTTTCGTCATTTTTCACGTTTGTGTAAAGGTAACTTGACCTATTCCATTGCAATTCCATTTACCTCCTCCTCTATATCCATACAAAATATCTATCAAACAAATAAAATTAAAATTTTCTTTTGAAAATTGCAACCATTCCATCAGTATTTTCTTATGACGTTGTCACGTTAAACTATCGTCAGTAAGCCGACTTTACAGACAACCTCTTTTTTTTTGAATCCTGATTTAACTAGAAATTCTAAAATGTTTCTTATATTTTCTGAGGAAGTAGTTCTTAAGAGTGTAGAAGGTCTTTGGTTTCGGAAGATACTTTTCCTGACTTGTTCAAAATGTGGGCAGTCGTCGAGTAGGTGGCAGACCGTTAAAGATGGTGAGTGACAGTGTTGGGAGCATGGAAGGCTGGAACCATTAAAGACGTATGAATGTGTGGCGATTGTGTGCCCTAGACGAAGGCAGACAAATGATTTGATATAGTTGCAACGGTAATTTAATGGGTAGTTTGAATTTATCCTGTTTGGATTATTTACGATATAATGATGGGAAGAGGATAAAAGTTTATTAAATGCTTTCTTTTCTAGGTCAAGAAGAGCTAGTCGATAAAATCCGCATGTACCCAATGGAAATTAGGAATTCGTAGTACAAAACTTTGTATTAATAAACTTCTTGGTCAGCTTTTCACATTTGTGATAATAGATTGCGATTTTTGTGTACCAAAGTTAATTTTTCGGCCACACGGAGCGCACACTTTTAATCTATTCGCTTTGTGATCATATTTATGCATTACGTCGCCTATTGTCGGATGAATTTTATGCACCTACTGATGCTGTACTTGTTCAGTAAATTGAGAGAATAATGATGAAAAATGATGATTAAAATTCTGACAATATAAATTATTTTTAATTTCGAACAGTACGAAATATTCGTCATTTTTGGGTTTTCACAAAAAATTAGATATTTTGAGTTGAGATGTGCGTAGAATTTCAAACTAAACTGATTTCACATATATGTGTAGCCGGTATCAAAGCCCCGTTGGCCGTTTCGTATGATTAATTGGGTGGATTAAATATCAGGTCAGTCCATAGGTTCGTGCGTTTTTTAAAGGTGGTTTCAAAATTAATATATCTTCCTTCATTACTTACAATGTCTTCCCAACGTTTAGACAAATTTTTAATACCCTGTTAAAATTTTTATTTCTTGGAGCCAAAATACGCTTCGATATCCCTTTTTATAGCTTCTTTTGAGGAGCAGTTCTTGTTACTCATATGGGATTGCAGTCCGAGGGAAAGGTGATAATCACAAGGTACAATATTCGGAGAGTATGGTGGATGCGGCATTAGCTCCCACCCGCGCTCGTTCAGCTTGCCTAATGTTTGCCTTGCTGTATGAGGTCTTGCGTTGTCGTGGTGAAACAAAACTTTGCGTATATTCACTAAAGACGGTCGATTTTTGTTAAGTGCCTCATTCAGGTTTGATAGCTGGTGGAAATAATAATCAGCAGTTATCGTCTGGTTTGGTTCCATAAGTTCATAATAAACAATACCACCCATATCCCACCAAATAGACTGGAGAATCTTCTTGGGGTGAAGGGCATCTCTAGGGGTCGGTTCTGGTGTTTCATCTTTATCTAACCATTGGTGTTTGCGAACAGGATTATTGTAAAGGACCCATTTTTCATTATCAGTAACGATACGGTTAAAAACACTTTCATTTTCAAGCCGCTGCAGCAGCTGAGAACACACACTTACTCTCTGCTGAAGGTTGGCGACGGAAAGTATATGCGGAAGCCATTTTCCCAGCTTTGAAATCTTTCCCAACTGAACCAGGTGATTGTGAACTGTTCCCAGCTTCCACGAGTTCGAGCAAGGCGTCGGAGTTAAATACTTCAGGACGACCAGCGCGCGGGGCATCCTCCACGTCGCAATTACCACTTCGGAATTTTGAAAACCACTTTTGCGCAGTTCTTACACTTACGGTATCCTCTCCGTGAACAGTGTTTATATCTGCAGCAGGAGTTGTTGCATTTTTACCACTTTTATAAAGAAATACAAAATATGCCTCTTATACGCCTTCGAAGATTCCATTTTATTTTTTCACAACACGTGCTTCTATCCGCGATTAAAATCACTTGTTGAATGCACAATATATCAAAGAAAATATAAATAGTTCCGTTATATTCCGCGGAAAGATCTTTTGGTGAGCCATCCTAATGTGGCATAACTAATGTATGCAATATCCATACGCCATAGCATTTATTTCTCCCTCTCATTTCTCTGATTTCAAAAAAATTTTTTTTTTTATTTCTCGCTTTATATATGTATGGAAGCAGTTATGTGTGTATGTATGCGCACACATTAGAGCCCGAATACATTTTGAAGTCGAAAACTACATATTTTTTATAGTTTTTATTTCACCTGCTCTCATCTAAAATAACACCGTTAAAATTTCCTCATATAATTGCCAATCGGGTTAGTGCGAAAGTTTTATGTGTTTTCTTTCCTTTCTCCTTTGGGAACCATTACCATAGCATTTTCACTCCGTTTGCGGTTATTAGTTCTCATCAACGGACGGTCATGGTCTGATTACATTGCTGGTCAACACATTTTGCGTGACCACAAAAAACTGCATGTACGTAGTTGGTTTCACCGCATTTTTTGGAAGGGTTGCTTTGACGAAATTTGCGCCGGCGATACAAAAGCGGTGCCTACGACTACTGCAGCAAAGGACTGGCTAGTCGGCTGTTTGGCGTTTTTTATTGTTGGACCAATGATGCCAGCGGTGACCAGCAACGGATGTAACGGTTGACAAACAATGCACTAAATGGACGGATTGCTTGGTTCGCAGCCATTGCAGGACGGCAACCATCCACGCCATGCACTTGATTCGCTCCAGCGCGATGTGAAATTTTCGCAAACAAAAGTCCAAATCAACTCTTCTACTTCGGTTGATGTAATTTATTTTTAGTTTTTTCTTTTGTTGTGTGGTATTAATGCAATCTTTTTAATTGTCATTGTTTGCTGTGCATTTTAATGCAAAATATTGCATTTATTCATCCAATTGCACAGTTCAGTGCGTTACGAGGTGAGCTTTCATACATACATACGCACACGTGTTAATGCCCAATATTGTATGTGTGTGGGTTTGCGTTTAGTCAAATCGTACGGCTGAAATTTGGTTAATTTCTCTGAAAAACTGTCGAGTCATAAAATACAAATAATTCTGCTTTTAGTTTTTTATGATTTCCGCTATTCTCTGTAGATTCGGGAGATTCCAGGTATAGTCCAATTTAAGAACTTGGTATTATAAATATGATACATACATATGATAAGAATGAATGGGAAGGCATCTGAAGATCTATGCCCCACTCAAGACGAATGTTTACTCTGGACAAGGCCGCAATAGAGAAAATCACCACCCGGAAACCCACTCCCATTTAACCAGACGTATAAATATTAATTAAATAATAACTCTCTTTTATTTCTTATACTCTTCTGCAAGAATATGAGTATCGAAATTGATTTCCAGGATCTTGATCGCCATTGCCCATTGATCATTTTTCTTTTAGGTTAGTAAACCAATCCATTCGTTTATGCCCCTTTTCCATGGCAATTATTCGGACACAAAGCAGTGAATTTTGACATAAAAAATAGAGCTTTAGGCACAAGTATTTGCATGGGCAGATACCTTTAAAAGCTCTTGCTCCGCTAAATGGCCTGAAAACAGGAATCACAAATCCACAAACAAACTTCTAACGCAAATATGAAAGAAGGTGAGATTAACTAAGACTGCAGGCATAGGCCGACTGAGCAGGCAAGCACTGGAAACGGAGTTAGAACTATAGTTAGCCAGTTAGTCAGTCAGTATGTGGAATCGTCAGACAGCAATCTGCCGTGGAATGGAGTGAGAACACATCCAGTTAACAGCACGAGCATTTATAGCCAGCATACAGATACAAAAAGCTGCAATCAGCCCCCTTCCCCTTCAATACTCTGGAATAGGATGTTGCTGCCATTGATTGAGCCCAACTCTCCAAGCCACATCATCGATCCCCTCAAACCGCCAAATCTGCTGGAGCACATGCACACATTTAAGCACACATACACATACACACAAATGTGCACCAACACTAGCAAGTATTTATAATGGTAAATGCCCCATAAGCTGCGCGGAAGCCGTACAAAAGTCTCACCATAATTAGAAACCGAAGAGGAAACCAGCGTGGCTGAAAAGAAAAACATAAAACACTGGGCATGTAAACACACAAACGAGCCTGCAGCAAAATGAAGAAGAAGAGTAGGCCAGAAGAAAAGTGAGTAGCAAATATAAATGGTCGTGCAGAAAAACGCAAAGTTCTATGGCTGAGCGTGGAGTCAGTGCGAACTCGCTACTTCATGCAACCCCAAATGCAACAATAATGGCACCAACGCCACCACCTTCATCATTATCGTTAACACGAGAGATCCGGGACGCCAGCAAATCCATTAAAACTCCACTTTGCAGCGACGCCGGCGATGACGGAGCAAAACAATTTCCCTTTTACTTGCTGCAGTGCAGCAAAAATTCACGAACACGAGTACTCCGCACATCGACGCAATTGAAGTTATGCACTTGTGGTGGTGTTGCTGCAGCCGGCGGTGGCATGCCACCAGCCATGCGAGTATGTATAACAATTTCAAGGTTTCAAGGCCCAGTAGCATAGAAACTCACGATCGAGAACATGGAAAGTTTGCAGCCGACAAGCACAGACACAATAACAGCAACAACAGCAACAACTGCAAGAACAACCAACATGCCACATCGACGGCAGTCAGGGATGTGGCCGTATGTTCATGGCCATGGCAGTGGCAATGATATTGATAATGCCTTACTTTGTTGGTGGCAAGCACGCAGCACTTGGCAGTCGTCCGTTGGCGAAACAAGTCGTTTGTAGCCCGGCGTGTGAGGTGTGGCAACTGCAGAAGTAGCAGCTCCGCTGGAGCTCGTCGTGCGCTATGCGACTTCTGCACAGACTCTATTACGTTCCCAGCAACCAAGTGAAGTAACAAATATGTGCATATGATTGCATGGGTGCATATAGATGTGTGCTGGTGTTGCATGCAATGCGTTTGCGCAATGAGAGTGCGGTATGCTCTCATCACGTTCTCAAGTCGACAATTATGTTGCATGCAATGCAGACACACACACACATATATGTATATATATATATATGCACATGTGTATGTGTGTTCGACTAGACTGTTCTAGTATATAGACTAGCGAAATGGTACTACTACCACCAATTCGAGACCTTTAATGCACGACTGTGTGTAAGTGTTGCGCTGCAAGTGAAACTTTAGAAAAAAACTATTTTAAAATGACCCAAAATTGATAGATTAGATATGTTGGAGCTGCGAAAACGCATGGCCTGATATACCTACCTAAGAGTCTGTGTAGTTTAGAGTAGCATCCTTGCGGCAAGTGGTACATAGGACTCGGAAAACGTGAACTTACACACATACATATGTACATATGTAACTAGTTACATTAGAATGCAACTGATTACGTCAACATATTTAGCTTGAATTTCAGGCTCAAATATCCCAAAAATTCCGGGAATCAATGAACACTTTTAGGTTAAGGGAATTGTAACAAATTGTGGTTTGGGAAAGTTTTGCAATTTAATCTGTATAATGGTTGCGGTTGCGCCTAGTTGAAGGTCTGGGTTTTTATTCAGTAACTACATCAATTTTATGGCATCTAAATTATATATTGCGATGGGCTGTTTGCTTCGAAATAGTTTTACTTTAAGAGATTGCTGCACTCTGAAATTACTCTATACATCTTTTGTTTGTGCAAAGCTTGAATATGCTGCAATCAAATATGCCCTTTCTTCTCAAAATTTCTCCACTCCCATTCCTCTGTACAATTCCCGCCCCTTTTGATTAGTCTTAAGTCCCTCGAAAGCAGAAGCGCTGTGCTTTCCTTGTGTTTTGTGCATGGCCATGTAAGTGGTGTAATCGATTGTCCCGCATTACCTTCAGCTATTCAATTTCTATTCATGCGAGAACACTTCGTTTTAATGTTACTTTTTGCCTCAAATTCCTCACTGCGAATTACGCAAGAAATACCCCTATCTGTGGATCCACTTCCAGAACTCAACGAGACTTCGAATTCTAATGTGGTTGATTTTTCTTTGCCTAAGAATGTGTTTTCTAAATTATTGAATTCAATTTTATTTGTGTGCTTTCTGCACTTTAGTTCTAAGTTAGCGTTTTAGGCAGTAAAAGCCTTTGTAGTTTATTGACGTTTTGAAATAAATAAGAAATAAAGGCCACCTGACTACTGCAGCTGGTGCTAATACACTTTAGTTCGGGTTTCCGGAGCCTCGAGCGGATCTTTCGGAACATATTGCTGAAGGCGAGACTCGAAATCAGCTAAACAACTGCTGAACACGTATGTAGATATATATTTAATTTTTGCTTACGATTTAAGCTTTAAGCTTGATAATATGCAACAAGAGTACAGAGTCGATAGTTCATTTATGTATTCAATAATTCATCCGTTAAAGTACAACTCAAATACAGTAGACTACTAAAGCTTAATTACAATATAAGCAATACGGCGAGATGCATTAGTCACAATTCCAAAAGTGTATCTCCAGATTAAGTTTTGACTTAAAACTGTCTCGTGAGTTAGAAATGTTTAAATTTGTAAAAAAGTGGTTTGTAAAGGTAAATGGAACATATTTCTGGGTCTAAAGTTTCGAGTAGTGCAATCGAAAAGTATTAGCTCCAGCAAGAAGTGACATTTGATATGAGTCGTGGTTATGTCCCTTGTAAACATAAATGGTCAATTTTTTCTCCGCATTCCTAGTTTTGGTAATGCTAACAAAAGTCATTTACTTTTATAAGCAGGCAAACTACAAGGCCAACGAAGGGAATGAACTGCAAATATAGTGAAACGTTTTTGCCCCTCCTCAATTTTTAAAGATGAACCCGTGTAAAATTTCATCCTAGACTATGCCCAAATACTCGACGTTTGTTCTAACAAGAGAAAAATACAAATTCTTCAGCATTGAAAGATCCTTAAACTCTTTTGGATTTCTTACTACAAACCCGAGCGTAGATCCAGATTTGGCAGTCATAACGTCTATTAGAACAGCATTTTCGATGCAAATATTATATACCCCCAAAGAATTTTTCTTTATAAATTTTTGTGAGGGCGGTAGTGCCAACTTGTAATCGAAATCAAACGCAACTTTGCGTCTACTGAAGGACAAGTGGTGGCATTTACCAGCATTAAGAGGTGAGGAGTTATCATCACACCAAGCTTCCAATCTTCTTAAGCAGTCTTGAAGTCTCATGCAGTCAGCTACGTCCTCTATACGACTGTGAATTTGTAAGTCCTCTGAATACATAAGACAACGCGATGGGAAGAAAACTTCTGGAATATCAGTACCAAAGATTAAGAACAATAATGGCCCAAGCTGGCTGCCTTGAGGTATACCAGAGGTAACTTTGATGACGCTAAATTTTATATTGTTAATACGAACGAATTGAGTTCCATAGCCGAATGGTTATTGCGTGACTACCATTCAGAGTACGTAGGCTCGAATCTCCGTGCATGACATACCAAAATGAAGAACAAGCGTTTTCTAAAAGCAGGCAATGACAAAGCTCCGAGTGTATTTCTGCCATAGAAAAGCCCCTCATAAAAAATATCTGCCGTTTGACTAGGCTTAAAACTGTATGCCCCACCATTTGTGGAACAACACCAAGACGCACACCACAACTAGAAGGAGGAGCTCGGCCAAGCACCTAAAGAAGTGTACACGTCAATTATTTACTTCGTCAGACTCTATAGAACGCTTTCGAAAAGTCCGTGAATATGACCGACCTCCAATTGATGGCCTGTTTCAAATTCTTTAAAGACGAAATTTGCAAATAAACTTAAATTCGTAGCAACAGACCTACCCTTAACAATGCCGAGCTGATAGGTGATATGAGATGGGAGAGATCAAATCATACACCAGTTTCCAAAAAGTGTAGATATACTAAAGATTTTGCAGGCCGGGCGATAATTTTGACAACCGACTTGCTTCCAGACTTATGTAGCGATATGATAAAAGATTTCTTCCAATTATGTAAAAATCCAACCAGAAGCCAGCGATTTATTAAAGATTATGGCTAACGGATGGGCCAACGACGTAGCACAGTTTTTTAATAAAATAGGAGGGAAGCCGCCTTCTCCAGGAGTCGGGTTATTTGTAAAGGCCGAAAGGCCGCCTAGTACATCATTAAATGAGAGCTGGAAACCTTTCAATGACAGTGCGCTGTTAAAAGTTGTATGAAATTCAGTTAGAAATTAATGAATTTTCTGTTTGAAACCTAAAATTTTATCCAGGTGGAGTTTCCAGTTAAAAGAAGGTTAGTTTAGGCTAACTTGGCTATTCAGCAATGACCCCATGACATACAAAAACTGGTTCCTAGTACTTATTGCGAAGAGAGAATACAAAAGCCAAGACTTCGGAAGCTTTAAATTACAGCAGGTTCTTTGATCTTGACCTGCTAAATACTAGGGGTAGCCCAGGAGCTGCTACATGTCATACATGTCGATTTTTTTTGCTCAACAAACATCAAATACGGATTTTGAAACCTCTGCTTCTCTCGAAAATGCTCACCTCTTTTCCATGTTGCCTCTTTCCAGTAATCGCGTACATTATCTTAATTTTACGTAGACGAGTTCATGAAAATCTCAGAGCTGTAGTTGTTGTAAAAGTTCTGCATTATTAAAATTTCAACATACATAATTCTTAAAATCTTATTTTTTAATCCTTTCAAGCAGCTCGCCAAGGATAAAATTATCCGAAAGCGAAAATTTCGAATGAATTTTTCCAATTACTCAATAAATTTGTTGGCAAGTTGCATAAATGGCTCAGCGCAAATGCGAAAATTGCATAAATAATTAAGGAAGAAAAACACGTTTCAGAAATTGCATAAAGCGGTTGAGCAAGAATGCAACAACAAAAACTCCACCAGCAACAATTTCATGACCAAACAACTTTGCTAACCACCAGTGTGGACGGAAAAAAATGCAAGAACAGGAAAAGTGGGCGACTAAGTGACATAAAAATGCAAGAAAAAGATGAAGAAAAATCGAAAACAAAAAAGAGCAAAAGGCAAAACCAGAAGAGTTAAGTATGTAAGAAGGATGCAGAAATTGTTCACTGAGGCCATGAAAACCACTTCTTTCCCTCTGCTGCACCGAAAGAGCAAAAGTAAAACTGGCATTTGCCTATATGTACACATACATGTGCATATGTCCATATGTATGCAGCAAGAGGCGCGGTGAGGTTAGCAGAGGAAAAAGAACTGCAAAGCAGTCGCACAGTCGAAAGTATCCAGATGAAGCCGCAGTGCCAACTGCAGCAAATGAGTTTGTAAATTTGTGTGTATTATAAAATTACAGATAGACTGGGTTGCAGGCACAGAGCGCGCAGCAGAGAGCACGCTGCAAATACACAAATGCACACGCACACCAATGCAGTGGCCACGAAGTAGCTGCCGCTTCGTACATAGTGGAGATGCAAGTTGTCATTGTTGTTGTGGCGGTTGTCGTTGTTTGTTGTACATAAGCAGAAGTGGTTTTCAAGGTCTGGGTCCGCATGTTGCAAGCTGGTTTCGTGCAGCATTCTAGACGCGCATTGCCGTCGCCGTTCTGTATGTGGCAGCATGAACTAGCAGCTTCGCCAGCAGCAACTGCGGCAGCAACATTCATGTTGTGCAACCAACTGCAAAAGGCATGCAGAAGTGAAAAAGTTCGTTGCAAGTGGAGTTGCGGCGAGTTGTGGCGAGTTGCGCCACCGCCTTGCCCTTGGACTTGCACTTGAATTTATGACTCGTTTGTTTTTTGCACTTTCAACTGCAGCTACATACATACATACACACATTTACGTGTACGGATTTACATATACAACAACGACCGTAGTTGTTGCAACATGTCACCGCGCAGCAGAAGCCGAGGAAGCATCGTCGTCAAACACGTTTCATGCTGCATGCGCGCTTGTGGCTGCTCGTTGCGTTGCCACTTTGTAGTTGTTGGGTTTTTGTTTTAATGGCAGCTGTTCCCATGGATAAGGATGAGGTGCAGTCGTGCGACGCTGCTTTTCCTTTGGCTGCACAGCATGTGTTGTTTGTTGCCAGTGAAGTGGGCTGGCGAGGAGTGGAACGGCGGTAGGGCAAGTGGGTGGAGAGCTGGAGAGCAGGAGGGTCGGCTGGTGAGGATTATGGTTTTATGCCTTTTGCTTCCTGCTTTGCCTACACAAGTACTTTGGCAGGCGAACGAACGCAATGAATAAGCGTCTGACTGACTATCTGACTCTCTCGCTGTGCGACTCAACCTTCCGCCCTCCCCAAACTCTCGACCGCCGTCCAATTCCAATTGTTCTGCCATATCGGCCTATCACCCTGCCGCAGTGTTGCTGGAAGAAGTCAGCATGCAAAGGATGGCAGCGCGGGCAGCCGGTATTAAACATGCGAAATTTCGTGTTGGTGTGAAGTGAAGTGTATCTACCATACATACAAGCAGAGTTCTGTATGCCCATACACAAACACACACGCATATATATTGTATATTAAAGGGCGTGTGAATGTGTTTAGATACATTTCACCCGGCATAGGCTGCCAGCGCGCTTGGTGCGGGCAATGGTGTTGCAATTGTTGAATTGCTGCTTGTTCTAGCTACTCTTATTTGCATTGCTCTCCTGAAGCAGCAGCAAAAATAAAATCGGCGTAGAGTTAAAGGCGTAGAGGCGATATTCAAGCGATAGGTGGCTCAACTCAAACTCAAAGAATTGGTGTTTTACTAACTTTCCTCACTTTTCAAAAATTTTCCCACTTTTGATTTATTTTTTTTTTGGTGTTAGAGTTCCTGTTTTATGTACATAAATACACATACATGCATATGTATAAATGTATGTATGTGTGTTAGTATGTATATAAATCTATAAATTTAGCCTCCAGTTTCCTTGTTCGACATACTCGTATTACATAATTTGATGTTGAAGGTCAATTTTTTTATAATTTTGTAAAAGCCTATACAAACATACATAAATACATAGGCACATAAGTACATACATATATGCCGTGATAGGTCTCCTCGTTTTTCAAGGCTTTTGGTTATACTCAGAGTTCTCTCTTTGCGGTACTGAACTTGGAATGACACTTACACTGACTTTCAGTCTGGGGGGTATTTGAATTTAATTTATTTACAATTCTCATTTTACCCGGTATTTTTTACACGGTTGAGTAATACATTTTTTTACACGAAATTGTCGTTTTTGCACGAATCTCAAATCAAAAAAATTTTTTCTGACCAAAAAATAATTGCTAAGAGAACGCCTTATTAAGTAACAATTTCGTATAAGATTCCGTAAAGATACATTCATATGTACATAAGGTTAGGTACTTATGATTGCCCAGAGAGTGGGCCCACTTGGTCGAAGAAGTTTGGTTCATCCTTTGTGATACCATTGCAAAAGGGGGAAAAGAGGTGAAGGAAAAAAGAGGACGAAAGGGAAAGGGATGGGGAAGGTTGAGTGTTTGTAGACTACGAACGGTGTCTAGTCTGCGGTTGTGTTAACCTCTTTATGTTGCTGATGAAGTTCATCAGATTTTTGTTTGTAATATCTGCTATATCAGCAGGTGCAGAAAAGAAGTGAGAACCAATATGCTTGAATCTTAGTCCCGCAAGAGCTGGGCAGCTCCATACAGCTGACGCAAAAAGGACTCGAAGTAATTGCGAGTCTCACGGCATGTATACCCCGCGGACAGTGTCTTGTGAGGATACCCACGAAGTTTGAGAGATGAGATTTTATCATCCTCAGAATATCCCTCGAACGTCTCCTATCCAAACGTGGCCAGAAGGACTTCGCGACCTTACACGTTCGTGTAACTAACCAAGTCCGACTGTGCATTAAATTTTCAACGTAATACTTAGGTCGCACGCAGCTGAATAATAAATATTGTACCAGGTGGCGCTAAATTAATCCCCCAGTTCTTTTAACAAATTTTTGTACTGAATGAAAAAAAATTATTTTTAAATAAAAAATATTATTTTGAGTAATGGAAATCTTTATTTGACCTTTACGCGCTCCATTCCTTATCTGTTTCTATACTGCAGCTGTCTGCTTCACAAGGGTCACATAAGGCTCAATTTGCAAAAATTATAAATATTCCGATAGGGTTATTAATTTTGCGTCACCTTGTATCAGTCGCGAATAACAGAATTTTTACAACGAAAAAACCAACAGAAGCCGTTAAAGATCTGAATAAAACCCGACTGATCTGACATATTTACTGATGATAGCAGTTTTGGTCCAGTCCGCGTGAACGCTGGTTACCAAGAAGCTATGAATGGTTGCAAAATTGATTATTTTTCCTTGAATTTTTATATGTTTCGTGCTTATGGATTGAATTTTGACTCACTTTTCACTCATTTTAATTTTTTTGTAGTAAAAATTGTTTTTGTTTTATAAATACTTAGGTAATATATCGCTCCAAATTAGTCAGGACATTCATTCATTCTGAGCTTCTCTACCAATTCGAGGATTCCGACTGGGTGTTACCCTGCAAATGGAGGAGTTTATTCCGGGGCTATTTGCTTTCGATTTCGAACGCCAAATGGTATTCGCGGGAAGCTTTTACATGGAAGAAATGTAGTCGCAGGCATGTCATTACCTAGGCGAACGTTACTAGAAACAACTCTTTCTATCATTTAATATTTCGTGTTCACAGGGAGTTTCGAACCACTGAATGGCAATTACGCTCAAACCCATTCGGCTACGGCGGTTGCCATAACGTCCCATATTTGTATGTATATACATACATAAATACAGGTGTAGCTGTGTATTTCCTGGAATCACTGCATTATCAATATGCAACACAAGACAGCTTATTTTGATACCGTACACCAACAATGCCATTACCTACTCTTTGGCGCAACCGATACTCTCTAGAATATTTGGCATTTCTGTCAAATCCGACACTGTTTGTGGTAAATATTTGTATTCAAGCATCAAAACACTGCCAATATGATGTTTATGAGCGTATATGTATATGTGTGTGTAAATGTGCAAGAATATTTCGAGATTAATACCGTTTCTGTACAGACACCACCTCGAAATATTTGCTTTCCCCAAATGTAACTATGTATAATATATATGTATGTATGCACGTGCATATGCATGGAAACAAGTAGCTGCGTTTATAGTATGTCTTGAACTGCAAACCAATGCACATATATATCTACATACATACATACATACATGGACATGGCATGGTCGTGATAATCGTATGCTTTGACGAGCTTTAATAGTGCGGGCATACATGAATAGTTCGCCTATGAACGTACACATATGCCTGTGCGTATGTATGTATGAAAGCAGGATTGGTATCAATTAGTTGCAGTCTATGTAGATATGTATGTATGTATGTATGTAGGGGTCCTCACTAGACAGAAACTGCATATTCCGACGCATTATTAGGTGTAAACATCACACAACAGAGTAACTAATTTGAAAAAATGATTTTCTAAAATTCATCAAAGATCAAAATTCAGGAGCTTTATCGACATACATACATACATGCTCTTGAGAACACATATAATAATTAACTGCTTGAAGTACAACTTTTACAGCATTCGCTATACATATTTTTCTTGTTACATTTATTCGTTAATTTTTATGAAAATGTTGTGTACATGTACTCGTATATACGTATATACGTATAGTATATGAACATGCATCACCGTCATCATTGTTAGATCAGCAACCCAGTCCGGGTTTTGGCTTGCTGTAATATTTGTCTGCAGTTCGATTTATCCCTCGCTTGAGTTCTCCAACAAAGTATATCTAGTAAATAACTCACCGTCTCGATCTATGCCATCCAACCAACGGACTTTTTGTTTACGTACGCAGTAGGAACCCAACGTACACGACCAAGCTTTATTGTCGCGACAATATCCGAGTGCTTATTCAGTCTTTGAAGCTCGTGATTGAATCGTATTCTCCATGCCGTTTTCACAAACAGCACCAAATATTTTTCGTAAGATTTTATGTTCAAAAGTTTGAGTTTTTGCTCATCAGCCCTGTTTAGTGTCTAATAAGAATACAGTAATTTGTTATTTTGGCTGGTCTTCCAAGAATGCGACATTCTAGGTGTCTTTGTAATACAATGGCAAGTATTATTTGATCAATTTCCGCCGTATGTACATACATATAAAACAAAGAAACTTATAAATCAATGTTCCAAACTTTGTACAAAATTTACAAAAATTTAAAAAATTTCAGAAAGCATTCATCAACATTTTCAACTTTTTAATCAGAATTCATAGCCAACTAAACTTTAGTTAATATAATAAATGTTTAGGTAGGTAGGTTTGGCAGCCGCATCGCACATAGACACAACGATGCCACTTAAACCACGGAATAGGTCCGTTGTGAGCCGCGGGGGCTGGGCTAGGATTTTAAAACTCGGTTTCTGCTTCTGGCTAGAGCCGGGCATGTGCAAAAAAGGTGTTGAATTGTTTCCAATTCCTCCTCATTTCTGCAGCTACGACAGAAATCATGCGTGTATACGCCTAATCTCCTTGCATGATTTCCTATGAGACAATGTCCTGTGAGGGCCCCTACTAAGGTCCTGATTTGAAGTCTACTCAGTTTTATAATACTCTTGGACAGACGTAAATTTAGCCTTGGCCATGTTTGCCTAGCAATTTCGCAGGTGTTAGCGCTAATCCATCTCTGATTTGCAGAATTGATTAGTGCGTCCTTAATGAGAAGCTTACAAGTTGCGAGAGGTGTCTCCATAAAATTACTTATGTCTGGCATACAGGTACCTTCTCTTGCAAGTTGGTCTGCCCTACAGTTCCCTGGTATATCTCTGTGGCCTGGGACCCAGCATAATATTATACGATATTGTTTGGCCATCTCATTTAGAGATTGGCGACAACGTAAGACACTCCTTGATGTTGTTTGGAATGCATCCAGGGCTCGTAAGGCAGCTTGACTGTCTGATAGAAAGCAGATATCCGTTGATGATATTCTGTTTATCTTTAACCATTTTAAGGCTTCATGAATAGCGTTTATTTCCGCTCGAAAAACGCTACAGTGATCCGGTAATTTAAAGCATTCACTAATAGAAAGCTCTTCGCAAAATAACCCTGATCCTACACCAGTGTCCATTTTAGATCCGTCCGTGTAGATCTTAACGGGTGTGTTGGGTGTTGGATCTTCTTCCAGCCATTCCAGTCTAGAAGGGATTTTCATTAGGAAATTCCTTTCGAAGCAAAGAATGGGAGGGTGATAATCACAGTCGCTGGGTATATCTGTGTACGAGTCTAAAATGGTTGAATGTCCATGTGTGACAGTTCTCCATTGTGAGCTCGCTTTGAGCCTTAAAGCGGCGCAGGCCGCTGAGTATTTGCAGAAGAGATCTAGGGGTGGCAGATATAGCATGATGTCCAAAGCCATGGATGGCGTGGTTTTCATGGCGCCACATATTGCTAGTTCCGCTGATCTCTGCACCTTATTCAATAAATTAGAATAGGTTTTTTTCTGCATAGCACACCACCAGACAACATTTCCATATAGAAGAATGGGTCTGACGACAGCAGTGTAGAGCCAATGAGCAACCTTAGGTTTAATTTCCCAGGTCTTACCTAAAGCTCTCTTACAGGCCCACCGATTCCTGTATTAACAGAAGTTTATTTACAACTTTTTTTTTTTTAATCAAAGTGTATAAATAAAGTGTGCCTAACTCGCATTACGCCTTCTTTTGTTTCTGACAAAAAACATCAAATTTTAAATATTTTTGTCAACGCTTTCGCAATGGCCAGGAAACTAAGTTACTTTTGGGTTAAATGACTCAGCCACCTCGTTAAGAAATGGGCGCCATTTCACGGGGGGGCTCGTGAACCTCGTTATCGCAGGCAAAGTCTACCAGTCCGAGAAGCTTCAAAATAAAGTTAAGATAATATCGCGGCCGCGGCCCGTGTCTTGCTATCTATTTAAGGTGTTCTATGTTATTGCAAAACTGCAAGTGAAAGGCGTATTTTGCCTTTAGATCTTCTGGAAGGAGGTTTAGATTTCATAATCCTTTCGATGGCGTTTGTTTTCGTTTTTCGTTTTCGTTTTGGCATTACACCGGTTATGAGAACAGTCCACACCCTTCTTAAAGACATTCTGCCACACCATAGTATAAAATTGGCCTAACTACCGCTGTTTAGAGCCAGGGTTTTATTCTGGGTTGCATCCCTCATTTTTTTCCTAATTGACCTGCTGTTCACCGCCATCATTGCTTTGGGTGCTCTATCTACAACTTTCCTATCCAGCCTTTTCCTTTAATCTAAGGGGTTTTTCCGCTAGGTATACTTGTTCAAAAACAGGTATTTTATGTCTCCTGTTAAAAAGCCGGCAGCTTTTAAGAAGAGGGTATTTGTTTTGGCTCAGAGGGTCATTTAACCGAAGCGAAAGGTAATACACAAGTCTAATTGGTCGCGAGTAGTTGATCTATGTATCATCTGCATACGGGTGATTGTTAGCATTTTGTTTGCAGTTGACAATGTCGTTTTCAAAAATACTATTTTAATAGTATCTTGAGCAAAAATTCCATACTAAGCATTCAAGAAGTGATGGCTTTCAATGCTTTATTCAATTAACAAATCTAATAGCCATAGCGACGGGATTGCTTAGTATGGAGTTCTAGTTGTATGCTTTCTTGTAGGAAGTACCTGTGCAAGTATGTCGAGTTCTAAAGATCGGTTTCAAGCCCACTAACATTGAACAAGTACATTTATGTACGAAGAAAACAATTGATCTGAAGTTATATGGAATGCAGGTTTTTAAATAATTTTTTTAAGTTAATATCAACGTCCCCATCTGTGGAAGTATTGAACTGCTACTATTTTTACTTATATTATTATTATATTATTCGTCAACAATAGCAACAAAATTCTCTCCAGCATAAGACTCCATTGCTTAATTTTGTTACTCCATATAGGTATCTTCGCAGACCAATAAATGTAGGTATATCTACCTTTTCCACAGCGTATGTACTTAAGTAGGTGCATAAATATGTATGTATGTATATACAGCCATGGTCATATAAATAGCACATTTAGACTTTGAAAGCAAAGAGTTGAATATGTTTTTAAATAATTACTTTTTACTGGGAAAAAAGCAACATAAACAATAAAAAACTTATTTACTTCCACTTTAAAACAAAAAAATGGTCAAAAGGACACATAAATAGTACATCCCAAAAAATTCCAAATAAAAGCAAAAATAGCAAACAAATCAGATAGTTAAGTAATAATATTGTTTTACCAGATTAGTATTTTGTACTATATCCACCGTTTTTGATTACTTTTCCGTCGCTCCATGCTTTCTACAAGTTTGTGGCATCTTTCCTTTGGAATCGAGTACCAAGCCTCCTCAGCTGCGGCCCACAAATCATCAAAATTTTTAAACTTTTTGTTAGCGATTTTGACCTTAACGTCATTCCAAATATTTGGTATTGGATTGAGATCAGGGCTCTGCGCCGGCCAATCCAGTACATAAATTTTTTCTTTTCTGAGCCATTGCTTCACTGTTTTTGCGGTATGCTGTGGATCATTGTCCTGCATAATTGTCCAATTTAATGGCATAAACTCAAACACAAATGGCTTCATTTTATTCTGGAGTATATCCATTTTACCAATCACGCGAATAATCGGCCCAGCACCATGCCAGGGAATAGCTCCCCAAACCTTGATGCTTCCGCCGCCGTGTTTAATCGTCTTTTTTGTACGTCAAAGTACGTTTTTTCAAAACTGAATAGATTTGTCTTTGTGGGCTTTTGCAAAGGCAAGTCGGTGTTTGATATGTGTTTTTGAGAGGAGCGTTTTTTTCTGCCTATGCGGCCAAGCAGCTGGGCTTCGTTAAGTCGCCTTTCCACAAGCTTTCTGGATACCTGTAGACCAGATTCTTGGTTCATTTCAAACATTATTTGCCGCACCGGCTTAAAAGGATCTGCTTTGCTATTGCGTATTATAGTACCGTCCAGATTAACATCAGTTTTTCGCGGCTTTGGTTTTCTTTCCGTTTTTTGCTTAGATGGGATGAATCTTTCTTACCTAATTTAATAGCATTGTAAACCATTTCCCGAGAGCACATCATCATTTCAGCTATTTCTGCATAGCTTTTTCCGTTTTGACTCATACGGTATATAAGAGCTCTTTTCTCCGGCGTGCAATGTTTTCCACGTCCCATTTTTAGTAATTACTTTAAAATTTTATTTAAGAAACAAAAAATTATACTAAAACTCGCTGAAATAACATCAAAGTTTTACTCTCCGCTGCACAAGTTAAAATGTGCTATTTTTGTGTCCACTTCAAAACAAACAAATTTAGTTGATCAAAGCAGAGTTCGTACTAAAAACTTAACTTAACAAATAAGGTTCACATTTGTGCCATTTATCTATCCATGGCTGTACATCACTAAACTGAAAACTATCATTCATGTACTATATACATACATATGTATGTATGCATGCAGGTATTTACCTATCTAGCAAAATCCAACAAATGAGGAATCCATCCTTTGGCATTCTGTTACACACTTCGTTGCTGCTGTTGGTGTAATTTTAAGCAGGTTATGCTGGCAACGCATAGATAAAAGGATATTGTGGGCGGAGTTTTTGTTAATGACATTGAAAAGGATGTGATCGCTATGTAAACAAACATGTTTATACGTACGTGCTTAGATGTGTGTATGTATGTGTGCAGGAATATTTATGTAGGGTGAACAAGTATATAGGGAACATTCGCATGCATACAAAATTGAATGGGCAGGTGGCATTTACAGCATACATACACACACACATACATACACACATATTACATGTGAGTATATACATCGAGTGACTCGAGAGAGAAACACGTGCCGGAGCATGATGCGCACCGCTGCACGCCAAAAGAGAGCGGCAAAAATAGAGAGTTGAAGAAGGTGTTACAAAAATCGAAAGTACTCTCATTAAGATAGAGTTTAGGGAAGGAAAGCAGTCAAAAGTGGTTTTTTTTTAATAACTGATTTCTAACTAAAATATGTATTCTTCGATTCTCTATTATTTCGTTGCTTCTTACCGTTATTGGATATTGCTCAAAATTTTTTCAGAGCAAAAAAAAATATATATATATATTGATATAAAAACTTAACTTATGTTCGTATGTATATTTACTTCAGAAACTACAAAAAATAAAACCATAAATACCATAAATAAAAAACCATTTATAAAATATATAAACCATAATATAAAACCAATACATAAGCTGTGAATATTAAATAAATTTTAACTCTAGAATTGTATTCGATCCTTTCTCGTAACAACCCCAAATTGACTGCAAATTATTGGAGAATTGGGTGATTTAAATTTATTTATCTCATAGTCTTATCAGCTTTCTACCAGTTCTGTTAAAAGTTTGAAAAAGTCTCTTAAACATTTAATGGTTGCTATTGAACGCAAGCAAACAGTTCCAAAACATCAGTTTGTTTCAGGATGGTTCCATAGACTCGTCGGAAAAATACGAACAGCACTTGACCAAAAATAATATTTTTCAGCATTTTTTTCTTGGACATATCAAAAACGTTCGTACGGGGTTGGCTCTAATGTCTACTCTATAAACCCGTGCCTGTTCTATAAAAACATGAATATGCATGCACCAATTTACAATACTTCAAAGTTGGGGTCCCACGATGCGGAATATTAGGTCCAGTTTTGTACCAAATTTTTACGAACGACCTGCCAACCACAAATGGTAGAACACCGGCACTTTTGCTGCTGATTCTGCTGTTATGACGAAAGCTCTACATCGGCATAAATAAAATCTCCAAATGTATGCGGAGCTAGCCTTGAAAGTGAACGAAAATAAATGTAACCTTCACCACAAGGAGAACCAATTGGCCACAAATCGACTAAAATCCTACCTCGACCCTGCAGTGTGATTTGGATAAACACCTTAGGTGAAAAACGCATATCTTTGACAGAAGGCAAGCCCTAGGATTAATATTTGGGAGCATAAATTGGCTGTTAAACCTTAAAGCCCCCCCTCTCAATGGGCAACAAGCTTACCCTTCACAAATCTGTGTTCAAACCAGTCTGGACTTATGTTATCCCATTGTGAGGCACAGCATCAAATTCAAATTTGGAAATTCTACAACGCTTTAAGTCCAAGACCTTACCCACCCGTGTTACGTGATGAATGCCAAATTTATCGAGAATTAAAAATTCCTTTAATAAAAGAGGAAATAAAAAATCCAATCAGCAATACCAAGATAGTCTTCAGTCGCACCCAACTAAACTGGTCTCTACTCTCATGTAACTCCCATCCAACTCATTTAAGAGCTTATCTACAAAATATTATAATTGTTGACTAGAATGGATATATCACAGTATACAGAAAATATCCTGTTACTTAAATTAATGCCTTTTCTTAAATGAATTCAAATATTTGTAAAAGGTCTTCTATGAAGTATAGACAGGATACAAAATAAAGTTTAAATAGAAAAGATAAATAAATAAATAAAAATATATTTACATAGTTATATATATGTACATACATACATACAGAAGAGAAAAATATTGGTGGAAATATAAATTAGTATTAAAGAAATTTTAGTTGTATTACTCTACCAAACACCCTGTATAAACACATTTTACATATATGTCTGAGTTACATGGTGGTAAGTACACAACTACACACACTTCCAGGCCTTGTGTTCGTGTATACGTGTGTATGTATACGCCCTAATGTTTATCACCCGCAGAAATCGCCGCCATAGACAGCGGGCAAGTCGAAAGTATCCCTCGCTTTTGTAACAGTCCACACACACATTGACAGGAAAGGAAGCGAATGGAAAGTGCGTGAGCCTGTCAGAGATACCCTCAAAAGCGGTCGAAAGACAGTTAAAGCAGCCAGGAGTTAGGCAGGCAGTCAGGCAGACCGATAAACAAAGACAAAGTCAAAATGAAAATGAAAACGAAAATGAAATGCGATTTGGAAAAACGATAACAATAACTACAAGGCAACAAAACACTGAGCCAAGAGCAAGAAAGAAAGTCCTTTTTCCTTTTCCTTTGCTCGTGCGTTTGACTGAGTGAAAGCGATGTCAAAAACCCACACATATGTACATACGTATGTGCATGTTTGTAGCTGTATACAGGACAACCCGGGCAAAGCAGGCAGAGCTACGTAAATGGAATGGAAAACAGCCACCATTGAAATGTAGCCGCAGCAAATGAAATACAAACCCACACACACAAGCATATATTTCAATACATATGTACACAAATGTGCGTGACTCGCGTGTATATGTGTATGTTTTCCTTTCATTTTTTTTTTACTTCTTTTTCTTTCTTACTTTCTCAATTTTTATATGGTGGCAATACAAAGGTATATCTGAAAAAAAAAAGAAAATGATTTTCACATTTTCCGCCCAGCGTATCTTTAATGGCAGATGCCTGGACTAATGCGTTCCTTGTCGCTCCTGCGCTGCTCAAACCCGCAGTGCGTGCAAAGGTAGCGAGGCAGTGAAGAGTATGGGAGGCGTGGAAAAAACTGCTATAAAATGTGGGTGTCTAGTTTTCGTGCACGGAAATAATATATAAGACTCTTATGATTTTTGGAGTTCGGCTGCGCGTGTGAATGTATGCGTGTGTATATACGTAGCGTGCATAGAAATGCAAGTCAGTCGCACAAGCTCGCAAGAAGAAAGTTAATTGTATGCAATGGTGTATGTATGTATATATGCATGTAAGTTTACAGGGAAAAGTATTCCAGACTTCAAATGTGATTGTATAGGTGCGCATTATGTTCCACTCATTTTCAAATATCGTAAATGGCTTTTTCCGCTTCGATATTCGTAAATTCGTTTATGTATGTAAATACAGCAAATGGGTATGTAGGCCATCTCATGCTTTGTTTCGCGTTCCACATTAAAAAGCTAACCTAAAAATATACTTACATATTTACCCAGCGAGTATGTACGTCTATGCACGTGTATGAGTTGGTATATAGGTATATGCACATATAAGGGCGGATATTTATGTATTCTGCAAACCCCTTTTGCTTACCAAAATTTTCCACACTCCCAACCAAGTACTCGCCTCAAATCACACATGCCGAGAAAATGGCATTCGCAGCAAAAGAAAAAAGTTGCAATAAAAGTGGCCTGCTTAGCAGCTTACGCCGCCGCTCCGTCACCATGGCAGCAAAAACATGGAGTTTGAGTTTTGACATCATTTCAGCTGTGGCCAAATAAAATTACAACACCCTCTAGCAATGTTATAAAAACGACCCGCAACGGCAAGGCTCTCCGCACCGACCCATCATTCGGCGGCCGTAATTTACTATGGCGATCGCCGTTTCGTCGCATCGTCTGTCGTCATATTAGTGCGAGTATGTCGGCAAAGTCTAATATTGCGTTGGGTTTTTGGGTTTCAAAGCGGCTTTCTGATTGGGCCGTCTTTGTGGTATGGGAAATTAAAAAAATTGTGGGCTACGCATCCCAATTCGTACTTATGTGACTATAAGCATTGGACACACATACATATATACATGCCATATGTATATATGCGCATACACGTGCGTAAATATGTACATCTTGTATATTTGTATGGAGTTGCGTGTAGTGGGTTATGCAAAGACTCGCTTAGATACATATTTTTTGCGTAGAAGATTCCAGACTCACACACACAAATATTCACTTCAATAAAAATTATTTCGGCAGAGTATTTACGACGCACATTTATGCGAATGGACATATTTACATATAGAGACTGGCATAGAAACCATTTTATTAGTTTTTACACTGATACATACAAATCCACAATACATACATACATACAAATGTTCATAGGTGCATAGTCGTACTATGTTTACGGAATGAACAGGGCTGACTTGATTTCTCGTGCGTGAACATTGAATTTCCTAATTCTTTTGTTTGATTGGTCTAAAAGTAGAATGGGAATGGAGAGAGTTTGGTATTGGATTGGCGTAAGTTGCTTACCTACTTGGAAAAGTTACCAAGGCGTAATTTTGATAAACAATTTTACACTAAATTTCGAGTAGCAACGATGAGCTCCCACCAAAAAATACGCTTTGTGCGTTTACAACGGTTGGGTCCACAGATTGTCAAAAAGTGGGCTGAATAAGCCTTACGGTGGTATACGATCTTGATCAAAAACTTCCCGAAATATATTCAGAAAACTCAAAGTTCAAGTGCATTTCTCCAAAGTGGTATAATCGCCTACAAAGTACTCTTCAACAACTGCAACGCATTGATGCCAGGGTTTGATCCAGCTCTCGAAACAAGTCTGAAACTATATTTGCGGTACATCCATCAGAGCCGTCTTCGATTTTTCCATTACTTTCGGCTATTAAAATGCATTCCCCGTATAGGATTTTCGGCTCAATCAAACAGAAAAAATGGCAAGGGCTCATATCAGGTAAATTCGATATCGATGACTGTTAGATATAGGGTTCGGTATCCGAAGCGTATCCAACTTCAGACCGCTCGCGTGACTGGATGGCTGGAAAATCGCGATTGTTCGTGAGCTCAAGCACCTTAAAGTAAGTAAAGATAAAAGTACTCATTACAATTATACTGGTAGCACCACGAAACGTCATAGAGGTGCAACGTCACGTGAAATGATTCAAAAATTGAAGAAACGACTTAAGCGAAATCCCCGACGAAGTAACTGTTAAATGGCGAAAGAATTGAAAAATGATCTCAAAGTCAAGCCTTACAAAATCCAAAAGGCGCATGATTTCACACCAAAGCAGCAACAAGTCAGACTTGAGAGAGCGAAGGAGTTGCTCCGCTTGGCCGAAAGCGGTAAATTACCGAAAATTGTGTTTTTTGACGAGAAAATTTTCTAAGTTGAGCAATTCGTAAACTCCCAAAACGATAGGGTTTATCTGACCGACCGTTCATGTGAGAATTTGAGACATCGATTGGCCACCAGGAGGCAGCACCCGCCACATGTAATGGTTTTGGCAGTTGTAACCACAGATCGTTTTCATCGAGCCTAGCGTCAAGGTAAATGTGAAATAATATCGGGAAAGTATTCTGGAGGTTGCTTTGAAGCCGTGGGGAGGCAAACATTTCGGTGGCAGACCAGGGCCGCTTCGACAGGACTCGGCACGTCTCGTCAGGACTCGTTCCGAACTTCATAACACCCACACTATGGCTATCAAATGCACCAGACGCGAACCCGATGCATTATTCGCTTTGGACCATTTGGAGAGCAAAATCCGAACTAAAAGATTCACCAGTCGGCGCTGAAAAAAGCCATTGTCCGCGAGTGGACCAAAATACCTGCAAGTCACATTCGAGCAGCTTCCGATTCGTTTCTGGACCGCCTGAAAGCCATAGTCAAGGAAAAGGTATTATGTGTTGTATTATTTTTACACATTTTTTACTTTTAATTGAATAAAAGTAATTTTCCAAATTAAATTTATGACCTTTTTAATTAGTTACACTTCGAGTGCGGACCCTGTAGCATTCGTTTTGTTCTTGGCCAAAAATTAACTGATAATAATGGCGCTCTGCGACGGTGCGTTGTCATGGTGTAAAATCCGTGAGCTGTTTTCCCACAAATCTTTTCTTTTTTTAGCGAACTGCTTCACGTAAACGTCTCATAATGCCCAAATAATAGTCCCTATTAACTGTCTGACCTTCTGACAAAAGTTCGTGGTGTATAATACCGCTGTAATCCCCAAACCCATGAGTATCGCTTTCTTATTTGACTGAAAGTCTGAACAGCGTAATGATGCGTTTGATGATTGTTGGAGCACCTGATGAAGGTTCAGCCTTGGATATTATGTATTTTTAAATATCAATGCGGTCATTTTTTTGCATAAAATTCAGGTAATTTGGGACCAACTTTGCAGCAACACGGCGCAAGCCCAAATCATTAACAGCCATGTCCTGAACGGATCCAAAAGCAATGTTGAAGGCCGCCAACTCTCCGAATTTGCAGTTACTGATACATTTTTCTTTCGCTTTCATTAGTTTTCGATGTCGACGACCTGCCTCTATGTTTGTGATCCTCGATGGGTTCACGATCTCTTCGGAAGCGTTCAAGCTACTCGCCAACGACACCTTTTCTAAGGTTTTCGCCATTGAATTCATTTTTAACTCAAAATTTAATACAAACTCGTTGTTACAAATTCAACTCCATTTTTAAAACTGTCAAACTCGAAAACACGTGCAGAAGTAGATTTACTCAAGACGGCGTAACTTCAAAAGAGGAACTTGACTTAACTAAACGCGTCCAATTGATGCAAATTTGGTCAATTAGTCATCTGTAAAAAGATAAATGAAATATTACTTAAGTGATAAATATATTTTCTAGTATCTTACCTTAGATGGCTTAAAAACTGAAAACGACAGAAATGTCAATAATACACAAAAGTAGTTTTGCTAGTACCGCACCTGGTTGAAAATTCGGCGAATAACTATTCCTGTGGTAATTTCTAGTTGATTTATCTTTACCTTTACCTCCTCATTTTTATCTCTATCCCTCCTATAATCACTATCTTAGTCTCTGTTTATATCCCGTTCTTTATCTTTACCTTTTTCGTCTTGTCTTTATTTTTAATATTTTCCTTATATTCCGTATTTAAATTTTCCCTTATCTTTGTCTTTATCTTTAGGTATATTTTCTTTTTATTTTTACCATTACCTTTATCCTTATCCTGTTCTTTATTTATCTATTCACCTTTACTTTTTACCGTTTTATTAATTTCCATCAAAATGTTATTTAATTCAGTGTCAACAATAAAGGATACATTTAGGAGGCATATTTACATACATGTTTCGGCATTTGAATTAGTGTCATTTTTGAATTGAATGTTTCACTTCATATTGAACTAAAGGGTTTTCCAATAACAGGTGTTATTTATATATATAAAAGGCTATCGAGATATGATTCACGATTTTTTACGGCCGGAATTGGATGGTATTGATCTGGACAACGTTTATTTTCAACAAGACGGCGCTACTTGCCACACAAGCAACGAAATCATTGATCTTTTACGGGAAAAGTTTCCGGACCGTGTTATCTCTCGAAGAGGTGATCACAATTGGCCACACCTTGTGACTTTTTTCTTTGGGGCCACGTGAAAGAGAAGATCTACGCCAACAGCCCAGGGCCGATTCAAGACCTCAAAGATGAAATTCGTGAGGCTATCGAGGACATGGGGCAGCCAGTTTGCAATTCCGTTATGAACAATTTCATGAAAAGGATATTGTCCTGTAAGCGTGGTTGTGGTGGTCATTTGCCTGATGTTATTTTCCACTATTAGCGGCGTACCTTCCTCTTTATAATGAAATAAACATCCGATCATTTATATTAAAAAATATCATTTTTCTTTGAACATTTTGAACCTTTCGAATGATATATAATTCAATAGTCCTTAGAAATATAATACGAAAATAAGATATATTTACATAGCTAACGTCCTAAGCTTGACCAATCCGTCTACAATTCGTTAAGTGCCACATCAAATTTGTAGAAGAAGCTCTGCTAGTCACGCACGCCCAATTGCACATTCTGCTTAAAGAAATACCTGAAATTGGTCAACAAAACAAGAAATATTAATTTTTTCACTCATTTAAATTTAATCAAGTGCCCCTTTTGACAATATAAACGAATACATTTAAGTGTTACATTTAAGTGATAATTATACTTATAGTTATAGAAAGGGAAAAAAGGCGACCGGAGACATATAAAGTGAATGCGTGTGTTCGATGATATTTCAGAACCAGAATGATAGCCTTTCTTGACACTTTCTTGAGTGTATACGTATAAGTGAAAATTAACTTAGGATGCCACAAAGCGCAAGATGTGGATTCGTAGGGGTCGTATCACCAGTCACCAGAAATCCGAAATACATCTTAACAAAAAAACGATTTTCGAGGGTCTAAAAATACTTATCGGATGTTTTTTAACTCCTTGAGAAGTATAGATATCGATGACTCTGATTTGACGGCTGAGAATGGCAAACTGTGTTGACATTTCTGTTCAGTAAGGTGTGGCAAGAAATAAAACTAAATCTGTTCGCTAAGTTCGAAGAACGCTGGCGGCATCATCGATTTTTTTGGGTATCGTACGGGTCGGAATTAATTTTCGTTGAAAGAGCAGTGATACATAACATATACGATTATGAAGGATTAACAAGAATTATTAATTCTAAAAATAAATACAGGTGGGGTGGTTGATAGTAGGCATACGACCGCAAAGGGTTGATCAGCTAAACATCGATGACATTTGGTTGCAACAAGACCGCGCAACTCGCCATACAGCGCGCTTAACAATCGATTTATTGCAATATTCAAGCTACCATTGACGCCACACGGCCTTACGGTAGTAAAAAATTGGACTTACTGAATGGACCATGTAACTCGTAGCCGCGGCGAACATACATATGTCGGATATCATATTCGAAAATAATATGATAAAGTATAATAAAGTAATACAAAAATAATAATTGCAATAAAAAAATCAATCCAACATTTCTGTTGATATGCCACTAAAAACTGATGAGTGCATAGATGCTCGCAACGGTATGTGGTTTTTATTTCAGTAAAATCGGAAGACTCAAACGTTTTAATTTTCACCCATTTTCGTGATTTTGACTTCAATCCGAGCTTTATTTTTATTTATTTAGAATATTTTGATTTATTCTTTAGGCTATTCAAATATTGTTGTAAGTGTAGTATTTTCTTACGTCCTAGAGTTTTTTAAATTTTTTAGAGAATTTGAAACCATAACTAATTATTTTCTAACTGTATGAAAATTCATGATATGACTTGTACGGTAGTCCGAAAATCACCGAAATACATTTAGGAGTTTATCCTCATGAATACCATAATTTATTTATTATACTAAAACATCACTTGCAACAATAGACAAATGTTGTTGTTGTTGTAGCAGCTGCTGAAGTGACAGTCCTTGGCCGGATATAAATCCGGGTCGTTCCGGTAACGTAGAACCGTCTGTCATGGGAACTACAATAGACCAATACTCTAATATGGTTCACTAATTAGGAACCCGTCTAGCCAAATTTACTCAAAGAGGCTGGAATATATTGAAACCAATTTTTAATTTGCCTTGAGGAATTTTCCAAAGAACTCGCTATATGATCTTCCCCCTTACAATGGTCGTTCATCAATCTTCATATTCTTGCTAGTCGTAGAAAAATGCTAAAAAGATTGAACCTTGTAGATCTCTTGTCCGTTTCTTTTGACGGAAGTTAACCTTAATGTTCTCTCATGAATTTCGAAAGCCCCTTAAACAGCTTCTCGAAAGAATGTAAAAGAAATTACAACCTTAATGAACCATTTCGTTTCTTATTTCAAGATTATAATTTTCATCCCAGTAAGATTTGTCGTACTCGATTTTAACTATTAAGAAGATTATGCTACACACATTGGTATATGTATGTAAATTTAAGTTCTTGTACGAGTATGGCTATGGTAGAAGTTGTCTAGATGAGGACAAGGAAGAGACAATCTCGCACTGTCCTGCTCTATCCAGACCCAGCCTCACTATTCTGGTTAACATTTTTTTTAATGAGTTGGAAGATCTCAGTTCTGCAGAAATCAGAGATATTCTAAAATTTTTGAAGAGCTCACACTGACTTTATTAGAGATAGGGACAATCTTCTCACGCGGTATCTCAATGAGCTATGAGCTAACCTAACCTATGGCTAACCTAACCTATCGTTTGAAAAATCCGCGTAAAAATAAAAACTTTTTTATTGTTTGGGATATACTTTTTTTATTTTTTGACATAGTCTCCTTTTAGGCTTATGCACTTCGCCCAACGCTATTCTAGTTTGTTTATCCCTTCCGAATAAAAGTAAATATTTGTCCAAGTCTGAAAAATAGCCATTCGTTTCTGTAATCACTTCCTCGTTTGAATGAAATATTTCTCCTGCAAGAGAATATGGGAGATGGGAATCGAGTTGGAACCCTATTTCCAATAATTTTGCGACTTCACCTGCTGAGCCGTGAGCTGATGGAATGAAGAAGACAATCACTCGACTTCTTCGTTTCTAACGAATGCCAAACACAAAGAAATAAACAGATCTGGCTGAAACTTAGTGTGTGTCCATCCAAGAGATGCTACTAGCTAAACATACCCTCCATACGCGCTAGTAGTGCCATCCCGCTGACTTTGCACGGTCTTCTCAAACGACCCTCGTACTTGCATATGTACATAAATATTCTGAGATACTCCCAAGCAAACAGTCAACAAAATTGGTATCGAATATAAAGAGTATACATCGGCTTTATTTCAATTCCTGTGCGTAAATTTGTGAGCATAAACATACATACATATATACACTAATATATATGTACATATGAACTACAAACAGATATATATACGCCCAAATTACACAAACTCTCCAAACAACCCTTAAAGAAAACCTAATCATATTTTATTCGCACTGGAATGAGGATCTATAGATGGATGAAAGCATGAGCTAAAATATTATACATATATACCTACATATACATACAAACATATGTATGTATTTTTCCAGCGTCAAATAAAACGCAAAAGCTTGTAAGCGTATTTATCTCAAGGTTGCGCAGTTTTATTGGAAAGGGACTGGAGGCCATAAGGGACAGTTTGCGAAGTTGTTTGGAAACTTGCGTCTTAGACGGTACAGCCCCAAAGAATACGGAAATGCTCACGGCAGCCGAAAGCTAAGACGCAATTTATCACGCAAACGCGAAGAAGAGGGAAAGGTTTTGAAGCCAAGCCACATCACACTCACGCAGGACTGGATAGCCAGGCACGCATAGGAAGACATAACGAATCGCAAAAACCAATGCGACACACATACATGCATACGAATATTTCTATCTACCACATACATATGTTTGTCATGTAGTGGCAGCAGAAGTGAGATGTGGGATATGGGATGTGACTAACAAAGTGGTGAGTCAATAGCTGCGTGCCAAAATTGTGGTTACGTTGCCGCATAGCCCACAGAGGCTGACAAATTTGTGCGCAGTTCACGAGCAAAAGCAATGGGAAGGAAAGAAAATTTTACTTTTATTTAATATGTATGAGCTATCGCAATTTTTTCTTAAAAGTTTTAATATGGGTAAACGTTGCTTAGGGCAGAATCTGATTTGTTTTGGCTCGCTCTTGGAAATGGCGTTAATTTAATCCCTAATCTCACTTCTCCAAGCTTTTCTTTAAAAGTACGATTCTGCACGATTTTGGGAGTCGAAAAATGGGAACAGCTGAATAGTAAATATGCATGCCACCGATCCTCATGCCACCTTTCTTCTTGCTGCCGTACGCACATCTCTGGTAAACTTTTAACGAAATGTAAAATTTTCATAATTCAATTTGGTTGTACCCAGTAATCAAATGAGTTTTTAGAGCGTGTCAAAAAATAATTAATGAATGATAATATAGTGCGCGTTCTTTTGCACATATGCATGTACGTGTATGTATATGTATGTATGTATGTATGTGTTAATATTTAGTGGGCGCTCGAGGGAGTCGACGGATGCGCAGCCGTTGTACGCAACTCTGACTGAGGGTTAAAACTTAAAAATGAATTGAAAACGCGCATGTGTATGTATGTGCACACGCATCTACATACATATATACATATTTTACATATACGATTGCATGCCCACATTTTAATATAACATAAAACTGGGATCTTCGCATGTCCTCTGAGAGTTGAGTCTTCAGCTGAAGGTGTTATTTTAATAAAACCGTCAATGACTTGTTCGAGTATCTACGAGTATGTAAAAATCTATGTATGTATGTAGATATGCACAACACCAACACATATAGAAGAATATTATATATACCTAGCGTTTACAGAGCAGAATAACAACTTTTTTATTAAACTTTTTGCAAAGGGTGCATAAATTTTTGCAGGTTTTGCATAAAAAATATCAATCCACGCACCCTTCCACACTTTCATACAGTTTCACGATAAATGGCACGCATATGCATTCTCATAGGCCTGCACACTCATGCGTACATATGTGTGAATGGCAAAAGTGTGTGCAATTCAGATTTGAAGGTCAAGCGCGTGAATCACCACTCCCTATCAGCTGCAAAAAGGGGTTGTATTTATAATGAGTTAAACTCTGCAGCATCTACGAAATACTGTAATTAAACGTGAAAGCTCATACTCCTAAAGTTATGTGTGTATATGAAACTCTGCGTCCCAGATAGCATCTGCGCCTGCTGCAACTTTATTTGTAATCAAGAATTGTAATAAAATGTGAATCACAGCTTTATTTGGAATTCAGAGCATTCCAGTTTTTGCGGGCAAGTGGGGCACTAAACCAATGAGAAGAGAACCTTTTTACTTTTAGGAATAATTTTACAATCTTGGATTGCTGCTTGCAGTAGAACAACAAAGAGATTGCGATATTTGTGTGATAGATTCCTTCGTGGGATCTCTTTGGTATTCTTTTGATTCTCGGTTGGATTCTTTAAACATATGTACGTAGTGAAAATAATATCTGCTAGTGAAGTGAAGTAAATAAATTTCTGTATTATTGTTAAGTGGTCCCGGTGGTCTGGAGAACTGCAGAGTATTTTCAGGAGTTTTTTTCAAAAAAAAAAAAAAAAATAAAAACGATATTTGAATTTTTAGGCTTTTTATTTAGCTTCTTCTACATACAAAAATGATTTTTTAATTTTAATAATTTTAAAAATGGCGCTGAAGTTGACCCTCCCGAAATATTGGACCTGGACGGTGTTGTCCATTTTGGCTCTTCTATTTATCTGAAACAAAAAAAGCAAAAAAATGATTAATCACTATGACTGTAGCTATGTTCCGTAGAATAAAAAAAAAAGAAAAAATTTGACAAAATGGAGCGGTTTTGAATTTGAGACTCTAAAAATCGGGGTTTTTTCAATTTTCTAATCAGAAAAATACGAAATAATTTAAATAATAATAGGATGCTAGTACGGGCGATAGCGATTGATGTTGCGAAGAACGCATTAAAATTACAGACGATTTGGTTGAATAGTTTTGTTTTTGACAACACCAGACCGAAAAAAGTGGTTTTTCCATTGATGCCGCCACGTGACGAACCTGACTCCACCTGCTAAAACGGCTGTAGAATTGAAAATACTGGGAATATCCTTCCAAAAATTTGGCAGTATATTCTTAAAAGCCTATACCTTTGAAATATAAAAAAAGCGGGAGCCCTTAATTTAGTTTTTCGGCTTCTAAATATTTTTTGGAGTGAGCACGTAAAAATGTCAAACCATCCTTTTTTGTTTGATATTTTGTATTTTATTTACTCTTTGAAACAATTCAAAGAAATACAATAATCAATTACAACCTGTGTTTCAAAATTGGTGTACAACTTTTAAGATGTGCAGCTTTTAGTTAGAGCATAGGGCAAAACAAACTGCAACAACCTAGGCTTCCACACTCAAGGTTATGCTGATTCACTCGCAGCATACGTAGTAGGCCGCTGTGAAGAAATCATCTCTATTCGCGTGCTGCAATCCCTTAGCAACATAAACAAGTGCACCAACCTGTCGAAATATCCTGTTCTAAATGAATCAATTCTTCAAGTCTCTACAGAGGCGAACATCTAATCACCAATCTTGATACTTCTCGTCTTGAGAAAGCACTGCGAAAGTCACAAGAGCATTCTTTGCCTGCACAAGGGTGTTTGAAAAACATGAGGACTGAGCAGAATGACTTACTGGACATTCACTACAGTTGTTAAACCCATAGTCACTTACGCTTCCCTAGCATGGTGGCCTAAAGTTAAGCAGCGAAAAGCGCTAAACGAACTCGATAAACTGTACCGGCTAATCTGTGTCGGTATAACAGAAGCAATGAAAACATGCCCAACTGACGTATTAGGTGTGCTCTTAAGCCTATCACCGCTTCCCACTTTTATTGAAAAAGAAGCTTGTCTGATCTTTAACGTGGGGATATGAAAGGGCATTTAAAGCTTAGCTGATACCTTAGCACCCAAACCCATTCCCTTCAGGAACTTTCAAGTTCTTACTAATGAACGTGTGGCAGGGAAAAATAATTCTATCATCTTAGAGCCTGGCTCCTAGATATGGTTTACTGATGGGTCGAAATTAGAATATTGAAGAACAGGGGCGGGAATCAGTGGGCCTAAATTTAAAAGTTTGATTCCAATGAGATTTTACCAATCAATTTTCCAGGCAGAAATACATGTATTCGATATAAGTGAAAGAGAATGTCTCTGTGGGAAAATGAGAGTCGACTTTGAAAGCCTTCTTTCTATCAACTCTAATGACCTAAAAAATTGTATATGACTGCCTAAGCCTTCTTAAGATGTTAGGGAACTTCAACACATTAGTTGTAGGTTGGATTCTTGGACATGAGAGATATGAAGGAATTGAAATGGCTGGTTATCTAACTATCATAAAAAAGGGGCTCACATTCGCTAATTGGTCCTAAGCCTTTCTGTGGACATACAAAATGCCACATTAACGAATTTGTAGGGGAAGAAATTCGGTGAACACTGGCGGAATTCTATCGGTCAGCGATAAGCAAAACAATTTCTAATGCCGAAGAGAGGAATTTCTAATAAGCTACTTTCGCTCAGCAGGGAAGGCTTAAGACTTTTAACTGCTTACTTTACAGGCCACTGCAGCCTGAAATATCACTTAAACAAAATTGGTCTATCTTCGGTCATCAACTGCCGATTCTATAAAATGAGCAAAATGTCTGCACTAGGTCTCAGAGTACAGTAGCCTAATAATAATAAATAGAACATAGGGCGGAAATAAAAGGTACGCTAGTATAGTACATTGAAAACTTATGTAAGGACGATAGTACAATTTTGACGCAGGCCCTCGCAGTCCAATGCGGACAGAACGAAACTTTAAAAGCTTTTTCTCGAAACTAAATTCTTTTTTCACTTTCGCTGAATTCATGACAAGCCTTGACTGAGAGCCTTGAAGTTTTCACTGCATATTCATTTTTACATTCGATAGAAGTGCAGATTTTTTCGATGTACATTTGTGTGTATATACTAAGGAGTTGCTCTAATAAAAGAATATTCTGATGATTTTTTTTTTAATTTTTTTTGAAAATGCTCTGTTGTTGTGAAAATCAATACATTTATAAGTGTTTATTTCTGCAATTCACATAAATTATTTTTTGCCGTAAAGAAGTTACTTATACAGACAGCTTGAATAATAAAAGATACCTTTCGGATTTTAATTTATTTTCTTGTCTCGGTGAACAAATTTTCATAATATCTTTATTTTTCGACATTACACTGGTCCAAACCTTTAAATCAAAGCATATATGTTGATTTTTCAGCATTAAATTCAAAGATGTATTTAAATACAAGCTAACCTAATTTGCTTCATATGCTTCAGAGAATTTATTTATTTTTGCAAGTCAACCCAAAATATATTTACTGTATGTTTCAATTTCAGGTGTAAGGTGATAAAATTTGTATTCCTTCATGTTTGACTCAATTTAATGTTGAAGCCACATAGAGAGCCACTTTTTTATCCATTCCATTTATATATATTTTATATATAGAGTCACTCATCATATTTTAGAGTCATCATCTTTCATGGCTTTTGTGCATCGGCATTTTTAATTGTTTACTTCTATTCTTCCGCTCAATGGAAACCATCAAACAACAAAAGAAGAAGTTCCCTTAATGAGTAAAACTCGTGAGTCCCCTAGTGCATTCTTTGCTGTTGTATGTATATACATATGTACACATATCCAAGCATACATATGCACGACTCTGAACCCCAATGAAAGGAGTGCAAGGTAGGTAAAAATTAGGTCAACCGTGGCAAGTAAATGCTGATAAACGCGTATGTTTGTATGTATTAACGCACACACATCAATGCAGAAGTATTTTTTACAGGTAACCCTTCAAGAAACTATGTTTACATTCAAGTATATATGACTAAATAGCGCACTTGCCACCTTCCAGCCATCGCTGCTATGTGGATCGCTTCCCTACTTAGACTGTCTTTTCCTAGATCCTTCATTCCAGCTGCTGCTTAAAGCTCGCGCGCTTTGGCCTCTGCGTTTGACGTTCAGTGGAACAAAGTTACGCAATTCGCTACCTGCCACGTTTGTTTATAAATGTGCAGAGAATCCCAAAGAAGTGTGGAAGAAAATAAAAAAGAAACATAGCACACACATACACACAAACGTACACAGAAACACATTAGAGGCAACTCGAAGCACTGCTAATTCATAGTCAGACAGATCGCTGCGCAGATGAGTTGAAAAGGCTGTCCCGAGTAAGTAGGATCTGCGCAGTTTGAAAACCTCCATAAAGTGCACCAATACGCAGATAGAAAAGTCAGCAGACGTGCATACCCGTAGAAGCCATTCGACTGGTTGTTATTATTTTATGTTAGCTCGATCGCAACTAATAAAAAATGATTTAAATTGAAAAGAAACAAAAAAACAAATGCAGAATAACGAGAAATGTAAAACCTGAATTTGCTATGACTTCAAGTCAGGATGGAATGATATAATCGCTCAAGCGTACTTCTGTGGTGGTGCCTTAACTGCTCTCCGCTTTGGTGGAGTATCCCCAAACTCAAAGAGAATTAATGAACGAGGATGAAAATATTGAATTTTGCATAAACATCTATTACCATATTTTTTTTATTAGTAAATTAATTAAATTCCGCAAATATCAGCGGAAATTCTTCATTCCCACATCGCCGCCGCCTGGAGCAAGGAAAAGCTGTCTCCGTCCTGGACAAAAGGCAGCAAAGGAAGCTGCCCAAAAAGGCGACCTGCTTGACTGTGGCAAATGGCGAGGAATAACTCTACTTAATACCATCTACAAAATTGTTGCCGTGACATACAAAGCAGGCTCAAAGATATCGAACGATCCTTAAGAGACGAGCAAGCTGGTTTTCGCCCTCACCGAAGCTGTGTCGACCAAGCCATCACACTTCGGATTATAGTAAAACAATCAGTTGAGTGGCGCTTCTCGCTCTACATGCTGTTCGTAGACTTCAAGATGGCGTTTGACACTATCAAAGGAGACCCAATGTGGATGGCAGGGAGTTCCAAGATAATCCGTCTCATCAAAGCCCTCTACGAGAACATCGAACTGGCAGTGCTTCACAAAGGCAATATCAGCGATGCCCTCACTACCAACGCAGGCGTAAGGCAAGGATGTCCTCTGTCGCCTCTTTTCTTCGCCATCGTACGTGATGACGTCATGCGCCAACTGACCCTGCACAAAAAAGGCATCGTAAGGAGTCGACTTTACTCGAATGTATGGCAGCGCTTTCCAGTGGAAGAATTCGTTGGTGCAACGTTCGCAAGTTGAGATAATTTTTATTTAGTAAGGCCAATAGTCTTAGCTAATAGTGCCCTTCGTTATGTAATAGAATTATTCATAATTATATTCCTAATAAATAAATAAAAACCAGTTGAAAGTAAATTCCAAAATTTATTTTTTGTCTGATATTTAGAATGAGGCCATGCAAGCTTCCTTTTCGAAATTTAGTGAAAAGTTTTTGGAATTTGAAAAAACTTTCTCAAACAAATTTCGGATATTCACAACAGGGCACCGCTAATAGGCAGACACGTGAGGATGGTCGTGCCAGCACATGACTTCTTCAGAAGCTGGCCAGATGAGAATGACTATCTGCGGCCAGTTTCACAAGTCATTCCTTAAGATGGGTCAATGCTTTTTCCATGTGAACGCGGCGACAGTCAGTATATAAGTATGGCCTAAATCAAAATACGTTTAAATAAAACTACACTTTTTAAACAAAAAAGGACTTACTCTGTTTGTGTAGAATGCCTTAACCAAAGGATGAGTCGTCTTCGGCTCATTCCAGCAATGCAAAATTTCGTTAAGCATCGGCAATGCATCGGTGGGCAACTTCGCCCTCTTCCGATCTCGCAATCCGTTGCCAAAAAGTAATACACGTCAACTTTTCGTCTGGTTCAATGGAGTACCGCACGACTTTACCCAAGAGGTCATCACGGACTCATTGAGTAGCTCAAAATGACTGGCATCGGGTGAAAATTGACAAAATATCATTTTTTGATATTTGACAAATAGAAATTACGCCATTAATAATAATGGAACGATACACGCTTAAACAAGGGATTGAAATTATTAAAATTCACTATAAAAATTATGAAAAATTGGCAGAGAAGGTTCGTAAAACTCGAACATTTTTGGGTCATCGTGAAGCACCGGCGGTCCGGTGACGCAATGCAATACAGAAATTGGTGCAAAAATCCGTGAACGTCGCTCAAGAACAGCCGAAAATATTGTTGTTGTAGCCCAAAAGTGTTGAAGAAAACCCAGGTTTGTCCATTCCTCGTCATTCTTTCGAATTAGGCATTCCACAAACGTCATTACACCGTATTTTGCATAAAGATTTGGATCTTAAGGCTTATAAAGTCCAGTTAACATAAGAACTCAAACCGGCCGATCATCAACAACGTCGTGTCTTTGCTGATTGGGTCGTTGAAATGATGAAAACTATCCGGAATTCCTTCGAAAAATCATCTTGAGTGATGAGGCCAATTTCCACCTCGGTGGCTTCGTCAACAAGTAAAATTGTCGGACCTGGGGCTCAGAAAATCCAGGAGTTATTGTTGAAAAGCCTCTCTATCCCCAACGTGTGACCGCACCAAACAGGTTTATAGTCCGGCGGAGTTATTGGACCTTACTTTTTCGAAAATAAAGCTGGAGCAACAGTTACGGTGAATGGATTGCGCTATTGAGAGATGATTGACGATTTTTTATGGACGGAATTGGATGGCATTGATCTGCACAACGTTTATTTTCAACAAGACGGCGCTACGTGCTACACAAGCAACGAAACCATTGATCTTTTATCAAAATAACATCTCTTATTGGAAAACCCTTTAGTATCCACGCAGTGTACGCTTTAGATTTAACATTTCATAAGCCCTTGGAGAAATCCAGCGATCAACTCAAAAATGAAAAGATAAAAAAACGCTACCTGCTGCATACTTACAGGCGGGAAGGAGTTTAAGCGGAAGTCGCTTGTAACATTTTTTCTTAAGTCAGAAGAAATTTCTAAATTTGGAGACAACTATGATTTCATCTTTCCTTTCTGTCCAATAGTTTTTTCCTCGTCCTTTTATAGACCGTCGCCACTCCACTACTCAATTGAGAAATAAGATTTAAGGTTTGTGTTACCGGCACTTCAGTGTACTTCAATTCTTTTTCGATGCCGATACCGGCACGCTTTCACCTTTTTATAAAACAGAAATATTTTGTTTTGTTGTAATTTAATAAAAATTACCCACTGCTGTGGGAGTACGAAAGCTTAAATTGTAAACTACAAAAGTTTCGCTTCGACAATAAATCCCGTTCAAGAATGTTACACGAAACCAGAGCAATGATAATAATAGATATATGACATACATATGTATGAGTATATGTATATATGCATGTGTATACAGATCGGCCGTGATCGCTATTCAGAACCGCTTGCACTGCATGTTTCTTAGTTTCTCTGCTTACTCCATTGGTTGTTCATATGTATGTATGTATATTTTAGTGTCTGTACAATCGAGGAGGAAATAATTGGCCTTGAGATCTGAGTTAAATGCTACTTACAGATGTACAGCCTTATATGCGCAGGGAAATACATAAATAAATGAAGCTAAGCTACATAGCCTAAATTTTTGAATTGCGATTAAGTGGAGACGTCCGTACGTGTATTAGAGTTGGAAGTATATACACATACATACATACACATATAGTTATTTATGCGGCGCAAAAAGTAAATTGCCAAAAACAACGAAACAAAATGAAAATTAAAAAACTGCAAATATGTTTTGGAAGTTTCACGTATTAACATTAAGTGACTGGTGCAGTGTGGCAGTGTGTAGGCATTTCTGCAACTTTTGTCATTTCGTCACCCCTATCTGTGCCTTCAGAATGGTGTTCTCCTCCATTAAGCGCATGAAGTTCCTTTCAACCAGACCGTCCAAGTACTCCATCACTTAAGCGAATTAATGACAGCAATTGTCGAAAAAACATGCTGGGTCACTCGGATGGCTCCATGACGTTGAAGTATTCATATGTATGTATGAGTAGATGTGCCTTCGGACTTACATATGTATGCGTGAATTTATGTGTTTCAAAAAATAAACGCGCTATAAATATTTATGTATAATTGAACTTACGTATGCATACATGGAATCGATGTTTGCTTGTATGTATGTATGCGTGTGTGTGTGTGTGTGTATACATATGCATTCGCTAAAACTGTTTGCGTTTTTACATTTTGGCACATACGTACATTTATTTGAACTAAAGTCATACACGTGCCCTTATTTGCAGCACTCCATACTCCGAGTAGATTCACAAATATACGTATTTTATATACATACATACACATACATATGTACATCGAAGACACTTTTAGCAGACGATCTCGAAAAGGAGTTACATTTTACTGTTAATACACAAATAATTTTTTGTTCCCACTTCTCCAGAATGGTTAAATCCATTTTAAAGTCAGTCATATTGTTTTTGTATTTAATTTTTATTTTGCCGTCATTGTGGCATTTTGGTTACCGCATATTCTCTGGGCATGTATGTATGTTTATGCATACCCTGTGTGGAAAACGGCACCTACTGAAACAAACTTCAATGTCGGAGCTGCTTTCATTTTTTCTTTGCTTCACTTCGAAAACTTCTATGGCCAAATGGCAGCTCTGAGCCCTGGATTTTTTCAAGGCTTTCGATAAAGTCTGTCACTCATCCTTAATCTCTAAGTTTTAGGTTTAAGCCAAGTTTTCAGTCGTGAATGTGTAGTCTTCTTATTCTTTTATTGGATCTTCCGCTGTCCTTCAGGGCAGCAGTCTAGATCCTTTGTTCTTTGTAATTATTATTGATGACATATTTCAAAATTTTTCAAACCGTATTAAACCTGTCTGATTCACACAATCTTCAATCAGATCTCAACAACGCCGTGGCTTGGTGTTATAGGAATCTTCTTCAACTAAATATTAAGAAATGTTCTCAAGTATTGTAAGTCTAAGCACTTAATATCTACCTTTTAATGAAATTTCTGATTTGGGAGTAATCTTTGATTTCACTTTTCGCTTTCTTAGTCATTTGAATTTCATCGTTGCTAAATCGTATCCTACACTAGCCTTCATTCGACGTTTTGCTTCCGATTTTCGGATCCATATCTTCTTCTTAATTGGCTTACGCGATTTTGGCCGACTTTAACAAAGCGCGCCAGTCTTTTCTTTCTCGTGCTAGCCGGCGCCAATTGGACACACCAAGTGAAACCAAGTCCTTCTCCACCTGATCTTTCCAACGCAGAGGAGGCCTTTCTCTTCCCCTGCTACCACCAGCTGGTACCGCATCGAATACTTACAAAGCCGGAACGTTTGTATTCATTCAGACGACATGACCCAGCCAACGTAGCCGCTGGATCTTTGTTTGCTGACTATGTCGTCGTCTGCGATATTCGCCGTTGCCAACGTGCAAAGGTCCAAAAACCTTACGCAGAATCTTTCTCTCAAACCCTCCAAGCGTCGCTTCATCGGATGTTATCATCGTCCAAGCTTCTGCGCCATACGTTAGGATGGGCATGATGAGAGCCTCGTAGAGTGTTAGTTTTGTTCGTCGAGAGAGGACTTTACTGCTCAATTACCTACTTAGTCCAAAGTAGCACTTGTTGGCAAGAGCCGACTGTTTGTTTCAAGACAGGAGGTACTTCGTTTTGTCGTCGTTCACCACCAGACCCATTCGCTTTGCTTCTTAATCCAATTTGGAGAAAGCAGAACTAACAGCGCGGTTGTTAAGGCCGATGATGTCAATATCATCGGCATACGCCAACAATTGTACGCTCTTATAAAAAATTGTGCCTGAGCGATGAAGTTCTGCGGCTCGTACGATGCTCTCCAACATCAGGTTAAAGAAGTCACACGACAGCGAGTCATCTTGTCTGAAACCTCGTATAGTATCAAACGGATCGGAGAGGTCCTTCCCAATTCTGACGGCATTGCTGGTGTTGAGCAACGTCATATTGCAACGTCATCGGATCCAAATACTTTGAAGTCAATATTTACTTCGCTCGCACGGTCTCAGTTGGAGTATGCCACATCAATAGACTTGAACGAATTCAACAGAAATTTCTTCACATTCCACTCAGATCTTTAAACTTCACTGGCTCGATTGGTTCATACAACGCAAAATGTGCGTTACTAAACTTAAAATCGTTGCAAACTAGAAGATATTTTCTTTCACTTAGCTTTGTTTGCGGTATTACAAATGGGTCAGTTGACTTCCATTACCCTAAAAAATAGAAGTAATGATTTATTCTTCCTATAACGGGCTAAGAAGAACTTTTGAGCTTCTATTTTTGGTTCGAAAGCACGTTTTATTAGAACATTGAATGAGTCTAAGCAGATTTCAAGGTTGATTTATTGCTACCTGAATATGATTTAAAATTGTCACTCCATAAATTTTTTAATTAGTTGAACCGAATACATTCCTCAATATGTAGATTGTTTCGCTTGCATGTGGCACAGTCTTGATTAGGCGTGATCATAGAATATTTCTGGGAAGGAAACACCATTCAACGGTATAGAGCGGCAATAACTTATTTTTGGATTTTTCGTTTCTGAAAAATAGCTAGCCAATTAAGCCTTAAGTCCGCAAAATACGCTGTTTGATTTTTGCTCAGAAACATATTTTACTCAAGATTTATTTTTTGCAAAATTATCGAATAAGATATTATATTAAAAACAAGTGATCGGTTTTGATCCAATTTATCGAAGCCATCACCGAAAGAGGGTTCCCACCGAAAGATTCCCTCTTCGATTGTAAATTTCATGTTCGCTTCGCCTTGCGTCGAGAATAACGCGAGTGTAGGCTGCAATGAACACTTTGAACTACAAAATGGGTAAACTTCATAATATATACATGAACTGAAAAGTCCCGGGCCCAATAAAGAAAACACTTCTTTTTTCGTTCAAAATTAGCTTTAATTATCAACGTAATTTCCATCAAGAACAGAGTAATCATTCCAGCGCCGCTCTAATATTTCAATACCACTTTTGCGGAACGAATAATTTTTTGCCTCAAAATAGGCTTCAGTTTCAGCGATTCGAGCGAAATATCTTACCGGGAAGCTTCTGGTGAATATTGTGGATATGGGAGCAATTCGAAGTTGCAACTATGTAGTTTTGCCATTGCTTAGAATCATCAACACGTTCTTGTGTTTGGTCACAGTGAGCAAGCGTGGCACCCACAGTCTCTCACAGTCAACGCTCATGCAATATAAACCCAACACATTCTCTGACATCTTTACGATGTCAGCTAATTCACGCAACTTCACTTTTGCGAAGAGTCAAAACGATTTTGTGGAGCTTTTGATGTTTTCTGGTGCATCATCGGTGTCTCTACGACCACATTTGAAGTCAGCAAACCATCGTTCTATTGTTGTTTCTGATGGAGCGGTGTCCCCATAACTGTTTTCAAGCCATTGCCTTGCTGGAATGGCATTTTTCCCCATCAAGAAGCAGTGTAAAGTTGAAACACGAAATTCATTTTGATCGATTGTGAACATTCGCTAAAAATCCGCGATGGGGGTGGTGCCGAATACACTGAATTTGACGGAATAGCTGTGAGTTGACGTCGCCTGTGTGCATTTTATTCGTATGATGTTTGGGTGCTTTCCTCTTCTTCTTCTTCTTACATTCTGGTTCGCATTTTCACATCTCTCTCATGCGACTGCACAGATGTGACGTCACGCACTCTCTGATGGCCGCAATCTTGTTTCCATCATTCTTGAGAAAATCCATTATTCAGAGACTTCGGATTTCCCTGCTGGGTTCGTATTAACATAAGTACATAACAAGCACACAAACTTACATACATACCATATATCGCAGCAGAAGAAGGCTTTACATACATACATACACACAAAAGTCCATGTAGAGAATCCTATCCGTCGATACAAGACCTCATCAGTCGTTCGGCTCTTGTTTTAGTTCCCTTTTTATGTTTCACTGTTTTTTCAACTTATATATTGCTTGTTATTTTTATTGTTGTTTTTTGTTGGTCTCATTCCTGTCTTTGAATTTACATGCATGTGTATGTGTGTTTGTGCATTATGCTGCATATTTGCGAACGTATTCGCATGTGGTATTTGTTGTTGTGCGCCATTGAAACTCACTCGTCCATGCTCCTCGAATACGTTTTGGGATTATATACCAGTTTCCGTTGCCGTCCCTGAATGTGTGTATGTACATATGTATGTGCACATATATCCATTATATTCCTTTTTTGTATTATATACTCGGCCAAGTACGCACTTCCACACATACACACCAACATGCACACCTTTATATATATGTATAGGTATACGTACAAATGCACACATGTATGCATGTATGTATGTATGTACATAGATCCAACCCGTCCTCTGCAACTTTTTTCATGCATTCAATTCATTAGTGCATTTGTATTTGTGCGCTTGGTTTCGTGGATGTGTTAGTACGCGTGTCGTCGACTGGTTCAGGCAATGGAAGGAAAAAATATAATAAAATAAAAATTGCAAACCATGACAATGTATGTTTACTGCGCAGGCTGTTTCAGAGTTGTTGCTCGCCGCGAATCCATAGGCAGCAGGCAGCCAGGCAGCCAAGCAGCCAGTACAGGGCATTGATCAAAGTAACGATTTATAAAATATCTGTGAATTTAGTCGGGACAGCAGCAGTAAAGCTCTAAACTATTCAGTTTTATGCTACATTTAAATGGCATATACATACATACTTACATAAATGGTGGGTAAGTGACAGCCTGGAATATGTATGAAAGTTTTTATTTTAAATAAATCACTAAAAAATATTAAGTTTTGAATGGAGGAGAGGTTGTGTGCTGCAAGATAGCTACAGCCTTGAATCGATTGCTTATCTTAAAAAAGTTATCTTCTATTCAACTATAAGGAAATCTCATTGTAGTTCAAATATCCTTGCCCCATTGGTTTGCCTGTGATTTTGAAGTTGAGCTCCTTGAGCGAAAAAACATCACAAAATGACTGCAAAGGCTAATTATATTTATCGCAAAAAGTACAATTTTTTTACCAGATTCAATTCTTAATCACCGCTACATTTTTCTCATGGAAAATTTGAGGAAAGTCTTTATTGAAGAGTAATACAAAAATGCATTATTAAAGCATCACTTTTTTATTTTATTTTATTTCATGAAATTGATATTCTACAAATAAGTCTCTGGCAACTGTAATTTCCATAAGAACACCCTGTACTATTGCCCAACCAAACATAAAATGATAAATATTTCTCTCCTTTTGGGTTTTGAAATTTTCATTATTCTGTTCAACTCTTCTACTTTTTGTCTTAAGTCTGGAAGTGTATAATTGAAATAAAACATTGCAAATAAGACTACGAGTTTGCACAAGTAAATATATGTGTAGGTGTGTGTGTACGTAGGCCTGTGCAAGTAAGTATACGATTTCTGTAGTAGAATCCCTGCAGGGAAATCCACTGGCTCCGAGCTTCTATTGAGTTTAGAGCTACTTGTAAGTATCTATCTGGAATGCACAGACCACCTGGATCCAAAAGGTCTCTAAACAACCGCCAAGTGACTAGAGCGTCAATTGGTTTGAGTTCTGTTTTTTTCTATAGTTTGCCACATAATTCCTACTTAATTATATCGCTATTGCTTGACATTTGTAAAAGCTACGCCGTCTTAAGTAAATCTACTTCTGCACTTGTTTTAATTTTTTTACAGTTTTAAAAATGGAATTAGATTTTGCAACAACGAGTTTGTATTAAATTTTGAGTTAAAAATGGATTTAATGGCGCGAAAAGCTATGAAATTGGCAGTTGGGAAACTATTTCGGTAATAATACTCTAAAGGAAACAACCGTTTACGAGTGGCACAAATGCTTCAGAAGAGATCGTGAATCCATCCCGGATGGTGGCAGGCCGTCAACATCGAAAACTGATGAAAACTTCAATAAAGTTAATCGATAACCGCAAATTAACCATTAGAAAACTGGCTGAGGACTTGAACCTTACCTATGGATCCGTTCATGACCTGGTAGTTAATGAGATAGGTTTATGTCGAAGTGGGTCCCAAAGGACCAAAGAATCTGAATTTCATACAAAACAGGGACCGCGTTGATATCGCCAAAGACAGCAAATTTGAATCCCCAGGATATGACGGAACCATAGGAAGGGTTCTACAGGAGTTACCTGACAAAGCCACTCTTTACTTAAGGGGGTAGTATGGTTAATTCGGTGTAAAACAAGCATATTTTTCGAAATTTTTTTTGTCGACACAGTTGATTTATTCAAAATTTTAAAATTACTTCATTATAAAGTCATATTTAAAGAATATTGTGTGAAATTTTCATTGATTTTTATGAAGAAATGAGTTGGTGGCAGCGAATCTTCACGGACGTCTCATAAAAAAGTTTTATTGCGGTGTCCCTCAGAACTCATTACTGGATCAACTAAAATCAAAAAACAAAATTGATTTCATCAGCTAATAAAGTTTCGCAGGTAACAACGTCGAATTTTTTTTTTTTTTTTTTAATTTTTTAAAGCGCTTTGAAGTCAAAACACCGATTTTTCATAAAAAAAACTTGAAAACTTTGTTGTTTTAAAATATGACAAAATTTAAAAAAAAAAAACTCGACGTCATTACCTCGTGAATAAAGTAAAGAAACAAAAAAACCAAATTTGAAAAGAGTCGGTGCAGTAGATATGAATCTACAGTGGACACCGACCGTAAAAAAGGCAAGTGTGAGAAAAACGCGTTTAAAGATTTTCGGCAGCGTGAAATCCGGTTGGAGAGGTAGATACTTAATCCTTTGTGTCTTTGTCAATTTTACTCTAATGCACTTCAAACTTTAACACAATAATCTTAAGATGTTATAGAATAATTTAAAAAAAAAAAAAATGAAAAAAAAAAAATACCATACTACCCCCTTAAGAAATATATTTAGCTCCGCATTACGAATGAAGTATTTTCCACTGCCTTGGAAAGTTGTCGAAATAATTTCAATACTCAAACCTAATAAAGACGCCTCTGAAGCTTCTTCATACAGACCAATCAGTTTATTACCATCATTATCCAAACTTTTTGAGCAGCTTATACTGGACCGCCTTGACCCCATACTACATTCGCGAAACTTATTTCCTTCACACCAATTCGGATTTCGTAGAAAACATTCAACAATAGAACAGGTACATAGAGTAACAAATAAAATATTATCAGAAATTGATAAAAGAAATGCCTGCGTCGCTGTGTAACTTGATGTAGCGAGAGCTTTCGACAGCGTGTGGCAAAAAGGTGATTTTCATTAAAATTATTTAAAATGAAGAAGTCAATATATATTTTTCAAAATTGGCATACAGTTTATTTATACATTAAAGTAATATAATTTTTTCTTTTTATTTCAATCATTTCAAATGTCGGATGTACACTCAATTCTTCCAGGAAGGTCGCATTGGGGCTTCTCAATCGGCGGGCATTGTAGCATCGGCGTCAGTGACCTAAATATGAAAAACAAAAAATTTTTTTGTTTAGCAATGTCATAATTTTTATATGAATTAAAAGCAAATGTAACAAAAAAATTGCGGAATAAAATGATTAAAAAAAAATGAATTTTGGGGAAATTAGGGGAATTCTATTTTTGCTTCGAAACAATTATTTTTTCGAAAAATTTTCGAAAACTTAAATTCACATAGAAAGTAATATCATAAAAAAGATGTGTGCAAAATTTCAGGGTTCGGTCAATAACTTTTCGAGTTATCGTGTACGCCAAATCGAAAAATATAGTTTTGAGAAAAACTCGTCTAAAGTTTGAATACATGAAATTTCCTCTCCCAGCGCTCGAACGCAAAGAATACAGTCGTCACGGCTGACGATCTATAAATAAGAAATACTTAAATTTACGTTCGAAAATTTTTTTGACATATTCTTAAAAGATTATATAAACATTTTATTAAAAAAATTTTGTTTTTTGAAATTTTACAGGTATCTGTCCGCTTAAAATTAAACAGTATCTTCCACTTGACTCCTATCTGATAATTATAATGAAAAGCTTTTTAGCAAACAGATACTTTTATGTAAAATATGGAGACAAATACTCTAATACCCATCTCATGGAAGCCGGTGTACCCCAGGGCAATGTACACAGCTGACATATCCGTGCCTGTAAGTATCGGCATGATGGTAACTTTGGCAGATGACACCGTCCCATTGGCAATTCATAAAACCTAAGAAGCAACAACAAACAAGTTACAGCAGATTTTGAACAAAACACTAACATGGTTTAATGCTTGGGGTATACAAATCGGGTATACAAATAGTGGCAAAACAATTCATGTAGTTTACTCTAACAAGAAAGTAGGACATAAGAATCTGACAATAAACAATTCACAAATCTCGATAGACACCAAAGCAAGACACCTCGGAATGACTATTGACTTTAAATGAGGTAAAAAACCAACCCCACCAACTATTTATATTGGCTACTTGGCAGGCACTCGAAACTGTCACTGCTGAATAAAATGAATAAAGAGATAGATCATGATTAAATTAATAATTTATCATTGAATTATATCGACTTGCTTTTTTTGTAATTGGGATCTTTCCTAAATGCCCATAGCGTGGCGGGGCGGCACTCATAGGAACGTTCAGGCGCTCACAGAAGGAAGCTATGGTCGCATCGCCCTTCTCTTATGTTTGGGGGGCATTGAACAAGATGTTCAGAAATCTCGCATTGATGCGGATTATTACGAATTTTGCGCTCCTTTACATGACAGCTGTAGTAGACGTCGCCAGGTCCTATGTTTTTCTTGCCTTGCCCCGTCCATCGCATCATCGCATCTCTTGAACGGCAGTGATATCAGTCTCTGTTCTTACGAGGACATCAACCAGCCGGGAGAGGCACCTTCCCCATTAAGGAACCGGATGTTCCAGGTGCATGCCTTCAACTCGTAGTATCTAATTTGTTCGCAGTAGTCGTCATCAGTGTAGGCAATTCTCATCCGAGGCTTTGTTCGAATTATCATTGGGGGGGGATTTTGGCTGGGGGATCTAGAGCCCAGCGCACAACCAGCTATCCTGGGTTGATTCGCCTTCTCACATTAGCTAGATCTCGAACGGGTGCTCGAAAGCTACCCAGAGGAACCTGAATTGAGCCCGGAACTTGTGAGCTGCTTGGACCATATGTATAAGAATCATCCTGGCCACACCCAACTGAATGGCAATCAGTGACTTTCCCCAGTTGCGTGGACTTATACAGATGGAGCCATCCTCCAATCATTTTAGACTTTACCTCTTCCAAGATCAAATCGTGCTAGAGCTTAAGCCTAGATTGTAAGCTTAAGATTACAATTAAGGTAAATATTTCGATGTAGCTTTTGGACGGATGAAGTCCATTTTCATTTAATTGGAAGTGTAAATAAGCAAAATTGATGGCATTCACTTCACAGCCCCAAAGTAATGGTTTGGTGTGCATTGTCAAGCAGTGGAATAATTGGACCAACTTTTTTTGAAAATCGTAGAGGAAAACCAATTTCTATGGATGCTGCGCATTCTAGTGATTATTTTCGGCCAATAATTAGGGAACATCATTCCTTCAGTGTACATAAATGGTTTAATTACGATGGAGCCACGCCGCATACGCCCAGAGAGGCGATGGTGTGACTGCGTGATTTCTTCCCAAACAAACTGATAAACAAATCCTGGCCACCCAAGTCGCCCGATCTTACCCCAATGGATTTTTCTGTGGTGATACTTCAAAAGGAAAGTATGGGAAAAAGACCGAGTAACCATCTCAGCACTAAACGGGGTTAATGACATCCGACATCTCTTCTCCAGCAAATGGCACGGAATTCGAAGACTAGATCCCAAGAATGTATCCAACGTAACGGACAAGATTTAGAGAAAATAAATTAAGAGAAAAAATTCGCACTTGTCTTCCTAATAATTTAATTAGGTGAAATAAACTTTTTTCATTAGGAATCCCTTTTTAATTTAGCGTTTAATTTCTAATTCTGCCACCGGACACTCTGTACAAGAATAAACATTGAAAATAATGAGACGAAGTATTAGACCGCCTATTTGTTATATACCGAGTGCAAACATACAACACCACCTAAAAAAGTGCTTATAGCGTTGTACACATAACAGAAGTGAAACTTTCAAGGCAGACAAAGAAAGAGGGAGAGACCCGAGAGAGAAAGAGAGAGAGAGAGAAAGCGAGAAAGGTTATGTATCTAAATAAATTCACAACATTTGGAGAGACTACAAATAGACAAAATTCACAAAAAACGGAGAAGGGTCGACCGGTATAGGTAAACGCCGGGCACAAACCGTGGCAACAACGCGCACTACTCCGAGCGTTTATCACCCGCACACCCGCCCCAAGGCAATCCAATAAATCCGACGCCGGAATGGATAGCACTTTATAGTACGCACAAGCACTAGCCAGGAAACGGAAATAAGCGCCAAAAAGTAGGCACCAAAAAAAGACGCCAAAAAATTGGGACCAAAAAACGCCCCAAACAGTAGGCACCAAGGAAATATAACGCCAAAAAGCAGGCACCAAAAATATATTTCCTACAAGTTTGCACCAATAAACAAGCGCCAAAAAGTAGGCAGTGTTATTTCTCAGTAGAAATTAGCAACAAGGAAAAACTCAGGAAAAATAGCTTAAAGTGTATCTCTCTCTTTTTCCTCTACGTTATATCTTTTTTCTCTCTCGCGGAACGAAAATGCCCAAAACGTTGCATGGCCTTGAAATTTTACTCTCCATCCTCACTCGTCCATCGACGCCTAAGAAGTTTCCTTTCAAAAAGGATTAGAGTGACAAGAAGAGGAGGTGAGACTAACAAAAGGCAGAATTGCACTTATGGCTCAACGAGACTACAATAAGAGTTCATAGCTATTGGATTAACGCTCCGCCCACAACTTCCCTCCAGTTTAACAAATTAGCAACGATCAGTTGTGCTTTCGAGTGAAGGTATGAGCATCCTTATACTGGGACTATTGCTGTCCATAATTATCCAAAAATCTTGCGCCAAAACTGGAGCTTGTAATTACTGATTAGTGGCAAAGCTCCCAATGTGGAATTTGTTAAATTATAAATGCCAGTACTGCATACAAATAAATGCAGCTAATGCGCGCTTCCCGTGCCGATTGCTTCCATTTTACCATCACAGCCAAGCATGCGCCCTTCATACCTACAGATTATTCCACTTTATTATTAGTGGGTCAGTGCAGACAATAGTCTTTTCATAACAATAATATTTACGAGCACTCGTACTCGTAGTTAGGTACATGGCATACAACGACGCTAGCCCATATGCGATTACAGCTGTCCTCCAGCTGTGATTCAATTCGAGTCCCACCCTCCCTGTCCGACGCTATCAAGGCTGTCTCAGTGCTTGTGACATGCCACATTTTCAATGTGCTCGAATACGGTAATATGCAATACTAGTTTTGAACCACTTTTGCCGCCGCTGCTGTCCTCGATGAGATCGCGTGCTCACAACAGTGGCAGTGGCGCTGGCAGTAGCCGTAATGTTGTTGCTGCAGCTTAAATGCATTTCTTCCAAACCGCATTTAGTCCTTCCTTAACCTCGTTGTGCCCCAAGCGTTCGTAATGGCTTCAATATTACTACATAAAGACTTGTACTTGCTGTTACGTGCATACATCTGTACATACACACACACATATGTGTATGTATTTAGTTGCAAGTACAAATGAATGCATAAGTCGACTGGCTTTCAGCAAATTTTACACTTTACATTGAGCCGCACAAAGTCATGTCTGACCCGATGTGTCCTAACAGGCCGAGCGGCCGAGTCGCACACAGTGTTTGTACAGACTTACATACGTATGCATGTATATATAGGTATATATATGTATATGTATAGGTATTTAGTTGTGCATATAAATGGACGCAATTTCCATTGTACGTTCACTTCGCTCTGCACAGTGGGACCAATTAGTTTACTACTATTATTGGAACGAGGTGAATTTTGAGTAGAGATAGGCGCGTGTGCCATTTTGCTCACACCCACGAACACTCAAGATAACGATTTCAAAAGTTAAACATATACTCTGCTTTATTGTTCTCCTACCTGTTTCACGCACTCTTTCCAGGACACTCTTTTTAGCCATCGAAATTTTATTTATTTAAATTTTACTTCACATAATTGAAGTTTTAGCACGCAATATTGTTAAGAATTCCTAAAATTATAAATAAGGTTTTTCACAAAGAGTACGCGCCATTAAATTTGCAAAGTCGTCGCTTTGGTTACCGGTGTTTGGGGGGACTTTTCTGGAAGAGACTTTCTCTGTGAATGTCCGGGTTTGGTAGCCAGACGATTAAGGTCACTGGTTGCTCCTTTCTTCAACAGCCTGGGCAGTGCTCCAACATAAATCCCATTATTCTTCTCCATTACATCAACAGTTCTGGCTGGCTGCAGATATCTGCCTCTTGGAAGTCTCATAATGGTACCAAAATGGCGCTTTAGTGCTACTTGTGCTACCTGCTCGAGATAGGAAATTAAATAAAACAGACCGTTAAAGTGATGTGTTTTATTTTCATATACATAAATATATTTGATGACAATTTGTTTGGAACATAATTTCGAGAAAATGCCCGGCGCAGTTTCGATGTAGAGGGCACATTCCAGATAACCACTTTTGGAAGACAGCCATTGATAGTGGGCGCAGCTCCTTGTACGTCCTCGAAAGAAATGGGACCGGCTATACCCACAGACCAAAATCCCTACCAAACTTTCATTGCTCCTAATAGGTATTTTTTTCTGGCTTAATCAGAAGGCAGCCGCAACACTAAGGATAATCACCTTTCAGAGCTCAGCGTAAATTTCATCAGCTGAATTTTTGAGGTTATCGCTTTTTTCCAGCTAAGTGCCGTCAATAAATTTCTAAACAGATCTATTCGCCTCAGTGCTTTTGTTGTTTTTTGTACCATAAAACGTATTTACCACAAATGTACATTCATAAGCAGTAAGACGTGATGTAGAGAAAAATCTAACTCATGCACGTTTACCAAGATTTCCGTTACGAACGATCTGTGACTCAGAACAGCAGGAAAAAGCGTGCCACACGGAACATGTCGTGTTTTATGCACCTCTAATTTCGACCTGGAACGTGGTCGAATATGCCTGGTCATTTCCTTGGTCACCCTACGAAATTAGAAAGCATTTTATAAGTTAAGCAACTTTCGTAGATATTTTCTATAATCTCTGTAGTAGGTTACTAAGTTCTATTAATAGTTACTACATAACCTGCACGGGAAAGTCTGAGGTGTTTGTGGAACAGAAGTGTCCTTTACCTCAATAAAGCCCTGACGAGTCGCGAAATAATGTCAACTGCAACACTACAGCTCTTAATTTTGATTCGGAAGCCCCGAGCTGAGTTCTACCCCTGTTTGTACCATTGTAAGACCGAGCATCCAGAATGCTGCTTTTCAAAAAAGACGCAACAAATTTCGTAAGAAGAACCCAAGCTAAGAAGTTGACCCTAGCAGGTTTACCATAGGGAATATTCGACGCTAGCACACCGCTCATTTGTCTTTGCTTCCCGGGTTATTTGGATCGATCTATGGGGGACATTTTGCAGATGCTCCCTACTAAGAAAAGGCTATATCTAACTACAGTAGGTTCTGTTTTTATGCGGTAGATACGTTCCGCAAGAAACAGCATAAAAAAAAACAGCATAAAAAAAGCTACTAGTTCTATAGTAAAACTATAGATACGTTTCAAATGCTAAAACCGCATAAATCTGAAATAATGTAATAAAATCGCATAAAAAAGGGCACTAGTCCCATATTATAACTATAGATACGTTCCATAGGCCGAATGAATCTGTGATGAGTTTTTGCTTAGCTGGTTTAGAATCTTGTTTATATGTACAATTCCCGATAGGTCGACATGCATTTTGTAATTTAAAAAAAAACCGCACTATTTCAAAACCGCATAAAAAAAAGCCGCATAAAAACAGAACCTACTGTACTTAATATTTGAAATTGTATGTATTTACAGTCTCCATTTGGGGAATACCATTTAGTTTAGGGTGATGTACTATATATGTACCGAAAGTTTGAATTGTCGAGTTTGTGAAGGAATTGGATTTTGAGTTAGAAATATTTGATTTAAAGAAATGTTCCTAGCCTTCACCGCTGTCAAAACAGCGGCATTCTTACTTCTTTTATTATTCTGCAACGTATTATTTTTGCTCGCATTTTATTTCCTTGTTTATTTTCACAACTCTGAAGTTGCCCGGCTCACACGAACGTCATCGCCAACTTCCACTCAACCATCAACAACAGCTCCCCAATCACTGCCGTCCCTATTGCTGGAGCTGCTTGGTCTGCCGCCGTTGATGATGATTGCTGGCTGCTTTGTTTTGTTTGCTTGGCTGGTTCTAAAGCACACTGGCGTCGCCATTCCAGAGGCCTCTTCGGCATAGTGTAAATAGAATCCAACAAAAGGATCGGCCTGGAGGGTCGAGGTGGGTTAAATAAGAACACTAAAGCCATAACGAGCGACTGAATGGTAGAGGCAGTGGTAGAATATGCCATCCACTCCCATCTCCCTCCGCTCAGTTCAGCTCTCCACATACATACACTCACTTTGCTATGATCCTCAAGCGTTGGAGTCGAATTGCCAGCCACAATGATGGTTTTTCGTACTTATGTACATACATATGTATACACAAGTATGCAAGTTTGTAGTATGTATGTGTGTGTGTATGATATAATGGTATTGTACATATATGTATACATATGTATATAATTGACAACGAAAAGACACAGTTCTGAACTATGCCGAGTCGAAATGGAGAGTTCGTCCGTGGCACTGAAGTAGCTGCAGTGGGCTGAGAAGTGAGTTCATATACACATACAAACACACACACGCAATGGAGCAAGCGCTCAAGAGTTGGATAATGAAAAAAAAAATAATACAAATATATGTGCACACATACATATATACCATACATAAGTATTTAGTTATCCCAATGCCAATGCCATTATCAAGGCACGACTACGTCGTTGTTATTTCTCCATTGTTGTAGTTGTTATGCTTGTTGTTCTTGTTGGTTGGTTCTTTAGGAGGGCAGAATGGGCTCCATGGCTTTGGCGGATTTTAAAAAGTAGAAACATTCAGTGCGCCAACTTCCCTTGTTCTCAAGACTATTCAGTGCTACTGTCGTTGCCAATCCGATGCTCTGCTACCCCCACTGTGGCATGGATGATGGCAAAGTGGGTCTCGTGCCTGAGTTTGTTGAAATCCAAAAGCAGCAGAGACTGAAAATTGTTAGGTTTTGCTGTTTATGCTTGGATGCATGGACGACAAGAAATATATGTATATATGTATGAATGTGTTCATCTACTGATTCCCACACCTATTAGTTCTTATAAACATTGTGTGTATGTATGTATGTAGGTGCATAAGTATGTGTACGCATATATTTGACTCTTGTGTACGCCTGAATTGGAATGATTTTTAATACCTTAATGCCTTTTACTGTGTCTAGTCGCCTTTACTATGTACAAATGTATATGCGCGCATAGAAGTATGCACCTACACATTTACAACAGATTTTTATATATGTATATGTATGAATGTTCTTAACTAATACTTGTGTAATTCATGTTCGAAATGATATAAAATGGATCCCGCTTCTGGAAGAAGCTCTCTGGGCAGAAGTACAGATTGTCTATAGCTTATCGCCCGATAACTCTCCTTTATCCAGTAGTAAAGGCTCTGGAAGCCCTCCGATTCCCACTCTACACGAAACATTGACGCACATCAACATGGTTTCCCCAGAGTGCACAGTACCACACAAACACTCAGGCAAACCGTGGGCTCACCCAAAATCGCCTCTACGAGAGGACTGTTCTAGTAGTAGCGGATCTGAAGAAGGCTTTTGACGTGGTCAGCAACTCCACGCTACTAGATGACATTCTACAGTTGTTGTTGTTGTTGTAGCAGTATCTTCGCCCTGTCAGTGTAGAGTAATTACCGGTCGTCTTCGTCTAGCTCATCTAACGGTAGGTCCAGGAAACTAGCTGTTTCGACGGGTTGGGTCCAGAGGGAGAGAGGTGTTAGATGGGGTATGTGAAAAGGTGGTTAGTGTCGTGCGCGGTGCCTTCACATGCCGGACATATGTTGAGTATGTCGGGGTCGATTCTGGATAAGTAGGAGTTTAACCTGCTACAGTATCCAGAACGTAATTGTGCCAAGGTTACGCGGGACTCTTGGGGAAGCTGGAGCTCTTCGTCTGCAATAGGTGGTAGTTGGACTCCGATAACGGCATTCGGGGGTCGGGAGCTTAGGAAGGTGGTAAGGGTCTCCCGATGAATGTCGTTTATGGCCTGCCTGTATACTGTCTGATCTTGGAGTGGTCTGTCTGTTTTGTCCTGGATCGCTTCCACGTAGTTGAGGAAGTGTCTCCTGATGTGCCTGGGTGGTGGCTCAGGCTCAAGCAGGTGTCTGCATGGGTGAGGCCTACGGTGACACCCTAGCAAAAACCGCTTGCCGAGCATTTTGTTATGCTCCTTTACAGGAAGCATGTGAGCCTCGTCATGCAAGTGTTGAATTAGGGACATCAGGAGACATCCTGCCGCGGTCTGGAGCTTCGTCCACTGCGTATCACTGGTTCCAGGCGACCAGACAGGCGCAGCATAGTTAAGAACCAGTCGGCCTATTCTTTGAAGGTCGACAGCAACATTTCTTTGTCTTTGCCCCAAGTGCTGCCGGCGAGCGACTTGAGGGCCTTGTTGCGATTCTGTACTCTCGTTGCAATAGCGGTTGTGTGCGCGGAGAAGGAGAGCAAGCTTTCAAAGGTGACTCCCAATATTCTGGGGTTATTTACCATCGGTATTGGGGTATGATCGACGTGCACTTGAAGTTGCAGCTAGACCTCCTTTGTCCAGGTGGTAAAAGGGTCGCCGTGGATTTAGTGGGAGAAAGTTTTAAGTTTCTCGCAGTGAAGAAGCGAGAAAGGCGGGCGAGGTAGTCGTTTACTTTGGTGCATAGGCCATCAATGTCATTGCCCGACGCCATTATCGTGCAGTCGTCGGGAGTTTCGAAATGTAGAAATTAGAAAGCAAGGGTGAAAGTACACCACCCTGCGGTACTCCTTGCTTTATTTTTCTCTGTTTTGAAGTTTGGTCTCGAAATATCACCGACGAGTGACGACCACTCAGGTAGTTCGCGGTCCACCTCTTCAGCCCTGGCGGGAGTGTCGACTGTAAAATGTCATGTAGTAGCGTGGCGTGGCTGACTGTATCGAAAGCCTTTTGCAGGTCCAACGCTACTAGGACAGTCCTCTCGCAGGGGCGGTTTGGTTTAGTCCACGGTTTACCTGAATGTTTATGACGGTGAGTGCCGTGGTGGTGCTGTGCACTCTTCGGAAACCATGCTGGTGTGAGGCTGGAGTCAGGTGTTCTGTGAGGAGTGGGTGTAGAAGGGCTTCAAGCGTCTTCACTTTTACAGTCGACTCTCCCGCCGGGACTGAAGAGGTAATCCGCAACCTATATGAGTGGTTGGCATTTGTCAGTCATATTCCGAGATCAACACAGAAGAGAATAAAGCAAGGTGTACCGTAAGATGGTGTCCGTTCTCATTTGATTTTCAACTTCTACATCTCGAAGCTTCCCCAACAACCAGAGGAAGTCTCACTGGTCTCTTATGCTGAAGATTGTTCGATATTGGCGTTGGGCAGTCTTTCTCGCTTTTTTACTGCGAGGAATCTCCAACTTTCTCCCGCTTATCTGTAAATAGAAAATACAAGCTTTATAAGATAGATCTATTTGAAGGATTCTCAGGTGAAAATAAGAATAAAAAACACTTACAAATGTGTCCCTGTTTGCTTTATTAATTGCACTGTCCAAATGTTCAAGTTTCCTCCAAAGTACTTATTGCGCAAAAGCTGGGAGGCTCACAGATGTCTTTTTCTCATTGAATATTTTTCAAAACGGCGGTTTACTCTGAAAATGTTTGCAACCCACAAAAAATGTTTCCTTATAAGAACTTGCAATTGAGAAAAACAGCTGATCGCAAAGTAAAAATAAACACGAATTAAAAATTTGTGAATTGCAATTGCTAATCGAGTTTTCTTCTTCAGCGATGATGAAATGGGACAAATTTTTGTGGCCAAAATAAAATCATGTGATTCCGAAGCTCGTTATTTTGCATTTTATTAGCTTTATTTTTTTTTTAGGTAATACGAGGTAGCTCAAGTGAAAATTTGTTTAATTTTTGTGATTTTTCCTGGCAAAAATTTAATCAGCTGTTCGTAAAACTTGCAAATTGTTACTGGTTTTGCTTCATGCACTTTGTTTTGATATTATAAATTAAATAAATAATATTAAACTAAATAAATAAATAAAATTTTCTCTTTCAGGGAGAATTCTCGGAAATTAAGTTACTGGATAATTTTTACATGAACAGACCTATAGTTAAATACAAAACTCAATTGCAAATAAGTTTATTTAGTTTAATTGGAAAAAATTATATTCGTTTTTAACTATCTGCATATGCAAATTTGTTTGGTGCTGGTGCGTTTTATATAAAACGAAATTTGTCTCAATACTACAGGTATTCTCTGCTTACATACAGCTGTTGACAGCTAATTAGAAACGATACTCATTTCAAAATAAATTTTCCATTTTCCTTTTAAACACGTATTTTCATAACTTTTTGCCAATTTTATTTAAACATATGATAAACTTAAAAACTAGTGGAAAACAATTTAATCCCAATTCTTTATTAAATATATATATATTTTTTAAAGCATGTGAAATGCATGATTTGGATAGGGCAACTAATTAGAAACAGTAATGTATTATCAGATCAACATAAAGATTATGTTTGTATTTGGTTCCATAACCCTTTTGCTTCAACACTGCCTCACATCGATTGCGCATTGATGTAATGAGATTCTGACAGCGCGCCACAGGTATTGCTTGCCATGCCGTTTTTACTTCGGCAAAAAGGACATCCATATTTGGGATATTTTTGGCACTCACGGCTTTTTTAACGTCACCCCAGAGATGCTCTATTGGGTTTAAGTCCGGACTGGATGATGGCCATTCCAAAACATTGATGGAATTTTCGTCGAAAAACTGTTTCGTCAACTTTGCCGGGTGCTTTGGATCATTATCCTGTTGAAACTTCCATATAACAGGCAAATTCTCCTCAGCCCACGGCAACATTACATTTTTTAGTATATCGACGTATTTCTCCTTATTTAAAATTCGATAAATTCTATGGATTGGGCCCACACCATTTCACCAGAAACATCCCCATACCATGATTGATCCTCCACAATGCTTCACTAGCCATGAAACGTAGCGAGGATTGAATTCTTGGATGATTGGCCGTCGAACATACCTTCTACCATCTGGGCCTATGCGATTTATCTTGGTTCCATCGCTCCAAACGATATATTTCCATTGATTTGGAGTCCATTACCAATGGGATCTCGCAAAGACTACTCGCCGTCTCCTTTGTATCTTGGTTAGAATGGGCTTCTTGCGTGCTGCTCTTCCATGCAGTCCAGATTCGACCAGACGCCGAGCAATTGTCCTCTTGGATATTTCGAAATTATATTGATCCTGAATTCCCCGTTGGATGTCAGTGGAAGTCTTTTTTGGGTCTCTTTTGGAGATGATTGCTATCTTGCGGTCAATTTCTGCTGAAGTTTTCCGGAGCCATTGTCAACAGTCTTAAAAAGTTGGATATGCTTTAAGGCGTTAAAAACCATTTTTTTTGGGCATTTGACTTGCTTAAAAATTTCACTGTACGACTTTCCCATGCACTGCGTTGGATAATATTAACGGTACTTCAATTTCACAACTACAAAACTAGGCGCATTGGGTAGCAAATAGAGTAACAAAAGCAATGCAAATGATTTGAAAAAGTAACGGTAAATTTAAACAGTTTAATATTATGCTCATCAAGCGTTTATCAAAAGGGAGCGTTTCTAATTAGTTGACAACAGCTGTATATACACGTACATATAATATACATATGTACATTTATATAATTTTCATGTACGTATGTATGCACGTATGTATGTATATACACAAATGCATTGTGCAAAGAAATATGCTGCTTTCGTCCATTCTGCTTGTTCATCGATCAGACTTTTTATTTTGCTCAGGGCATTCTTAATTCTCTTTGCTTGACTGTTCTAGATATTTTTACATTATCGTCCCATTTTTTATATGCTTATATGCATGCATCTTTATGTATGCATGTATGTACGTATGTATGTATGTATGTATATGCATTGATGCCCTTGAAGCTAAGTTCTCTTATTTCTACTTCAGCTGCACTCCTTAATTCATACTACCGGGTACAACTCCGGCAAAAATTAAGGTTTACTATGATATACAAATTTATAGTGAATGATGTGACACTGAAAGGTGCAAATAAGGAACTACTTTATGTAATAGTAAATGTACAATTCATTTTATTCCTACAACCAAAAAAGTGTTGATGTAAACATTTGTACATACATACATACATTCATACATACATACATATGTACATATATGCAGTACATTTCGATTATATTGGAACGATCGCGAATTTGCTGGCCCTTTACCCGCAGTTGCTTAGTCAATTTGACTTTATCAGCGAATTCTAACTACTTTCTATGAAAACATTTCACCCGGTTTGTGGGTAAATTTTTAAGCTAATGTTTGCGAAATTCTTTCTTGCGCTGAAATAAACCGTTTATACATACATACATACTACATATGTACGTGGTATTTATTTACGTGAGATGGTGGCACCAGCAACTGCATTGAAAGGGAAAATTATAGTTGTCGGTTGCACTTCGCCAGAATGCAAAACATTTTAATGGAGACACATAGAAATGGTTCCTAGGCCGCAGGACCAACATCAATTTGCAGAGATTCAGCCGCATGGAAAAAAGGTTGCCTGCGCAATCATGAAATACTTGGTAAAAGAAACTGTGACACCTAAACTAAATGCATCATTGAAACTTATTTTAATAAATACGAAATTAATTACCCAAATCCAAGTATTTTATTCCAATTTTTGCTCAAAACGCGTAATATAACATGTACATACATACATATTTTTTAAATTTACTGCACAGAATTTTGCATCACGCCAACTTTGAGCAGCTTTGAGTACGTCGCTGCTGCTGCAAATAAAAGCGAAAAATGCAGCCGACGTCAGTATTAATGTCAACTGCTGCGCTTTAGCTGTTCTTTCGCTGCAACGAGTCCGTGCCGTCATGGCAATCAAGGCAAGTGAATACGAAGGAAGAGTATAAACAAAAAATGCAGCCTGCAAAACTTAGCAAGCAAAACAAAATAATCATATAGACATTTGTAAATACATACATACATACATATTTTCTGCACAATTCGGCAGTCGTTGTTGTTGGATGGTTCGTCAGCACCGTACCGAATCGGAGTGAGTCTGATTGGAATCATTTGCCGTGGAGTATACATTCATACATATGAATACTTTTATATATTCTATGTTCGCTGCGTTAGCCTATGGTTGTGACGTAGTATACTATTTATGTATTAAAACAATTTCGTCGACTTCATCACAGCTTCGGTAGACATACATATAAACACATATACTCGTTGTGCCGGCAAGCCAAATTTTTTTTGCTGTTACATTTTTGCCGGTTACGCTTTGTGCATTAGTTTGTAAACGATAAACGAACAGAGTATTGGTTGTCTCGCTTGCACCGCACTCAAATTGGTGTGACATACATGGTTGATACGTACGTGTTGGTTGTCGAAGTTCGATGCAACACAACGACGAACGAAAGCAATCGTCGTTATTGTGATTATAATCGTTCGACGACTCAGTGCTGCTTGCGGTTGTGTTGTCATGCGCCTAGCCGTTTTCTGTTGTTGCCTTCCGATTGGTATTTGCAAGCTTGTTTGCTGTTGCTCCAAGCTCCAATAGTCCTGCTATATTTTCGCGCGCACACCAATACCAGAGATCTTTTCTCTGCCAATACGATAATGAATGTTTAGTATGTTCTCTGCTACTGCACTTGAAGCAGCGTCGCGTAAAGCAATAGCGTTGGTTCGTAGTTCGCTGTTGGCTGTTGCGTACGAACTTGTTGCTGGCGTGATTTGAACAGACCGCCTTGTCGTGGACGAAAGAAGCTCACGCCGACAAAGTTGCCAACAAATGGAAATAGTTTAAATTTCGCTTTCCGCTGAACAAGTTGACTTATTTGACAAGTTGTGTTATGAATTCGAGTGAATTTGAGTGACTTGTGTTGTTCATTCTGTGTGTCAGCAGAGTTGTAGCTGGAAAAACAAAAAATTAAAACTGCCAAGTGTAAATGAAATAAACAGTGAGTAAAGTGAATATAAATTCGCGAAATATTAAGAAAATTAACATTTAAAAGGAGCGAAAAAATAATCAACGAATTAAAACGACTTTTGGCGATAGGAAAATTATAGTGGCTTCGTGTGATGAAGAGCCGGCAAACCAAAAATTTGTGTAAGTTTTGTGCTGCATGAAAACGCAAGTAATGCACAAAAAACAGAACGATACACGTTCGTTGTGATGTGCTTCGGTGTTGGCATTTGAATTTTATAATTTTGGAGATACGACTTTGAATATCTTTGCTTATTTCGGAATATTTCCCGTTTGAATTGCGCAGAACTACAACGGCAACAAGCATTATGATTGCAAGCGCGAACAAGCGAAAGTGAATTTGAAGAAGTGTCAAACATCGAAATTTGCTTTCACGGTTGGATTTTTCAATCGTCTAAATATTATAATTCTGATGGGTATGCTTTCTTGCATCAGTAGAACTTCGGGATAAGGAATTATTTCATCACGTTTGGGAATTGCTGCAGTTTAAACTCAAATTCAAATAAAAAACTAATCTAAATAATTGAATAAAACTCAGGAATCTATTTGAATATAATTAAAGCACTTTATGAAACTCATTAAAGACTAATTTAAAGATATACACATTATATAAAAAAAAATCCACAAAACGTGATTTTGTCATCAAAAACAGCTAAAACTATAGGTATAACAAAGCCAATATTTATACGTAAAAAACGCATACATTTAAGTGTGTAATGAATAATAGACATTTTTGGTGCGCGAGTAATTATATAAACATACAATTTTTGATAAGAAACACGTAAGAAACTAAATATCAGAAAAATATATGCAACTAGGCTTAGTATTTCTACAGATTTTTGGAACATTGAGCAATAGAAAAACGTTTTTACAATCAAAACGAACCAATCGCTTTACCTACATTTTAATTGTACGTGTAATATTACACTCGAGCTTGTCGCCTAAAAACTTAAAATGTAATTAGAGTGAACGAAACAATTTTCACAACTTTAAAGAGCTGTGAAAATTTTGGATCCTTCTAAAAATGAAAGTATTTAACACCAAATAATAACATTCAGTATCAAAACAAAAGAAAGAAACTAATGAAAAAATTCTAACAATTTGACGCTCAAAAACTTATCAAAATCAAATTCTAAAAGCGTCGCCGCCAATCCAAATGCTACTTATGGCGCCACGAGGTGACAGCAATAGCGCCAACAGCAACTCCAGCATTTTAATTCAGCATCAAATTCAACAGCAACAACCTCAGCAAGTCCAGCAGCAGCCACACGCATTTCTGTACTCCTCATCGTTATTCAGCAGGGCCACTTTGCTTGAGCCCACTAACGGCACCACCGCGATCACTAACAGTAGCAACGATAGTCTTATCACCAACAGCAGCAACTTAAATAACAGTAACAACAACACCGTTATCATGCCGCCCATGCAAACGGGTAATCTGGCACATGCAACGCTGAATGGGGCTGCTTCTGGCGGTTCGACCTCGGTCACCCAGAATGGGCATCATCAACATCATGTCGGCAACATCAGCAACATCAGCAACATCAGCAACAATAACAACATTAATAATAATATAAATGGCAATAGTAATATTAATATTCAGGATCAATTCACCCGGTGTTGCTATCCCAATGGGGAATGCTTGAAATTGGATGCCTCCCTTATTGTGCTGGACGACCTCAGCGATGTTGTGCGCGTACTTTGCAATAATGAGAATTGCAACATGGGCCAATACATGCACCGTGAATGCTTCGATGCGTGGGAGCAATCCGTGTTGGCCACACTGAAGTCAATGGGGCGCGCACGTACGTGGTCCGATCGCCAGCGCAGTCAAAATTTGTGGACAAAGAAAGGATATGATTTGGTTTATAAGGCATGTGTGTGCAAATGTGGGCACGGTCACATCCGTAAGGATCTGGATTGGACGCCACCAGTGCAGATAGCAGGCGCTAAGTCTAGTGCAACGATAAATGGCGGGCAATATGGAAATGTAAATGGTGGGCTAGTAGCTGGCGGTGTGAACCAGCAGCGCCTGCTGGTGGTCAATGGCGCCAACGGCAATGGCATAGGCGGCAGCACCGCCGAGGAAGATGACAAAAAGAAAAAGAAGAAAAGAAATCGTAATAATAATGGGTCGAAACCAACTCTGGTGTCTGTAAATTCTAATAGCCATGCTGCAAATGGACAACCACAGCAAGGTCAAATGCCACAATCGCCTGTACAGGCCCAACAGACTTTGCAACAACAACCATCGGAAGTTGCTCAACAGCAGTCAGGAAATGCCTTGCTAAACGGACAGCAGAGTAGTGGAAGCAATATTAGCAATGGGATCAGCGCCATATGCACACCCAACAACACCAACAAAACCGCTGGCAACGCAATTATCGCGAATAATCCCAACAATACGCTAATTTGCAGCAGCAATAACAACAACCAGCTCAGCGCAATAACCAATTCGAGTGTTGGAGTTATAGGCTCCGGTCTGCACAACAGCAGCAACCAACAACAGCCACAGCAGGTACAGGGTCAACAGCAGCAACAACAACAGGGTGTTACCGCTTTGAATAATATTTTGGGCGTAGATTTGCGTGCTCGAGCTGGCAGTTTGTCGTCGAGCGGCGGTGGCAGCGGCTCCACATCGCCATCAGCCTCCCACTCGAGTGGCGACATTTCCATTTCGCCCATACATCACAATCCACAACAGCAACACCAACAACAACAACATCATATGCAATTGCAACAATACCAGCAGAGTTTGTTGCAACAGAATGGCTTATCGAAGAGTATCTTAAACGGAGCACTAAACGGCTGCGTCGATACCATTCAGCGCAATGCTGCGCTATTGGCAGCACAGCAGCAGCCCACGGGCACTCCGATTGTGGGTGGCATTGGCACCGCTAACGGATTAAATGGGTTAAAACAATTGAGTATTTATGATCAGCATTTGGTGCAGCAGCAAAAGAACAAGGAGGTGGAGCTCTATTCGGAGCGTGTACGGTGAGTGCATACAACAGGCTTTCCTTATTTTCCAAATACCTACGTTTAAATATATTTACTTAAAGTGAAGATCGAACTGAAAGTTACTTTAAAACGAGTAAATTATTAAAATCATTTTTAGTGTAATAACGCCGAGATAAATGAATAAAAAAAATTCTCTACATTGCCATTACCTTAATAAAATAAAATATGTGAATCTTTTTGAAGCAAGCTGATGTTGTTACATTGATTTAAGATTTTTTGTGGAAAATTCTTTGCGATTCATATTTTGAAAAAGGAGTTGGATTGTGATAACTTAAAGTAATCGTCTTCCCAAATAAATAAAACAAATTGAAATGATGCTTTCTCATTAACTATAGATTTTTAGTAATAAATTAGTTGCGGAAAAAACTCAAACTTTAAAATGTGTAAAAAAAAAAAATCCTTTAATATGTCCACTTTGCACTACTAACCATAAGTACAAATTTCTTTTAGACCACAAATGTACCGCTGAACATCTGCAATTAAAACTTGTTTCATAAGGTGTAGTGCTCACTACATAGAAGTTTTTTTATATTTATAAATACTCCATTGAATTACTAAATTAAATAGTTGTTGTATATTACAATCATAAATATAGAAAAATACAATCAATAATAATAAAATAATAGTCTGGCGCATAAGACATTGAAAGCTTAGGGTCAGGCTTCATCTCCAAAACCCATATGTTTTTTTAAATAAAGCTTTCTCATTCAAGAAATCAATCCAAGGTTAGCCGCTTATTCACATATATGTGTGTATACACACATCTACATGTGCATAATCTCAAGCCACTTATATAACCTCAATAAATATCACATTTTTTTCACTTATGTAGCTTTTTCCTCTTGCTGTATTTTTAAATAAAACAAACAGCTGAAAAAATATCACCCGCGATAAAAAAGTATTTTTGTTGCAAATTTCTTGCCTTGATTCCGATAATAAAAACGAGAACAATTCCGTGTTTGTATTTCGCTTTTTTGCAACACAATCCTCATTTTGTTCGCACGTGTTTGTAAATTAAGCTTCTTAATTCGTACTGAATCTCTACATTGAACTTCCTTTGCTGCTCTTTATCGATGAGTTGTAGGCTACTGTTAATGGTGTTATAGAGAATACCCCTGATGCTGTTGTCACAACATAAATATTCCCCAGTAATCAAATGTGGTTTACACAGTGCTTTTGCTTGGATATTTGTTTTTAATTGTGCCCGCAATGCAAATAATTGTTACGTTTGTCAAATCGGTGTGCGAAAACTCGCAAAAAATTGCAAGACGAAAAACAGCTGATTGGCATGTGGTTGTGTTTTTGTCATTTGAGCAACACTTTAAACTACTTCTTTAAATGAGTACTAGAGTAATTTCTCATTCAAATATTTCCTTATTAATGGACCAATTTGATGCTTTGAATGAATGGACGCGGCGAGGGTTTCATCAATTAATCAATTCCATCAATATTTTGACCAATTTTGACTATTTTTCTTTTTTCATATAACTCTCTCCATATAACGAATGTACGACTTATTTTTCTATATGGAGAAAATGCGCAACACCGTCAGGCAAAAAAAAAAAATTGAAGAAAATTAAGGGGATTTTTCAGCAACTTAAAATTTCAACTTTATTATATTAAAATTTATATAAATTATGAAACTTCCTGCGAGAATTTTTCCACAAATCCTAATTAAAAACCGTAAATTGGAATGAAAAGTTGGTGGAAACTGGTTTTTGAAATGTTGGTGCCACTAAAATATTATAATATATGTGGCAGGTTCCAGTGAAATTAGAAAAAAGTACTCGAAGCGTTTAAAGTACGTTAACATATGTTGCTTGCTCTAAAACGTTTCTTCTATTCACATGGATCCCCGTTTAAATTTACCTTTGTTCTGTACTCAAAATATATTCAGCGAAAGATAATAAAAAAAAAAATACTTTTAGCAAAATGAAACTCTTGAAGTGTTTCAAGATTTCAATCCTACGATTTGCAGAACCTGCACATAAATGTAAATCCCATTTGCCAACCGCAGCATTACGTTCAACTGTACAGCATATCCATGATAGAAAGATGCAGCATATCTCTCTGAGAGAATCTTTTATGTCGCTGTGTAATACAAAAAAGATCTGAGATTAACAGAAATCGTTTTACGGTTAACAGTTATTTTAGAGCCCTCTTTTATGTAATATGTCAATTCTACACCTTTTATGGAGAGATTACGCCACCGCATCGAAATTTGTCTAGAAACAAATTTTTTTGCGTTGTTTGTAAATAATTTTTCAATATTTCGGAAAAAAATTGTGTGTAGCTTGATAGTCGCGCCATATTTCAGACTTGGGTCGATTGCGAAGTGATATCGAGCACCAACTTGTCTACGAAGCCCTATAAATTTTTGCATTCAAATTAGTGGAACTGACTAAACAAATCCACCACAATTTTTTCTTTCTTTTTTTACTGTAGGCGATCTTTATACATTTGGCGCCGTCTAAGTTTATAATATAATTTTATATAACAACTGTTGACAGCAGCCTAAAGTATTCTAAATACCCAAAGTGGAATCAGCTGCTCTACTGCTACTACTTTGTTGGTGTGCCATGGTACACAGAATATTTGCTCACATTTGGTATGACGAGGGATATCTATGTACATACATATATGATTTTCGAAGAGGGGAAAAAAGTGCATTAAATTTAATAGGGACTGTTTGTGCTCCAATTTTTAACATACACCTCACTTACAAATTACTATAAATTTTCGGTTCGCTCCTACTTGGACACTTTATCCTTTTTTGAACTTACTTTCACTTCATTTATGTATATATTTTTTATTTTGATCTTATATACGCCAAAGTTTCAAGTTTGACTTGGTTTCATATTTCCATATTTTTTATTGCTGCCGTAGTTGTTTATTTTTTTTTTGTGATAATTTTTTAAAAGATAAGAAGTAAGAAGCGTGGCAGTGTGGCCAGTCAATCGGAATTTGTTTTTGTTGACAAAAGGTAGGGTGGGGTTTTGCAGCAGTTTTTATTTGAATTATTTTATCGCTTTTTGTTTCCTTTTGCTTGTATAATTTTTAATGAATCAATTTATTAAAGGAATAATTTATAAAATTACAAAATAAAAAATAATCAAAAACCGGAAAACAAAAAATGAAATGAGCAATGCTTCAATCTCTTTTCACCTTTGCCATGCGCATTTGTTTGAATGGATTCACTCACATGTAATTAAATTAAATTTATGATTAAAGCCTTTGTGCCAAATTGTTAAAGTGACACTTGTATGTTACTCAATGGGCTTAAATTCCCTTTTCGCATATAAAATATGTATGTATGTATGTGGATTATGTTAAATACATAAATAAATACTTACAGTACACATAAATCATGTGCGTCAGTTAATACATTCTAAAAAATTTTGTTTTTGTTTCCACAAAATACAAGCAAACAAACAAATAAATAAATAATGCCTCAATACTTGTAATCTTCTATTCCATTCATTGTTGTTATTGCTTGCTTCCTCTCTATTAGACACGTATTTAACTAAAGAAATAACAAATAATAGAAATGGCAGAATAATATTTTTCTGTCTTCTCTTTAAAATTTTGATGATGCCATAATACTTCACATTGCCAACAACAGTCCCCTCAACAACGGTGTCTTTAGCAGTAGCTTGCTGATTGCCATGGTTACAGTTTGTTGCTGTTAGTGTTGTTATCGGTTTCCCACCCACAACAGCCTTTGATGCTAAGCGCTCTCCAGCTGTAAAAGATCGTTTATGCTGTCGTTTTCTGTTCCAGCTGCAAACGATCTTCGCTAGAGCCACCCCACATACAGCCATACACACACAAGCAATTTTCGTTATTTCGCCTATTGAACAACATTCCCTTGAATAATATGGATGTGTAGTATTTTTCTTTGCTGCCTTTATATACTCGCTTTCTTTTTTATTTATTATGCTTTTGTGTATTTTTGGTTGCCTACTATTCAAGAAGTCGAGTGCAAAAAAAAACTACGGACAGAAATTAATTCCATTCTGATTTTATTTTATTATATTTTTTGCTTCGTGCTTCGGTGCGTCCGCCTGGTTTGATTATTGTTTTCAATGTTTTGGTGTTTCTTTTGTACGTTCATACTAGTAAAAAAAAAAACAACAGAAAAGAAGAAACGGGCCTAGAATTGCAAAACCTGATAAAAGTTTTGTTGTGCTTTGTTGTCCCATTCTGCGCTCTACAATTTCTAAGTATGTATGCGTGCGTTATTTCGACTTATTTCGCCAATGAATTCAAGGCCATTTGTTTTTCTTTTTACTATTTTAAGTATTTACAAATGTTTTCGGTTTCACTAATTTCGTTATTTCATTTTTAGAGACACTTTGTGTCTCTTTATGGAGATACTTGGACAAATGTTAAAGAAAGCTTTGGTGGGAAGCGGGAGGGGTTTTAGGGGTTTTCTATGCGAACGCTGAAAGTATGAAAAGGTAAGAGAAAAGTTGCCGATGTTCAATTTAAATTGAAAAGGTGCTGAACTCAAAAATCTTAAAATTAGGAAATATTTACTAAAACTCTGGGACCTTTTAAGATTCTTGAGTATTCTAAAAATATTTCAAAACATATGTATGTATGTGCATCCGTCCAAAACAGCACGCACACATATGCATGTATTTCTCTACAAACTCAAATGATGTGTGGCAATAGATTCTAGCTGCTTCTTTTAGTTATATTGATTTTAGTAAACTCTGAGATAAAATGAGTTTAATTAACGGAGAACTGAAATAAATACTAGATGCCAACATCGAACTGGAACATACGGGCGACATGCCCACACACACATACACATATATATATACACACCATACATCTCTATTTACTCACGGACTATATTTGCGACTATCAATTAAAAATTGATCTAACTAGAAAGCCAATTAAATTCCCACAATACCCCACCGTCATTGTCTATGTCGCCCCATAAGCCGCCGATCAGCGAAAACTCATTTGTTCTTACTTCGACAAAATGTACGAAATGTATGTATGCACTGCATGGGTGTGTATGTATCTGCATTGAAATTGGAACAATACAGAGAAGATTATTCATGCGCCCGAGCGCCTAGCGTGAATTTCTTCTCGTTATGTGAACTCTATCACGTTCTCCCCACTCACGTTTATACGATCACAGCAACAAAGAGTGTTTATTGTTGTGTTATTGTGTCCACACTCGAATTCGTAGAAAAGAATAATTTTAAATAAATTGTTTATGTTGATTGCTGGATTTTGTTTTGAAAACGTTTCTTTAAGTTTAAAGTGGCTCAAAATTTGCGTCGATTTTGGATAATTTTTTTTGACACGTCTTTTAAATTTTGAGACCAAATTTCGTTGGACGTGTGTAGCACGTCCAAATAGCGCAAGAGGTTAAATTTTGGGGTTTTATCAGATTGCGTTTTTCTTATTTCTGTTTTTCTCATTTTGATATTTTTATTTTTTATTTTTAAAACAGCAGCGTATCAATAAATGTAACTCAATTCACAAATATTTTACACTTACTTTGTTAAACCATTTCTTTCTCCACATCTCTGTGCTTTTACCTTCACCGTTACTCTTGATCTCCTTAGTCCTGTCGACCTGCTCCTAAACTTAGGCGCCAGAACTAAAGCGCAACTAATTCCAAATTAATATATTTTTCTCAATTTTTGTTATTTATTTCTCTCGCATATTTGTATGTATGTTTGTATGCAAATCGTTCTCCTTCGTATCGTTCTATAAACCATCCCCTTATTACTTAATTTTATCAAATAAGTTCGTGAATTTCCTTTATTTAATACACTGATACTTTTAAGCTTCAATTTCTCTTCTTCGCTCTTTTAATTTCTTACTGTTGTTGTGCATTGCCTGAGCAGCTGATAAAAAATGCTTTTGTTGATAAACAAAACGTGTCGCATAAAGTCAAAATGTTCAAGGTGTGAGAGCGGCGCATAGGTACTATTGTTGTTATACTTTTTTTTTAATTTCGCTTCTCATGTGGTATGCAATTGTTGTTGTTTTTCCTACTGATTAGCTGTTGGGTCGCAGGCTGCAGTGTTTGGGTCTTTTAAGTTTTCTGTTTTGTGTTTTTATTTAAAAAATACCACCTCAGTTTGCTTATGTATTTGCTGGTGTGGGTGATGTGATGATATTCATTTATTTTATTTTTATTATTTTCTACAATTCACTGCCAAGGTCATTGTTGGCGATAGCAACAGCGAAAAACTATGATCAATTATGATTGCTGATTTTGTTTTTGCTTTCGTTGTTGTTCACATGGCTGCCTCATTTTCTAAGTTTCACATGGCCTTTTGGAATTTGAGAAGTGAAAAATGGAGATTAAGGCTGCAACCACTGAAAAGTGCTACCATAATTTTCCAATTCTGCCAGATAATTGCCGAGTGACGCTAAGCACTTGAGTGTTTTTGAAATTTGTTGTTATCTGTTGATTGTTTCTGTTTAATGCAGATGTGCATACGTTTTTACTAATATGGTGTTATGATGAAACAAATTAAGTTATCTCTCCTATGGTAGGATCCACATTTTTTTGGTGATGCTCTGAAAGTAAAGTATTACAGCCGTTCAGCACAGCCAGAAACTCACCTTTTTTCCATTTATTTCTACTAAATATTTAACGTAAATGTATGGCAAAGGAAATTTTCCAGTTACAAAACAAGTTCGTTTTTCAAAAATAGCAAATTATTATTAGAAGCTTTCAACATTTTTTGGAGAAGTTCGTCTAAATTTAATGCGTGAACCATAATTCTACCTCCGAAAACGTGGATTTGCTTAGTGACTTAAACAAATAACTGCATTAAAATAATAATCAAAATCGATATAATTTTTGCGATTTTTTCACAATTCAAATTTATGAAGGAATAAGCTAAATAAATGTTTTTGACAAAATGGCGGTTTCTCAAAAAACAAAAATCGATTTTTGACGAAAATTTCGGCCTTAAATTGTTTATAAAAGAAAAAATATTTATCGGTGAGAAAAAATCTTCGATTAATTACTAAAAAATATATTTAAGAAGCTCGTTGAGACTAATCAGTTTAGCCGTTTTCTAGTAATGTTGGTCACCTCACCGACCTTGAAAAAACCATTTTGAGAAAAAAGCGTTTAAAGTTTGAAAATCACTCTGAAACGCCTTTTCAAATTTGCGCGTAACTTTGAAATTATTTAACAGAACGATATTAAATTTTCTGTGGTTATTCTTAGACAAATTTTCTTCAAAATTTTAAACTTTTTAATGAGAATTTCTGAAAAAATTGTCCCGCTGCAGATTTTAATGGCCACTTCCTGTTTATTCATGAATCAAAAAGTGTCCGACGAACGCACAGCATAAATCAATTGCAGTGACTTCATTTAAATATAAATACGTTTTCTACACACGGAGCTTTAAACCTAAGAGTTACAAAAGAGAAACTTTAATCAAAGAGTGACAATTGCAACATGCAATTTTATAGCTCATCAAATATATTAAATTGGTATAGTAAAGTGCAAATTTCGAGTAGGTCATAAATCACATTAAGTTTTGAGAATTTTTCTTTTGTCGCGATTTGCATTTTGCCATTTTTTTTATATGAAAGAAAACGTCCAAGACCAGCAGTAGTAGAAATGTAAAAAATCAATGCGATGATCTATAAAATTGCACACCCGAATTTTTTCTAAAAATTCTGAGTAAAAAGCTTGAAATTTCGATGAAAATTTGCGGAATTTTATAAATTTTATACAAAGTTCGAAACTTTGCTTTATATCTTTTCTATTGCAGTATGAACTATATTTTTAACAAAAAAATTTTGAAATTACAAGGTAAATAAATAAATAGAAAAAAATTATCAATGTGTGGTGTGCACTTTCTTTTGACGCTAACTGTATATAAAACAAAGTGCACTAATTACGTATAATTGTTTTATTTATGATTATTTATATAGCAAAAAAATGTTCGCGTAACTCTTACAAGAATAAATACAATACATTTAAGACCGACGAGGAGGGGGTCTATTTGTTTTGTATCAAAACGTACATCAAGGGGCAGATCCATGCGCATTCTGAAACAACACTGATAAATTTTGTAATTTTTCAAAGTTTGTGTTTTTAAATTTTTTTCTTTTGTGGAAAAAGTTCTTTTATAAGCAGTTGCAGTGAATGCAATTGCACTGAACTAGCAAATATTATTTCAAAATCTTCGCGCTTTTTTAATAAGTCATTGCACCTAACATTTGCAGCGGTCCTACATTTCCGGAAGGACCCGACTTGTATAAATAATAAAAATATGATTAATTTATGAAGGGCACAGAACCGACTTGATATTCTTAATAGTAGTCAAATGGGACCACAAATACGAGTTTTAGAAATGTCGCGCCAACAGCGCCACCTGGCGGATACAAACAAACATTAACGGGCTTAAATACACCAGATCAGCGGTTTCGAGGTTTATTGGCTGCGTGCAAATTAATTCAAATTTACTATTTGTTAAAATATGTGTTGTTTTTGTTTGTAAAATAGTTTTATAAATGCTTTTTGTAATACTACTCTGCGTGGCTGGCAACCAAATCATAATCCAATCGGCAACCAAACTATTAGGACTTGAGCGAACCCGCCAACATCAAATGATCCAATCAACCATGCAGCGAGCCTGTGTTTCGTTTCATTTGGTCGTTGTTGTTTTTGTTTTTGCTATTGCTATTGTGTGCTTTGTATTATGCCAAAAAGGCATCGTTTGTGATGGAAAACTGACAAGAAAATGATTTTTATAACAATTTACCTCGAACTGGTGGATTGTGTTGTTGTTGTTGTTGTTGCTATACGCATATGCCTGGCAGCCAGCCATAATTGCCAGTGTCGTTGGTGTCGGCGCCGTTATCGTTACAGCATCATCATCAGTTCGTCGCTGCTGCTGCTGTTGAGATGCAACTTTTAATTAAAAAATACTCCCACAGTCCCACAGAAACTCGCTCATTCAGTCGCACAGACTGGTAGCCGCCCAGTGCACATGCACTTGCACATAGTAATGCAAGCCACAGTGCAACAGACAGACGAATTCAGCTACTTAGAAGTGGATAAGTTTGAAATCTGCGCACTTTTCTCTATTTGCTTGCACACACATACATGCGTACAGTGGCTGACTGCTTATTTCGAGTGATCCTTTATTTCAAAGGATATGCATACCATTTCTTATTTAAGATATATTAAAAAAAAAAAAAAATACCAGTCTAACGGTTAGACGCGATAGAAGTGAAACCTTCCGTAAAACAAACTGAGAGAGAATAAGACGAAAGCAGCATTAGGAGCGGGATAATTATAGGTTCATTATAATATTGCTATAAAGTTCATATTTTATTTTCTTCATTTTATTATTATTCATCCTCAATGTTTTCAATTTCAACAAATGATACGAGTGGCTTATGATAGATAAAATATGATACAAATGCTTTGGTTTCGATGTTGTCAACATATCTTTGAAATACCGCGTCAATGGTTGTTTTTGATTGTGTTGTCGATTCAGTGCGATTGTTACACATTTTTAAATTAAATGTTGTATTGAGAACGTCAATTAAAGGAACCGCTGTGTCCAATGCAAAATTTACGTTAAAATCGCCACTTAAAATCATTGGAACTTTATTGTAATCTTTTCTAAGTATCCGCGATACTTCTGGTGTATACTTTATTAAATTTTCGTGAATGAATTCCGTGATGCTATTTATTGATTTTTTTCTGTCGATACTCACGACACTTTTCTGTATTATTTTTCGGCATAATTGCGGTAAATATTTAAAAATGAAAATATTTACGAATATAAAAATACACACGCGGTTGCTATTATGAGCGTCCCCAGCAAAACCTGCGTGACCGAAACTCTAACACAATTACATATTTTTGAATGTTACAAACACATATGCACGCAGGTTTTGCTGGGGCGTGACCGAAACTCTATGCACTCGTATTTGTTTGAAAATCGACTTTTTTTTTTGGTTCTCCGTCACCTTTGGAAAACGTGTAAACAGTAAGCAAACTTTATTCATATATTTTTCCTCATTTTTGCATCAGTAAAATTAAACAAACGCCGTAGCCGAATGGGTTGGTGCGTGACTACTATTCAGAATTCACAGAGAGAACGTCAGTTCGAATCTCGGTGAAAACACCAAAATTAAGGAAAACTATTTTTCTAATAGCGCTCACCCCTCAGCAGGCAATGGCAAAACACCGAGTGTATTTCTGCCATGAAAAAAAGCTCCTCATAAACATATCATAAAATAAAATAAAATAACTGTATAAAAAAATTTTTTTTCTTGTGATTCGAACCAAGGATTTTGGATCGGAAGCTCACATTGTTAGCCACTCGGCTATCGCGCCATGCTGTCGGCGCTGGCCTAAAAGTTATTTAGTTCGTCGCTACGTTTATATGTAATATTCGTAGCCAAGAGTGTCGCTTTTTTCGTTTCACTTTTTCTCAAATCACTCCCAACGATTCTAAAGAAGTTTTCACTTCAAAAACGTGCGTAATTTTGAACTATAAACGTCATTTCAGGATTCGAAGTAACTGTAATATAAGAAGAATATTTACAACAAACAAAAACAAAACACTGTGTAAAACCATAGTGAAAAAATTAAGAAGTTGTGGCCAAGATTAGGCTGTTAACCGGCTGCCGTCACCGGGATCATGACAGCGGTTTGTCCAAGAAAAAACTTAGGTTCTGTTGGATGTACGAAAAAAATCAACGTATCCAATACCCATGCTGCTTCGTTGCCCTCTGAACATCGACTGGTTGGACGAGTGGGTGGATGCGTGCGCAATGAGCGGATAGAATTCGGCTGCCGAGTACCAGAAGTTGCTCGCACAATTTTGTTTTTTTTTTTTTTTTTGCCATAGCAGATTGGACAAACCTGGTAATTTGTTATTCTCCGAGTAAAACCACCTCTTAGCTTATTTCGTGGGTGAACTCTTAACGTTATTAGCGCCAATATTCCGATTTGTAAACTGTGATTGGCTATTTTTTTTTTTTTTGAATGTTACTCTAAATCATTTATTAGGACGATAGCCATATTGTGAGGGATCGGACGCGAATATAAACTCTAATATACGTGCTGGGTCGCCGAGCGTCTGTAGAAATGCGCCAATTAGTGTTTCAGCTCTTTAAAACTGGTAATTAGCACCTACACCGTTCAGTACATAATACAATGCTTTGTCCGTGAAAATAGAGTGGTTGACAGCGGTCACGAGGCCACAAATAAAATTTGTACAGTGGCTGACGAAAGATGGTTATAGAGGAAAATCAAGAAAGCATTTGGAAAATAAGTTCAGCTGATACACGGAAAGTCTTGTACTCCGGAAACTAAACGAAGAATAGTCCGTAATGTCGATTTCCACAGAAGAACAGCTCGAAACAAACCATTTGTTAGTCCAGATTTTGTAGTTGCCAAAAGTAATGTTGATAGGGACGACGAAATCTTTCGGAATGCCGTTATTTTTGCTGATGAAAGCAAATTCAATAATTTTGGATCCGATGGAGGGACGTTTATCTCGCGCCAACCTATTTCTGCGTTGCAGCCGAAGAACCTGCGAGACACTGTAAAACACAGTCGGGACTACAGTTTGGGGTTGTATGATATGTCATCAGCAGGAGTCGGGAATTTAGCTTTCATAGAGGAAACTTATTTAAGTTTAATGAAAAACAATTCATTGCAAAGAGCTGGAAAGTTGCGTATTCGTTATGGATTTTGATTCCATTAAATCAAATCAAAATACAAAAAACCCTATATAAAGCAAAGTTTCGAACTTTGTAAAAAATTTGTAAAACTTCGCCAAATTTTCATAAAAATTTGAAACTTTTTACTCAAAGCTTTTAAAAGTTGTTTGGTAAAGTGAAAGTTTCAAGTGGTTCAAAAATCGCGGTGAGTTTTGACTACCTTTTCTTCTAAGTGTTTTGCTACATATAAAACAAAAAAATGTGGTGTACGCAAGAAAAAGCAAAACGCGACCGAAAAGTTATAAAAAATTAGTGCCTATTTTGACCTTCTTGAAACTTGCGCTTCACTATACCAAAATTTTATGAGCTATAAAATTGTATAACTATATTTTTTCAAAAATTCTAATTTAAAAGTTTGAAATTTTGATGAAAATTTAGCGAATTTTTATAAATTTTTAAACTTAATTAATTAAAACTAAAAAATAAATAAATAAAAACTCAGAAACTTGTCAATATATGATAAAGTGCACAACTTTTTACGTTGACTGGATATTAGATTATGCATTTAAGTTTTTGAAAATGTAGCTTACTATATAAAAAATAATATATTTTCTTTGAAATAAATGAAGAAACGAAGTAAGTTGTGAGCCACTGTATGTACCCATGTGTGTATTTATTTATACCCATTCATGGCGCGCTGCTTTGAATTTCTGCTTCGCTTGGCTAGCAGTCAGTTCGACTGATAGTTTCATTCACAAAATCTGAATCTCACATTCATACGTAATTGTACCTTGACATTGTCCAATAAAGCTTATCTTCGGAAAATGCTTTAAAAATACTGCAAATTTTCCCAACTAGTGAAAGCTCCACCTAGTCTGAATTGTGGTCTGAATAGTGGTCTGATACATACACAATGCTTTTCACAATGTTTTAATATCATTTCAATATCAAATCCTCTCTTTGTGCGCTTCTATCCAAATATTGCTTCTGCATATATGCACTGAGATAATCGCTCTTATTGCCAGTGAGCGAGTGAGTGACATTGAACGAGACCCAGACAACAGCGAAATATTACATGCACAGAAATTGACTGCATAACTTGGCGAAAGGCATTGGAGAGCAGCGAACTGAATTCAAAATTTGTTTGCATATTTAAAAGAGAAATGCGTGTAGGTGTGTTCGTATATGTGTATTATCTATTGTTGTTTTCAAATCAGAAAACCAAACGCAGAAAATTAACTACTGTTAGCGCTTTTAAAATCTTTTTCTCTGTTAAATGTGCTGTCAGCCACTAAATGTTAACAAATCATTGAAAGAGAAAATATGTGTGTGAGAATCACCAGGACGCTTGCGCGGGCGACGCTGACTAAAAGGCCGTTTTGGTTGCATGGACAAATACATAGAAGTAGCCAGCATGGTGAGGAGGGGAGAGAACAGGACTTCAAAATGGAGAAATTTAATTAAATCTCAATGGTGGAAAGTAGCAGCTTTCCGTGTTGCGAGTTTTTGTGCCAAATGAGCAAGCAAAAATTGGGTTAAACATAACGTTTTTTTTTGTTGTTGCCATTTTCTGCAACATTTTTCTGTCCAACAATTCCTAAGTACATTTGTTTTTTCGTTTGCCTTTGCTTTTGGCGGCGATTATGCCGATAGCCATCGCCAATGGCGGAGGAAAAGCTGCGTTCGAGACACAAAAGCTGACCGGCAAGGGGTAACATGCAAATGCAAAGGGTCCAACGGCAATGGTCGTAAATCACCCGAGAGGAACAGCAACCATTGACATTCGACATGCCGGCTCGCCAGTTCGTATAAACGCATAAACACATACACTCCAGCTGTCGATGCAGGGCACAGCGGGTCGCCACGTCAATGCATGCATGCATGTTGCAAGTGCGATACATGAACTTGCTGGCACTGCATGTTGCTGCCACAAAACAGTAACTATGTGCAAACAACAGTAATCCAGACAATTTCCATATTCAAGTTCAGTGTCCAATCAAAGTGGCATTGAGTACTAAGTGTGTGTGTGTATGTGCATGTGTGTTTTGGAAACACAACTGGGGGTGTTGTTGTTGGTGGCATGCAATGGAGATATTAAACGTCCAAATAGCTGCCATAACAACGAGCGCCAAGCAGCAAGTTTGCTAACCAAATTCTCTGAACCACAGTGCTGGAGTGGATCATTAGGACGTCGGTGTCGGCGTCGGCGTCGGCTGCGGAGTAGAAACAGGCGCTTGGCAAAATGCAACTTTATGAAACTCGCAAACATAAACACATCGCATAACCACTCCAATATTCACACGCATACGAACACACACGACGCACGCCTGCACTTATGGCGCCGACTCCCACACATCCATCTGCCCACAGTCATTCATTTGTTCGTTCGTTTCATTTCGTTTCGCACTAAAAGGGCTCACTTTAATAGATTTCAAATGGGGTGTGTTGCAGCAATGGCAAATTCTCGTTCTCGTTTTTATGCCTCAAGTTGTCTGTCATTCTTGCTGTTTGTTCCAGCGGCCTCTCTCACCAGTTTTAAATGTTTGTTTGGCGGTTTATCTGTCTGACTATGTGCGAGTATACCCCTGGCATTTTTCTGCAGCTGGAGTTGCATTCTGTTGCCCAGTGAGCTTTTAAAACTGAAATTCGTTTTGCCAAATAATTCCCTCACTTCCCACTCAGTTTTGGAATCCTCAATGAAGATATGTTTATGATATTATTTTTTTATTCTGGCGTTGCACTTCTCGGAGGCTCGATAAAAGACCATTTCATTAAGGAATATTGGAACGATTTCTGCGGATTTTGCGATCAATCTGTCGGTGTTTTTAGCGGTTTAAGTAATGAAAACAGTTTCATGAATCTTTGAAAAAGCTCTTAGTTGTATGCGCTGATCGGCTAGTGCGTTCCTGCTTAATCGCCGAGACTTTTACCAGATGCCACCTATTGGTTTACTGGGTACCAGCGACTTTTATTGCAGCTGCTTCAAGCGCTCTTCGTGTGTATGTGTATGTATGTATATATATGTGTTATTGCAACATAAATGAGGAAATTGGATAAATGCAACATACAAAACTGTCGTTTTTTTATTGCCGCTTTTTTATGCAGTATATATATTAGTTTTATAGGTATATTTATATTTTGTTGCCTTGTCCCAGCATTGCATGTATTACGGGCCTACACTTACCAGCGCAACGCACACATGCAACCGCTAGTGTATGGAGTTGCCAGCAAAAGTTGCCTGCCTCTCCTGCCATTGTCGACTTGAATGGTGTGTGTGTGTGTGTGTGCGCATGCATGTATGTACTTGCATAGGTATTATTACTGTCACTGCAGTAGTTGTTGTTCGTCGAGACACAATATTGATTGCAATTTTCTGGCAGGCACAGCAACACGCTATGGAAGCTTAAAGGCACCCACACACGCACGCACCCATTCACAGGAGGGTAAACGCACATACATACATACATACATACGCCTACATAGAAACATTTCGCAGGACGCCTCCGACGTGCACCCCGAACTGCTCTGTAAATGCGAGTGCGCGGGTGTGTGGCGGACATAAACGGTAGTCAGTCGGCGGATCCGGGCAGGTCGCACAAAGCCGCTTATGCATACAACTGCACCAAAACGCTGAATAAAAATGTTGTTAATAAAAGCGAAAGAGTGCAGCTTTGGCGCAGCGTAAAGTCTTTCAAGTGCCAGCGCAAATGGTAGTGCATGGAAGTTTTGGTGGTCGGGGGAGTTGTAAACGTGGCATTGTCTGTTGGCAATGAAAATGGCTCGTGCATACATACTATACACCAACACATATGCATGCAATATGTGCAAACATACGTGTAAATGTGCATTGGCAGTGCAAAGGCCGCCGCATAGGTTGCATGCGGCAAGCAACACGAGAGCCTATAAATATCTGCTACTACTGCCGCTGCCACCACCTAACCAGCGAACCAGCCAACCACTGACTACTACCACTGCCACTGTGACTTTGCGATTGTGACTAGCTGCCATTGTTGCCACAATAGTTGCCCATCGTTTCTAGACAGCCATCGTTAAATCCGGCCGAATGTGTGCCTGTATGCTGCAATATCGCCGTTGTTGTTATTATTGTAATCCTTGCGGCTTGAACTTCAACAAATTTTCCTCCACTTCACTCCACGCATGGAAGATATGCTGAGCTGCCCGATACTTTTCATTTTCATCACCGAACATCCACCCACACACCCATGTAAAGCCCACAGACTAGTGGTTTGACTGGCCCATTTTGGTAGGGTGCCAGTTTTCGCAATAGCCTTCAATGAACACTTTTGTGGGACACAAATTGCAGACTTAGGTTAGGTTCGATGATTGATTTGTTTTATGAAATAACTTTTTTTTTTTTAATAATTTTTTTTAAATAACTTTTTTTTATAAATGAATTCTGTTTTTATAAAATAAGTGTTTTTTATAAAATTATTTTTTATTGTAAAATTATTTTTTTTATAAAATATTTTTTTTTATAAAATATTTTTTTTTTTATATAATAATGTCTGTTGTTAAAAACTAATTTTTTTAATAAATTTGTTTTTTATAAAATAATTTTTTTTTATAAAATATTTTTTTGTTTTTTTTATTATTACATATATTCTTCCACTTACATTTTGTGGATTATTGAATTGAAAGTAACTACCAGAAAATTTCTTCAATGGGGACAATTCGAGAGGCAACTATTGTCATGCAGTGGACGAGCGACATTGGGCCTGGAAATTGGGAGTTTTTCAATTGGCAATTTTTCCACACTGCATCCGTTCTGAACCGGTTTGAAGACAGTTGTGTGACGCTAGCACAGCTCCAATTTGCACTGGCAACATCGTGTGTTTTCTGTTATTTTGTTGCATGCAATGTTTGTAGCACATTTTAATTTGTGCTGCCATCCATCGGCTCCACCGCAACTACATGCACTGTACATTGTGCTATTTCTTTTGTGTCCGTGTTCGCAAGTGTGGGTGCCGATTACCCTTTCGTCCTCCTTGTAGTTAATACAATGCCCCATATCGGTCTCCATTGAATTCGCTCACCATTGTGGCACGGCACGGCATGCATATTTATTAGCATATTCATTTATTCATACAAATCCAGCGCTGCGTAGGGCGTAGTATTTTTGCACAAAAAAAAAAAAAAAATAAAGCTACACAAAGTTAAACATTATTGTAAATGCTGGCAAACTTTTTAATTATATTTACTATTCGGTTGAAATATTCAAATATTTTATAAAGGAAGTATCCCCGCCTTCCCCAGGGATATTTCAGTCTCACCTCGTTAATATTGGAAATGGTTTGTGGGGCCTTTTCAAAGACCAAATATCGTCTGTATTAAGATTAAGGTTTTTAATATTTTTTTTTGTGTGTAAGGTTTGGGTATGCGAATTTGGGTATGAATTATAAAAAAATTAATGTTTTTTCATATCCTTTTTTTTTAAATTAAGTGACTTGAGCTTGCGATTTGTATTGGTATCTTCAAAATGTCCCTAAACGCCAGTTCGTCAGTGCGCTTGGCAGCCTGCTTTTGAATTTTCTAAATTACCGAATCCCCAAAATAATAAAATTTTACACAATCGTAAAAACGCATTCGAGTGCAATTATTTTTGGCTTATTTTTTCAACACATCAAAGCTGTTCGAAACTGGGCTTAAAATGTCTGACTGCGTTAAAAAATTATTCTCTTCATGTGGCAAAACCACGGGCAAACCAAAGCATGACGGCGATGAACTGGCGAATTTATATTTTACTTAATGATGATGCATTTGCAAAACAAAAAAATGTATACACTTATGTATGCATCTACAGTACTGGCAAAAACTAAGGCATACCATTCGTGATAATTTAAAGGTAATACGAGGATTGTCGTTTTTGCTTTGCGCCCAATAATCAAAACACAGTAAAATATTAATGAGAATGGCTATGTTGTTTTTCAAAATATTCTCCTTGGAATTCAATACACTGCCGCATTCGCTTGAACCAGCTTCCAAAGCACTTTTGCCACTCAGAAGTGGATACCTCCAAAACGAAGCCTTTCATTCAACAGCTTATCCAGGCTTTGAAAAAGTTAACTTCGCATTTTATTTTTGTTGTTCGCGAAAAAGCAAAAAAGTCATTAAACGCCAAATCAGTGCTGTAAGGCGGATGACCTGTTTCAAAAACTTTTCTATGAGTCGGTACGAGAGACCTCGCATTGTCTGTGTGAAGGATGATTTGTCGTCGGCGGTTAGTTATCCTTAATTCTGCGAAAACTTCTGGCAAACAAGAGCTTGTGCACAACTCAGCATTGACTGTTTTAAGTTTCTCTAGCGGTACAGTGGTGACATGACCAGATTTTCCGAAGAAACGGGCAACCATTTGCTTTGAGGTGTTTCTTCTGCGAACAACTTTTGTTGGATTAAGATCGCTTGGGAACACCCTCACTGTACGCGTATGTAAACAGTTTTATTTTATTATGTACAATCATTTCAATCAAACACTATCGTGGCATAGGTGAAGAGGGCTAAAGTGGTAGAGTGTGAAAAAGTGCCTAAGAAAGGTGACATAAGAATATGGAATACATAGGATATGGGCATTCTATCAGCTTCAAAAACATTTCAAACTCTCCACACTCCTTCGCATTCATTGCAGAGCTTCTGTCAACTAAGCTCAACTGAAGCAACTGAAAATTATTTGGTTCGACATTTACTAGATATTTACTCGGTATGAAGCAAGTGCTTTTTAATGATTCTGTGCAAGTTTATGGTAAAATATAGCAGACTTTCGGATGGCGCCTGCCAAGATTAGAAGTGCTCAAGACCAGAAATGTAAAAAGTAATCCTTGTATTTCATATTCGCGTCTGATGCTTTAAAGCCCTTTTCTAAAAGTAATTCATTCCCGCGCAAGTGGAAACAGATGCTGAATAGGACCACCACATTTCAATAATATTTTTTTTCATATTATAAATACATTTTTTTCAATGTTGCTTCTGTTTTTTGTATGTAAAATTAAGATTTAAATTGTCTTAATTTTCCGTCAAATTCCTCACTGTAATTTCTTCATATTTATTTGCATGCCATTTAAATTGTCTGAAATTCGAAGTCATCACTGACGCACTTCATCATCATCAATGTCAGCACCAACGACTCCAGTAAGCCAATAGTGGCAAGACAAGTAACAGAGCAACATCTGATCGCCAGAAGGCAGACAAATGAATGAGTGACTGACTAAGCGGCTGGTTGGCGCGTTGACTGACGACAACAACAGCCCACATAAATCTCCAAAAGAAGCAAACACGAATGATACGCAAGTCGAGTAAAATATATTACTGCAACAGAGGGCAACAACTTCAGTATCACTGCGCGCGTATAATTATGCCAACTTGCTTCATCTGCTCGTCAGTGCCAGTCGCAGCCGTCTCAGCCTAGCCTAGATTTAGTCTGGGCAGCTTTTGCAGTGAAGACTTCGCACTTATACACAATTACAAGTCAAAAGGGAACTAGTTCTATAGTAGTTATTTTGAGACTGTATTCAAACCAGCGCAAAGCGGATGCGGATGCGGAATATAAGAATCTGCGCGCACATAACGACATTAACAGAGTCGACCACTGCGTCTAATGATAGAGGAGGCATGAAGTTATAGTTCTCAAAGCTGCTTTTAACTATGGAAAATAAATTGCCTCGAAAAATATGTGAATTATAAAATTCTCAAATCGTTTCACAGTATCTGTGCTCTCAATTATGTACGCGTTGCGATGACAGCACCAGCATTTGTTCCTGGTTTTGTATAGAATTAATTTTAATCGCGGATATGGAGTAGAGGCCGACCCAAAACTAGTTCAAAATGGTTGGCAAAGCGTACTAGTACGAAATTAATCAGTAAGACACTAGTCTAGAAAGCCCCGATTTACTGCCGAGATATTGCCAAGCCATGCTGGTAACCGCAGACGCTGCTCTGGAATCTTCCGAATTCATTTGGTTGCTTGGCTGGTTCGCTGCTTGTAAGACTTCCGTTGGCTTGTATTTCGCGTTCATTCGCTTTTTGTTAATTTAACTGAATTATTGTTTTTGTAATTTGGTGAGCTGCAGTTTTTATGCCGCAAATTGATGTTGATTGCCTGGGTGCTGCGTCGCTTTTTGTCGCTTGTCGGTCACCAGCAAGCGGTATTGAGTTGCGCTACTTGTCCTCAGTTCGGTTGAAGTTCAATGCAGTTGCAGCGGGGCGAGTAATTTGAATGATAGCGGAAAAGTGTCACGCATTTACCCTTGGCGAACCAAACTTCTCCTAGGATTTAAAGTGTAGATGCGGCTTATTTTCGCCCTTATAGTGTTATGAAGCCTGCGAATAAAATATCACAGAGCTCTCGGTCTGCATGACACAAGGCTGCAGGAGCATTTGACTTCGATTACTGCTGCAGCAGATTAAAAGATTCCCCAAAGTTTTCGGGAAGTGATGCTGATGCGACACAAAGAAACCACAGTAGTTGTTGTAGAAGCATAAACTGCTGGAGTGACCGTACTCGGCCGGATGTGAATCCAGGTCGTTCCGGCTACGTAGAACCGACTGTGGTGGGAACGACCATCGTCGAACGCGGCTACGGTGGCTGCAATGTTTGTATGGTTTGTAAAAATACCTCCGAAGAGCCACTTATTGTGTGCTAAAAATTGGATTAAGATGCCCCACTAGCCATCTGAGCTGAGCTACCGAGTTACTGAGTCTATGGAGGATGATCTTCCTTACCGGCCACACATCAGCCAATTAAACTTTGCAGCAGGCAAACACGTTCGGGCGACATAGCCGCTAAAACCACAAAAGCGACAGCAGCATTTCGTGGTAATAAAAACGAAAATGTCATTCAAAACGAATAAAGAAAGTAAAAGGGGAAAACGAAAGCTGCTTGTCGAAATACACAAATGCAAATTATTGCTTTGCTCTGCTCCCGTCCGTTTGCACTCGGCATCCCACATGGCGCTGGCAGTTGCACTTTTTGTGTAAGCGTATGTTTGTTGTTGTTGTGGCCTGCACGTTTTCTCTTTTTCGGCAGCAGTACTGAAATTAATAAATTTCATGCAACTGACACATTTTGCTTCAAGTAGCCGTTAAGTTTGCTGGGGACAACAAAACAGCGTTAACAGCAGCGGCAGTTGCAAGTTGTTGATGTAACTGTCAGTAGCCCCTTTTTTATGGCCAGCGATTAGTTGAGATGCACAGCAGCGGTTGCTGTTTACGGCCAGCTGTGGCCTTTGCTTCGTTTTTGCTGCTTTGTATTTGTCGGCGCACGTTGCCTTCCGTTCAATTTGCCTGAGCAGTTCAAACTTTTTCAAAACTCAGGTACTTTAATTTCGAATTTTTAACAGTCGTGTATGCAGTGTCTATGTATGTGTACGGATTGGTGCTTCAGGCCAGAGTTGCATTGCAATACATTTACGTGCGCCGTTTGCCAAAGTATTCCTACACAACTGACGTAAAAACTTTGGAAGCGGGGGAAACGCGCCGCTTAAAAAAAAAAAATAAATAAACAAAGTAAAAAACATCTTTGGTTGCATTAAATGAATAAAAATATATTTATATAATTTCGGTCCATCGGTGAAAATATGACGAAATGCATTAATGGCCGGTGCGAATCAGCACTCCACGCACATTATATAAATAGCCCCTAAACTAGCGGTACATGACAGTTTTCCCATCAGCACAAAACCGATTTTTTAGTTGAAATAAATTAAACCAAAAAAAACCGATAAGTTTTCGCGCATAATAAATATTCGCACAAAAACTGTAAACGATAACTTTCACTTTTATAAATTTATCAAAACGAGTAAAATATGAAAGAGCATACATACATACACACATGCATACATATGTATATGTACAGATGTATGTATTTGAACTCGTACGAAAATCGCTGCGCAACGCATCATTGCCGTTCCTCAGCGCCACACTAAATGTGGGCATACTTAAGTACATACATACATACACACATGCACGTGTGCAAAGGCAAACATCGGCACATTCACACATAACCGCCAGGCAAACCGGCAGCCAGGCCAGCGGATTTTCAAAATTGAGTTTAAGCTTTAAAAGCAAGAAATAAATAAAATAAAACAAAAATGTGTTGTAACTCAATAACTTTAGCCAACGAACAATATCACAAAAACAACAGTTGCAGCTATAGCAACATATTCGTCATCACCAGCCAGTTGTTGCTGTCATATAAGGCGGCTCTGTAATTCTGTAATTGCAGTTGCTGCCTTCGTCGATGACAGCATCTCTCTCGCCTTTTAGAGCGTGTTGCAATACTGCAACATTGCACTGCTGCTCTGCCGTTCCAGTAGTGAGGCCTTCGTATGTTATCGGCGCCACGCCGTCAATGTTGCAAAATGAAAAAAAAAATACTACAGTACAAAAATAAAATACAGTAAAAGGAGGAGGGAGGCGGCTAAGCGCCTGGGACTAGCTTGCAACACATAAAATTGCACTCACACAGCCCGATTTGCTGCTGCTCAAATCCATAAGGAGCTGTTAAAAGCTTTTCGTCAGTTTACTTATGTCTTCGCGTGGTTGAATGCGTTGCGATGCCGAACAAATGAAGACATCACGCTGAGAGTAATAAAACACTGAAAACAGAGTGCGAGATGTGACAAAAACAATTAGACAAAACCGCTCAAAACAAAATAAATATTTATTGTTATATGGCGACGATTAACCAACTCAAATTAATCGATTTGAAATCCCGGCGGAATTAATATGTTGTTGATGTTGAAACACCTGGGTCCATTGGGAGTAGGATATCTCGCAAAAGTATCCAACCAACTACCTGAGTGGTCAGCACTCATCAGTAAGTTTTCGAACCAAAGCTCAAAACGGAGGAGGATAAAGCAAGGTGTACCACAGGGTGGTGTCCTATCATCCTTGCTTTTCAACTTGTACAAGTCGGGGCACCACCAACCACCAGAGGGACTCTCACTGGTCTTCTATGCTGACGATTGTGCGATAATGGCGTCCGACAATGACGTCGATGACTTTTGTTCAAAAGTGAAAATCTATTTCGCTTTTTTACTGCGAGGAACCTCCAACTTTCCTCCACTAAATCCATGGCGACCCTCTTTACCACCTGGCCCAAGGAGGTCAAACTGCGGGTGTCATTTTCGACAGTTTGCCCTCCTTTTCAGTGCATACAACCGTAATTTGCCAAATCGCTAGCCGGCAGTGATGCAAAGAAAAAGAAATGTTGCTAACGGCATTTAAAGCAATTGGCGGGCTGGTACTATATTAAGCTGCGCCCATGTGGTCGCCCGGCACTAGTGATTCGCAGTGGACAAAGTTCGAGACCTGTCAAAATGTTGCTATCGGGACAGCCACGGGATGCCTCCTGTTCCCTCCTCTAGAACACCTTCACAACGAGGCTTCCACGCTCCCTACCGCAGGAATCACCGCTGAAGACATTTGCTGGAGCCGGGAACCTGAAAACGGAATAATTATTTTAGTGAACAATATTTATCGGGGCATGGGTTGTATATTTAGTAGCATTTGCAGGCCAAATTCTTGACAATTTAGTCCACTACCTTTGATCTGTGACGTAATATAATACTTTGGGAATGAACTCACCTCTCTCATTTTCGGAAATTGATGCCCTTGCACATTTTTCTCCCCAACACAAAACTATTTTTGTGACTCCAGAAGTATCACAAAGTATGCACGTATGCACGTATGACCTCTTCATATTCCCATGTTAACATTCGCATTACACTTACCGTTATCATTATCGTTAAAAACGCATTACACCAGCAGCTCGCGCGCAACACCCCAACAATACAAACTTTCAACGCCCAATTTCATTTCATTTCACTCGATTGCAGCAACACATGCTTTTACCGTTACTTTTTCTCCTCCCTCAAAATCTGATTTTTACCTACGCACTCCGCAATTTGTTGCGGTTTACAAATCAGCACTTTTCGTTGGCGAAATTTTACTGGCAAACTAAGTAGTGAGATTTTGCCCGAAAAAGAAAAAAACACTAAACTTTCGTACAAAGCGCCCATCTGTTTTTTTGTCTCTGAAGTAATACGCAATGAAGCTTGAATTTTAATCGCTAAAAATTTTTCACACCCTGCTCTGCCATATTCAGTTGTCTATGAGTTGCCACCTTTTATGGCTCTCTATATATTTTTTACTTTGAATTTTTTCGTAACTTTTGCGCATTCACTTTAAGCGATCCACCCACCCATTCATTGGAGTTGCATTGGTAAGTATTTTTTTACATTGCTTCATCAGCGCCTCTATCAGAGCACCATCTCCATTCTGCGCGACACCCATCAGTGCCCATCATCTGTAGCGCCACCGACGTTTTCACCACCTACCGCCTTGCTTCGGGCGTTACAATAAATACTTTCTCAAGTCTTCCATACTCGAAATGATCTCCTCAAACGCATCGTTCCATCGTTCGAAGTCATTAGGTTTTATGATTATTAGCTTGTTTAGCTCCTCAAGTGTTGCAGCAGTCAGTCAGACTTTCTTGTGGAGTAGCTTTGTGTCTCAGCATACTCTGCGAACTGTGATAGTTTTTGATGTTTGCTCTTCTTTTTTTATCATTTCTTCTTTTGCATGTTTCCATTTATTGTAAATTTGTATTTTTTCTTTTTCATAAATATGTACGCGCCAGTTTATTTTGTTGGGCTCTCGCTCAGGGATGATGTTTGCTTAGTTGGATTGCTGTCAGCTGTATCGCCATATGTTTGCTTTTGTTGTTTTATACTTTTTCCCTAATTTTTTTGGTTTTTTCTATTAGCAAACTTATCTTTTTGTCATAACAATTTCATGGCTGTTGCTCTTGCAACGTACATATGTTTTCTTACCTTTCTTTCGGAGTTTTTCGATCTTTTCTGTTTGCTTGTTTTTGGATTTTTTGGTTTGTTTGTTATGGCTGGACTTTATGGACCTTATAAGCTGTTTGTAAGTACTTAAGTCCGGTTTAATTTTATTGACATTCCTTAGTGAGTTGGGGTGGAGCAAGCGCCTAATTGAATAGATATTATGACTCCTACGATTGCCCATTCGTAAAATAGATGTCCTGTAAACACAAATAAGTGAAGCGCATGAAAAATTGTTGTTTAAGTTATGTATTTGCTTGTGGGAAATTTTTCAAACTATTCATCACTCAATAGCCGCAGTAACTAAAGATTACACTTATTGTTATTTATTGGCAATTAGGAAAATATCTTCCTCGGAGAGTCGAATAGTCGAGAGTTTAATATCATCTAGGAGCATAGAATGACTGACTAGATAGGATAGGAATCATGCCTGCAGGCACTTGCTTCAAGCTGAGCCACCTCTGAGGTACATCAGCAGGCGTCTGCTTGACTTAACTGACGTGATCCAGGACTTGACCTACCCACGGAACCTACCAGTTTACAAATAGGCTACAAAATGCATTCCACGGGAGTCTCTTAAAACTCCCGTCTCCGAATGTCGACATTGATGAGTTCGACGACGATGACCGGCAGTGCTTGCTGAACTGTTACCGTTTTGGACACAATGAGAATTGCTTGAGAAACGTGGCATTGCCGGACTTGCATTTCACAATTTTACAAATTATGCCGAATTCATAGTAAATTTTGTAGGCAATTCAAATTATATTAGATGAAATGGAACGCAAAAAGGAAGTAAGTAAGTACGAGTTAGTAAATGGGACTTATTAGTGGGATCGTTTAATGGAAGGGAATAGTTTTCTAAGAAGCTTATAGTAAATAATATCTATAGCACATTTCATATTGTTTGAACGAAGAATTGTATCTCTTTATCAGCTCTTAGTACATAAATTCGACTATAAACTTCCGAGCTTGTATTATACCTTGGAATCAACGGATATGAAGTAAATTCCCCCAAGTGAATCTGTTTTCTTTACTAAGCTCCGGTTTTGTGTTTGTCAAACGCTCACACTTCACTCCAATTTCTCAATCTTCAATATATTTTCTCTGAAAAAACTGTAATTTCAAATATTAATAAATTATTCTTTCTTTTTTCAGGTAAGTTTCCAATTTCTGCAGTTATCAATTCATTCTAAGTTGTTGGTAAGTAGGAATAAGACTACAGTCAGTACCATATTTATTATGATTTCTTGCGATACCCAAAAATCGGCAACGAAGTTTACACTCGAGTGTTTTTTTATAAACGCTCCCTAAAGGACTATAAACTATGAAATTATGAGCACTTGAGCGCTCACTTCCACTTTCTTCCTGCATAAACTATTCTCAAGTCGTTCGCTCGCCGTGGATGTGCAACTTAGCAATTCAAGCAACTAATGAATATTCATAAACCACAGCACGGTCACTGCGGCGAGGAGACGGGGGATGGTACATGGTACGGCAGCACCACTTCAAAAGAAATTTTGAAGTTTTAAAAAGATTTGCGCTGCATTGAAGCACAACAGCGAAAGTTACAAGGAGCGCAGTTACATGCAGACTGGAGTGAATTAGCATTTTGTGGATTTTTTATTCTAATGGAGCTGCTGCTGAAAAGAAACGAAACGAGCTGCTGTTCTTTAAGTACCGTAACGCTAATTAGCAGCACTTTGCACTTCTTTACATATTCCATTATTTACACTTATGGCTTATGACTTATGTATGTATGTATGTATGTATGTATGTGCATGTGTACGTGTCAACTGAGGAAAGCGCAACCGAAGAAATTCCTATTAACAACAAGCATTTCACTTCTAAAAAACAAAAACAAAAAACGAATTATTCGGCGAGTACACAAAATATTTTCCCCTTAACCCATTCGTCTTGGTTGCGGTGTGCGAAAGTATTTGCAAGGAAAATTAAAACATGTTGCAAGTGGCTCTTGAAATTTTTTTAGGGAATTGAAAAATATTTCATGAAAGATCTTTTTAGCCAAAAAAGTAAAACGAGGTACCAGGCGTTGAAATTGCGGGGTTGATTAACTCGCACTTTCATTAAATTTTTGGTTCTGAAAAGTTCTAATGCTTGAACTAGCACTTATTCTATAATAGTTTTATTCCCTGTCTTACTAAAAAGAAAATTCTGTTATTGTAAATTTTCAAGTGAAACTCAGCACTCAAAATGGTTAAATAACATACAGTTTGCTATAAAAGTGTTTTCACGAGGGGAAAAGGTATGTTTTTGCGTTTTCTTTTGTAAATAAGTTTTCGGTTTATTAATTTATTTTTATTTAAATTTTTTTATTTTTTTTTGTTTTTTATTTTTTTTGTTGTTTTTTATTTTATTTTTTTTTAATTTTTGTTTAATTTTAAATAAGTTTTCGGTTTATTAATTTGTTTTTATTTAAATTTTTTTATTTAATTTTTTTATTTATTTTTTGTTGTTTTTAATTTTTTTTTTTAATTTTTTTTTTTAATTTTTTTTAAATTTTTTTTATTTTTATTTTTTATAATTTTTTTTATTTGAATTTTTTTAATAATTTTTTTTTTTTTAATTCTGTTTTTCGAAATTATTACATATCCAGACTAATATTATAAAGAGGAAAACTTTGTTTGTTTGTTTGTTTGTTTGTAACGAATAGGCTCAAAAACTACTGGACCGATTTTAAAAATTCTTTCACCATTCGAAAACTACATTATCCACGAGTAACATGGATTACATTTTATTTTGGAAAAAAATAGGGTTCCGTAAGATATTTGGATTTTTCGGACACAAACTGAAAAAAATCTTATATATATTGTAATATAAAATAAAGTCAACTTTTTGTGTGTGTTCGCTAACCGGCCGTGTCTGCACCGAATTAAACCAAACTTACACACATTGTTAAGAAGGTATTGAACATGGTTTCCGTATAGTTTGGATACCTATTGGTGGATAGGGTTCGAGATATAGGTCAAAACGTGGACCCAGGTAACCTTCGGATGTGTATGTACAATATGGGTATCAAATTGAAGCTGTGGGTGAATACTTTAGCACGGAGTGTTTTTCATGCCGCTCCGTGACTAGGGTCTCGAGATAGAGACCAAAACGTGGAGCCTAGAATGTGTTTGTACAATATGGATATCAAATTGAAGCTGTTGGTGAATGCCTTAGTACAGAGTATTTTTCATGCCGCTACGTGACTGGGGTCTCGAGATATAGGTCAAAACGTGGACCCGGGTAACCTTTGGTTGTGTATGTACAATATGGGTATCAAATTAAAGCTGTTGATAAGTGCTTTAATACGGGGTAATTTTCATACCTATTGATGACTAGGGTCTCGAAATATATGCCAAAACGTGGACCCGCCGTGTCTTTGCACCGAATTAAACCAAACTTATGCACATTGTTAAGTAAGTATTGAAAATGGGTTTCGTAAAGTTTGGTTGTAATTCGGAGCAGTGGCAACGGGTACAGCGTTCTTTTGAGCCAGCCATAATGTCGCTTACTTTTTTAACGCTTGGGGCGGAACTGAACTGTCAAATTGACAGTGTGAGTTACAATGTGTCAATATTTCTTTCTGATTTGGATGCCATAAGGAAAAAACGTAAGTGCAACATGTAAAAATTGTTTGTGAATTTTTTTGGAGTGGATTTTGGAACAGTGAATAATTTCTTACGAAATTTGAGAATTTAATGTGAAATCCGAGTGAAATTATGTGTTCGTGGAAAAAACAATTTTTTTCGTTCTTTTTTTTTTGAAAAATATAAATGGATAATGGTTTAAAAAGCTCCAATGCTTAATAAAACATATAAATTGAAACGAAAAATTCATGGATGATCAGGAAAAAAGACGATTGTTTATTCATATGCGTTGCTTTGAAATTTAAAAACAATCTTCTTTTTTCCTGATTTTCAATTTATATTTTATATTTACTCAAAAACAAATAGAAAAACAAAAAATATTGTTTATGCCAAAGCGCTTGAATAAAGAATAAAGAAATAAATAATATGAAAACCATATATTTTCTGTTCTAAACCATATCTATTCTATTTTAGTGTGCCCAGCGAAGGGGGCCGGGTTTGCTAGTAGTGTATAAAAACTTCCACATAATACCTCACATGTGAAGAAAGTGTCAACAAAGTATTTTTACAATAACATTTTACAAAGTTATAGCACAAAAAATTTATTAAAAATCTTATTAAGAACTAGACAGCCTAATGAAAGTATTCATGTATGAAATAATGCAGTTTAAATAATGCACGGATGGCGACTGCGCAATGCACCCCATCAGACGCCGAGCAATCAATACCTCCAAAGGGGATAAGCCGTACCGCACTGATGTACGCTTATGAGCTATAGAGCTCTAATGAATAAACCCGTAGCTCCAGTAATATTCACTGAATCCTCATGTCCCCCACTCTCTAAGCAAATAGTTTGTATAATTGCTTTTGGCAGCCCCCATAAATATTTATCCGAAAGTGAATAAAATTTCTTTCAGATGTCCACCATTTCCCAAATGCACCCACTTCCACCCTCGCCTGCTGTTGGGGTACTTTGAATTTCATATCATTCTTCCAATATCGCCCAAATTAATTTTGTTAATTCTGCCACTTTTCCTGCAAATGGGGCCACAAAATATTTATGTAGTTGAGGTCCTTTTTCTTGGCTGGTGTAGGGATCATTTTCCCAAAATTTTATTATACTTCAGAACTTTTTATTTGACATAGTAATCTTAGAGAGTTTCGAGGCCGGCCTGCTGCTCTAAAAACTTGAAAATATTACTGCACTTTTTGTCAAAAGGGAAGCATATATCCACCATGCGGCATCATCAACACCAAAAGTTGAACGTTTAAGCCAAGTCGAAAGTCATAGAAAATAACCACATCACATCTTCTTGCTTTAATTTTATTCCATGACTAAGATGAATATTTTAATCATTCAGACAGGGCCCGTACGAAAAAAAAATTGCATTGGTGTTAGGATAGAATAGGATAAATGCTTGCCCACACGTGGGGCCCACAAATAATCAAATTCGTCCTTTGTGATGTCACGCAGAGGAAATAAAGAGGAAGGTGCTTTGTATTGGAGGATGACGGCCAGCGATGGCCACTTACACTTGTATTAACCGCTTCGAGCTACTGATGAAATTCACTAGGTGCAAGATATTTAAACCGGCTGTAGCTGCAGGTGCAGCAAAAAAGTGAGAGCCCACTTGTCTGAATCTTAGCCTGACAAGAGCAGGGAAGCTGAGTAGCAGGTACTGAGATGATTCCACGTCATCCTCTAGACAGCTTCTGCAGAAAGGACTTGAAGCAGCCCGCGTAGCTAACTAACGGACAAAGCCCGGTAAGGACACCCACAAAATTCGAGAGTTGCGGTTTTGCTGGCCTTAGAAGTTCCCTCGAGGTCCCCCGATCTACCTGTGCCCAGAAGGATATCACGACTTTGCACGTTTGCGCACTAACCAAGCGCACAATGGTGTTGTCATATCTCAAAAATCAACTGAGCTCCGTGAAAAGTTCTGATTTTTGCCTATTTTTACTTTTTACACATTATGTTTAAAAAAAATCATGGAATTCAAATTCTGAAATATCAATGAGAGCAAAGCAAAGGAAGAGGAGGTTCGAGTTCCTAACTAAAGGAGTTATAATAACACTTTGCTGACACCTAGAAATTTATTTGTATTCATTGTTTTATGTCCCATGATACATTATTTTTCATAGCTATGCAGATCCAAATTTTTTAGGTAGATTTACTTAAAAATAATAATAATAATTTCAATAAACCAATAATTTATTCAAAAAAGCAAACTTAAAAATTTATGCTTTCCCCCTGGTGTAAACACTTTCTTGACAAACTGTATTGTATCGCTTGGTTGGCTAGTTGAGCGCAACCTTCCTTTGAAACTGCGAAACTAAAAGTAATTTTCCTGTAACTTCGTGGCATTTTTGAATAATTGCAGCGGAGGTTAAGTGGCCCAGTCAAGCTGCCTTCTTGCATCCTCGCTGCATCCCAGCTTTGAACTTCAGTTCTTACTTGACATTCACGCTTAAGTTTCGTTAAATTTGAAATGCTTGCAGACGGCACAAGTAAATAGTTTTACAAGTTGTTGTTGGAGATGCTCAACGGCTTTGCCTGCACTTGCTTGGCTTTACACTCGAAGATCCTTTTTATCGCGCTGTGCACGTTGCTGTTTTTTATTTATGTAATTTTTTTTTATATAACCCCTGCGTTGCTAGGGCTTACTATAGTTTCTCGCTTGTATCCTTAAACGCTTAGTGTAGTACCACGTTGCCAATTAACTGAGACTGATTTCGCAATATGCTACCACTTTAAGCGGCTTACTTGATGTTGTCTTTTGCATATGCAGCTCCACGTCCTCAATCCTGAATCCTCCAACCGCCTAACCCCCACCAGCTGTCTGATTATAATATTTGGCTCTTGGCAGTAGCTTACATTTTCCGGTAAAGAATTCTACGCATTTGCTGCTGTATTTTCTCACAATTCTCACAAGTAAAACTGTCTTAACCGCATGAGTTGATTGCCTTTAAAATGAAAACTAAGGTCCCTTCCCAAAGTCCTTGTTTTCCTTTTTCTTTTTAAAACGGTCTCTTTCTTAGGAGTTTTACTTAATTTTTTGGCAAACTTTTGCGCCACACTCTTTCTTTGTGTTTGGCTATGAATTATAACAAACATCCTTCGTTGCGTCTTTTTGTCTGCTCCACACATTCGCACGCAGCTCGGGATGCCCTCATAATTGCAAATTCTACGTTGCTACGTTTCGTTTTAAGTGCTTGTTTTGCGGTTGCCGCTCTTGTCGGAGCATTAATGTGCTTTATAATGTTGAAGGCGTGATTTTCATGCAGCAGCACCAGCACCCCTCCGCCAAGCCATAAATGCTTGGGTGTATGTGCAGGCAGTCAAGTACCGCTGCTGTGCTCCTATTCTCTACGGATCAATTTCTGAAATATGCAGAGCCAGTTAAGCATCACTTTTTGCTGGTATTGATGTTGCTGCGCTTATATATGTGTGTGTGTAATACGTATAAGTACTTCCTTGGCTTGGTTACGCTGACTGCGGCGGAGTTGGTTCACCGAAAAGTGCAGCGAACTTGCACTTGTGGCACTTGCGGTTATTATTGTCGATTATTTATGCAGTTTATGGCTTTTGAACAAAAGCTCTGCAGCAAAAGCAAAAACATACACCCATTTTTAACGGTTGTCGTCTTGCCCAACGAAATAGAGTGAGAATGTTCCATTGCAGCTGGCAGTTCGTAAATGATTTCCACAAAAATGATGTGAAAGATTATTTTCGATTCGCTGTGGCATTTAAAGTGGTAAAAAGTTAGTTGAATTATGGGAGTGGTTTTAAGGGGCACTGTTCAGTGCAAGTTTTCTTAAGTCCTTGTTTCATTAAAGTAAAAATTTTAGTAAACTGCAATTTTAATAATAAATTTTTTGCTCTCCCGCTAACTGCAGCCGTTAAAAAAATGTAGTGTGGCCGCTAGAGAGGCTATCTTAAGCTTAATAAGGGACCTGGATTTCGAAGAGGTGCTGTGATGAGTAGAGGGCACAAAGGACCGTAACATCGAAGTGCAAGTTTCAAATCTATCTATCTGTCTGATGGTTTTGGAGATATGGCAAGTTATTCTTTTCTGGAATATTTATTCCCAATGACCTGTTTTTTGTGACGTACAAACACAAAACAAAAGAATCGAAGTTACATAAGAAGTTCAAAATGTCCAGCTTCCGTTTTCAAACAGGCACAACACCTTTGCCTGAGATATTCGAACTCTTTCTAGAGCCCCTGCAGTGGCTCGAATTTGCTGGCATTTTTGATTAATTTGTAACTTCTGCTCTTCAAGTCTATTTACAGGATTACCATAGACTAATATTAAAAAAGAACTAAATCTGGAGGGTTTCAATTAGGCGATGTCGCAGGTCATACTACTGCTTCGCCTGCTTCAACCCATTTATGTTAAAAAAGTCGGTGCAAATGTTCTCTAATGGGAATGGAAAAATGAGTTGAAGCACCGCCATGCTGGAATAATTTATTTTGTCTCCCGTTAAAAGGCATGTCGTCCTTTGAAATGTAAACCATCGAAATTATTTGAAACTATTTTTTGGGATGGTGAATTGAAGGCTTGAGGAACACTTAATGCAAATGTTGCTGGTTGGTGCATCTATTACTCTTGATAGTTCGTGAAAATCGCTTTCTTCGAATTCAACTCAAATAATTTCGCGAATTATCAGCCAGTAAAAGAAAAAAACAAAAAAATGTGTAAGCATCTTCAAAGCGAGTAAATAATAAGCCTTTTTTGCTTCTTTTGGTACAAGCTACTGTCGCGTTAAATATTTTATTTATTTTATTATGTTTTAACGCCCTGCATATATATCTAAATATTTTTGTTTTTATAAATTTTTGACAAACCCTCTAGAATCCATACACTGTGGCCTTCTCAGACATTTATTCCCTGCTTCTTATCTATTACGTATTTTATTCAAACGTTAAGCAATAAATCTCTTGCACAATTGCATAGTGTGTCCACGCTCGTATCTATTTCATGTCATTCTTTAATTTTATCTCATTGGCGATTATTTGATATGGCCATGCACTGTCTCCGGTCTCCTGACTGCTGTCCCTTGTTCAATGAACGACAACTCGCAGGATATTTCGTTCTGCCAATTTATCTTTTATTCTTTTTGATTGTTTCCTCTATCATTTGCTTGTTTTTGTTTTATGTTCAGGTCAATAAAAATTACGCCAATAAATATAAACTCTTTCCTTTCTCTTCTTATTAGAAGCTATCAATTTTCATTTCTCGATTGTTCTCCTGTATCGAATGTCGCATGTCAATAGTTGCAGTTGCTCTACGCGCTGCTCATCTATTCGCTTTATTTAAAGTAAACGATGCAAGTAATTCTACCGTTATTTTGAATGTGGACTAGACAATACCAAAACATCAGCATACTCAGATAGTGCAACATGTCTATTTTTGGTGACGCAAGTTGAGTAATGCAATTGATTGTTGTTTTTGCCCCACAAAAGGCAGTTCAGTTGTACCGCCGAAAGCTTAGAAGCTGAGCTGTAGAATTTCATTTTCACGTTTTAATTTAATGCCTTCTTTAATCACCGTGACAATCCGTTGGCATTTAAGGTTTTTTCATTTTCTCTCTGCTTACCAAACATTTCAAAGCACCGCCTCACCCTAGCCGTTGCTTTTCATAAACTTTACTTTTAATTAATTTGCAACAATGGACCAGACAACAACATTCCATCATCATTTTGCTTTATGTCATAATTAACTTGGCAGCTGCCGTCTCGACTCTGGCTGACGAATTTATTTTGAGCATTTCTTTTTAGTTGTTTTTATTATTCCTCCATTTCATTTCATACTTTTTCTTTTCCTTATTTGGTTTCCTTTTCCATTCTGCACAAAAAAAGCAATAAAATTTACGAGTTCAAGTGCATGCTCGCATCCTTTCCTTCATAGACATTCAGGTTCGCTGGGGAAATGGGCACTTTGTGTCAGACGGTCTGGCCTTGCGTCTCCCTTTCGGTCCGCTTAAAATGCATTCGTAACTTTTATTTTTCAGCTTTAACCTTTTCTCAAAGCAATATTCGAGTGAGGTGGAGTTAGGGTTGCCAAATTGTTTTCACTAAAAATATGCCTTTTAACTCTTTCAGTCAGGTTTTATAGAGGCAAATGATCTAAAAGTGTTAAATTTGTTTTGGCAATATTTTCGGTTTAAAAAGGAGAAAAATCACCTAACCTCCAAGACGACAGCTAGCCGGTAGGACTTCGGGCGAAGACAATGAATTGTTGCTGGTGGCATTTGAAGCAATTGACCGGTCGGCTGTAAATTACGCTACGCCCGTCTGGTCACCTAGTACTAGTGATTCTTAGTGAATAAAGCTTAAGACCTGTCGAAATCCTGCATAACAGCCGCGGGATGCCTTCTGATGTCTCCCCTGCCAAGTAGCACAGTAGAACGCTCAGCAAACAATTCCTGCTAGGGTGTTACCGCAGGAATCTCCACTGTAGACAGTTGCTAGATCCTGATCATTTCTTCTACTACACCGACGAGATCCAGGACCACGGCACTCCCACGACAGTCGGTTCTGCGTTACGGAATGGACTGACCAAGACTCGTCTCCCCAGCATCATTTCACGTACACGTATTGGTAATGTTTATGCTGCTACAACAACAGACATGAAGTGACGGACATCGGCCCAACCACCACCCTTGCAGACGAAGAGCTTCAGCTGCCTCGTCAGATCCGCGTAACTTTAGCTCATTTACAGTCTGGATATTGTAAACTCCTACCCATCCAGAATCGATCCTATTCTAAAAGCCCCCGAACCTTGCACATTTAACCATTAAATATTTAATTTTAACTAAGTGAACTTTCTTCTTCAGCACCGTTTGAACCTTCCTGTTAGTGCAACCACTCGCCGCTAGATGGCTCGAATCTGAATCTAAAATAAGTGATTAGCGTCATTAGCCACAAATCTTGCAACATAAGCTCAGTTCCCATAGCAAAAAAGTGCTAGCAATTTCTAACTGCAAGCTTTCACTATCAATCCATCATCATTTCGTAATAGTTGGCAAGCATTTGCTAGTTGTTGCCTAATTCTGTATATTTTTGCAAATTCATTGCTGTGTCGGCATTATCCTTCGCAATTTTATGGTTTGTTGTCGCAATTTCGCTTCCCCTCTCCTTTGGCTGCTCACTTTTTGTGCTGTTGACTTTGGTTTGTTTTTGTTTTGACTTGTCTTTCTGCTGGTACGTGACTGCGTCAGCTTCAGTTCAGCTTCACCAGCGATTTGTTTGTTTGTCATATACTTACATCTATACTTTTCGATAAATTGCTGGCAACATTTTGGATTTTGTGAATGGCGCGAGTTGGTGGCGACCCGCACAACCGCATTCAGAGCTAAAGTGTTGTTGTGTTGCTGCTTTACTCTGCTGTACCTTTTCTGGCGAAGCGATTTTAGCCGCTTATCTTCGTCGTTTATATTGTGTTTGTGTCATTTCGCTTTCGCTCCTGCTGCGGCGTCGAGCGCGCTCTTCCTGTCGCCAATGAAACAATAGCGCCCGGCAAATGGAAACAGGAATTAAAATTTGCTGTTTATTTTTTATTTTTTTTTCATTGTTGGTTGTCTGGCTCTAGTCTGTTGCTGATGCTACTTTGCGCATAGAATCAGATTTGCTTATAATTTCGTCGACATTTTGGAGTAGTGGTATCGACGCGACAACCAGCCAACACTACCCTGAGTTTGTATTTGCATAGGTCACCCGGTTCCTCGGCGCGGTGAGGGTGGGGTCACTAGCACTGTTGGCCAAAGTAGACATTTAATCGCTGTTGCCAGGTTTTCTGCGCTAAATGTGGAATGGTGGCCCGTAGAGAGAGTGCAGCCAGGGCGTAGTTGAATGCAGCAGAGCTTTGCTCGATTACGGCGCCGATTCTCTCACTACTAAAATTTGCTGATGTTGCCCGTTGGAATGATTGTATCCTACATCTGTATGTGTGTGTGCAAGCATGCTTGTTTACCAATTTCAGTGTAGCTGTCATTTCTGTGACATTTATTTTGGAATTTTTTTTCGTGTGCTTGCAAATGTCGCAATTAAGCAGCTGCCTTTAATCATTTCGCTCGCCAGTCATCCCCTTGTCGAAGAAATAATATTCAAGTGCTGATTTAATGGTGAATTATTGCAGCGATGCAGTGGCAGCGAGCGCTGAAAATAAGTTTCATAAACTCAGTTTAACCAAAAGCAGTTTTTAGTGGATTTGTCACTTAAATTCTCTGCTCACTTCAAGCAAATTTTTTGCGCTACACAATTTTAGTTTTATCCTAAATTAGAAAGCAAGTGTATCAATCCCCTCACCCAAACTCCAAAAATGGCCGCTTGCCAAAAAAGTCAACTATTTTCTATGCTTCTTCTTCGCATGATGCTGCGGCATCTCAACTTACTTTAATATCTTCGCCGTGTTTTTGTGCTGCCATGTGCGTGCATAAATGCATAAAGCAACAACAATCTCAACTGGCAGAAATGTTTTGATAGCAGCAAGCAACAACACTTCTGTGCAACGAGTTCGTAAGTACCGATTTGTGTATTTGGCATGGGCAAATTTGGCTAAAACAAGCAAAGGCGCGACAAATGCTGTTGCCGCAACTATCGTTTGCTGTTGTTTCGGTCGCTTGCAAACTGCGGACACCCAGCAAGCGCAAATAAATATTTCGCATACGTTAATTATATTTGTGGCCGTTAAACATATTTGCGCCTCTCGTAGCCGAATGGGCTGGAGCTCAGGTTGGTAGCATTCCCTAGTGCACGGGTTGGAAACCCCGGCGTGAAACACAAAGTGATCGAACAACATTTTCCTAATAGTGCTTGCCTCTCGGCGGGCAACGGCAAACCTTCGAGTGTATTTCTGCCATGAGAAAGCTCATGAAAATCATCTGCCGTTCAGAGGCGGCATAAAGCCGTAGGTCCCTCCATTTGTGGATAAACATCAAAACGCACAACACAAACAGGAGGTCAAAACGTCCAATAAAGGGACGGATATAATATTTATGACACCTTTTTTCCATTCTAATATAATCGATGAATCGCTTGAGCGACAATTCTAACTTCAGATCGAAATATTTTGAGAAAATAATCTGACTCAAAATTAAGTTTACGTTCCTGGGTTTATTTTGTGTCATTTAAGAATTTAATGATAAGTTATTAGTTAAGAAAAATGGAAAATAAAAAAAATGCTTAAAAAAAATATTAAATTTCGATTCAAATCCTTTAACGTGTTTTTTTGTAACTAAGTTCCGGTTCAAATTTAATTCAACAACCTTTCGATTGATGTGAATTAAATTGCAAAACAGCTCTCCGAAAGCGTAAAAACTCTTACCTTATCAAAAGAATTTTGGCTTGTTGAAAACTTCAATTTTTACTTACTTTGCGAATTTTCAAAAACAACATCAGTACTGACCGATAGAATATTATTTTGCATATGTTTGAATGTAGGTATACTAGTAAAACGTTTTGATATCCACCGCAAATCACTATTTGTGAGAGGAGTGGGTAGAACAAAGTTGACTGAAACTTAGTCCGAATGTTTTTTAATTTTTTTTTTTTTTAATTTAGTGAAGTCAAGTGAAAGCATTATATAAAACACTTAATTGCTGTAGACAAGAATTTATCGAAAGTAAAAAAACAAATTCCTGCACAACAGTGTTTCCTATATGGTAAAATGCACAACACCGTCAGGGGGAAAAATGATAAAAAATCAACGAAAATCAAAAATGAAAATTGTGAGCCACTTTAAGCTGGGGCTTTGCTGTTACCAAAATTTTAACTAAAAATTCTTAAAAAAGGGTGAAAATTTGTTGAGTTTTTATAATGTTAAAAAAGTCTGTAATGTGAATTTATATGGTATTTCTTATACAATGAGCTACACTTTCATAAAAAAATCATAAGCAATAAATAAGCAAAAGAAAAATAGCCGAACTGGTCAAAATGTTGCTGGCTTATTGGGCACAGTTGCGGCAACGAACACCAATCTAGACATACACACACACATACGCATATATTTATTGGCACATGCATGCTTAGGCGCGTACGTCATGCGTGCACGCTCTTAAGCACATATGGATTTTGTTAAGTTTCGTTAGCGGCTGCTTGCTTTTGCTTAGCAAACAGCCCGAAAGGTAAATGCACTTTACGGTGCTGTGGCTGTTGCTGTTGCTGCCGTTGTTGCAGCCGCTGCTGCAGTGCTTGCAATTATTGTTGTTATTGCTTTTGGTTTCGTTGCTGCATTTGACGTTTATTGATCGTTTACAGTGCGCCGCATTGGTTTTCAATTAACCGCCTTGATTTTCATTTCAACTGAAGTGCCTTGTAGCAGCAGGCAGTCGCACAGAGCTGGGCTAAGCGCCAAGGCACCCAAAACCCAACCTAGGCAGCGTGAGTGTATGCGTTTACTTTGCGTTGCGTTATGTGACATTTACGACCACATAACTCACACTCGGTGCGGCTGTTGGGTGGTAAACATTTTTTCAATTTTATAGATTTCTATCGGTGACACGCATTTCCTCTTCAGTACTGAGTAATTTTTAAAATGCAATAACTAAAAATACAAAATACGAAAATAACTGGTTTTCATATTCGCTTCCAGTTTGTTTTATTTCACAGCGATGCACAACCTTAAACTCATTGACTAGCTGAGCGCTACTAAGCGCCAACAACAAATGCCTAGTAGCTCCACCACAACGTATTGGAAAGCTCGCTGGAGTGTCTACAATACCCTTCGAGTTGGCGTAGGTTCAGCAGCACTTGCATAAGTATTGCGATGAGTAATTCTCTGGCTGGTTGTAGTTAGCAGTTTTAGTATTTATTTTCCTTTATTACTTCAAAGCTGTCGTGACACGCAAAACTTTCCACCATTGGTGTATGATTCATTCACAAAGCGTCATGAAAACTAAAGCCTACCAACACACATACATACGTATGTAAGGCTTAAACTGTAATAATTGCATGCTTTATTTAGTATTACTGAAAGCAAATAAATGTTAATAAAAAACAAAAAAAAATAATTAAACAATATACATACATAAATAGAAAATAAAAAGGATACAAATAAATGAAGTAAATAAATAAATGAATAAAAAATTATATATTATATAAAATAACTGTGTGTAACTAAAAGAAAATAAATGTAAGTAAGAAAAACTAAAATAATAAATAAGCAAATAAAAAAAATAGCAATAAATTCATAAATAAAGATAAATACAAATAAATAAATAATAAAAAAAAATATATTACATATAATATTATTGAAAAAGAAGCTAACATAGTAAGCACTGGCAATCCGAATACAGTAGGTTCTGTTTTTATGCGGTAGATACGTTCCGCAAGAAACAGCATAAAGAAAAAACAGCATAAAAAAAGCTACTAGCTCTATAGTAAAACTATAGATACGTTTCAAATGCTAAAACCGCATAAATCTGAAATAATCGCATAAAAAAGGGCACTAGTCCCATATTATTACTATAGATACGTTCCATAGACCGCATGAATCTGAAATAATTAAATAAAATCGCATAAACAAAATATTGTATCTTTGAAAATTATATCTTTATATATCTTCCATACTTGTAGGGTTAGCATTTCTGATGCAATCTGTGATGAGTTTTTGCTTAGCTGGTTTAGAATCTTGTTTATATATACAATTCCCCATAGGTCGACATGCATTTTGTAATTTAAAAAAAAACCGCACTATTTCAAAACCGCATAAAAAAAAGCCGCATAAAAACAGAACCTACTGTATATGATTTTTGAATTTGCCTATTTTCCTTTTGTTACATATTCTTATAGTTAGTCGTTTATAATAAAGCTGTAAAGTAACACACTGCGTTTAATGACAAACAAAAACCCAAAAAAAAAAATAATTTTCAAAAATTAATTAAAAATAAATAAATATATACAAAAAATAAATTTAATAAAACAAAAAAATTTATTATTTCAAAATTTTCAACTAAAAACAAATGTAATAGATTCATTCATTCCAAAACGGATAAAAGTAAATTTACTTTAGAGAGGAAATAGTAAATTATAGCGTAGTTGGAAAATGAAGTAAAATACTAAGCTTAGAAAGAGAAAGCAAATCAATTAGAATTAAATTGAAAAACGCCGCTGGCTTTGTCTCTTCACCGCCGTTTGTCCAGATGCAGACTGATCATTGGAGATATCATAACACGACCTTTGCCAGCGATATCACAAATGAATATGTGTTAGTAAACTGCTACAACAACAACAACTTAATATGTAAAAATAAACCATTTGAGCGCTAAATAATTTTCTCCAATATTAATCTTTATTAACAAATCTAGGAGTTTTCAAATTACTTAAATTTTGTTTAGTATTTCCACTTCTACTTTTTTATTGTTTTGCATTCGCTTACTTCATGCCCGCTTACTCTTCTTTTAATGAAGAGTTTTAATGACTCGGAGCAAATTTCTGTGATTTAACGCAGTTTTGCCGTTTTGCCGCTAAGGTCACTCGTGTGTTGACAAACGATTAACACCTTCAGCGCTTGGCCATGATCGGCCCCTCAGTTCCTTATACTCCATACTCACTTGCTTGAAAAGTCATAAATTGCGAAATATACATGCGCTTCTTCGCGATTCTTTGTTTGTTTTTGTAATACAACAATACTCAAGTACGACTGGTCGACAGTAAATTTAGTGCGAAATAACGAATAGTAAACAGATTTACGAATCACCACCACCAATGTGCGCTCGTATGGAGAAATCTTCTTCTCAATGAATTTATACAAAGTGACTAAGAAGATTTCTTGAATCGCGTATGCTACGCTACTGCATTCTCTTCTTCTTTTTCTTGCCTTTTGATTACTTCATTAATTTTTTATTTCCTCCGTTGTTGAGCTACTGATGGCCGCACCTTGGCCGATGATCGTGGAAATAATAAAGTTTGTTTATGAATATATTACGTACATATGTATGCATGTACATATATGTGTATGTGTGTTCTTTAATCAACACTTTATGGAGACAGTAGAGAAGGCCCGCCCTCCCTCTTGGTTGCTTCAAGTAGACCTTGATGGGCCGATCTCTTTCTTCTTGCTTCAATAGAGGCCGTTCAAAAATTATGATGCACTTAGAATTTGAATGCATTTACTGAAAATATTTGTATGCTGCACTGATAAATATTTTGTGGTATTCATTGCTAAAAGCTACTTGAAAAGTTGTGTTCAGCTGATTGCGGAAATCAGCCAAGTCAGCGCCGGATAAAATTACAAAAAAAAGAAACATATTTTTCCAACTTTTCGGTTTTTCGGTTTCAATTTTTTTCAAAATACACAGAATATATACATACATATACGTACTACATAAACACATACATTCACAGCTATTTTCCGATAGATGGATTAATGTATTTTACTTCCCTCTGACCCTTTTGCATGGAATGTTTGCCCAGTTTCTTAGTTCTCTTTTCTGCAAGCCTTTCATACTTGCATATAATATATATCAGATATATGTATGTATGTATGCATGTATGTCTGTACATATGTCAGTAGTTCACTAGCAACAAACTAGAAAATCCGTTGTAAATCATTAGTTTTGCTTTTTTATTACTCCGCTGATTCTCGACTTGTGCGCGTTCTTGACATTCCTTACTCAGTTCGTGTTATTGCACTCCCAGCAGCAATCGAACTATACATGGCTCCCCACTTGTGTATGTATGTGTGTATGTGAGTACGAGTAGATATTAGCTTTTCACATTGTGCCTTGTTCATTGCCTCAATTTGTATATGTATATGCATGTGTGCGTATGTGTGTGTGTACAATTGCATTTTGCTGCTGCTCGCCTCTTTTTTGCTGCATTCGCGTGTTGCATATTCCAAAGCGCCCCGGCATTCGCAACGACAGTGAAATCTACTGTGCAACGTTATGTGTTGTTGTAATGCCTTCTTGCTGCATTTGCTTCTCTATTTTAATGCATTTGTCCTTGGCTGAGTGCATTGCCGGTGTGCGAGGTAAAACAGCCAACCAACCGGCCGATCAACTGACTGCTCGATGCATTGGTGGACTGGCCGGTCGGCCGACGAAGCAACTGGCCAGCCGAGTGAACAGCTGGCTGCCGGACTGACTGGTTGCCTGACTGCCTGGTCATTTGCTGATCTCTAGTATAAATCGCTTTTGTCTGCCTATGTCTGTCTATTTGTTTGCCTAGTGAATTTACCAGCCGTTTTGCTTAGTTGAATGTTCTAGCCGACTGGCTGACTAACTGAGGCACTGCCGGTAGCCAGCTCGGATTGCAACTTGAAACGATCGTTTTATTATTTTTATTTTATTTTTTGTTAGTTCTGTTTGCAGCTACTTTAATCGCTCGCTACGGTTATAAAGCGCGCAAGTTTGTTTATGTGCTATTATTATTTATTGTTGTTTCGTTTGCTGATAGTAAAATTAGTTGCGCCTATTTTATTGCTGCTGTTTTTTGTTTTCATTTCTGTTCACTTCACTTCATTTTATTTTATTGTTTAAGTAATTGAAGTGAAGTGACGTGTTGATTGCCTCTGGGTTGCTTGGTGCCCAACTACTGTTGGCAGTGTGAAAGGTCAGTAAAGATCAGATATCAGATGCCGATCGTGGCAGCGTTTAGTACGGAGTGACCGACCAGATATCTTTTGTTGCCAACAGTTGTTATAATTGCTATTGTTTTATTGAGGTCCGTTGTGGGTAGTATTGTTTCAAGTAAGTTATCTGTTTTTGAGTAAATTTATATGAGAATACCTAAGCGCAATTAATCAAAACTAAAATAGTTTAATCATTAAAAGACTGTTAAAATCGTCAAATAATTTGCAATTCTTCTTAACGACTCCCGTTGTTTTTCGCCATCCATTCCACAACAAGTATGACCTCAAAAATTCTCAACCGCAAATAAATGAACTGCGCTTATAGCTTTGAGCTCATGAGCTGTGTCATGTTGGAGATAAGATTTTGTGCTCACAGTCCAAAAAAAAAAGACAAATCGACCTTGTCCAAAAAGTTTCGAAAAATAAAAAAAAATATGCAATATATTTTAAAGACGATCGGCCTAACCACTTCAACGATCTTTAACTCACATCCCAGCAATCTATGACTACGATGGTGGTTTGAAAAGTCCGTGCAAAACTACTTAATTATTTGCGGTAAACCATTTCCATTTTTCGACCTAATCTCCATTTAGGCTACACACTTCGTCTAACGCTGTTCTACTTTATTGATCCCTTACGAAAAATAGTATTTGCCCAAATAAAAAAAATGAGAACTAGCCATTCGTTTCTGCAATCACTTCCTCGTTTCAATAAAAGCTTTTTCCCCCTAACCATTTCTTCAAATTGGGGAACAAATAGGTTATAAGGGAGCAAGTCTGCAGAATAGGGAGATGTGAAATGAGTTTGCACCCTATTTTCTATTAATTTGCGATCACAACTGCTGCCGCACTAGCCGTAAGGGGGAAAAAATCACTCGATTTTCTCGATTCAGACGAATGACAAACATAGACCGAAATACCCCGATCCGGCTGAATCTGGCTGTGTGTTCTTCCAAGAGAACCTTAATTACAACCCAATTTATCATATCATATAAAAACTCAAATAAAAAAAAAAATTAATATTTAATTAGCAAATAAATTTGTGTCAGATTCTTTATGCAAACTTCTCAAATAAAAAACAAATTGACATAAAATAGAAAGGCATTTAAATTAAATAGACAAAAAAAAAATAAAGATGACGAACAAAATTTATCCAGAGTAAATTTAAACAAGTTCCTTAATAATACAAATTTTGCTTTCTCAGCGACCTTTGAGTTGTATTTTGTTCTAATGGGGCAGCAGCAGCAGCAATAACTGCTGCCTTCTTAAACTACGAGCAATTGGTAGGTCGTCCTTCTTTTTTGCTGAACAAAGCCAATCTGCAATCAAAACCCGACTACAAACTAATAAAAGACGTTTTGGAGCTAGGTTTTTCTCCATTCTCCTCAAACGGCATTTTTCAGAAACAAAATTAAAACACTTTCAGCTGTCAAATACTAATTGTGTAAGGCAAAATGTGCATATGTGTGAGAACACCAAACTCCATGACGCAGTTTAAAGCTAATTGCCTCAGCTGATTGGTCTGCTCGAACAACCACAAAACATAAATAAGTAGGGGGAGTGATAGGAGCGTCAGGGCTCACGAGTTCCATAGTTATAGCGTCATAATCACGCCTAAAACAAAGGATCTATTAATTGGTAGTGTACCCCTTTTTATCATTTAAATCCACAATCTTTGTAATATATGTGTTGGTGTGGTGTGAGGGTGATTATTTGCTTCCACGCCTATCAAAATCAGTAGGGCCCAAGTATCTTGGCAAATACGGAGTACGCACCCGCCCCTTCAGCTCCGCGCAAGTAAATAATTGCGATTGCAGACTTGTAATTAAGCGAAAAAATAAATGATTGGGCGTAGAGAGGATGTAGAGGGAATGATAAGCGGAAGAGCGAAAGCGCGAAGTGACAAAAATAAACATTGTTGTGTATTTACAATTTATTTATTTGTATTTGTACTTTTTTTCTGTCTTTTTTTTAGTTGGACAGCTGATAAAACAGACATGCACACGCTTCCACACATACATACAAACATACGTACGGCGCAGCCAACACTCCGATTACTCAGGCACTTGGGCACTTGAGCTCATGCATATGTAAACACTCGATGCTTGAAAGTGAACGCTTGCTTCGCCGATTGCGCGAGCTTGCCTCGATTGCGATTCATTAGCTGGCATTGCATGCAGGTCAACGCGGCCAATCAGCTGTGCAATAAAAGTGATAAATAAAGAAATCTCCGCGCACAGAATTGCAGTATTGATTCTTTTGCGAAAGTTATGAGCGCAGATACTTTTTGCAGTACAAGTTTTTCAAATTTTTAGTCAGCTTCAGAGTTTAAACGCCTTTTTAATGCTTTACTTCACTGAATTTAGGTTTAGTGCCTTTTTTTTCAAAATTACAGCTGATTGATCGTCAGTATTTGAGTGTTTCCAAACAGCAACACTTCTGCTGTTTATAATTTAGTTTTTGAAACTACAATACCAATTTTCCTCAGATTGTCTCCCATAATGCCTCGCTATCACCCACCCCACCAGCTTCATGCAACTGATCGTCAAGCGTGCTGTTAAGTGCTTACGTACTTACGCACTAACTCAGCTTGCATATTTGTTTTAATTCAGTGGGTTCTGTGAGTTCAGCCATTGGCCCCACCGACCCGTATAAATATGTACATACGTACATATATACTCGCTTCGAAGGCACAAAGCTTCTCTTTGTTTGCACGGGTAATTCATACTTTTACGCTTTCCCTCAACGTCGTTTACAAAAATAAAAGTAAATACGCGTAAAAAAACATGAAAAAATTGGAAACAAATAAATAAATATAGCCGGCCAATGAAACACTCACTTTTTGTTTTTGTAAAATAAGTGATACTTTGCGGTTTCTTCGTTTTTAAATCGTTTTTTTTTTTAATTTATGTAACTTAAAGATTTATTCCGCTTTGCTTGAGTGGTTCTTGCAATCTTTGAAGGCAATTCTCGGAATATGACGATGGCATTGTATTAAATGACGACATGACTATACAAATATAAACCAATGCATGTAGGTATGGATGTGGAGCAGTACTTAAGCGTGCACACAGGGTCTCTCAAGTTCGAGTTTATTGTTAAGCAATGTTTCGTTTCCAGCTATCACAGTTATATTGTGTAAAATGTTCCTAAATTTCTTAGAAGTAGTTTCAAAAGTAATTTAATTTTGTTTTTTTTTTTGCATTTCATTTTCCGCATTGAAGAGAGCTAACAAATTATTTAATAATTTTTTTTCGATTATTTTTTAAATTACACTAAGGAACCGTAAATGGAATTGAAGTAAAAAATATATGTATCATTTCCATTCAATGGAGTTGGAGAGCATTGATTGAGCAAATTTCTTTCAAAGTACTTGAAAAAAAATAGCACATAAATAATTTCGGTTACAAATTCCTTCAGAAGAAACAAATTTGAAGAAATTGAAGAAAGAACTTTCTTTTTTTCAAATTACTTTAAGGAATTGAAAAGTAATTAATTTCTTGAAATTTTTAATTGATGCCACCCAGCCATCGAAATAATCAGTTTAGTGCAAAAGAATTTTGCCGTCGAGATCGCCCATTTTAACACTCCTCCTTGTTGTTCCTCCTTGGAGCTATAGGAAATAACAATAATCTAAAATCTACAGTTCTGAATTTTAGACTCTTTGCTAGGCAAAATATGTCGATGAACAGATAGTCCATTTCCATCGAAAACATGACTTTAATTTGAAAATCGAACCTTAACACCTTCCGGTAAAATGACGAGTCCAGTTCGTCATTGGTTTTTCATGACATATCGCACAATGACGAGCTACACTGAATATGATAATTAATTTAGTTTCAAAATTTCTAGTGTACTGAATTTGGCAACACCTTTTTTACTTGTGGAAATATCACAGATGCCTACCACATAGTGTTTACCGTTAAAATTTGTTGGTACAAGTCTCGGGCGAATTGTTGTTAGTGTTAATAAAATTGTTATTTCATGCACTCTTTTATTATTAAATCATACCGGAATGATGGATGACTAATTTTGCGCCACCTTGTGCCTAAATACTAAATATGGATATTCTTACACAAAAGGAGTGGATTTTGTATTGAGTTATATTTTTAAAACGGTTTTGCGATGCTTTACTGTAATTGCAGTTTTGAGTAAATTTTTATTAAAACTTCGCTCCATTTTTCGCTATGAGTTGCATGTAAGTCCCAACATCTATTACGTGTTTCTATCATAAATGTAAATATATAATAAACTACCATTTCCCAGTGGGCTTCGCACCACCATACATAAAATTTTTTTTTTATATCGCAAGAAATTTTTCATACTTAGTTTTCTTTATAGAACTCGTAAAATGTTTAAACAGTTGAATTAGTTGATTTTTTTCATTCAACATGCTTTCTAAAGATGTCACAATAGCCTTTTCTGTACTTTTTTAAAATTTGATTGTGGTGGTCACTATATACAGGTAAGGTGAAAGAGCCGATAAAAACTTGTAATTAAACTTTGATTCTTTAATCTCCATTTCAATTTTTTACGCTAAATAAATTATGCTAAAATAAATAAAGTTAAAAATGTTTTTCCAGTTCCTTGAATGCTCCAGTTTTTATTATATTTTCGTCCAAAATTAATATTAACATAATACACTTACAACCACAACAGTACAACAGAAACGCTCATAAGCGGCTGTGTATTTGTTGTTGTTTTTCCCATACAGGCATTTCGTATGAGAGGAAACCATTACTCACATAAAATGTCATAACTGAGGAACGGCTGCGCCGATTTCAATCAAACTTCACACAAACCACCTCCTCAAAGATAGAAAAGAGCTCTGAAATTTTTGTGTTAATCGGTACGGCGGTTCTGGAGTTATAAGATTACCAAGGAAATGTAACTTATTTTTATATATATAGATTTTTCATCCATTTTAAACTAAATGTAATGAAAAAAGGAAAAAATGTAGAGGGAAACTATTTGATTTTTTTTTTCAATATTTTTGTGGCAAATCTTTTCCGAGAAATAAAAAAGAAAGTGTGTGGTAGTTCACGGAACCCGCACGATTGAAGTGAAACTTCCTTTATCAACAAATCAATAATTTAACTATTATTTCAATATAATGCATGCAGAAGTCATGGAAAGCATGGAATGGAATTTTATTAAACAGAATTATTTATTTATTTTAATATAAAAAGAAATGAATTTATTGTACTCAATTACATTTGGTTCTCGGCATTGTCATTATCATTATTGGATTCGTTTTCCAAAAATGAAACAAGGGCTTTATGGTAACTGAAATACGTAAAAAATGATCTACATTCTAATCTATCAAGGTATCGATGAAATACTGCATCAATGGTAGTTCCGCATCTTGTTGTTGGTACTACAAATTATCACTTATCGTACAACCGGAGGATTCCCTGTCACGGTGTTCAACAGTAGCTCTTAATTTTTTACGCTCCAAATACTCACGTTGCCGTTCAGCACCTGTTTTCGGTTTCCGTTTTTGTTGATTTGATGCCATATTTAACAGAAATCAATCAACAAAACAAAATATGTTTGTAAGATTTGCTCAAAACTACACACACACTCTATGACGCGTCTCGCGTTACTAATAATATTGTGTTTGGGATAACTGTCAACTGTTTCCACCGAAATGCGTTCGCAAAGTGTATGGTCTTTGGTATGGTAAACAGATTTATGATACATTATTTTGCGGCGACAGCACAGCGCGATAGCCCAGCGGCTAGCAATGTGGGCTTCCGATCCGAAATCCTTGGTTCGAATCACAAGAAAATTGTTTTTTTTTTTTTTATACATTTATTTCATTTTGTTTTATGATATGTTTATGAGCAGATTTTTTTCATGGCAGAAATACACTCGGAGGTTTGCCATTGCCTGCCGAGGGGCGACCGCTATTAGAAAAATGTTTTCATTAATTTTGCTTTCACCGAGATTCGAACCAACGACCTCTCTGTGAATTCCGAATGGTGATCACGCACCAACCCACTCGGCTACGGCGGCCGTCAATCAAATGTCATATTTACAAATTACATTCGATAAGAATGCAATAATAAACGACCGCATTACATTCACGACGACACGCCACGCCAGTCTTTTAACAGATGGCGCTGGCATAGCGTGAGTTTTACGTAGTTTAGCGTAGTTTTACTCCTCACAGCGTTTCATCCACGCCACGCTTTTAACAGATGGCGCTGGCGTAGCGTCACATATCGATGAAACGCTATGGTTTTACTCCTCACAGCGTTTCATCCTTCGAGACAAAAGAAGTTTCACTTCAAAAATTAGCAAATGCTCGGCTAAAGTTCGATCTTTATTGCGTTTTTCTGTTTTTTTATTTTTTGTTTTTTCAAAACCGAACTTGCAGGCTAACATTGCCGAAACTGAACTTCTGTCGTTCGCTGAGAAACAATGTTTTTTCGTCATTTCGGCGTTCCATGCCCAAAAATCCTGAGTTGTTGCCTAAACATCCCAATATGGATGGATGAAGGCGATAAGGAAAATCCGCTATGGCTTAGTTTTATTTATTACTAGCTCTAACGCGCGGTCCCGCTCGCATAGCAGTAGTTTTGAGGGATTTAGGATATGTATATAAAAGAATTACAAAGAATAATTTCATAGAAAATAATTTTTTATTACAATAATAACCATAATATTACAATACCCGGCATCCGTTACTATGCCTCGTTGAATAAAATCAAAACAATCAATCAGAAAAATATCAAGCAAAATTATTTTTATTAATTTTCTATCTCAAACCGTTTTTGAACTTTGCATTTGGGTCATAGTTGAACAGCTTATGCGGATTATGAAGTCTGGAGTGTGCTATAAATAGTGGAAAATAGGAAAAACTAAGATTTTTTAGATTAAATTTAAGCAAATATTCGATTATTAGTGACGAATGAGAGTGGTGGCGCGGCCTGGGGGCTGTGGGAAGGGAGTTCCATCATAAAAACATGCCTATAACCTTCATTGGGTGAAAATATGAATGTATAAAAATGTTTACGTCATTTGGTGTTGTCGTTTCGTAGTGATGCGCGGACAACGTACAGACATTCACCTTTACAGTATAGATTTTTTTAGGCAAGGGCGATTGGCTCGCTGAACGATTTGTTTGCTCATTTTTTTCTCTCCAATTCAACCACCTCTTACACTTCAGGGTTGCGTCTGTTAATCTCTAAAGCGCAAGTTGGCAGTTTTGTCGGTTTGCGGTTTTTTAAAAAAACCGCAAGCGCAACGAGGTTCGCAAAAATCTAGAAACGAGGAATGAGTATATGAATGTATGCATGTGTGTATATGTATGCACTGACTGACATATCGCTATCGGACTGTGCCTATTACTCGCACGAAACCTAAAATGTGCTTCACTTTCGTGAGCTGCTGTCAAACTGTATACTTTCACGTACGCCAGCCAAAGAACGTCGCTTACTCGCATAACTCAGAAAGTACAAAAGCAGTTATAAAAACTGAAATTACATCATGCAATTATCAGACACCCACTGACGATCGCCGTTGACACCGCAACCACAACCGCCACCCCACCACTGCGCCGCTACTTCTGACTGCGAGACTGCGAGCTGTGTACTTAATTTAATTTTAAATGTGTTTTATTTTCTTTATATAAAACAATAGTTCGATCGCTTTGCATATTTTGCAAATATGGAAATTTATTTATTAAAATGCATTTTTTATACAGTTGTTTATGTTTTTGCTGCATTTTTATGGCGGGCATTTGTTCCGCTTTTGTGTGTGTATTTTTCGTTACTTAAAAGTGTTGGTATGTTCGCACGTATGGATGTATGCATGCATGTGCATGAATCGGTGTATGTGTGTGTACTTGACAGAAAGTTATACAATGCAGTGCCTTTATAACGGGTATATTTATTTCATTTTATGACTGCTGTTGGCGAAAACTTGTTTCAACATTTGATTGTCGCTTACTTAATTATTCATTTATTTATTTCATTTCCTCGTGCTTAGATCCCACGCACACATTTGTATGTCTGTGCAGTTCAAATGAATTTTTTTTTTTGTTTTTGGAATTTCATTGTTTTTTTAATTTTTCAATTTGTATTCACCCTTTTCCTATTTACTTTATAATTTTTCTGTTTTAGTTCTCTTTTGTATTAAATGATTCTAACCTGGTAATATTTTCATTAGCATTGCTTTCAAATTATCCATTCTAATTTTTATATAGTTTTTAGATATAAAAATTATTTTTCTAGAAAATTCGTGTTCGGTATTAGTAGCCGAAATAAAAATAGCCGCCGCGACAAACATGTCGGCCTGTTCGTTTGCCCTAGAAAGGTAAACCGCTTAGAAGTTGCGTTATGAGTAAACCTCTTAAATTTTACAACTCCTCCGGTTTTGTATCTGATTTAGAAACCTATAATCGCTTTTATATTTCCAAGTATGCAATTTTATTAATTTTATTATATAAGTCCATTTCTCTTTTGATTATTTGCTTTGAAAAGAGTTGGAAATTCTCAGTGCAGTTATTCCGAAGTCTAGCACGATTTTCAGACTAATTGAAAACATTTACGAGGTTCGTCTTTCTAATTTGCAAGGTACTTTCTACGTTGATTCGCCGACGATAAGAAATTGCAACTAATATCGGTTGATGACGGTTCTTCTTGGCGAGCTTTTTTTTTAATTTCAATATCGGCATAATTGCTGTTCAAAAAGTACCGGGACATTGTAAAAATTTAAGAGTTGAACTGCTGCTGTTTGCATCCAGCACCGTTTTTGGGTTGACCTATTTAGTGTTTGCAAAAACAGCTTTGCACTGCTGTCCTTAAAGCAATTTTTTTATTGGCAAAATGCACCTGAAATCATCTTTGCCGGCTACGAGGCATGTGCAATCATCTCAGACGAGCCGCAACCTAAAATCTACGACAAATTCTATCCACAATCCAGGATAAGTTTATCGTTTTCATTGAGTGACGTGGCATGGACCATCCGCAAGATTCGCATGCAAATCCTAGTTTCACGGCACCAGTGACCACTTCGCAGACAACGTTCCGAGGTGACGGGGAGAGTAGAGGAGAATTGCAGAATCTATTTTGGAAAAGTTTTATGTAAGTGTGTTGGTTGAGAACAGATTTACTATGGATACCAATAAATTAGTGCAGCGTTTTTGTTTTGCTGACAAATTCAGGTTGATTTTTGAACAGAAGTTGCACATGTGGGCGAAAAATGAATGCGATGTTTGAGTAAAGCTTGTCCGCAAATGATTTAAAACTGTTTTGGGGTCGATCTTTAGCTCCTGCGCGACGCTACGACTACTAACATGCCAATTAACTTCGATTATTTCTATGAAATTATTAACATTTTCTTTAACATCAAAAATACCTGAACGGAATCGACGAAACTAAAATTGCACGAAATGGTTACAGTATCGGCACCATAAACACCATTCGCAATTTCAACGCTCCTTTATCAAAGAAAAACTGCAAAATGTACCGAATTTTCTCTTGGTTGACTTCCATTGTTAACATCCAGTAACCCACAACTGAGCAATCAAAAAACAGCAAAAGAAAAGTAAGAGAAAATAATTGATTTCTTTTTCCCAAACCAAATATATGAAATACTTGTTAATTTTGTTATAATTTTTTTGATGCTAGTCCCTTTTTAAAAATAGTCTCACGCTGCTCCGTCGGAACAAATGTAAATAATAGAAAAAAATGGAAAAGAAATAAAATATCAAGAGTTTCGATTACCGCGTTCTTACTGTGTTTGCATTGCAGTACAGACCGAGCGTAATGCAACAAATAATAATTTCTTTAGAACATAGCTTTAGAACTCTTCACATTTTAGTAAAGCAAAAACCTAACGAGAAATGGAGGAGAAAATAAAAATAAATAAAAAAAACCCAATTCTACTTTTTCAAGAGCTGCCTCTAAGTTTATTTGAGGCGTAACTAATTGGCTGAATGGAAAAGTGATCGACGAGTGCAAAGCACAGCTGCCTGAACGTCTGAATAACTCGTAAATAACTTTCATCCCCACTCAACAGCTGACAGTGAGTGAATTCGGAATACTCGTTTTGCGAAATAATCGTGATGTAAGCGCGCAGTTCAGAGAATCAGCAGTTCCTGCCCTCTGCTTCCCCATCTTCACTGTTCTGGATTGCAACTTGAGTTTTTCATCCCCGCTGTCGTGTAGGCGTTCAAGCTGTTCTCCATTTTTCCTTGCCCCATTCGCTTTTATTGATTGCAAAGGAAATGTTGCTCGCAAATTACCTTTTCTGATTGCCGTTACGCCATTAATGATCGCGCTCGAATCAATTACAATGCCACTACCCAACCCACCCATAGCAGATTAGTTGTAAATTATTGATTAGATTGGGAATATCAATTTTTTATCTACTTGTACTTTCAGTTTTGTTGGTGATTGATTGTTTACATACGTACATATGTGATGAAAAGTTCTTAAGATTCCAAATCTAGAGTAGGCTGATTATTTTTCGTTATTCGGTTTTCCGTTTTCATTCAGAAGCCACCCACGCTTAGATTGTATTGAATTTCGGGCACGCTAAGAGTTCAACAACATTTCAGCGCCAAAACAAAAACAATTAAATAATCTTTCAACGCAATGCGCACTGATTAATTCTGCAGAAAACTCAACAAAAAATCATTCTTCTCGGTCGGCATTATTCATTACATAGATGAACATTAACTTCAGGCTCCCAATGCCTATGCATTTGTGTATGTAACATCATTATCGCCTGGCGAGCACGTTGAGGTAGATCAGTGCTGGTCGGCATCTATTTCGTTTCATTCCTCAAACAACAAAACAAATCATGAAATTCGCCTAAGCGTGCCGCATGCAACGAGGGTACAGCAAAAACAAAAACGAAAACATGTAATAGGGTACGTATACCTCTAGGAAACAAGCCAACGTGATCGTGGCAAACGTCAGCCGTCGTCCGGTGTTGGCGTGTTTGCTTTTAGCTTTTGGTTGCTTTGTTGTTTCTTGTCTGATCTCATGATTTTTGATTACATTTTATTTGCATTTTTTCTAAACTTTTTATATTCCCTCTTTGTACATTTTTCTGTAATAGTTGTAGGTAGGTTAGGGTAAAAATAGCGCAAATAAACATTTGGGCGAAAATTGCAGGGGCAAGCCTAGTAGGAAAAATATGCTGTTGATCTCTGTGATTACCCAATAGAAAACTGCACTGGTTCCGAAATACATTGGGAACTTATGAGGTAATATTACAAGTTCGCTGTCCTTATCTTTTCTACAAAAGTAGCAGTCAATCAGAAATTAGTGCTCTATTTTAATAATCGTGACCTAAGAAATATAGAAGATATTTAGGTAAACAGGGATTTTCTTATTATCATATCTATATGTTTTCTCCATTTCTACCCTGTTCTACTACAGCTAGGCACGCCTTGTGAAGTACCCTTTAGTTTTTTGTCATTTATATGTAAGCTGTATGAAAATATGTGGACCAGAGGTTTTCAAAAACCACAAACAGATTTTTTAATGTTTTCTGCGTTTACTTCGGACAGGAGTTCTTCTATTGTGGAGGTTGGTGCTGATTGCCTTATTGAATGCAATGCTTCACAATTTTTAACGATGAGTTTGATAGAAAGTATCTCTTCGTTGCAGAATTGACAAACGTGGTTTTGTGGATTGTTGCTGTGAAAGAGGTTGCTGTGGGTCGGGCGTGTATGTCCAAGACGAAAACGGGTATATATAATCGTGTTTCGCTTTGTGGTTGTTGCTGGGAAGATTGGAGGGATGAAGCTTGGATGAATGTATTTATAATAATGGTTTATGTTTTGCCATCGTTGTGACATTTGTTGTTGATTTGCTGTATGTTGTGTGTAACGGCGATTTGGTGCCAAGATTTACTGCTGCGTCTGCTAGTGTGTTTCCACGTATTCCAATATGGCTAGGGATCCAAAACAATGGCTTATACATAGATGGCAGTTGCTTCGGCTGTGAAAACGGATGCATAATATGGTAATAAGGCGGAAGAGAGTGTTGCATTCTCGTTAACAACGCTGAAGACGAGTACATCTTCATATTTGGAGCCGTCAGTATATAGTGTGGACCAATTATGGTAATTGTTGCGTATGCGTTGAAAGTTTTGCAGAAATAAGGATACCGGAGTTTTTTCTTTTTTATATTGTGTTAACTGCAGTAGAATGCTGTTCGTCGGTAATGCCCATGGAGGATTTTTTTATGTTGGTGGTGATCTTGTTTTCCAACTTCATGCCAAGGTGTTTCGCTGTCTCTATTAGCCTTTCTATTGCTGGTTTTTTACGTGATTTTCGTTTTCGTTTCAGCCTGTTTTTTATTATCGATTTTAAGGCAGTGTCATCATTTTGTGTTAGTTTGATTGCCGTTCGTCAGGATATGTTACTGATTCTATCTTTGATTAGCGGGAATCCCGCTTCGGCGAGAATGTTGAGGGTGGGAGCGGTGCGAAAAGCGCCTAACGCCAGACGAATCGCAGAATGGTAGATGAAATTTTTGAAAGATTTGTTTGTGATGTAGCGCCGTATAGAGATAATCCATTTTTAATTTCTCGGAATTTCAAAAATCATAAATCAGACACGAGCTGAGGTTTTCCTACAGGGCACTTTGAATTTACAAGCATGCACAATTGAATTTGCACTGCGAAGTATTTTATTATATTTCGCATTACCGTTTCAACTGCTTTTGCTCGGAAATGCGCCGTAAATTTCTCAAATAAAACAGTTTTGCAGCCACTTCTTTCCAGGTTCCAACACCTTCGGCACAGTGTGTTGCGTAGTCGCCAATACACCTAAGCCCAACAACAAAAGCCCCATTCGTATTTCAAACATCCACCGTCGCCGCACAAATTTTGTAATGAAACTAAAAACACTTTCCATTTCATCATTGGTAGCCGGTTCGTTTATTTCTTGGCTACCGTCTGCTAAGTTGGGTTAGGTTCGGTTGAGTTGTATGACTGCATATGCACAAGCAGTCGTCATATTGCTACAACAACACTAATTACAAAGCAAAAAATAAATAAATGCAAGTGTTTTGCAAGAAATTACATGCGATTACCCAGTGAGGTTTGCTGTTTGCTCACTTTGCCAACACTTGGGTCGCGGAATGTACGCTAGTGTGTGTGTGTGTGTGTGTGTGTGTGTAGAGAAATGTTGCAAATGTACATCTGATCACTTATGCACATACTCGCATACACCAACAATTGTAAATCAAGGTGCGAAATTACTGGCAATGGCGCTGCTACTGAGGACAAGTAAATTTTCTTCTGGGATTTCACATTTTAGAGTAATTTATACCGTTTACTTATGCTGCACCGAATTGCGGTTTAAACGGAAATTTTTTCACAAGCAATTTTTCGGACTTTGCCTTAACGATGTGACAGCTCTAGCCTGACACATTTCGAACACACCTTTTGAAAAACACCGCCAATTGTGTGTATGTAGATTCAAATTGAGTTTAGTGTCCGAGTGATGACGGGAAAAATATTGCCCGGAATACATTTCCGAACTATCCGGTGCTCGCTGTTATCGAGGCAGTACTGTACGTGTAATTTCCCATCAACTTTACACTTGTAAAATTCATACATTTCACAATTAGTCAATCACATCTAATCTCATACTCACTACGGCTCAGATCTTATTTGGCGCCACAGCTGACCTCCAGGCGACCACCACCCGAATCGGGGAAGGTCTTGCGAAAATCCTCAGCTTTCCCACGAATTTGCTTAGCTTCAGCTATTTCGGTCAATTCGGTCATGATTTTATTTATTTTCCGATGATCTACCCAGTGCTCTGTTATTATGCGACTTATGCGCCAATATTTATGTATGTGTGTACGTATGCATCTAGTAAGTATACTGAATGTTTATATCTTTTTTGGGATATTTGTTTTTGTAGTATTTTGTGGGTTTATTAATGTGCAATTAATTGGCATGCAAAGGTGGTACGTGCCGAAAATTTCTGTGTGGCAGGCATAGAAATGATTCGGGTAGCGAAGTGGAATATCCGTTTCGTTTTTGATTTTGTTCAGAATGTATACGACAGCGCCACCCAATGGGTGAAGTAAATCGAGAAAGTGTTCAAAAGCCAAGCGTCAGAAAACAAAAATTACATCTAAAATTTAAAAGCCGATGGTGTGTCGGTGTCGGTAGATCATTATCGGCGCAACAAATAAGCGCAAAAAGTGCGTTCACAGACTACAAATGGCAAAAATGTTCACCTACTGATACACATCCTGAATTTATATTACACACATACGCACATACATCGCTCGTTCCACCGTCTTTCGGGCATTGATAAAAACGCGCGATAACACAGAAACCATTCGACAATACCTGACGATCAGCAGACAAGAAAATATATACACGTTTAAAAAAAATAGAAACCAAAAACGCCAAATTAATAATCATAAATACTGAAACAAAAAATAGTAAAGTAAGGCAAAACACGTCGCTCAAACGGCACTCCCAAAAATATGTCAAAGATCAACAGGCAACTCTCAATGGCAGCACTGAGACGCAGTTTGAAATGAAATATATGTAAATATGTAACTGCACACGTACTCGTATGTATTCCAAATGAAACACTTGTTGAAAAAATTTTCGTTTGCAAAAAGCAAATCGCAATTATGAATATGAAAATAAAACAGCTCTTAATAGCTCCACTGGGCAGCTGGCCCGCCAGACACGACTGTCATAAGAATAACAATTAAAAATTATACGAAAACAATTTAAAATTGACTCCTACAAACAACAACAAATTTATATTTTATGAAGTGGGTGGCGGCCTCTTCCGAAAGCAAATCGAGCGCTGAATTCAAGCAAGCGTTGAGCTACACTTGCGTGCGAAAGTCGTGTGGATGAAAATGGAGGATTTTAGGCATGGAGTTATTCGATTTATTTCTTCTTTTCATACTGCTTTATTTACGTCATTCCCTATTTTGGACTCGGCCGGCTTTGCTTTTCGCATGAGATCAAACAAATCTTCCTCACTCAGCACACTATACAGCGCTAGTTCACTGGGGTGGCAGGCCTTGCTCGGAAGAAAACGCGAGTCATTCCGGTACGTGAAACCAGCTACCTTGGGAATCCCTAATCGATCTCGACATACTCAATATATGTCCGGAATGTGAAGGTACCCCGCACGATACTAACCACTTATTCATTTGGCCTTTTAAACACACTCATGTAACACCTCACTCCCTCTGGACTCAGCCCGTCTGAACAGCATCTTTTCCAGGCCTACGTTGGATGAGATAGACGATGACGATCGCGGACTACGCCGCACCGGCAGGGCTTGTTGAACTGGTGCAACAGTGACGATAGACGAGTAGTTTATGTGTAGAATGTAAAATTCGTTAAATGTCCGCCTAGTTTTGTGAGTCTTTTCCACGAAATTTTCGATGATATTTGGGTAAAAGTGTAAGTTCTGTAATTTACTTCCGAGTGAATTCCATTGAAATTTGTTGGCAACTACATTGCCTTCATTATTCAGAGCTCGTCTTTTTGTTATTGGCACGCATCTTGCCTTTCAAAATCAAAAATCTAGTAAAAAGGGTTCCAGTTCGGTCGCCCAATTCACATCGCTGTTGCGCGAGTTCAATCTCAATTTTCCAACTGGCGCTGAATTCAAAGTAAACGGTCTTAATAAGGCACCCATTACTTGAATAACATACAAGGGCGAAAAAGCAAATCTTATTTGGAAACACCTTCCAAATCACACAGCTTCATTTCAGACACTGTGCCAGCTCGCAAATATTCAGGTTTTGAAATTTACTTTCGAATGAGTTTTTCTGTTGCAAGATGATGGCGAGTGTAGTAAACACAGTTTTTAACGCTCATAAAAACTAATTAAAGTGAAGAACCACAAAAATAAAATGAAAGCCATTTTCAAAAATAAAATTCAGGAGGCAATTTTCAGCAATTAATCAAAATTGAATGTGTAGATGCATTATAAAATACTTTTTCTTCGTATCCTTATATTTTTCGGATTTATTTTTCTGTATGCATACTCACACATACATACTTATGCATATGCATTTAAAATAAAATAAAAAGTTATGCATTTACGTGCAACGAATTTCAAAATGGAAAACACGAAAGCTGAAGTGAAATGAAATTAAATCATATGTAAATGAAGCTAAAAAGCAAAAAGCCAAAAATAAAAAAAAAACTGAGATGAAGGCCCACACCAAATGCACTTGCAATCTATAAAGTGCGCACAATAAAGGAAAGAAAACAAGAGAACGTCATACCCATGTGCAATAAAAATGATAAAAAATTGTATGAACAAAAAACCGCACAATGCGAGTATTAACCAAATAATCACACGAGTCGCATGGAGCTGCAGGTGCGGCCATTCAATTTACTTTCTTATTTTATTTTTCGCATTTTATTTTAGATATTCAAAGTAATATTTATGCTATAGTTCGTAGGTTTACGGCCGCAAAAAGCAAATGCAGCACAACAGTAATTGAATTAAAAAAGCAATAAATATAAATAATAAATAAATGGAACAAAAAATGACAAAGAAAAAATGAAATGAAAAACAAAAGCTGGTAATCGCTTCTCAAAATCATAGCCATTAAATTGGTAACCACACCTCGGTCGCGCATCAGATAGGCCGTTACGCCGACTCACCAACGCCGTCAAGTCAACCACCCGCCTGCAGCTGCGACTGACTGATAGGCTACCGGTCTCTTTGGTGCAGTGGTGTAATGAACTATTGCATTAAAGGAACTACATGGCGGAGCGCGAAATGGGCGAGCGGATGAAGGGCAGAGAGCAGTAAGCAGCGACCTGCGAAACAATTAACTAACTGTCTGCTAGCCAGCGAGTGGTTTCGGGTTGGTGTGGCGCAAATGGTGTTGGCCGATACAGATCTGCTAAAGAATGGTGCTTTAACTTAGTAGATACTTGCTTGCCAAATTTTGTGGCAAGTGCGAGCTGCACACGAACTCCAATGCAAATGCATTATTTTTTATGGCACTCGTAAATCAACAACGAAAACGTGAGAATCTAGGAAACGTGAACGTGATGGCCGGCTGGCAACTGGTCGGTGTGCAGATGGGATTTTATATAAAATCAAAAAATAAAAAGCTGGGGAAAAAAGGTGCCACCTATTCGAGTACAAAAACAGATTTAAATTAAATGCCAAACTTTGGCTTAGGCCGCTAAAACTTCTTATTCGAATTTGTACAGCTACATTTACACGAAAAGGGTCTGCAATTTATCTACACGCAGTATGCAGATTTCTATCGATTTTGGAACAATGCAATGTTAAATTAGAAAATTCACTCTATTTTGTTTGAAAGTTGGGCGCATAAACTTAATGGTGTGGTATGGCTCCATCCATGTGCGTGTTTCCATGTTGTCGGAGTTTGAAGTTGCCTTACGCTTTTGGAGTTGAATAAATTGTATAAAAACGCAAGTGTAGAATTTGTAGAGTCCTTTGGATGAAACACAATTAGCTGCATTTGAAGCCCCGATGTCGAGTATATCGGTGAAATGGAAGTGATACCCGACATGATAAAAAACGGAAGTGGTTTCAGTGTACACGTCAAAAAAAAAGTCAAAATTATGGCAGTCTTGAGGGGTTATGAGCCGAAATGGCCCAGTAGACGAGGCTCCCAAATATATTTTATAAGTTAATTATAATTTGTTATAATTATTTATAAAATATAAATTTAATAAATAAATAAATAAAATATAATATCGGGCACGACAGATTTTGCCCTAATAAAACATTTTGGCAAACATTTTTTTTATTGCCTCAAATGGCATTGTAGAGATGTTTAAAAATAAATGCATAGAGGAGAGAAAGGACGCAGAATATAGTGAAGCACTGGCTTGCAAAGAATCCTGCGATCTGCAACCTCTCGACAGCCGCCACTCTTAAAATAAGCAATGAGGAAGCAGCCGTGTAAATATCCATAGTTTAAGTGAATGAAAATGCCATAGTCTCAGATGGATTTAGTTATAATTTTTATTTCCCAATATCTTTTTCATATTTTGCGGTTAGTCATTAATCCAAAATCGTGATGCGACTGATTCCCTTGTGAACTGAGCAGCTCCACCCTCCGCAAATAATTACGCTTAATTACAATAGGCGCATTCCAAGTAACATACAAACATATGCACCCATACACACACACACTTGGGCACTAGGCAAAAATTCTCAGGCGCGTTAACTGTAGAATACAATTTTCTTAATTTTTTTTACATATTTATAGATTTTTCGAATATTTATGACGGCAGAGCGAGGGGCTTTTCAAGGCGGCACTAAAATTCTATGTTATTAAAATTAACATAGCGCTATCGTTTTTCAAATTTCATTTGTGTGGAATATGCCACAGAAAGCTAAGTAGAAATGCACACACACACGCAAGTATTTTCTTCGTATATGTGCATACTTGTATGATAACCAAAAGAGAAGTACAGTAAAGGGAAATCAGCTAGGCAAACAATTGAGCGAGCGCACTTCATTAGCCGCTTCGAATAATAGAAATAAAAATCATAACATCTAATGAAATAAAAGCATGGGTTACGAAAGTCATATGACTGTATCGAAATAACATTAGCGCAAAATAAACATTTACTTTTTTCGTTTCTCTTAAAAAATGAAGCCGATTGTTTTTTGTGACCTAATAAGCTTCAAACGTCCGTCATTTGCACAGCGGGGCTGCCGATTAACAGCTGCTTCCGAAAAACGTGTCTCCTTAAGTAGGGAAAAGCAAAGGGGCTTTAAAGAAATTGAAAAAAATTGAATGCCTGAAGATAGCGCTATACGCACTCGTATTATTACTAAACTATTTATTACTTATCACTCACTCAGCAGCCCCATTTGCATGTACAATAAATAAACAAATCTAAAAGCCAAACAGTCGCCATTTGCTGCTGTAAAAAGTTTTAATTTTTCATGCCCACCCAAGAGCCTACGAAAATATTTATGTATGCAAATACATATGTAAATATGCATACGACTTCCCCTTGAAATATCAGGCCTCAACATTTTGCTGAACTGATTATTTTTATTGACTTTGTGAGTGGGCGATGATATCAGCCCAGCTGTACACGCCAGGCAACGCACGCAACCTCTCGATTTCAAATGATTCCCCTTTTTTGTGTAAAGACCGAGAACTTTTCTATTTATAGTTTAGTGTAATTTACATGCACTTTCTTGCAAAATGAGTGCACTCATTTAATTTAATTTTTCGCTTGGAAATGGGGAAATAAGTTGTGGCTATGATAGGATCTTTACTCTTTACAAAAAAAAAAATATAATTTTAATTCACTTTCTATCGCTCTTTTCATACCAAACACCAATTTGGCGGGGCTTTAATAGAGCTGCGGCAAATTTCAAACCCAAGTATTTCAATTACTCATACGAATACGCAGGTATTACCGGTATCCCATGATGCCTGCGACCTTAATGATTTCTCACCAAGTATTTTGGAATACATGGAAATAAAACTTCAACTTACTAAGGATTTTAAATAAATTTGACTTTAACTTGCTCGTATATCTTAAATTATAGCGTATCAAAAATATATTATATTTTAAGAAGTCCTTGGCTTACTTCTTTACTACCTAAAAAAGTTAAATTAGTGAAAGCTCTTATCGTTCCTCGAATTTCCTACCTTGAATTGGTCTACTGTAAGCTAAGTTAGGATTCTAAAAATAAATTGCGTTTTTTCAATGCCAAAGTAGGCCACCCTTATTTACTTATATAATTTATTTCAAAGCAAGTCAATAAAATACAAAGGTTCTTATTGACTAAAACAATAACTTCGAACTAAAGTGCAGAAAGCACTAACATAAAGTCGGATTTTAAATTGAAATAAAACAACGAAAATTCAAATTGATTGAGCAATCTTTCTTATTTTTGTGTAGAAGATAATCCCTTTCAAAAGTTAGCCCCTACTGCGTCTTAATTTGGCCATCCGGAAACACCAAGTTTGAATCACTCTTTGGAGAGCTTTGATCGGTATCTCGAGAATAACTTTAGGAATGTTGACTTCCAGTGCCTCAATCGAAACTGGATTATCAAAAAGCATTTAAACTTTTCATAACCCCACAAAACAAAGATCAAAGGTGTGATATCACACAATCTTGGTGGCCAATCCACTGGTCCGAGACGAGAGATAAATTGCTGACCGAAACGACGATGCACTGCTTCACGGGCTGTATGACAAGTAGCGCCGCCCGGCGTCTTGTTGGAACTAAATGTTGTGGAGATCACGGGCTTCAATTTCCGGCGTGAAAACATGTTTATCATGGCGCGATAGCGTTCGCCATTCATTGTTTCCTTGGGGTCAGTCTCGTCTTTGAAGAAATATGGACCTATGATTCCTCCAGCCCATAGGCCGCATCAAACGGTTGTTTTCAATGGTTGTAATGGTTGTTCTTGGATCGCTTCGGGTGGCTCTTCAGCCTAAATACGGCAATTTGGCTTATTGGCGTAGCTATTAAGCCAAAAAAAAGCATCATCACTGAACACCATAAGTTGTCCTGAGCGCCCGATGAACACTTTTCACAGCGTGTCGATTTCCGTAATACAATTGTACGATTTGTAAACGTAAGTGTTTCCATGATGAAATGTCAATGAATACTGAAAAAAGTATGTATTTAGTTTGACAGTAGTCACGCGTGATCTGTCCAAAACAGCATATTGGAAAAAGTATCTCCAATCTGATCACCCTTTACTTACTATGTAATTATACGGACATATCTGTAGCAATAAACGCGGCAAATGAAGCTTTATTCGCTCACTTAAAGCTATTCAAATATGGACTATTATCAAGAGCTCAAAAGATGAAAATTTATTTGAAGTAAGGACCGTTCTAGAATACAGCATCGAGGTATGGATAGCTGCGACTGGATGGCGGAACATATCAAATTAGATTTAATGACGAGCTCTATACGTGGATACATCAAGAGCTTGGATTACATACATAGTGGAGGACCGATCGAAGTGGAGAGCTGTCGTTGCAGAAGCAATGCTCGGCACAAGATTGTAATGCTACTGATGATGATGATGATGATTCTCTGTCTGAAATCCATATTACAGTCCGTGCATTTAAATATGTTTACCTTTTGATGAGTCTTTATTTAAATCCCCAACGTACTCTTCTGGTGGGCGCCGTAGCCGAATGGGTTGGTGCGTGATTACCATTAACTTCACAGAGAGAACGTTGATTCGAATCTCGGTGAAACACCAAAATTAAGAAAAAAAAAATTTTTAATAGTGGTCGCAGGCAATGGCAAACCTTCGAGTGTATTTCTGCCATGAAAAAGCTCCTCCTGTAGTTCCTCCTGTAGGTCCCTCCATTTGTGTAACAACATCAAGACGCACACCACAAATAGGAGGAAGAGCTCGGCGAAACACCCAAAAAGGGTGTATGCGCCAATTATATATATATATATAACGTCCTCTTCTGAGCACTTCATGCGTTTAGGTGTAATCATGTCTGCTTAAACCCCAACTAGTCATGTCCCTCGCCAGCTCAAAGCACTTGCCGCAAATACACTTAAGATTTAGTCACACTTTTATTCAACTAAAGTACTCATTTCGAACCCACGTTTTATAGTAATTTTTATTTTATTTTGTTGATTTCCTCTTTCTGTTATAATTACTCGATTTTCTTAATGGTTTTCTAAGTAAATACATTTATTGCCTCACAATTTTTTCGGACCGTTTACAATTGGGCGTCGATTGGATTCCCCTATTCGTTTGAACCGCAACACCTACGTTAAATGTTTTTTATCTCACTTTCTTAGTTTCCCATTAACAATTTTTTTTTAATTTGTCATCTAATGTAACTTTTCTAATTTTTCATTTTTTGATTTTCTTTTATCATTTCTGAATCTTGACATCGCTGCTTTGCATATTTTTTCAATTTGCTTTTAACAAAAACAAACAAACAAAAACAACCACTGTCACTCTTCATCTGCAGGTACGCGACGCGGTGTTCCCATTTTCACTTCTCTGAAGGATCTTAATTGTTTTCTGCCTTGGTTTTCGGTGAATCGGCGGTAAAATATAGGTCACCACAGTTGAACCGGCCAGTCAGTGTAGCATAAAACATTTAATTGTGATTATATCAGGCTGTCGGCTGTCTTATTGTGGCACATTAACTTGCCACAACAAGGTGTTAAGCTGCTTGGTTGCACTTGCCGCCGGCGTGCCACCACCAACTGTTAACATCGTTATCAGGTGCTTAGATGCGGTTGGTGGCTTTTTAATGATTGCGATGTTTTTCTTTTAGCTTATCATACCTTCCACGCACATGAATGGTATAGTAGATTTTTCGCGATGGTTGTACGCGCAGAGGGAAGCGAAGCAGAAATCGAATACCGGCAAGATCAGGGCGATCAGTTGGCGTGGATTGGGCCAAGTCCAGCTGTCTCAGTAGGTTATCTGTTCCTCAAATTAATGTATCACAAATTGCTATCCAGAGCAGGGGAGCGAGACATGAACCGTGGGCGGAATAAAAGTATGAGTGGCGAGCAGAAACTCACCTGCATTTTAGAGCAATGAAAAAGAAAAATAAACATCACACTTCTCACAAAGACTACCGCCAGAGTGATGATGTTTGCGGGCAGTTGTGACGTTTTGGTGAGGGTGCAGTCAATTGGCCGCTCGGTTGGCTGGTTAGTTGAGTGCCTTTTGACGCATCGTTAGGGTTTTGGTAACAAGAAATGAGAGACACTTGTGCACAGAGTGCCTGGTTTATTTGCTGCTGTTGTATGAGAAAAAATGGTGGCTGCTGGTTGTTGGACTAATTATGTTGCTCCTACAACATTTACAGCAAATTTGATGGTCAACTTCTATTGTTTTTCATTATTATTATTATTATTTTTGTTTTTCTTTTATCTTTTTTTCGTGTTTCACCATTTTTAATGAGTTTTAATTGCGCACACATGTGCACTGATAAAACCGATTACCGAGGTCCAAAGCCAGATGGGATTAAGCAGTAGTAGATTAGGCAAAAGAGCGGTGGAGAAGAGTGCCGGCAAGCGTACAACCCCAAACTCAAAACCACTACTGATAAAACATGCTGGTTTCCAGCCGTATTGTTATTCATTCCGTTGGTGCCATTGTCCGCATTCGGCTGGAAAGTGAAGTTTCCGACAACTAAAAAGTTTCCTGCTTAATATTGTTTTTTGTTTTTATGTTTGTAAGCCAAATGAGTTACGTTGGGCGCACGTCTGTCAAATAAATTTTGAAAATTAATTTTTCAAAACACAACAATTTTTTCTGCGTTTTTTTTCTCTTCCTACAACAATCCAGTTTACTATTTGTGGCGTTAATTTGTTAATGTAAAGCAACTCTATTTTCTGTGAGTTGAGTGTGCTGCGATTAACGCAAGCGGCAATTTTTGTTTGGTATTACATATACGCGTACTCGTACATACTTTTGTGGCTAGGCATATTTTCTATTGTAGGTAGGCTGTGACGTATTTATATGCTCTACTCTACTATGCAAACGTCTATTCTGCGGTGGCAACGAAATTTTTGTCTAAAAATTGTAAACGTCTTGCCTTTTGAAATTAAAGATATTTAGCCTTTGATTTGAACTTTTGTAATAGTTATTATTACCAAGCCCATTGCGATGGATAGTTCATGTCCGGCACTTTTCTGTTTTTTGATTTTCCTAGGAGAATTACACGCGTAGGAGGGGTCATCTCCACTGCTAATCCTAGGAATACTCAGACAAAATTTAGTTTGTGATTAGAGATTAGGTAGATTTCTAATTCAGTTTGTGTGGAAATGCCCGAGCGATATGTTTTGATTAGGGTTATTTTTTATGTATTAGGTAATTATTCTAGCGTTCCAGTATTTCTTAATATAAAGTTTCTACTCTATTTAAATTTTATGATTTTTGTGATTTGATTCTTAAAAAGCTGTTTGAAAGACAATTCTTACAAACTGTCCATGGTGTGTTTGAGGGTTATTTTTAGAAAAAAAAAGTTTTATGTTTCTTCTTCCTGTGAAAATAAACAAGAGAAATTTCTGTATGATTCTGGTGACTAGTTGTTTTTGTTGTTGTTGTTGTAGCACCTTAAACGGTTTCGTTCCGGTTACGAAGAACCGACTGTCGTGGGAACGTCTGGTGACTAGTTGTTCATATTGCTGAATCAGCTCGTGTCAAAACATTTTCAAGAAGTGAAAGTTGTGGATAAAAATCATCTCTGGGAAAGCAAATGAATTACTATCGATTTCTTATTTCTCTCAAAAGCCTTCTTAGAGCAGGCATACATACAATTTTGCTTGTTTGTTGTTTCTTGGTTGTGTGGTTAGTTTTGATTTATAAACTTAATTGGGTACCTTGTGACGTCACCGGGGTCATGACAGCGGTTTGTTTGTGAGATTGTGTTGGTGATATACGAAACAAATCAACCAATGACACTTCGTTGCCGCCTGAACAGCGACTGATTCGAAGAGTGTGTCAATTTCACGTGCATATTTCAGCTGCCGACTACCCAAGTGACATGGCAGTCCAAGTTCCCCTAACAATTTTCTTTTTCACCATATGTAGTTAAATAGCAAACCTGGTAATCTCTCATCCTTCGCAAAATTCTGCAGCCGAGTACCTGGTAACGTGGCAGGCAAAGTTACTCGTTCAATTTCGTTTTCACCATAGCTGAAAGCCAAACCTGATAATCTATCTTCCTTGGTTGCATAACACTTACCGATTTTCTAGCGGTACCTTATCTTTTACATTTTTTCTAAGAATTTTGCAATTTTCAACTTTTTAAAGATATTCTGTACTGGGAATAGTGAATTTGCACTTCACTGGTGCTATGTTCACCTCTCTGCGAATAAGAGGGCAAATCAAATTTGGGGGAAATAATCGTTTATTTTCGTTGTATATACAGATGGCCCTCAAAGAGAAAAAAATCAAGTTTTAGAATAATTTATTCATTAATATTTTTAAATGATTTTCTGTGGTTTTTTTCATCTGCTTTTCAATAATTTTCTATGCCTTAATTTTGGATTCTCATTAGCCGTTATTGATGATTTTGACAAATCAAGGCTCGCTGGTGCTAATGCTATTTAAATATACCAGCTAATAAATGCTTATTGTAAATAGCGCCTGCTTCTTTGGCGTGAAAACTTTTGACAATAAAGAAATGACTTAATGCAAAACAACAACAACAACGAAATCGCAAAGAAGAAGTAATGAGGCTAATATTCGCTGGCTGACAACTGGCTGCCAAAACGTCAAAAACCGGTTTCAAGCGCATGACCAAATTTATTTCCATAAACAAAAGCACAATAAGAGATTTGGAGGGGCGGACGGCTGCACGGATAGAGGACGGACGGTATTATCAACTGATGTATTCAATGATGACTAAATACGGCAAAATGTTTTTGTCATATGTGCATATATACATACATACATATATATGTACTGACACATATACATATAAGCTCGGCTCATCTATTTATTGTTGCTGTTGACTGTTTGCCACGGATTTTTGTTTGCTTTTTGCACAATTTGATTTCTTAATACGTTTTTGGTTGATTTTTGAGTGTTTTGGTGTCTGTTTAGTCAGGCGATGGCGGCGATTTGTTTGATTTTCTTTGAATCTTCACGGCATTTGTAATTTTCAATTTTATTAACTATTGATTTTATTACAACTGACCATCTGCACACCGAGATTTCCCAACTTTCAATTCTCAATTTATTTTTGCAGCTCAATTATTGATGAGTATGCAAACTTCTTTTTGAAAAAATTAACATAAATTTTTTAAACTAAAATTAATTAGAAACAAATGTTTGTAAACGCCTTTATAAATTTACGCGCGCACATGCATACATTTGTAGGTATTTGAATGTTAATTTTTAAGTTATTAAGCAGTCTTAGCGAGCCGTACGGTCATCTGACTGACCGTTTATTCGCTGGCACAGCTGCGCCAATTAAAAATTTAAAAGATTCGTAACACATTGAGAAGGTTCAAAGTTGATTGGATGCGCAATAAAATTGGTATTTATGAGTTTGCCAGCCGCAGATTCTCCGCCCCCAACGCGCCGAGAGAAGCCTCCAACCGCAGATGTCTTTCGGTCGAATAAAAAGTAATTTTTAATGAATAATAAATAAAGCAAATTTGTTTAACAAATGTACACTGAATTACATGTGTATATGTATAATATTTGTATGTGTTTATGTATCTACATATGTGTGTACGTATACATGAATTTTCGAAAAAAAAATTATTTGTTATATGAAACTTCTTAAGAAATTTTTACGAATAGTGAGACAAAATTTTGCCAAGCACAAATTGTAAGTGGAAAATATTTTTATAAACCTCCTGAGTATTCTAATACAAAATGCAAAAAACTTGTAATGAAACTAATGGCGTCACTTTGTTTCCAGGCACCAGTGTTTGTGTGCCATGCCGGGATAACTGAGCCGCCCCAACTCTCAGCAGCAAAAAGTTCTGTCGTAACATCCATGCAAACCCGATAATGGTCCATTTCGAAAGAGTATCTTTCCGCACTCAATCTCCACAAATGCACACAATTTGGCCTAGTTTTAGGCAAGCAATTTTTGTTAGTGGCTTTTTCATGGTACAAAGGCACCATTTTTTTTTTTTTTGCTTTCACTTTATGTAGTTATCAAAATTCAAAATTCTTTAAAGATACTGTCCGACACATAGATAAGAAATAGTGCGCTATAGTCCCCAATAATTGTGTCGATTTTTTCCGGTCGCGTAATTTCCCATATCGGTGATTTGGTATGGCCAGCAAGATTGCCCAATTGACCATTGCAAACTTATTTATTTGCAGCTACTTGAAGCCGCGGGTTTATGCCAACAAACCTCAGACAATTGCGGCCGTGAAAGAGAATGCGAACAGTTTTCACCGAAAATCGTGCGTAGAGTCATCGAAAGTGTGATAAAAAATGATGTACCAATACTGGCGTCAGGATCTTCACGGATAGCATCTTTCCCATATAACAAAAAAGTGCAAGGGCTCAAATTAAGGTTTTCAGTTCTGAAAATCATGTTTCTTTATTTATTAAAAAAAGAGTGATTATTTTTGCGCCACCTGCTATTTAAGAGTGACAAATATTGAATGATACCCTTTGAGACTGTCTGTCCTTTTCCAACACTAGCTTGCAGTACTGCTTTCCATCCTGCTTAGCAACAACGGCGAATGAGGAATACCAGAACTATTTGAGCGACTAACTTCACCTTTTGTGTTTTCCTTTATTTTGTTGCTGTTTTGCACTCTTCATTATGTGTAACTTGTTGCGGCATTTTGCTTACTTTTATGTGCATTTGCAGTTAACGCAGATGAATATCTAAATATTTGTTCGATGTGGAAATGAGTTGTTGTTGCTTTTTTTTGTCTTCGTTCTTGGTTTTGCTTTTGTTTAATTCGAGTTCAACGCTGCACGTGTTGCTATTGTTCATGCAAACACACAAGCGTACAAACCAAGAATCATAAAATTGCATTATGGGAATTCTGCGGCATTTGATTAACAACGTGAGCTGCGGTTTCGTCGCTTCTGCGGGGGCAGCACTAAATGAAATACAGTTATAATACTCAAATGAGCACACAAGTATGCATGTATGTATGTATGCATAAATTAAGTTGCACATGCGCGTAGTCATGCATCACATGCACATACACACTTACATATGCGAACATGGAGCAAAACAAAAACACGCATCAGCAGTAGAAAATTCTTCTAATACTTTGATGAAAGTAAGTGCGAATTAGTCAGCTTATTAAAGTTATAAGTTCGTCGGTTGGGCTGGTCACATAAAACACTTCCTAAGCGCCAGTTTGCGTTTCCCACGCGACTACGCTAGCGATGCGAAAATATGTGAAATTTTTCGGTTTTAAAATGATAATTGCCCCTTCAAATATTGAAAATATATTGAGGATATTATTTAGATTTTTCTTTAAGAGCTTGAAGCCATACTAATTTTTACTTCTTCTGTTTCTTTTTTTTGCAGGTAAGTCACCATTCTTAACTTGTGTTAATTTGAAAGTAAATAAATCAGGTAAGCGCGAAATTCTTAAAATTTATAAAGCCATGGCATTACTACTCTCCAGCGACCAACTTCGCATTAGCACTAGCAGCCTTTTATTGTTTTTCACGCCTAAATATTATATAATTAATATTTTTAAATATAAAATAAAAATTAACACGGAAAATGCAAACACATAAGTGTATGTATAAGTATTTACATGTGTACATATGCATTTTATTCTACGAGTAACGTTTTTGCGGAAAGTGGACAAAATCTTATCGAATTTTTCCTATCATTTACGTTGCACTAGGCATACCAAGTACATGGCTGACAGATTGACTAACTCAGGACTGAATGAGTGAACAAACAAAAGAGGGAACAAGAAAAAAAAAACACTTGTTAATTCGCATACAGTCAATATTTATGAAGTTGATTAAAAATTTAACAGAATTTTTGTTTGATATTTGCTTATTTTTACGAACCCACAATGCCAAAATGTCAATGGAAAAATAAAAGTAAAGAGGTGGACCAAGGAGAACGAGAATTCAAGGGGCGATATTAATTTTATATATATATGTGGGGTTATTATTTTAAGACGATAGAATTCATTATAACGAAGCGATAATGCACTTGAATTAATGTTTCTTTATGTGAAATGTTTATTAATGAATATGTTTGAAAACTTATAACTATGAAAATACAAATGATTAACTCAATATAATTGGATTCAATTTTAGCGACAACCAAACGTTTACAAAACTCAAAGAGGAAGATCAAAAAATCGTGTTAGTTCTTTCTTTTTCATCGATATATTACTATTGACAACAGAGTTGCATTGTCGATAAATGTTTATTAGTAAACTTGACCACTTCTAGTCTTTTTACCGATTCCTACATTCGGCCATCCTGACGCTTCGTTCGACTCGAATGAACCATTTTCCAAATCAACCCACTTCTTCATAAATTCCGCCACAGTTGTGGTTTTACCTGGGCCTTCATGTTCTCCAACTTTTTCCACATCGTATCTACCGTGTGCCCTAATCTTTGTAATTTTATAAGGACCAAAATATTTAGGTTTTATCTTTAGTCCGGTACCATATTGAGTACGTTTAATAGCTACTAGCTCATTTAAAATGTACTTTAATTCTTTCTTGCGATTTTTATTAAATGTCCTACGATTTTCCTGTTGTATCTTTGCAATATTTTCCAGTGCTTCTTTTCGAACTTCTTCCCTCTCTTGATTTATTTCACTAATTATTTGTTCATCTAAAAATTCTTGTAAGTCCGGTATTTTGTTTAATCTCATTTCAAAACCTGTAAGCAATCTAAACGGAGATATTTTAGTACTTCTAGGCGACGTGTTGTTTATTGTCTGTTGTACGGAATCAACGTGCTTATACCAATTACAAGGATTTTCGTGACATAATTTGGTCAACATTGGTATAACGATTTTATGGATGCGTTCTACTTGTCCGTTACCGCGAGGAACTCCAGTAGCTATCATCAAGTGTTGTATACCCTGCCCTTGACAATATTCCTTAAATTGGTTCGAAACGAATGCTGCTCCTCTATCTGAGATTATGCGCTTTGGATTACCAAACACTCCTGCCTGCCTCTTAAGACGATCTACAACTGCATCTGCCGCTGTATTCTTGGTTGGATAAAGCCAAACGAATTTCGAGAAAGCATCCACTACTACTAAAATATAGTTGTAATTTTTGCTAGTTTGCTCTATTGGGCCAACATGATCTATATGATAAGTACCTAACGGCTTATCTTCTTTGTTGATCGGTGTTAGAAATCCCTCCTTCTTTCCTGCTTTACTATCCGAGACAATGCATTCAACGCAACTCTTGACAATTTTAGGCACTTTCGTTGATAGTTGTGGAATAAAGAATGTTTTTTCTACTGCTTCTTGAGTCCGTTTTGCTGAGAAATGCCCTTGCTTATGAGCTAATCGAATAATTTCCTCTTCCATAAGCGATGGTACAACTATAAGTTCCTTAATGGGATCTTTATATAAAACACCATGCTTAATATAGAAATCTTCGTACGTGCTGCTATCTAAGACTGTCATCACTGCTCGGACCCAATCATCCATTGTTTGTGCCTGCTTAAGTCTATGATGCATTGAATCTTCTAGCATAAGACAAGATACACGACTCAGAGCATCAACATGTCTCATTTTGCTTCCACTTCTATGTTCGATTTCAAAATTAAAATCTTGTAAAAATAGTGCCCAACGCGAAACTCTTAGAGGAATATCACCTCGCTTTTTCATTGTCATTGCGAAAGCATTACAATCTGTGATTATTTTGAATTTAATACCAAGAAGATAGACTCGCCATTTCTTCAACGCCTCGACAATTGCCAACACCTCAAGCTCATAAGAATGGTATTTTTCTTCTGCTGGTTTGGTTTTGCGACTAAGGTATTGAATTGGATGATAAAGTTGATCATCAGCATTCTTTTGCAGAAGTACACCACCATAGCCATGCATAGAAGCATCTGTGTGTACCTCGGTTTCTGCTTTTGGATTGTATAAGCTCAGTACTGGAGCGCTTACTAATGCTGACTTTAACTGACTAAACGCAACCAGTTGGTGTTCGACAAATTGAAATTTTGCATCTTTACGAAGTAGATCTGACAAGGGTTTAGCTACTAAAGCATACGATTCTATAAACCTTCTAAAATATGAAGTCAAGCCAAGGAATCGCTGTAAGCTTTTTCTATCGTTTGGTATGGGAAAATTTTGAACGGCTAATGTTTTTGCCTTGGATGGTTTTATTGTGCCATTTTCAATTATATATCCCAAAAAATCAACTTTTTCCATTAGAAACTGACACTTGCTCCACTTAATTTGCAAACCAAACTCTGCGGCTCTAGCTAAAACACGTCTCAATTTTTGAATGCCTTCATCCGTATCCTTAGAGGGAATAATGAGGTCATCCATATAAGTAACTACTGTTCCATCTTGTACCAAATCTATTAGAACTGCGTGAACATAGCGTGAAAACACAGCTGGTGAATTCGATATGCCGAAAGGAACGAAAAGAAACTCAAATTGACCACTATGAGTCACAAAAGCTGTATATTTCCTTGAACTCGGCTCGACTGGAACATGAAAGAATCCATTCGCAAGATCAAGCGTTGTGAATACCCTATGACCCTGCAATCTTTCAACTACGTCATCTAGCAATGGCATTGGAAAGTTATCCCTTACAATTTTAGCATTCAAGCGTCTGTAGTCACAACATAGTCTTTTATTACCATCCTTTTTGGGAACGAGAACAATGGGAGAAGCATACTCCGATGAGCTGGGTTGAATTATTTTATCGTCTAGCCATTTTTGAACTTGAGTGTCAACGATACACTTGTCAGAGTATGACATACGTCTTGGACGTTCAAACACGGGAAACTCATCACTGAGCAATATTTTCATTTCAACAGGGCTTTTCTTTTTGTTTTCTGGTAAATATGTACTAATGAGGGTTTTGATTGTCTCGACTAAAGGTTTATCAAGATGAGATAAATCAATCTCAGCATCTTGCGTTGCAGCAAATAAGCATAAGTCTTTATACTCTTGAAATAGTTCGAAGTCTTGTTCTGCAACTTTATCTGACAACTCTAGTGTACTTATTTTCTCTAACTCGTCGGTTCCTTTGTGGCGAAATTGTACTGAATTTTTGGAAACAACTAAGTCTACAACGTCCAACACACTATTTCCGATGACTGCTGAGTATTTAATATCATTCTTGCTTGTGACATGAAAGGTAATTTCCAAAAGCTTACCATCAACCTCAACTTCTGTAACAAAGCTTCCTAGTGTTTTTAATTGACTGTTGCAAATACCTATTAGACAATGCTGTTCATTTTGTAATTCGACATTTCCCAATTTTTCAACAATATCATCTCGGATCAAACAAAGGTCACATCCTGTATCTATCAACGCTGAGAAAAGTACATTCTTGCAGGTAATATCTTTGGAAATACATTTTCCACTACTATTGTTTGAAAGAGTGCTTGCATTGTTGATTTCTTGCTTGACTACAACTCGTGGTCCTGAACAATCTGCTGCTTTGTGCCCTGGCTGATCACACTTGAAGCATTTTGCAGGTTTTTTACAAGCGTTTGCCAAATGGGACGGATCACCGCACTTAAAACACTTTTTAGGCTGTCCCTTGTTGTTGTCACCTATTTTTCCCTTATTTTCACCTTGAGACTTTTCTGAAGAAGATGCTTGAGGGCGACTATTTCGGATTTTCTCATACACTTTAATCTGTTCTTTTAACTGCTGAACTGTCTTGGCCTGATACAAATTACTCTTGTTGCTTCTCGAATCTGGTATGCCTTCTATGAAATATTCAATCAAACTTGTCTCATCCAATCTAACGGGCTTTCCAATTTCCATTAAGCTATACAGATACTCGCGATAGTCCTCATTCTGTCGTTTACGCCTATTTCTCAACATACGATGTACTTCTATTGCAGAAACTTCTGTACCAAACTCTGAAAGTAACGCTGACTTTAATGACATCCAATCGCAAATGCCACTTTGACTACGGACATATATTTTTGCTGCACCCTTCAACAGTTGTTTTGAATATATGAATTTTTGAAGACCACTCCACTGCACAGCGGAAGCGCTGTCTTCAAGTTCCTCAATCCATTGTTCAACAGATGGCTGACCTGATCCATTAAACTGTGAAAGCGAATCCTCAATATCACGTAAAGTAAAAGTTGATCGTACTGCTCCTACAGCCTCTACTGAACTATCAAGGATTTCATCATCGACTTGCAACTCATAATGCTCTAATAATCGGTCTTGCAATGATTGTTTTCTACCGGTTGTTGATAAATTTAATGCCGACAACTTCTCTTTTAACTCGTTAACTGTACACGCCAATATTTCGTCTCTGTTCATTTTGTGCTCGTTTGTGCTTGTGCTTTACATGTACTGAAATATTAAATTATTTTTATAAACAGTTTTATAAATGCTTAACTTAAAGGTTTTTGCTATGATAGTTTTGTTAAATGTTTAGTTGGAATTTTTTATAAAATGTATGTACTTCAAATAGGAATTCAAATTCAATTCCACAACTGTTAAGGTTATGTTAACTTTTTCCAACTAGACTCTCAATTTATATGTAATGTTAACATTTGCCGATGCTAATTCGAAACCATCAAGTTGATATTTACGTTACGTTAATTTTCAAGTATTTCATTTAGTTTTAACAGTATTATCAAATCAATATTTAAACTTTAAAATATCTTCGGATAAAATTTCAATACGATTTTTTTCAACACCTTACACGTGTTTTGGTGTTACCACTCCAATTTCTTCCTCTTATTTTTCTTCTCTTTGCACACGCTCTGCATTCGCTGCTGACGTCACCGATCTGCTTTCCTCTAAGTGTCGCACCAAGTTGAGACGTCCTCCGATGATTTTGCTTACAAATTTTCGTTTCCAGCCTCTGCCACGTAAAATTTGCAAATTTGTAAGATACTGCGATATCAGCCTTTGCCACGCAAAATTTGCAGTTTCTCCTTTTGTTCGTGCTTCCCAGCCAAATGCCAACACGACTAGTTGTCTCTCTCTCTCTCCCAGTTTGCTTCGTTGCCACTGCCACAATTGCATAAAATTTCGCATTTTCTTAAAAGTTTAACGATTTATAAGAAATGCTTCACAAATATATCTAGCAATATCCTCGGCAATTTTTGTTCGACGGTCTTGTATGTTTTAGTTTTCAATATTCATTTTTTTTAAGTTTTCCACGATTTCATCGTCAATCCCACTTCTGACACCAAATTTGTGGGGTTATTATTTTAAGACGATAGAATTCATTATAACGAAGCGATAATGCACTTGAATTAATGTTTCTTTATGTGAAATGTTTATTAATGAATATGTTTGAAAACTTATAACTATGAAAATACAAATGATTAACTCAATATAATTGGATTCAATTTTAGCGACAACCAAACGTTTACAAAACTCAAAGAGGAAGATCAAAAAATCGTGTTAGTTCTTTCTTTTTCATCGATATATTACTATTGACAACAGAGTTGCATTGTCGATAAATGTTTATTAGTAAACTTGACCACTTCTAGTCTTTTTACCGATTCCTACATATATGTATATATAATTGGCGCGTACACCCTTTTTGGGTGTTTGGCCGAGCTCCTCCTCCTATTTGTGGTGTGCGTCTTGATGTTGTTACACAAATGGAGGGACCTACAGTTTCAAGCCGACTCCGAACGGCAGATATTTTTATGAGGAGCTTTTTCATGGCAGAAATACACTCGGAGGTTTGCCATTGCCTGTCGAGGGGCGACCGCTATTACAAAAATGTTTTTCTTAATTTTGGTGCCAAAATTGGAACCAACGTTCTCTCTGTTAATTCCGAATGGTAGTCACGCACCAACCCATTCGGCTACAGCGATATAATTTTTTTACTATTTGATTTTCTCGTCTAACCAATGTTTTTATTTAGGAGGTGAAAAAACTCGTCCGATGTCTCTTGACTTCAGTGCGACGGTAACTGACGGTTGGTATTAAATGAAAAATGGATTGCCTCGTTTCACCCAATATATCTGTAAGTTTTTGTTGCGTCTGAGAGCTTCTTCATGGCAGCAATTAAAGGTTTGCACTGCCTGCCAAGGGGATACAGTTTTAATATACAAATTTTCTATTACCTTTTTTGATATTTCATGTCTGCAATAATTACGCAATATCGATATATTCTGGGTAAAAAAATGAACTACAAGGTTTGATTGATAAGTAATGAGCCTTCCCGCGCGGAGCGTCTGCCAAGCTATCAACCGAATCGGCTGGTGGGGGAAAATGATCGTTGGATCTTCCCCTTCCACTAGAAACCGGTCCCAGTTCGCTGGCAACAGCGGTGCAGTCAACATCGCTCCGCGCGTGAAAGCTGTTTTAAAAGTGTATTAGGATTTTGCAGTGGCGAAAATGCAGCGATCGTTGGAGCAACGTTATTCGATCAAATTTTGCGTAAAGCTAAACAAAACGAGTACCGAAACCATTGGGCTACTCAAGGAGGCTTACGGGGACCAATCTCTGCCCAGTGCCCAGGTAAAACCGCGTCGCCCGGGTTCGGCCCGACCTCGTCAACAATTGGAGCCTTCATCACGACAATGCGCCGGTGCACACCGCCTTCCTCTGCACCTCTACATTTGCCAAGATTGGGGTTTCTATGCTTCCCCAGCCTCCCTACAGCCCAGACCTGTCCCCTCCGGACTTCTTCTTGTTCCCGCGCCTGAAGCTGAAGGGGAGGCGTTTCGTCTCCATCGAGGCGATCCAAAAACCGTGACAGCCGAATTGAACGCGATTCCGGCGGATGAGTTTAAAAAATGTTTCCTGCAGTGGAAGGACCGCTACCAGCGGCGTATTGACGCTCAAGGGTCCTATTTTGAAGAATATTAGTTGTATAAGCCAAAAGGTTTAATAAAACTGCTTAAAAAAATAAGGCTCATTACTTTTCAATCAAACCCTGTATATGACACCGATTGAAGTTCGCAACATTTGCGAGTGAAAAATTTATACTTTTCTGCTCTGTATTTTTTAACATTCATTTACCGCTGACGTCAAATCTTTGTGTACACCTAATATACAAAAACAATTTCATATGTGTGTGCTCCTATCAATTGTCGAAATCCTTTCAATAAGTGCAATTACTTGTCAAATGGAAATTTAGAGGAGGAATTAACAATCCGAGTTACAGAAATTTAGAAATGAAATGATTTCCGCTTTTGTAATTAGTTTCCAAAGTATCCTCGCGTTCATCCTGTTATCGCTTATCCAGGTTTACCAAAAGTGTAAAGGAAAAATAAGTAATAAAAAATGATCTATATTCATTGCGAATAGTGAAATTTTTGATTTTTTGCCCATTTTTTTACTGCTATATAAAGGCAAAATAAATATTTACACAGGAAATACCCAGTCGGCACTTGAAAAACATTAAAAAAATTATTCAACAAAAGGTTTACTTATTTATTTAACTACGAGTATTTTTTTCCGCCAAAAACTTGCATACCTGGCGTTGCCTGAGTGTCCTGTCGTCAGCAGTCTTCTCGTAAATATAAAAATGTGGTATTGACTTTAGTTTGTAAAAAAAAAACGTAAATATGGTTAATTGCCTTTGGTTGCTTACATACAGCGCCATGCTAACTAACAATACACTTTCACATACACACACAGGTATCGTATACGAGTACACACACCAATGTGATTTCGGCCATTCAGCAACCAATTCCACTTTCATTGCAAAGTCTGTCGCGTGGCTGGTGTTAGGTGGAGAGCCGAATGTGAGAACGCAATTGTGACGGGATCATCTTGCATTATGCGTAAATATATATGATGCTTGGAGTGAAGACCAGTCGAGTTGGAAAAAGGGTGAAAGGGAAATTAAAAAGTTGCAAGTGAACGCTTTTCATTCTGGTCTCATGAAGATAGGAACCTAAATACGCAGTATTATCTTGAAAAATTGAAAGAGACGCAGATATAAATAGTTTATAAATATATTTTTCAGTTTCCTCGAAAAAATTAAAATAAAATGAAAAACCTGTGTATAAATCAGCGTTTCAAAAATAATGCTTACCTAAATTAGTTGGCGTCTTCATACCTGGCTATGATAGTGGATGTGACGATGTTTCAGGAATTCAGGTTCAACAATCGTTGAAGGGTATCAGCACAGATGGAGTGACTTGTGGGTCATAGAGAGTCCTTGAGAAAACTCCTGCTTTTCGTATGCAGATAGAGTTCACTGTATCACCAGCAAAAAAAAGAGTTTAGAACCTCTGTAGTCAACGCCTCCAATGCTTGCTCTTGTTGGCGTAACATTTTAGTCACCAGTTATAGTCTCTTAATCGCGATTCTCGCTCAAATGTGGAACAAGTAATATAGTTGGGCAATTCTCATATTCTACATATTTTTTCGTATTCCCACGTGCTCCGCTACTACTTCTCTTTATTAATTTAAAATAAATAAACGTAGCACTGACATGGAAATTTATGGACAATTAGTTATTTAATGTGTCTGTCTGATCGTGCTAGGTTAGCTAATCGGGGGAACCGGTGAAGGGTATGGATGGTTGCTGATGTTTGAATTTGCATAATTTTAGTTTGCTAGTCACAATTTTCGCTTATCTTTTGTTGCTTCCAATCACGTAACTACAGCTGCTCTGAGCTGGACTATATTTGTGTATTTTTAAGCAGCAAATTTTGTGACATTATGAATGGTGATGGATCGACATCGGCGAGGACGTGACTTTGGCCCGGACGTAACTATGCACCAATGTCAAATCTTTTTTCGGTACGAATCATCAAATGCTGAGTAAAGCTGCAAGAGGAAATGACAGCAAAGCAAAAAGGGTATTGCTAGTTCTAGTTTTAGCAAGCCGAGATAAAATTTAATGAAAAAGTTCAGCTCGCCTGGTTCGGTACAAAACTTAAAAACATCGTTAAAGATATTGAAACTTATTATGAAAATGGTCGATCTTTTACAACAAATTATCGCAAATTTTCTGGTTTTTTGTTTGGTGTAAATAATCGTCCGAATGAGTCGACAATTTACAAGTTAGTGAAAAAATTTTAAGAATGTGTTTCTGTCGAAGAGACCAAAAACTGGGCGATCTGTTGAGAATATTGCTGCTGTGACTCAAAGTGTTGCTGAACAACCTTCAACATCGATATCTCGACGTTCTCAACAATTGGGCATTCATAAATCGACTGTTTGGTGGATTTCACCGCACAGACGTGCGAATGGTGGACTTATAAAACATGCCATTTTTTCACACATAATTGTTAAGCACCGTATTTTGAATAAAAATAGTGAAACCTGAAAGCGTCTAAATTTTTACATGTTTTAATTTAAAACAAAATTTAGGCGCGTCGTTCGAAAGACCCTTTATATAAAAGTATGTTAGTTTTTAGCATACAAAATATTAGTTTCAAATTAATTTTTATTTAATTTAGTTACGTTTGACTACTAATTGTTTGTTATTGTTATATTTTTTATTGTTTTTTTTTATTGTTGTATTGCTTTTTTGGTTTTGTTCTTTCCATATGTGTTATCGTTGTGTATGACTTCCTTTGTACATCAATTATTCATCAAACAACAACAATAAACCAAACACTAACCAAGTTTTAGTCTCCCCGACTGCTTTGAATTCGCTTTCAAAACCGTTTCACAAAATAAAATTCAAAACAAAACGCGAAAATAGCAGAGCATCATTAACTGGCATAGAAAAAATAATAACCATAATAGATTCTGTATCTCTGAAAATTTGAATAAAACGTGCTTGCCAACGCCACTCAGGCAAACTAGCGCACTAACTAGCCAACATAAGCGGCAGCCTTAACCGGCGCTGGCGGCGGCTCACTCACTTTCGTATGCGACAAGATCTGGCTTTCAATTAGCTTGCGAAAAACGCTACATATGCCCGTGTGTACCTTAACGAATCTATGTGTGTGTGTGTGTGTTTGCTAATAGTAGAGCTAATATTAGGTCATTGTTAGGATGCCAGCCAGCCATTCAGTTAGCCACTCAGTCAATCAGCTCGCGAGCATGTCAGCCAGCTGGTCTGCGCATAAATCACTTCCGTCAATGAGACAGACGTACACATGCGCACAAGTCTTTGAATCGCCGTTCTGAGAAATACCGAAAACATTTCCTCAATCTATTCATAAATAAATTTAAAATATAAAACCATAATTCTATGTATTCGTGTTTGTGAACTAATGTGAATTCTGAGTGCGTACACTCCCACATCATATCTCGCTGACTGACAGACGCTCAAATGTATCGGTTATGGTACATATCGCAGAACATTTTGCCATCAATCCCTGCAGGAATATTCCTGCCTCTGCACTAATGCTGTTCTACTTCATTTGAAACTATACCCAGTTTCCATGCGCGCTTTTCCCCAGTAGTAGTAAGTAGCTGTTGAATTTGAACGCTGGATGTAGCAGAAAAAATAACTGAGTACACACCCGTTGCTATGGTATTTCGAATTAGTGCTAAATGTGTCGTACAATAAGGGGTTTCAATAGGGGCACGCGTAACTTTTGCAAACCCACGCCAGAGAAGTCTTGGTATTGATCAAGATGCTTTACTTACTAGTTGATGCCGTAAAAATATAGGCTAAAATGCGGCACAATGTGAAGAGTAACATTCCCACCCTGTGAACGGCATGTTATCGTTACTGTGGCACTTAATGAACAGCGACTGATTGGGCGAGTGTGAAATGATCGTGCAGAGTTCGGCTGAATCTCCCAAGTGAAGTGGCAGCCGAAGTTCCCCTAACAATTTTCTGTTTTACCATAGTTAAAGAGCAAAACTGTCATCGTTGGTTTACAGGACGGCAAGGAAGTGTCATTGGTTGGTTTATTTTTTCGTATATCACGAACACAATCTCAGTTGTTTTGTAAACACAACCCAAGTGACGTCAGCTCATCAGCTGATTCTGTCAAATTCACTCAGAGCGGGATAAGGGTGTGTTAAGAAGCACACTTCTAAAAATTTATTATTCAACTTTATTCAACTTATTATTTCAACTTTTTTGGCTAATTTTTCACCGAAGTTCTACTTGCGACTGCGATAGACTGCGTTATTTTGATAGGTGCGTTGGCTCACTGGGACAGGAACATTCAAGAGCGAATAACCAGCACATTTACTCTGGTGATAACAGGTAGAACGATCGAGAATTAGTGCAAGCGATCTTTCAGTTGAAACTAACGACACATAATTCTTGTACTCTGATCTTTAGCATGATAAAAATTTTTAATTAGCTGACTATAAAAAATCGTAAGTAAATCGAAAGCAATATTTGTCACAATTCGGTCTATTTTCAAACTAGTGCTGATCTAGTCACTAGCGCACTAGTTCGTATTTATTCCAGTAGTGAGGCAGCAATGTTTACTTACCAAAATTTTCCTCTCAGGGATCCATTTTTCTCCTTCCAAGCCGGGTTTTATGGTTGTTGTAATTTTTTTTGGTGCGCAGATTATATTATTATTATTAGTCTTTTTTTCAGCAGAGTGAGTTATAAATCGCCGACTGTCAGCCTGGCATATGATTTATTTTTTAATTAAAGTTTGATAAAGTTGTGAATTGAATGTAAATTTTTATTAAATTGGGCGATACAAATTTTTAAATAAAAATAAAAGCGAATTACGCAAAATAGCTTCTCCTACGTGGTATAGTGGCAAATGTAATGTTTAGACTTATTTATCAGCATATCTTAGCCATTCTCGCTGCCTTTTCTCCCTACAAATTCAGTTTCGGCGCCTCAGATCACATTTGCGAATTGTAATGAAGCCGACTTGAAAAACTGAATTTATAATTTTTTTTTTTTCAACAAATAAAAGTATAAATTTGGAATTTTTGGACTTAAAGATAACTGCCAGTATGGCGCTTGATAATTTTTGAAAGTTTCGTTGAAAATACCGAAATTATTTGATTCAGTCTGAATTTCTCATTAATTTGCGCAAATTAAATTGCTCACTACAACCAAGCCCCAAAATTGAATTGCATAGAGAAAAGCCAAAGTTGAAGCCGCCGCAAGCGCTCGACCGCCAGCATCCAGCACCCAGCTGCCATGCTGATTGTGATTTCTCCATTAAAGCCTGTAATTGGTTTACAAACATCATACGTCTGGGTATGCCCATGTATGGGTACTTAAACATACGTTTTTATTAGTTTAGGTGGCGCGCCATGCTAACTTTATTTTAAGTTTTATTTCGGCGCGATTTAACTAATTTCTTATGACTAATATTTTGAAGTTATTTTTTTTATTGCTTTCTCCGCTTTCCGTGCAATTTATACAAATTTAACGAGTTTATCTCTTTATCGCCCATATTTTATTTTTTTATTGCAAACTGCTAATCTCTGATTTCGTCCAACGTGTGCACACTTTATTCGCCGTTGTGATTCGCCCCTGCGACATACATGAATACCTGCAAATATACTCGACCGCTGCCGCATGATAATTTTCACTTTCATTTTCGCTACCAATTACCAAACCGCTAAACCAAACCATAAATCAAATGCTACCATCTTTTACGTGCAACATCCACCTGAGAGCGAGCGCTGGTAAATGCGAACGACGATTGCCTGGCAGCCAGCAGTGAGTTTCTGTGAGTTTGTTTGCAACTGCAACAATGCAAATGTTGCTGCCGCCGCCATCGCCACCTTTGTAGCTTGCGGACTTTAATCGAAAGGAGTGGCCGGCAAATGTTTTTGCTGCTGGCAGGCACTTTGTGGTATTTCGAGGATTTTTTTCGTTTTTTATTTGGATTTGCTGTATCGTAGTGAAAAGTGTAACTACTGCAGCTACTAAATTTCTGTATCAAAAAAGTAAAAATAAAAATAAAAGGCCGCGGGCGTTGCTGGTGCTAACTACCTGTATGTCGTTGCTGCTGTTTGGCATTTGTTGCTCTGGCACTCACCCACACAGTTTATTAACTCATTGCAATTTCCCTGGAGGCGAATGGAATGAAAAATGTGGTGAACTGTGTTTAAGCCGCCGACTAACCATTAATAGTGAATAGTGTCTGAAATGATGCTCAACATACATACATACATACATACATACATATTTACATATATTTGTACTGCCAAACTTTACCAAAATATTTCACCCAAATATTTGAACCGGCGTAGTTTTTGACGCTCCCCCACATCATTTTAGCTTATTAATTTTATGATTAGAGAAATACTTGAATATCGCAATGTATAATCGCACATTTTCCATTTCCAGTAATTACATTTGTCTGTTCGCTCATTTAATCCGCGTTCCACTATCAAATTCAGTTATTTGATATTTTTATCATGATGTCGAGGTAAGTTACAGTTATTTTAAACTTGTAACGGTATTTGTGTAATTAGGCATTTTAATGGTGATGCCAGATAATTGAAAAGTGTGCAAGTCTAAAGTAAATTTATAAGTTACGAACACCCATAAAGCTGATAAAAAATTACCATGAAGAAGTAAAAACTCTTAAACAAACAACGAAGAATCATCGAAATAAAAATATAGGAACAAAAAAATAACCCGAAGCCTGTGAGTTGGAGATTATATAGTAAATTTCAAAAAATGAATATACCTTTTCTAATAACGACATTCGAATTTGCCATTTAGGTTGAGTTAGGTTAGGCAGGTTGCTTGAGAAAATACACTTGGTGGTCCTAAGCCCCATCTTTTTAAAAAGGCAACTAGTCCCTCCAGTGAGACTTTTTCAAATTTCCCAGTCTTGAAAGAAATAATCGCCAAGATATTTGGCACGGCGTATTTAAAGTGCAGGGCATTCACAGAGGAGTTGTTGTACCGACTCAACTTCTTCTTCATCTCCATAGCTCCTGCAGAAGTCATTGTGAGGTGCATTCGACTGGTTGGGGTGCCAATAGTGCAGTGACCCCTTATAACCCCTTTGAGAACGCTGTTAGTTGATTTGTTGAATCCGAGCAGGCATTTTGCCCTTTAATTCAGTTTTGCCCAGTTTTGCTTTGGGTATCCTTAGTTTCCGCGGTTACGCTCAAGTCAATCGCAGTGTATAGTTCGTTTAGAGGAATGCTTATGTCCTCTACCACTCGCTCAATGCCAGGCTTAGAGCCTTTCCTTGCATACTCATCCGCTCTTTCATTTCCCTCCACTCCAGAGTAACCGGGGATCCAACTAAGTGTGGTGTTGTGTTGTTTGATAAGCGAGAGCGATCTCCTGCATTCTTTAGCACTTCTTGAATTGACGCGCGTTCAGGCCAGTGCTTGGATAGCTGCTTGCCTATCAACAAAAATGGTAACGTTTGCTGGCGGTTAGGTCATTAGTCTTATCGTTTTTGCTGCTTTTCCCATGGGGTAGATCTCAGCTTGGAGGGCGCTACACCAGTCTGGGAGTCTAAAGGGGCAATTTAAGGATGATTGTTCTGAGCACACTCTCGATCCATTGCCATTGTCCATCTTTGAACCGTCAGTATAGATATGGAGGCCACTGGTGGGGTATTCTTTTGGTAAGCCTGCATTACAAGCTTTCTTCATCCTTTCCTCGGTGCTCGTTTTCCAAGACAGCTTTGAGTCTAGACGTATGCCAAGATACTTTACTTCGTTCGATAGGGTTAGAGTTACTTCAACTGCAGACGGTAACTGAAAACTCGGTATCTTACATCTTCTAATGAACAAAACTACTTCGGGCGTAGACCGTTTGGGGTTGCCCATTTATGGTATCGAGCTTCCTTAACGATCGAGGGAAGCTTCCCTGTCATCAAGATGTCTATCGTCCGCATGCGTAACTATCTTGATCCTTTTCTTGCTCATGGTAATAAGCAATTCATTTAAGATTGGGTAACGGCGAGATACCAAAATATAAAAGATGATAGTAGATGAGTAGGAGTTTAACTCTAAGTCTTCGGCTGGGTAAAAGTCTCGCAGGTATTGCGCATTTTAAAAACAACTATGAAACCAGCGTTTACAATTGCTTTCAATTCTTCCTTTCATTGGCTTCGGCTATACTTCGGCTGCGATAATTGAAGCTGCGAAAGCAAACAATACCGAAAATCGCGTAGCGAGAGCAGCGATCTATAAAAAGCCAGAGTTTTGCTGCGGCTATTGCTGTTGAATTGCTTTCTTTATGCTGCCGTAACTGCTATTGCTTTGATTTTGTGTTACTTTGGGGTCTCTGCTCGTCTTTGGAGAAATTTACCCTTATAAATTAAATGTATAAAAGGGAACTTGCGCTTCAGACATAAATTGCTTCCTTACCTTGCCCAATATTGCTGAATGTACTCATATATTTTCGGATTCTTTCAATTGATCCCAATTAATCGCTACTACCACGACTACTATTTTTTTAATCTTTTTTCTTTAATACTTTCTACAACTTCAACTTTTGTACTACTAACTATAATTTTAATACTAATTTTTTTGTTAGTTTTTTTGCCTGGGATCTAATTATATTAGCTATTATTTAGGCCAATCATTGTAGAAAGAACCTATGGTTGTATGTAATGAAAAGAAGGATGGACACAGATTGTTTTGAGTTCGAGCAGATAGTTGAGGGACGAGGCTTGCAAAGTTCCAAACAATGAATGCATTTTGGTTTTTTCGACTTCTGCTGCGCTATACCGTTCCTCTGCAGCTAAACCCACAGTATATTCATACAAGCTGTGCGCTATTTCAAACAGATAAGTCGCAGCGCAGCTAAATGAAAAACCGATTTGTGCTGTGCTGCAGCTTCGGCTGTTAAAACGTGCGCAGCATAGCAAAGCCAAAATTGTATTCACAAAAATTATTGTTCCACACCAGCCTAGCCCTGCATTTTAGTGCTGTCGCTGTTATACTGTAAGTTTTTCAAACGCTGTGTAAAACTATTCGCTCAAAGAGCTTGGAAAAGGTTAAATATGAGACTGACCCTGACATTTGAATAGAAACAAGAGCCTGGTGTATGTAACTCAGTTGTTAGTCTGGCAACGCATGCAGCCTGATTATGACTATGCGGCAACCGGCGTTGTACGCCTCGCGAATAATTTTCAACCAGCTTGTGCTATTTATGTGCATACATAGTTATGTAGTTATGTATGTGTATCAACCTCCTGGAATGTATGTGAATTTATGCAGTTTCTCGCTTTACAGGCAACATGAATGATTTCGTTTTCATTTCAGCTGGTATATTTTATTTTTCAGCTTTGAAAATATTCGTTTGCAACGTCGCGTGCGTCCTGACTATCGCAGCAGTTAGCTCGTACTAAATAATAGTTTAGCTGCAGTAGCACGTGGGTGGTGCACCGTTCGATTGCTTGCCCGAGTTAATTTGCACGTAAATATGTAGCACAAGATCTTTATCGGCCTTTCAAGCGTTGATGCAGTGCTTTGCGAGATACAAAACGTATATTAAATTTTTCATTTTATAATATTATCTCGTATTAGATGAGTGCTTAAGGCAATTTTGCTTATTTGCCATAAATCAGTATGTGGCTTTTCGCTTACTTTTGCCAGCAAATTGATTAATGAGTTTGCGATTGTACGTTTCGTAGCAAAAAACCCAGCGACTAAAATGAAAATCATTTCACAATGTAAGCCGACACTCCATTCTGCCTGTGTGCCAAGCAATTTTCGGCCTAAGCTCCCCTGCAGCCACTGCTTTTTCACAGATGTCTGCGTTGTAGTTGCTGCCGCAATTTTTTCATCATTGCATTTATTTACTGATATTGGCTATGCGCTCGCTCTCCAAGCGCTTTAATTAATAATCTCTATTTAATATTGCAACTCGTAAGCTTTACGCTGCCTTACATGGCTCCCTCCAATACTTATCGCAATTAACCGATCTATTTAAGCGATCTGCTCCCAAGTCTTGCGGCCTGGTCTGCCTTGCTGTCTGTCTCCCAGCTCACCAGCGCACCAGCTCACATCTGAGTTCATATATCGCCGTTGCATTCTATTGTGTTGTTGTTGTTGCTGTTTATATTGCCATTAGTAGCTGCCAAGTGTGGCGCACACTCAATTTGTTCCCAATTTGTTTATTAATAGCGACATAAATAAATTAGAAAAAAAAATGGTTGAATCTAATCTGTCTTTTTGTTTTCGGTTTGCTTTTCTGCATTGCGCAACTAATTTGTATTTCCCATTGTTTACTCATCGCTGCTTAACCTTTAATGTTGGCGTTGTTTTGTAATATTTTTTATTTCATTAAACTTTTTAGTTCGACTTATTGAAACTTTTGTGTAAGTTTTTAGCATTTATTTTTTTCCCATCGATTGGCCGGCCGCTGCCAATGTTGCACTTAAATAAATAATTACTAATTAGTTCGCTGCATTTGTATTCAGTTCGTGTCTGCAGCGGCGCCATGCTGTTGGTGGCATTTCAACAACTTTTTCATGCAATAATGCCGCACTCACACACACCCATACACTTATGGGCACTATACACTTATGTATGGATGTATGTAAATTCGAGTGTGTGTGTGTGTGTTGGGCGAATGAAATTTTGTGCTAATATGCTCTACCTGTTCGCCTCCCCTATCCACCCTCGGCTGCTTCCGGAGCGCGCTGCTGATTTATTTGCACCAGCACGCCACATATGAGGTTATTGCACCAGTGTTGCATGCAGCAGCTCGGAGCACAATGCTCCGTTAGCTTTAGTATGTTGTCCTTTTGCGCAAATACACCTTAATTATCTAATATACTTGCGTTTATTAGATGCTTGTTAATTAGCGCTCAGCGGCAGCAGCATTTTACTCCAGTTTTTATTGCGGCCGTTGCAACTTTTTTGCTCTCGAAAATTTGCGCACCTCGTACTCGTATTGCCAAAGTTGAAGTTCGTGCTTGTGCAACAACCGCAGCGATGGTTCTAAAAGGTTGCTGGCTTTGTGTGTTTATTGTTTTATTAGTTTGCCACAAACAATACATGAAGTTGCTAGTTACACGCTGTGTGTGTGCGTGTGTGTCTATGGTTAATGGATTTGCCATCACCCCGACTTCTGTGATATTGAGTGCTCTGTATTGCTGACACGCTTGCGCCGGCAAGTGTTTGAGGCGCCACCGCATCACGCTTTTGCTACAATTAAGTTGCCACTTCCTCCGCTGCTTCGGTCACAGTTCATGTGCGCAGTTGACAATCACGTTTTATGCAAAAATTCCCATTCATTCATTCGCTCATTCACGCAATCAGAGCCACTCCACTTACTAGCGATTGAGTCACGTTTTGTGCAAAGCGATGTTTTTGTTTTTATGCGCATGTATTTGTCTCATTCGAAGCTTCGATGTGCTTCGATTTGATTTGAATTTCAATTTGAATTCGTTTATTAGCAAATGCGCCAGTTAGTGAGCGCACGTTCTCGCCAAATGTCACAGCTGTCAAATGTGCCACTAAGTATGAGCTATCAGCGCATGATGCTGGGTCCAGAGAGAGGGAGAGAGTTGATGAGGGAGGGGTGGTTGCAGTAAGACAAGGTGTGTGCCACAATTATGTCGTTGATTTTCATTTATTGTTGCTAAATAGGTTAATTCAGGCTAAACTTATTTTTTTCTCATAGCTTCTCTCTTTTTAAGCGTTTTTTTCGTTATTAATCATTATTTCGTACTTTCATGTTTGTGCGTTTAACTTTTTACATTTTCAAGTGTGGCTCAATTAGTTCGCCTGTTTCATCGCATTTGACTTTATAATTCGTTGTTGTCACTTGCTGCTCTCTGCCTCTTTGCTGCGTGGCATTTAACCTTTTATTCGCATGTCGGCTTTGTTAACTTGTTGCCATTTGAGGTTGTTGTTGTGGTGGTTCTCTCGGCTGATTGGCGTTTCTTTTCTGTATTTTTTAAAACAATTATGATTTATGTTGCACGTTTATTGTGATTTCATTCGCCATACTCGCGGCGGGCATTCCTCGCAAACAGCTTTATTAATTTATTGCGTTCTTCGCAAATTCGCTGGTAGTTGCAGTATGTGGCCGCAGTGTGCAACTGCTTATCTGCTACTGTACTGTACTGCGTTTTTTGTTAGAGGTTGTGGGCAGCACTTAATTTACAAGTCGTCCTTAAAACACTTTTCGCCATTTGGGCACATTTATGTTATTATTTATTTGTGGAAAATCGCATGTTTCGAGTGATTTATTTGAAAAATGCGTTTTTTTCTTAAATTAATTATAGTCAATAAAATTAGTGAAGTTGTTCTTATATGGTGTTCGACAATTTGTTGTAATTTGCTTATACACTATTTTACTGCTGTTTATTTTTATTGACCTACAGTGAGTGGGGAAATTTTCCCAGTGATTTTGTTTTGTTGTACAATATTCACAATGTTTTTGCAGTGGACATTTTTTTCGTTAATTTTGTATCGAAATATATTTGTTAGTTTAATAGAAGCAAAATGCACCGAAGTTTAAAACTTTGTGCCGAATATAAAAAATACATGAAATTTTCATTCCACACGTCTTGCTCAGAATTTTAAACTTTTTTCCAGTATGTAATTTAATAGCTCACCTAATTGAAGTTTTAAATTGCCGAAAAAAACCCGTTGGTTATTCTGTGGACGGTCCCCTCAAGCGCTCAAGAGTTGTATGGAAAAATATGTACAAGAATAGAAGACCGTCAGCAAAACAAAGTATTAGAAATCAATGGGAGTTTTCAGAAAAAAATGTGTGCGAACAAAAAAGTGCGCGGGAAAATAGCGTAATCGTACGCAAAATAAGAGCAAATCCTAAGATAAGTGTCTACAAATTGACATCTAGAATGAGAACTGAAATTGGAAAGCAATGTAGTGCCCCAACTATCCGTCGAGTATTGTACAGCGCTGGTATCGTAATATTAGAACGAGGCTTTTGAGTAGTGGGAATAGGATCGCATTCGCAAAAGATCATCTTTTTATTATAGTTTGTGGTATTTCGAAGAACTAAGAAGTTTTATTATCTGTAAAGAACTTCCTTGAAACACTCTAAGCTATGAGAATGCCAATAAAGTCTTAATTTAATTAAACTCGGCATTAGCGTGTTAATTAGCTGTTATTTTTATCCAAGGACCACGATTGTTCCCAACCTCAGTCCTGCTTAACTATGTCAAATATTTAGCACCATTTATTTTTGTTTTTGCTTTTTGTTTATTGACAGTAATTATCCCCTAAAAATAAATAACGCGATTTGATTTGCTTATTTTTGTTTGTACTGATATTTGTTTGCAGTTTCACACGCCTGCACGGATGTTCGTATTTGCCTAAATATATTTACTTTTCAATTGAGAAATATCTACCTAAATATAATTTTCAAACACCTTGGCCAATTATCGTTAAGTTTGCTGTTCCCACTCGCCTACAAATTCTCTACTCTTCGAGGCATGTTTTCACCAACAAACCCATGTGTATGTAAGTACAGCGCAGTGGATATATGTATGTATGTGTAAATACATATGTATGTAATCGCCTTGTTGCTTTAATTTTTTATTTATTTTTGTTTGCCCAGCCAATTCTACCGCTTGTTCCCCCAATCGTATGAATGAGCTTTTGTTTTGCCACTGTCGATTTTGCCTGCAAATTTTTTATTACCCTCTTAATTTTCTGAAGGTCAAAGTCAACCAGTGGAACCGCTGGCCATAAATTCGCGCTTACAACCTGCTGCCTACACTGGTTGAGCAAATGGCCTACTGACTGCCAAAAAATGTTATTTCTATTTATTCCAACATACTCACCTAGACTTTCGTTAGATCTTTTTGTGTTTATTTCCGCGTTTAAGAATCCAAGCAGAATTTTGTGAAACAGAGCTTTTCCGATTTCGCCAACAATTAAAATTCGGTGGCTGAATATTTTTTACTAAAACATACATTTTTTTGTTATTTTTTTTTTAATTGGTGGAGCCTTCAAATTTTTCTGTTGTTGTAATTATTTTTATCGAAGTAATTGCTGCCTATTTGTAGGTGCTCCTCAGAAATTTTGTTTTCATTTTTGCTTTCAATACCTTCTGCGGCGTTCGACATTAAGATAAGTATAGGGTTTCTGATAGGGCTGTATAATAGAGATATGTCGATGTTGACAGGCCGTGGCTGCCATGTAGTTTGTGCGGGGCTGCTAGATGTGGATTTTGAACCAGTGACGTCATTGGTCCGTACTTCTTTGAAGACAAAGTTAGGGAGATCCTCACCGTCAGCGGCAAGCCCTGATATGTAGCGCTAGAACCAAATTCTTTTAGCCCAAATTGAGCACTGTGTATGTGGTTAACATACGGCCTCAGCAGCGAACGCCTCGGTAAATATTCTGTATGATCGATTAAAAGGATTTTTCATTGTCTGGTTTTCTAAAGTCGCAGGGCTATCCGTGCCCACATTTGAACGCCATTAGTTTTATACACAACACCTCACACAGTTCTGATTTTATTTCAAAACAGGGCCGGCGAAAGAGGAAAATTCCGAGTATTGGGCTAGCGAACTGTAGGGCAACGCGATGAGCAAGCATTTTTTTTGGGAATCAGTAGAGATATTTTGAACGTTGTTGCTTTTGACATTTCGCAGCAGATAAAGGGCCTCTGTACTTTCTTTGTGTAATGCAGATGCTATGTGTTTTCTCATAGCCGGAGCAGCATTGCTCCATTTCGAAAATCCGCACTCTACCCAAGCCTTTTTGGACTTCAAAACTCGAGAATCTAGTGCATTAATCAATTTTTTATCACATGCTTGTGTGCAAATGGAACAAAAAGCATTGCCATTTTTGAATTCCAACCAATGATTTTCCCCTTTCCAACGTTCCAATTCTGAAAAAAGATTCGATTGTGATTCAAAAAAATTATTTCAAAAATCGATAATTTTCTACATGAATTCGTATCCTCAATTTAATAAGAATTAGAAAATTTTTAGAATAGCAATTATGCATAATCACGTACACTTACGAGTCTTATGATCCTCTTTAACATTTTTCTCTTGATTGAAGTCTGCTTTGTTGGCACTTTCACTCGGTGATGCCGAATTTTTATTTGATTGGGAAAAATTCGGATTATTTTCGTCTTTTTTATATTTGATGGGGTATTTGACCATTTTATCGGATTTTCCGGTGCACAAGTAGCACTCAATTTCAAAGAATTTTACCGGCAATGCAATTCGTGATGACCATATAGACCAGATATACGCATACAGAGAAACAGAGAGGCTTGCGAATTTACGCTTGTTCAACAAAGGTGCTGCTTTTAGCTAGGTTAAGTAACATGGAGGGACATTTGAAATGTACAATTTTGAGAAAATGTTATAGTTTGTTTTGGATTTTATTAAATTTATAGTTATTCACATAAAAATTGACCTTTGTTTCAAGACTCCGGGTATTGGATACATTACTCGGTGAATTTCGAGTATTGGACACCCTATACTAACAACATATCTTTTGTCGGCCCTGTTTCCAATTGATACGTCCGTATTAGATAACCCTATATAACAAATACTATTGCTTTACCTTAATGTTTTTACTTTTAGTTGTATTCTGTTCTTTATTATTATTCTTTGTCTTCATGTTTCTCTCGTTTTTTTGTAAATCGTACGCAGTTGTGCGTCAGCTTTTTCAGGTATGTTTTGTTTTAATTTACGTGATTTGTCTTATTATCGAAAAAGTCAACGCAACAGATCATAAACAATTTCGAAAATGGTCAATAATCAGCATTGAAACCCAAATGCACATTATCAAATACATACATACATACATACATACTGACACACATATAATGAGTGCGGCTTAATTTCGAGCAAGCACGAATGATGACGATATGGCCACCAGCTGTTTGTGATTCTATAGTTAAGCTAAGGGAAAGCTCATCGAATTTTAAGCGAATTAAGTATAGAAGCAACAAAAATGAGAACAGTGAATACAACATTTTCTCAATAATTTATTTTCGGCTGTCAATTTGCAAAAAAAAAAAAAGCAATTATGAAATAAAGTGAAAAATAAAATTCCGCCTTAAAAAGCTCTAGAACCAAAACAAGCAAATATAGATTACTCATAAATTGAATGAATTAATCCGGTGTTTGTTTAGAACACTTGGTATTGAAATTTCTGTATGTGCGAATGCTTACATCCGAGCAGCGTTTGCACATTGTATAAATTTATTTTAAAACTGTTTTCCAAAAAAAAAAACAAAAAAAAAAGGATAAAATTCAATCCACGACATTGTGTGCAGTTTTGAAGCTCAATTAGAAATGAGCAAAATTAACGCATTTTGAGCTTCACTAATCTTTTGCTGACTTATCAAACATAGTGGTTAAATGAAGACTCTCGATATCTAAGAAGTTGCAACATTGCATGCATCGCTTGAAGCGAAATTTTGGTGACCGTGAACCTAGATAAAGGGTCATCCAAACGAGACGGCTAGATCTCAGTAGTGAATAATTCCTAGAAGTTACCGTTATTTTATCATCTTTGGCATTTGTCAAGTAGACAGACGTAAAATTTTACACCAAAGAGCAACGCGTTAAAATTGCTGAAACATATAAGAAAATTGTCAATATACATTTGAAAAAAACATATCGCAAAATTCATCAAATTTTGTGTGAAAATAATCGTTCGAATGAATCGACAATTCATAGGTTGGTAAAAAAATTTCAAGAAGCTGGTAATGTCGAGTATAGACAAATGGCTGCTGAACAATCTCCAACATCCATATCTCGAAGTAATTTTTCACGTATAATTTTTAACAGCCGTATTTTGAATAAAAATAGTAAACCCGAATGAATCAAAATTTTTACATATTTTATTTTAAACCAACATCTAAGCGTGTCTTTTGCAAGACCCTTTACAAATTGCAACTAATGTGATTAGCGAGCAAAGGTCGATTGTGTGCTGGGAAGGTAGTCCAACATTGAACCAACCGGATTGCATTCATAAAGCGTAGAGATAACCTTATGCCGGAAGTTATTACGAACACATGCAATAAAAAAAAACAAAATTCAACCCAAATAGTAATTTATTATTATTGTAATTTTTTTTTTGTGAAAACAGAAAATTCTACGCCTCTAACAAAAACACCCGTTGTTGCATATGTAGATGGGCATACTGTAAGTGTCGCTGTTATTGCCTAGATCGCATCACAAGTGGTCAATTTGGCGAATTTATTTATTTTAGATATGAACAATTCAAACTCTTTCTGTCTTTCTTTGCGGTTCTTTTCTAACGTTTATTAATATTGGTGAGAGCGGCACAGGCCAGATTCCTTCGCTACAATCCAATTTGAACTTAATTATCTATGCACGACTTGAGTGGCATGTTGATGGTATGTAGCATGGCGTCTGCTAAAAATAAACGTGCATACGTGCATACATACATACATACATGTGTCTGTATGTATATTCAATGCCAAGGTTAAATGGTATTTAATTTAAATTTTTGTTGTTTCCTTCATTTTGGCACCGAATTTCGTCGGCTGTATTTGTACTGCCTGGTTTGTCCGAGTTTTTACTTTTCCGTCTTCATTCTCACCGTAAGCTGATAAGTAAATTTGCTTGAAAATTACTCAACACCTCAGCGGGTAGCGCGCTTCTCACACGTTTGCATTGTATTCATGTTTTTGGTTTTTTTTTTGTGCAAGTTATTTTTTTATTTATTTTGCTTTTGTATTGTTAACGTTTTTAATTTCCCCACTCAATCTCTTGCGCTGATATTTCTTTGACGTTTTGTTGTGTCACGCTCTTTTGCACACATTATTTATTTACTTAATTTTTTTTGCTGTTGTTTAGAACACTTTAAACTTTTAATTTCCTTTGGTTTATTTTCTTGTTTACCAAATTTTTTGAGAACGTTTCTATTTTGTTTATATTACGCTCACATTCTCGCGTTCACATACATACGTGGGTATGCACATACATACATACATACATACAAATATTACTCCATACAAATGGGCTTCCTCATGTGAATTGCTCTTTCTTTGCAATGCATTTTGTTTTTGTTGGTTATGATTTGGATTTACGCCTCTTAGGTAAGGAGTTCATATTAATGTACACACACATACCAACATATATGTATGTAAGTATGAACCATTTATTGCGAAATTAGTATAAGTCCATTATTTTTGTTTCGACGTATGTATATACATACATGTATGTATTTATATGTTAGCTTTATTCTTTTGCAACCGACGAAACTGCAAACGAACGCTGGAAGTGAAGAATCGTTGGTAAATATATTTTTCTCAAATAAATAAAATATTTGGTTAATATATTTGTTATATTCTGAAATATTAATAATATTTTATTCGATATTTTTATAAGAAAATAAAAAAAAAATATCCCCCTTATGAATTTTCATACGACAGATGATCAACTTGTAGGCATATCGTAAAAAATGATTTTTTCTTTTGACCTTCACACACCTGATAGATGTACTATTGCGATAGATTTGCTATAAGTTGTTACATTTGTTGTTGTCTAGCTGAAATATTTTCAAAGCAGTAATTTTCTACCTAGCCAAACTTTCCATAAAAGACAAAGAAATGAAGAGGAAGTATTGTTTATTTAATCTCAGTTGCGCTTTTTGTTTTTTTTTTTTATAAATGAGTTTTTTATAAATTCAGTAGTGTTTGGTCATAGATCTCGTCTCTGTATTCGAAGGGATCCTCATGATTTGCCTAGCTGGTGGCTCAGGGTCTTGCAGGCGTGACTTCTACGGTAACACTAATCGTAAATCCTAGATAACTAAATTCTAGGGTAACTAATCCTAATCGAAAATTTGACAGCTCTAGCAGTAGACGGAATAAATGTGACATTGTTGCGAGAAATGAAAACGCTCTTAGTTTCACAATGAAGTGAATTTTGAAGTTGATCATAAATGGCCATTTCGAATGTGAATTTTTTGTAAAAGAGAAATGCGCTCACGTAATTAAATAAGTGAATTATTTGATTTTTTTGTTTGTTTGCTGTATGGACTTACGCCACTTTTAAAATAAATGGTTCATGTAGTCAGCGCTCACATTGTTAGTCCAAATTAAAAGCAAAGAGGAAGTGTAGTAAAATTCCTCGATTTCAATCTTAACAGATGACTATAAAATTTATGATTAAGGCAAAAATGTTCAAAGAAAACAAAAAAAAATTACAAAGTGGCTAAATACAATAACTTTTGTGTATTATTTTTATTTTTTATTTATATTGTGGCTGCAATTAAAAACGTGAAGCCGTAACCCGCCAGTTGGCTTTTCGCGCGCTTTGTGTCTGAATTGGTGAGCGGCGCGCTGCCGGTTTATTTTAAGAAGATTCCACTAATTTTAGATTTTTGTTAAAACATTTTTTATGAGCTGTTTGAGCTTTTACGGCTGTTTTTGTTTTTATTTATTTTTGTATTTTTGTATTTTTTTGTTTCTTGTTTTTTTTTTTTTTGCTCTGATTGATGTTGACTTTAAGTAATTTAGAAAACATGATGCTTTTTATTAATTTATTGCTTCCAATTGTCAACTTTGCGCTTTTCGTACATTCATAAAATTTACTCATTTATTGTTTGTTTATTTTTTGTCCTTGCAGTTTAACATCAGGCTGTAATGGCATATTTTCGCGTCGCTTGGATTTTTCATCATTCAATTTGTTGCCGAAGACCCGCTTGAATTCCTATCAAGTCAAGGTAAGTGAAACTAAGAACTATCAGATTTTGCATATGCAGTCCTAGGAACAGCTGTTTTAATATTGCACACCGTAGCAGATTCTTCTTAGGCGATCAAGACTGCACGAACATCTCCGAATACGGGAGTATTTTCTCTCAAATCTTAGACAGAAAAAGATATAAATGCGGTAACGTAGATCCAACTGTCATGAGAACTAAGCTCTTGGTAAACTGGTTAACTTTCTTTCCCCCCTTTCCTATCATTTTGGCCCTGTATTTGTCTAAGTAGGGCCCTTTAAAATTAGGAATAGTTATTGAGTCGGTTAGTAAATCTCACTTTATTGAGTAGATGACAATACTTGCGTCTTGAACGATCCTTTCGTCCGAAACCGAGCTGAAATTGTGCGTCCGAACTTGATCCAAGCCAAAGCCGAGGTCGAAGCTCGGTTGTTTTCTATTTAAGGCACCTTTCTGGTCTAGAGACGTGAAAATTGAAGGCGTTGAAAATTGAAGAAAAAATCGGTATCAACAGAAAATCGTTCTTATTCATTAGATCCATACTTTATTTACAAAAATAATATTTTTTCAATTACAATAATAAAACGAATTTCAATATAAAAATTTGCAGGTATACCTATTTTTAGAGTATAAACTATTATAACCTGAAAAAAAAAATCGATTTTTTTCGAAATTCTAGACCAGAAAGCTGCCTTAAATACTGGCTATCCCATCTAAAGCTTACTTGGGTATTCAACCAACAGTTGCATTTCGAACAATGGTGTAAATATTTTAATATCCATATTAAATAATTAAAATAAAATTAAAATTGTAAATTGTAATATTTTATAAAATATAAAATTAAATAAAAATATTTGAATATATACTTTATTGAAATTACTTAGAATTACTATAAGAATTAATATGAAATTATTAAAATAAAATAAATTTAATTAGTGTACTAGATAACAAAACAGATCGAATTTTCTATTAGATTTTTTTTATAAAAATTAAACGCAAATCACACAAAATTATCCGGTTCTGTGGATTTGCCCACATGCCATCTTAAACAAAACACTTTTGGCATTCGGAATATTTGTAAACATATTTTTTACTATTTTTTCTTGCTTTAATTTTTCCACTGACGAGGGCGTGAAATTTCTCAGCACTCAGCATTTCTCCCTACTGAATGCGATCAGCAGATGCTTAAATCTTCCACACATGACACCGAGGCTCTCGTACAAAACGGCATTGCTTGGGTAGAAGTTCCTGGAAGTTCGTTTATGTATGTATGTAGATGTTATGCACATATGTGTGTGTGTTACATATCGTCTATTGTTTTGAAAACTTTACACCGCAAAATTGGAGCATTCAGCATCACTTCACTTCCAAGTGATATTCTCTTGAAGTCGTTGTTTGTTTCATTCATACTTTTTTTGCAATTGCTAAAGTTCCGAGAATCGTTTTTATTTTCTTGTTTTTGTTTTCTCGCCATGTGAAGCTATTAGGTGACTTTCAGCTGACTGAAATCGTAGTACAAATATTTTCATAGTAACATTCGAATGTGTATTTAAGCTCAAAGATCAGCTTATTCAAGTTCTTTTTATTTACTCCTTTGAGTATTTGGTGCTGAGCAGTAACAATTCTAAATTTGCTTTTAGACCAAGTGCATGAAAGTTCAGATTAGAGAATGTCATGCAATATGCATAGTATGTTAGCTTGGACATCGGCCATATAACTTTTTTCGGTCATATGTATTTCTTTTTCTATTACTCTTTATTGGTCTGCTGAACTCTTTTTGATGCAACATTTGATGGCAGGTCTAAACGCATTCAGATTTTTGGATTGATAGGTGAAATTAAATTAAAATTTTCCGCTTCATCCCTCACGCGCTCCAAATCATTCAATTCCTTCTCATCCTTCTTTCGGTTTCATCATTCAAGCCATACGAAAATTGTTTCGAGTGCCACCGTCAACAGTTAGGACAACAAAACTTTTCGTGGCATAGCCATGACAATGGCATTGAACGAAAACTTAGTTACCTGACGCTTTTTGCTTTTCCTTCTTGCTTTGTTTTTGTCTGTCTCGTTAGTTATTGATGCTGAACCGGCGTGGGGCCACCCGCATTGAAATAAAACAAAAGTTATGACATGTGTAATATCCTCTAGGAAGCATCTGCGGCAGCAAGAGCGCAAATGTAGAGTTTCCTTGGCAGACCGAATATGTGATGAGTTTAGTGTCGAAAGTAGATTGAAGTAGTCGGTAAACCAGCCATAGCCGGCGTAATACTATTTCACCTTCAAGTGAGAACATCCGCGTTTCCCTTTTCTATTGCAAACCAGACTCATTTGCTATCACAACTTTACTGAAAATAAAGGGATTCTGACAGTTAGCCAAACCATTTGCCATATGCAGATTTATCCATTAGAGTTGTTTTAACCTTAAATTTGAATAATACAATTGTTTGCCATTCTATTGGGTAGGGAATAAAACGCCTACTAGAGGGCTGGGTAGTTATTGCGTTGAGTCGTCCACATCAATTGGATTCGATATCACTAAATATATTTGGGTATTCACGAAGATGTCGGAAGTGCCTTATTGTTATCGGACATTAAATGATCTATAATTAGAAGCTGCGGCTTCAACAGTGTCGGTCTTTAAATAGCCTGCATATACCCGTACACATTTTAAGATTTTCTTAATAAACCAAGGTTTTTTTACTTTAGTCGAAATTTTAGGACTCGGCTCTAATATAAAACACCTTCTGTTGCTAAAAAAATTAAACAGGAGAAGTTTGCGATTTTATCACTTACTTACTCTTAGCCACTACTGGGTTATCCTCCTATTCCTTTCGAAGTCAACCATAGGAAGCGTAACAAAACAGTTCTATTAAGCGAAATGCGTTCGAATGGAACTATACATGCATAGCTTGCACGCCAAAATACACGCTATAAAATCAGACCATCTCCTGGCGCCACGGCGTACGCCACCTTATTCTCTACCTTCTTTATCCTTAAGCAGATTTACGCGAAAATATGTATTTTATTTTCGGTTTGGTAGAAGCATACCGACCGTCATTGTTGCAACAGGGAAATAGTTGAAAATAGTTTTAGGAGCAGCGTGAGTTATCTTCCTTGTTGGCTGGCTGGCAACATTTGCAAATTGTATTGAATTTATAAATATTTAATTCGTTTTCAAATACACAAAATTTCCATTCACAGCCAAAATAATAAAATGCAATATAATAGAATGTGCGCTGCTGCTGCTGCTGCCACCACTGCGGAAGAAATATAGAAATAATTTGAAAGTACTGAACTGCTGCAGCTGTACGAATGATTTCAGCAAAGGCAGCGTGGCAGCTGAGCGTAAAGCCGTAGCGGCACTTGTGTCATGTCGTTGCCTATGGGAATGGCAGGCTGCTGCAGCTTGTTGAAGCTGATACTATGAGCTACCCAGCCATATTTTGGCTCGCGCCCGTCTTTCTATTGCAACAATCCCTTCCGCCGCTCTCGATAGTCTGGCTGGCGCACCGCTTTTGATGTCAAGATTTCTTTCCTTTTGCCTTCTGAGTATTCCAAAGCATATTTTGTATACGCCTTTCACTTCTTCTTGCTTCGTTCTTGTGGATCGAATTTTTCCGTCTTGAAAGTTGTCCGCTTCCCATCGCCGAGGAGAAAAATACATTTTGTGCTTATTAAACTTTTTCATCCGTTCGCGTATTTGGATATTCGATTGTGCAGCAGATCAGCAGGATGCTTTTTGTGTAGCTTGCAGCGCATTAAGTTATTACAGCTTTGTTGCAACGAATATTTCGCTTATTTCTATCCGCTTTCGTCCTGCACACTTTGAACACGAAATCCTATGCAATTACGAAAAATATGCGCAAAAGTTATTTGATTATTGAAATTCCTTTGAGGGAGAACTTTGATTAGTTTTATGCATTCAAAAATTAAACCTTTGCTCGCTTTCGGCTTCTTTCGATTTCTATTTTTTTTTGCTGAGCTTTACTTTTTGTTTAAATATTGAAGATATCCAAATAAGCACCATATGTCACTACCGCGCCGCCTCGAGTATTTTGCTGCAGTTCGTATTTACCTATGGACTGGTAATTAGCGTTTGCGTAAACACCTCCCGCCAGAAAACGAAACCCAATTAGCAGCGACAAGTCAATTTCATGTGTTCATCATTAATCCCTTTAAAAATCGTTTACCATAGACATTTGTTTTTTACTTTTAATTCGGACTAATCAAATTTTGAAAGTCGCGAAAGGGTTGAATTTGAATGAAACGCATAGCTGTTTATTTTTTGTTTATTGTTTCTACGCATATCCTTTGGCGACATCATCTGTCAACATTTATATTTAATTTCTTTCTCTGCTGAAGTTAACTATCGCGGAAGGGTAGTTGGTCGTAAATCCAATCATCGTTAATAATTAAAAATACTGGGTTTTGAGGAAGGGATAATTATTTTTTTTTTTATTTTAATGTGAGGGCTTTTGCGAGTTTACTACGGGGATACATTAATATTCTCCTTGCTTTTTGTGTATTTCTTTTCATTTTTCTTTCGGTAGTCACTGTTGATGTTTCAATCAATTTATAATGTTTCCTCATGTAATCATATTTCCATTGAAACATTCATACATTTTTTCTCATTCTTCCAGAAATATTACGGTTCAACACTCTCTATGATTGATGATGTTGAAAGTGTATTACTGCGTTGCATCTCGGTAGGGTCTAAACTCCTCTCTTTTTTTGTGATTGCTTATTTAGTTTTGGCTTCTGACAAGGATTTGGAAATGTTCTGTCATGAATTTCTTCTCTTTTTCTTACCATCTGTGGCCTGATGGAAGTAGGAAAGTCATTTATAGCAGGGAAGAAAAGAAATTTGGTTTCTGTGATGAGTTTCTGTCTTTTTAAACCAAAAAGCAACAACCATATTTGAGTTCACACTTATTCTTAAAATTTCAAATGAATATTTTAGCAATTTTTAGTTGGAGTCCAAAGCTGATATATTTTTTTGTAAGTTTTTTTTCAGTTTTTAAATTTTTTTTTTTTGTATTTTTTTATTTTTTTATTTTTTTTTTTGTATTTTTTTATTTTTTTTTGTATTTTATTATTTATGTAAATGGAGGTGTGACCAGCCGAGTGTGTACTAAGTATTAAAGTGGAGGTTGTGGTTTCGTTCAAACTTCTCGTGTAGAAAATGTTCAAAATTATGCAAAAGTTCTTCCCAATATAGTTCGCCAATCGACATGGAACAAGAGTTCTGTTTCAAAAAAGGTACTCAAACTGCATGCTCAGAAGCCTTGAATAAGACAAGCTCGAAACAGTACTATTTCAAAAATTGTTGACGCACTGAATCCCAATCGGAACGCAGATTAGCTGAGAAAATTTACGTAGAAAAATTGCGTTTTTTACGTCATATTCTAGTGTATCCAATATCGTGAAATATTTCATGTTTAAATGATTGTTTCAAAATGCAACTCTACGCCTTCTCAACCATTTTTGTTTGCTCCTGAGATCCACGACTGTATGATTGCTACTTTCTAAAGATAGAAACGACTCGTTATTACTAATACAGATAAAAAAGTCGTCCCTCTGACGTACGAATTAAGACAAATATAAATTGGTTTGTCAAATTTTTGCATTTTAATATTTTTATCGCTAAGACACATACATGCCCCTCCCTTGAAAAATAATATCCACTGTAGTTTTTGGCCTAAAGCTAAGCCGAAATCAACGCGAAAGCTGGTGGACAGCCAACTGAGTTTTAAACTTAGTTTCGGTTGTTTTGTACGAGTTGTGTCATTTTCATTTCAGAAATTTGGCTGCTGGCATCCGCCTGAGTTCTTATCTGCCTCTTATCAGGCGGCATTTGCTGAACGTGTGCTCGGTGCTGTCGCGTGTGGCAAGCAGATACTGTCGCTACAGATGGTGAGAGAGTGACAGCTTTGGTCTGCTTTGTTGGCTATCAAATACTTTGTTGACTCGCAGCCGTATCAGGCGTTTGCATTGCCACAACAACACCAACAAAACCGTTGCATGTTGCACATCACATGTGGCCAAATTTCAATTGAGTGCATTTTCACTTTTGTGTTGGATTGCTCGCGATTCTTTACCTATTGGATTTTTTCCAGCTGTGCCAGCTACTGTTCGCTACTGTTGTAGCTCCTACAACATTTCTGCACCTACTTTGCCACTTCGGAGCACCTACATCCGTGCATTCTTCGCCCATACATTTGTTGTTCTTTCTATTATATTATGAGACTAGTTGCACATTTTTGAGATTTTTGCATTTGGTTACGCTTTTATTTTTCGGGCGTTGTGTGACATTTATTGCTACCAGCTGACAATAGCAATCAAATACACTAAAACAACAACAATACACTTGCATGCATTCGTTTTATTGCTCGCCCCACCTCTGCCGCCATATCCATCCACAGCTTCAGCAGAGCTCCAGAGCTGGTATTCTTCTCCTCAATATTATTATCAACGTTAGCGCAGCCAGCAGCAAACCGCGGCACCGCTTTGTCACTGCCACGGCTACTGATTTCTTACTTTTACTTGCAACAATTGCCGGTTATTGCTGTGGTTGCTGCCTGCCTTTTGCCTTGCTTTTCTTTGCTGCTGTCAGTGTTTTTGATGTGTTGCCTGCCATTACCGGCGACGTTGCTGACGTGCTGTCAACTGCGGCCGATAGTTATGTTGCTTTGTTGCCTTTCAGTTTCTCGGTATTCCGCTGTCTACTGTGGCTGCCGGCTTGGCTAGCGTTGGCTGTCAATGCTGGCTGCTAGACAGGTTGGCTGGTGGCTGCTCTGCTACCAGCAGTTTTTCCCATTCAAATTGTCTGTACTCGTATTGCTACAACAATTATTGTTTCAGCTATAGACTGCTAAAGTATGCGATTTCCTTGTGGTTCCCATATTTTATTTTTGTTTTTGTGTTCCCCGTCTACCGGACTCATTTGAAAATTTCAAGTTCAATGCTGAGATTGCGAGCATGAAAATAAATGAAGAAAGAAATAAGAATCGCAAAACACCGATTATGTATTAAACTGAATTTATTTATTTATAAAATATGTAAAGAAATATCTGTGCTGCAATATTTTCTAAATGTACATTCGATTCGCATCGCTTTGGTGGATCTAACGGTCGCTAGATTTCAACTTTGAAGTTGCTAGTTGGTCTCATAACTTCCAGACCGTCTTCTTGTCATGCAAATGAAATTAATTTTCTGTGTAAGCCACCGCGCTGCCGCTGTACTCGTACATGATTTCGGCTGCTCAGTGTATCTGCCAATTTTGGTTCGCAAACTGGCCTCTCTACAGCGCAATCACTTCCATTGGCCTTTTATGATTTTCATTCAGAGTCATAAGAAATATTCCTTCGCAAATGCGATTACAAAGTTTAATTTAATGTTTGCCATTTTCGGCTGTTCGTTTAAATGGTGTTGCGCGGAAGAGTCCAATGGCTCCTAGGTTCAGAGGCGCGCGTGCAACTTGAAAAAAGTTCTAGCTGCGCTTTGATGTCAGTGCATTTAAAGAAGTTCGTGGTTAATGTGGCGAGATGTGTATTGTTTTTGTTATTGTTATTTTGGCTTCAAGGGCTATTGACCTTTTGTTTGCCACTTAATTGCGTTTTTCCTTGCGACATAAAACTGTAGGTCCCTCCATTTGTGAAAAACAACAAAAAAAAAACACCACAAATAGGATGAGGAACTCGGTCAAACACCCAACAAAGGATGTAAACGCGAATTATATATCATTATTAATCCCTAGAGTTACAAGGCGGAGCACAGGGCAACAGTTAATTTTTTCCGTTTGGGTTTGTTTTGCGTCAATCCTTTAACTTCATTCCAGGTGAGGCGTATGACACGGATTTCTGTCTCCAGCAGTCGTCTCCAGGTGTTCGCTGGTTTTCCTGGCCTTGGGGGTTCCAGTCAATCGCGGCCTTTGCTACATCGCCTCTTTCCCTCCGCGGTACTTGACCGATCCAGCTCCATTTTCTCTTTCGGACTTCTAGCGGCTCTGGCTTTTGTTGTGTTCTGGCCCACAAGTCAGCCATCCACGTATATGATTTTAAGTAGTGTTATACGACTCGCGAGCGAAATATAATTAAATAAAATAGTTAAAAGAAACGCCATCGAACTCTGCCCACTGTCAACCGAAAACATTTCGAAAGACAAACTCAAACTTGCGTGACCCTTTATATTTACTATGACTGCTTTTAAATTATGTCTGGCCAATGCATACCTCAATGACTTTCATTTTGAATTACGCTTCAGCAAATAATACTTGAGGCAGGGTTGAAATTTTATTGACTTTTGAGCTGCTTGCTCGCTTGCCTGTAAATCCGCAAGGCGTAATTGAAATCGCCAACAATAGCAAAAACACAAGATTAGCGCAACGTCACACATTAGACGCCTACATAAGAAAAATATACTTAAAAAACTATAAAAACAATAAAGCAAAACATTGCAACGCCACAGAAGTGGCGCTGAGTAAGCGAAACAACATCCGCAGCAAGAAAATGAAATGTTATGGTGTTGCACCCATAATGGGTAACTCATTTTTCAATTACTCACAATACCTTTTAGTTCTTCTATTATTCAAGATATCTCAGCTGTTTTGCGAAATATCGACGATTATTTTAAACTAGGATTGGTTTTTTATGCAACAGGAAACATCTTAAGACAGTTGACACATCTCGGCCAATTGCAATCAGAAAGGCAGCTCTATCCTAAATTCAATAAGAGAATAGGGTTTCGATGGGGCACTGAGATGAGTAGAGGGCACAAAAGCCCTTGAGACCGAAGTGCAAACCTAGAATCAAATCTGTCTGTCTAAACATTTTAAGATATACGAGTATGTCCTAAAAATGCCGCTGTTGATTGTCATTGAGTAATGGGTGTCAAAAATAGAGAATAGAAATCGAAGTACGATAATTTCTACTTTATTTGAAAAAAATTGATGCTTGGGTAATTCCGGATTTGATTTGGCGCAGTTTAGATGACATCGAGGCATTGCTTACCTCCCTAAAATACAAGCAAATTTTAACATACGCAGCATATTTTCAAAATAACCATAAATAAGTACAGTCAATAAACGCCCACCAGTCGTTGAAACTGTCGTTGTTGTAAGTGAGAGAAGTAAAGCCAACGCTGAGTCTTAAGTAATTCGATGCAGAAGGTTTTTAGTGCTTTTGATTTGTTTTGATTTTTTTCTGCATTTGTTTACATTCCTCAGCATTGAAATTAATGATGTCTGCCTGCTGCATATGACGGCAGAGGACATTGAAAACCAATTCCATGCGTAGGAATAAGAAAAACTGAAAAAGCGGCATAAAGTCAATAACAATAACGAAAAAATGGGGTCAATACGGCGCGACAATATTTATATTTATTTCTGATTTTCCTTAGACATATTGCTTCCACAGTCGGACTGCCGGCTGGAAAGCATCTAACTCCGCCCAAATATTCAAATATGCAATTTTTTTTTTCATTTAAAATCGGCCTGCATGCAACAAATTAATATTCACATACAAATTTTCAAAAAAAATTGCACTTCTTAAAAAGCTTTTAAAAGCCTTCTTGAAAAGCTTTAAATTTCATATGCAGTGCGTTTAACAACTAAACCACAGGAACTTATTGATGAAGTTTGTTTAGACAAATTTCAAGTATGCAAGGTAATGCTCATTGAAGTTTGGTTCAAGTTTGAGATGCTCAAAAAAATGTTAGCTTTTCAAATTTTTTTCTCGTCATCAAAACATGTATTTCCTTTCTCGCTCAGAATAAGTTTTATGTAGTTTTAGTTTTTCCTGTACGAAAACTATCGATATTAATAACTAAGGTTTGACAGCAGTGTTGGCATTGGTGAAAATTTACTTTGAAAAAAAAAAAAAAATTATAAATCTCTTTGCCATTTTACGTGTGGATTACACGCTCACAGCATCATCTGCCCTTTTCCTTTCTAAATGAATGGTGACTGATTTCCGTTTTCCAAAAATTAATCAGCTAAACCTCTACGTTTTGTTCTAACAAGACGGGGCAACTTGTCATACAGCGCACTTAACTATCGATTTGTTGGACTGACCGGATACCATATTGCAATGTGTGCTACAATGTGGCTCAAATTTTATATAGCTTTTCGTTTTGTAAAATGTGTGCACATTTCATTAGCTTGTTGCTAGCGTTTTTCTTTAAAAACGAAAAAAAAAAAAATTTTTACAAATTATAGAAAACTTTTAAACTTGATTGAAATACTCAAAATTTAAATACATATAAAATTAGGTATCACTAAGCAATGGGATTACAAACTCTGTGGTAATTCGAATCTAAAACATATCAAATTTCAAATGGTGGCGGTGCGATATTCAAGGGTATATTTATTCAAAAAATATAATTTTGGGTTGTAAGTACTCGCCCTAAATTTTCTGTATGTTATGAGGTCTTGCGCGACTAATAATAAACTTCAAGATATTTGTAAACAACAAAGGCCAGAATTTTGGCGAGACAACACTTGGTGTTTGCAGCTCGATGATGTGCCTTCTAACGCAGCATGTAAAAAAATTAAAAAAAATATTTATCTTGGCTTTCCTTTGCTCTCTTTTATTTATATTGCCCCCTATTTTTTATCTTTATTGTTTTACACTAAAACTTCTTAATAGAATTTTGTAAAACCAAACGCTCAACTTCAGTACCTCATCCAATTAGAAACTTAAATATTACTTACTAACTTAAATTCTCTGCAACTGCGATATATACCGTTAAGTAGCATAATGAGACAGTTGCAAGTGCAGTCAAATGCCACTCGAAGAGGTGAGCTCACTCACAGATTGAAATAAAGCCATTTCTAATGTCAGCGGAGTTACCTGCACTTCCGCATTAATTGTTTTCAACAACCCCATTAGCATATAACAAGGGCTACCCAAAGGTCTCATCCACATCTTTCAATTTTGTTGTTTTTTTGCTTTTGTCGAGCGATTCGCATTATATTGTTTTCAAAGTTCTCGTTATTCGTACGATTGTCACATCACTGAAAGTCAGCGGCGCATTGGCCGGAGCAACGAACACTCGTCGTCCGTCACTTGATGCTAATGACTTTAATGACGCTATACAAAATCAATCAAAATCAGTTGTGCGCGAGATATTTGCTCATTCTTTTTTAAATATACATAAGCAAATATCTTTAGTCGATTTTTAATTTTATTTTTCATTTTACTTTGAGCCACAAGTGCGTTGTGCATTAAGTCACCGCTAAATGCTTGAGAATATTTATTTTTTTTCAAGTTAAATTATAATTGATGTCTGGAGCTTTGAAATGTTCCTTATTTGTAAAATTTACAGAGGCACTCACTCACACTCGCACAGCCACACATACATGCACACGTATGTGTACCATTAACGACAGCGGATGACTTAATTTTTGGGTAGTCAATCAGTGCGCTGACTGGCTGACTGACGCACTGACGAAAGTGAATGCACATAAATGCAAATATTGGAATATTTACTTTGCTTATTTTCTCTCTTTGCATATCTATCTACCCCTGCTCTGGGTGGTACTTCATATATTATATTATATATTATTTCTGATACCCGAAAGCTAATAAGGATAAACAGTTCATTTTTAACTCGTGTTAAATACTGTGCAGATTCAGACTTACATCAGCGCCACTTCTTCCGTTTTAAATTTTAAGGAGCTGATCTGATGAGATACCCGAGCTAAAATTTCTTCCGTTGTAGAGAATTGCGTACTTTCAGCTCGAGTAGACCTCTTAGCTCGATGTAATCGTACCTCAGACAAAATATGGATAGTAGAAAATTGTGCAAGGCAATGAGCGAATTCGGCTAAAGTAAACCTTAAGCTGCACAACGAATATCAAATGTGAAATTAAAATCAGTGATTATCTTCAAGACTTATCGGTTGTTTCAAAACTCTAGCCCTGAACGTAATTGTGCTATATTATTAATTACCGAAACATTGCAACCCTGTCGGTTGATGCTGATAATCTGCAGAAACTGTTGTAAACAGAAAATTATGTTTGGATCTTTGAAAATTTCGTCTTGTTTAATAACTGATTAGATAGGCGGAAAAAGGCGGTGATAAAATACGACAAAAAAAAAATTTATAAGTTGCAAATTAGAGTATCAATTTCCATATTTGTCCCAACGAATCGACTATTTTTTTTTTGTTCCAAATCAAACTCACCTCTAAAGGTCATTTAACACCAGACTCACAACTTGGTTTCACTTGCACAAAATTTTTCGGTGAGAATAGTAAAAGAGCTGTGAGAAATATTAAAATATCATTCATTACTAACTTCAGTTACTTTTCATTCAGAAATTTTCGTACGACGTTTCGCTAAAGTTGAATAACAGATTGTCAGAATTTTGTTAAAACGTGATGCAGCCTAAGAAAAAGTAGCACCGCCGCCACTATTGAAGCTCGTTCAAGCTCATCATTAATGCAAATCATCAGTATCAGATTTCTAAATCAAAGGAGATTAAAATGTTTTATATAGCAACTAGGGTGGGAAACTAGTTTACAGTTTACTAGTTTAGTGGTACCTCTGCTTTAACCTTAAGCGGTGGTGGAAACTTTTCATAAAACAAATACTTGATTCTTGGCGCAGTTGATCTGTCATATGAAGCAACGCCAGTGGGGGAAGACGTGGTCGGTCGGGGTGCATTCGAAGATAAGATCTCATCGCACCTATCAATGAGTGATGAGGAACGCTTGCTTTGGCTTGTCCACGCTAGGGATGTTCGATCTCCAAATATAAAAAGCAACCCTCGTATATTTGCATTGCATATTATGCATATCAAATGTGTACAATAAAAACAATAGAGAATGAGCAACATCGCAGACGAAACAACAAGAGCCGTAATAAATTCAAATTAGGTTAAATATGTAGCGTAATAAAATTTACAACTGCAACCTACACAGACGAGCAACAACTAAAACAACAAAAACAAAACAAAAAAAAAAACAGGCAAAGCAGAACAAAAACAAGCACAATTCCATAGAACCTAAGCGAAATGCATAACACAAAACAACAAGTGCGCCGAGCTGAAAATAGTAAAAGAACTGCGAAAAATAAAGCAAAATAAAAAATAAAATAAAATGACCCGCTACTACTCTTCTGGCGCATTCGCTCGTAAAAACTTTAGAAACATAGAAAAATATAAACTAAAAACTGAAAACAAAATACAAACGAACAAAAACAACACTTGTAACAATACACTTAAAATAACATAACAACAATAACAATAACAACAACATGTGAACTTAACAACGACGCAACAACCGTAGGTTGTGGAATGCTCGCCAATATATTTTCGCCTCAAATAGAAATATACCAACAAAATGAAATGCGCAATTTTACTAATTAAAATTTTAGTGTTTGCCGCTTAAGAGAAGCAATAAAAAGAATTTAAATCAGAAAAACGCTTAAAATGACTAGGTGCGTTGCCTCAACTCGTTTCTCCTTGTCGTTGCGATTGTCGGCCTAGTTATTGCGCAACCTGCTCGCCATCCACCCAGCTGGCCGACCTGACCAACCCCACTACTCTATATGTACTATGAGCACACGTACGTGCGGTGGCATGTACTTGAAACTGGACACGCGCGCACGTACATACACAGACGCATATGTATGTATGTAAAGCAGGTTGAACTAATGAATTTTGCAAAGTGGCAAATCGAAAAATCAAAAAACAAAAGCCAAAAAATTCAGTAAATTACAATAGAAAAGTGTTTTAAAATAAATTATAGCTACTACGTATTTTTATTGCAATGTAACTAGCGGAGTTTTGTTTGCTGCTTTGTAAATGTGTGTTGCAAGTTGTGGTGTATGTGGAGCGTGGCGCATGGAGCGTTTTGTGGCAGCGAGCGCCAGTGCTTGCTCAACGCACTCGCCCATGAATGACACAACCGTCCGAAAAGCGCCAAAACTGCGTTGAAAAATAATAAATCAAGCAAACAACGCGCTGCAATGACTAACAGACAGCAACAAAAACGGAGCAAAACGGCACAAAAAGCAAAGTACGGAGCAGCAATTCAAATGAAACGTTTAAATATTTACCCCGAAAAAGCGTCTAATTGGAAATATTTTTAATCCATTAAACGCACGTTGCTGCATGTAATTGAGGGGAGGCAGAGGTTGGGTGCTCAAAATTAAGCAGTTTGCTTTAATTAACAACAACAGCTCTGTATTTGGATAGTAAAATTGTAAAAGACAATAATTCATTTGACGCCTTCGTGAGTCTGAAACGCGTGCGCCTTCCAAGTGTCTGAGAATGTTTTGAATGCGTTGAATGCGACCATAGGAATGACACGAAAAGAGGGCAAAGAGCAGCAGTCGGTGTTGGTGACAACAGGCGCCTAAGCGTACGACGACGTTTCATAAATTATTTGTAGCTCAAGTTGGACGCCTATGGTGGTACCCCGGCTGCGGACGGAGGTGTTGACATGTCTATTTTGCCTCGGGTGACAGAAAGTGGGCTTTGGTATGGCAGTTAAATAAATTGAAAATATGTTTTTATATAACGGTATTACTTTTGCAAGCATGCAAATATTTTTCAACAGAAGTAAGGAACGAACACTTAACTAAAAGTTAAAAATAAAAGTATTGCGAAAATTTGCATATAAAATCATTTTACAACAATTAAAGGCACAGGAATTTTGTGTTGAAAAAAAAAAACAAATACAACTTTACATAGGGAATTGAATATAACTCACGTTTGCTGCGCGCGATTCTTTGAGGCCAATTTTCCGTCACTCTTCCATATATGCCGGCCGGAGAGTTGGCAATTTCACTTTCGATGCTGTTGGTTTGATGGTGTTTGGCCTGTTGAGGTAATACAAAGATTTTTGATAACCCTATAAAAAAATCCGATGACATTAAATCGCAAAAGTAATAAGGCCATTTGGTCCTTGGAAAAAGTTCAATTACTTTGTGACGTGTGGCACTATCTTATAAATATCACAAATAAGGGGTGACAGGTTGCAGGTGCTTCCAATTACGGCCAAAATTAGTCTTCTTACAAATGAAAGCAGCATCTGAAGTTATTGTAGACCGGCTGTTGTCCAGCAATGCACATTTTTCTTATTGAAAAACAGAACAGCTAAAAATCGGTTTTACCGCTGAAGATGTTTTTCGAATTGTGGACACCTACTCAGATCTTCAGTAGTAAATAATTTCCAAACTTTGTTGGTTTGTGCACTTCACCGTGAAAAAAAAGTAAACCTCCAAAAATATTTTGACGCTGTCAGATCACCGACAATTTCAAGGCTCCGTTTGTATATCACTTCAAAATATTTATGACTTTTATGCAAGAAACCTTTACATATTCCGGCTTGTTATGGCATCACCTTGGCTTGCACACCTGAAAAAGTTCACCGGGGCTCGTTAATTCTAGCAGCAATTTGTTTACCACTAAATACGCGATACATTTGTTTATTCACTTGTTCGATTCTTAACTGAATCGACCTCCCTTCGAACTTAGCACTCGCGCATACGTTCGAGCTGTGCAAATTTCCAATCTTTCTTTCTTATTTTGAAAAATTAGCAATTTTTAAACATTACTACACGACTTGCAGCAGCTGCCACCAATTTTTACCCCTCATAGCATTTTATCTCGCAAATCTGTTGTGTGTCATCTGCAAAGCGACGAAAGTCCGCACTATCTCTTCTTGGCCCGTCTCAATTGAACTCAGCCAAGAGCACAACTGTGGCAAGTGGCAGTCGCATTGTCAGCAGCGCCAATGCCATTGACAGTTGAATTGTGTAGCCCTCCTTGAACAATGCACACACACACACACATACGCAGCATAAGACTGTCTGGCGTTTGTAAATATGTTCCTGGTTACTCTTCTTCGCAGACACTATCGATGTAATACTTTAAGCTTTATTTTATTACAGTCATTATTGGTTGTGAGATGAGATACTTAGTGCGCGAAGATGGTTTTTTCTTCTTACAATTTACTACATATTTTCATTTTTTATTTCGTTGCACCATATCGATTCCCCACTTTTTAGCTAGCAAGGCGTAAAAAAGGAAAATTTCGAGTTTAGGGGTTTGACTGTAATTCGATGAACATAAAACTTAAGACACTTTTTCAATTTTGCACACAGCTTTTATGGGTAATTTCAGTGAGTAAGAAAACATGTTGACGCCATTTCGGTGGGTAAATTGGCAATAAGCGGTGATCTTGAAACTAACGAAAACAGTAGCAAGGAATTATAGTGAGAGGAAGCACATTGCACATTTGGGTGGATTTACTAATAGAAAAGTTGGGCTGATTCTTTTGATTTAAGAGTTTATAAATACTGAAAATAGCATACATAATTCTGAATATATCTGCTCGTGGCTTTCTTAACAACTCGTTAATTCTGGATTTGTTGAAATTGGCCCATGTTTGTGTACTTTTTTTGCAGGTATCCGTGTTAGTCCATCTGTCAACGGCCTGCGTCTGGAGTAGCAAGAAGCTCTTCCTTTTGCGCATGGCTTGGTGACAGCCTATTTCTACCGCTTCTGATTCGTTATAGGATGTCTTGTCAGTTTATCAGCTTTCTCATTTCGTTTTATGTTTCTGTGGTCAGGTACCCAGATGAGAATGGTGTTTGATGCTTTTAAATATCTTGCAAGCTGCCCTTATCTAGAGAGCTTCTGCTTGAAAAATACTATTCCAGTTCCCCCAGGTGAAAAGACTTCCCCAGGGGGAGACGGCGCAGTCAATCTTGGATCCGTTAGTGTATAATGCAGTTATATTCTTTTTGATTTGACTGATTTAAAATCCCATTCCTTTCGCGTGGGAAACTTTACCTTAAACTCTAATCTTAAGTCTAGGGCAGCGGTAGTGAAATCTGCTGAGTTGCTGTTAAGCCTTTGGCTCTCAAAGATAACACCATGACCAAACATCCTAGCATTCCAAAAACCACCTTCTTTTATTCTGGAGACGGTACTCGTTGCTGTTAGCTGTAGTTGTAAGTCTCTCGGTAACAGGTAGAGCATGACATTACGTGCACCCGCTAGGCACGATTTCATAGCCCGCTGTGAATACGAGATATATAGTCCATGTTATCAGCCAATTTTTCACTACTTTTTTCAATAAATCTGCCTGTATGGCGGCAATGGTGGCATTGGTGACGTCGATGTTCGCCATTCACCGTAACGGCTGCTCCTTCTTCATATCGAAAGAAATAAGGAGCGATGATGCCGCCAGTGTTCTATGAATTTCGCAAGCAGATTTATTTTTTTCAAAGTAAATTTCCACAATTTGGAAGCGTAGTTCTGGCGTTAAACCATTCATGATGACTTGGCAAACCTTTCTGAACAGACCGGTCAACAAAGTTTGACTTCTAGTTTAGTTATCTATAACGATAGATGTCATGCAGAACTAAGTTTTTTCCTTGTAAAAAAGTCCTAAAAGAAACGCTATTTTGAAGTCTCCTAAAGCAGCCTCCTCTCCTTCAGTCAGAGTATTAAGTGCGTAAAAATAAATTTATTCACAAAGTAAGATTAACTTAAATTTCTCGCTCTCACATAAAAACTTCTCAATGAAATATTTATTCCGAATTCTTGCATTTTATTTGAAACGCTGCGTTTACTTAAGTGCAACTCGCATTATCCCTTTAGCACACAATGAAAGGGCTTTCGTAGACTCAATTCCATGAATAAGTAAATATGTGAGTTCCTAAGCTGAAATTTTAGTCGGTATGTGCGTTTGTGCTACTTGTAGTAAATAAGTAAATTTTTAATGGCACAAAAGGCAAAACAGATTGTCAGTCACCCGGTGGAAAAAAGGTTATAATAATAGCACATAAAAGTCATGCAACCAACTTTGCTCGTTGATAGATGAAAGCGCCTTGTGTTCACGACCGCTCGTCATCCCCCGCTTGATGGCAAAATTTGCCATTTTATTTGCACCACAACTCCAGCTGCTCTTGTACTCCGTTTTTTGTCATGCCGGCTGCCATAAGTGCCACTGACCTTTCACATTTAAATACCTGAATGCAACAAATATTACCCCTCGACTGGCACTTTGCTCTTCGAAGTGTCCTATTGTGCGCATGTGGATGTGAGTGTAGGAAGACAATAAAGTAAACACCTGTCGTTGCTGCAGACAGTGGCACGCACACCCACACGTATTCACCGCTGCGACCCTTGGAAATTTCAGTTAGTCGCGTTCTGAACTACAGAAAACCAATCAAAAAGTCCTTTCAACTTAACTGACGGCGAAGCATTTATTTGTAAATGTTTATTAGGAAACAACAAAAAAAAATTATAAAGAAAAAACATGGAAAATGCAAATTCCCAATGTGCTGTTCCAAAAATTAGCTCCGCTTAATGGCTTGTTCAAGCGTGTGAAATTTGGTGGTTTGTACTGCTTGAATTCGAAATTATATTTTACGCATTTGTTTCTTGTGGTTTTTGTTATTTTCACATTATTTGCACCCTATTCTTAGCGCTTCATTGAAATTGAGTTGATTGCTGCTCAGAAATACTTCGCGCGCACGTTTCGTATATTTAACTGTAACTCATCCGCCACAACGCATTGGCTGGATGGCTGGCAGCCTGGCTGCACAGTTTAAGCCGCTTTGGCAATGTGTTCGCTATTGCTTCTCTGAGTTCAAAAACCTTATTAGTAGGCTCGTAGCAGAGAGGTATTTTCAATTTGAGTGTCTGCCTCTTGCCCCGCTATCTACTCGCACAGCTCTTGCAGGAGGTTATCACAGGGCACACATTGATTTGTAACGGTAGATATTAAAAACAATAAGTGGCGCACAATTTGTGCAGTGAATTGTGAAAGAAAATGTTAATAAAAACACACCGAACACTCAACACGGCCTCTTCCCGCTTGCCCAAATGCCATATATTTTCACGCTCACAAAAAAAACCACAAAAACAATGCTGGAGATGAATGGAACACATTTAAGTGGAATATGGAAACATGCGCCCAGGAGGTAGGCGACAGGTGGCATGCCGCAAATAAACTAAATGCTTAAACGAAGAGTACAAACAATTTGCGTTGGCGTTTGTATCGAGGACAAGGTCATGGCTCCCAAAATAACACAAAATTGAGTGAGAAAGAGGGAAAAGGGGAAAAATATAATAAAATGCTTTCACAACATTCATTCCCACCGCTGAGCTTACAAAGCAATCTTTAAATCTCGTGCTTGCTAAGCGCCTCATAAAAAGTGCCATGGATCCAAAATTTCATTGTAGCCTACACGCACAACCTCAAAAATTGCTTCCACACCGCAGTGAGTCTGCTGCGGCTAGCGGAATGGGTCGATACAACTTTTCGTTTATTTTTCTTGTATATATTTTATCATTCTCTTCTTGCTGCCCGGTTTGTGTATGCCTTTGCGTGCACAAGTTTATTAACATTTGCCCGAAAAGGTAAATAACACCTAATAAACTTCTGTATACTGCTGCTCGAGCTTCTTGTGCACACTTTGCTTGCCCACCGCTCCGAATTGCTGTGCGCCCAGCAAATATCCCTAGAAAAGTATACGTCAACTGCCGGTAGGCCTTGAAATATTTCGAAATGTAAGAATGTCAGCACAAAAGAAAGGAAGCCTTGAATAAGGGCAACTGCAAGGACATTCAACGCACAAGCAAGAATGTTAAGTATACGCACTGCTGTACATTGTATTTCAGAGCTGCAGACACTCATGACCATGAACATAATTCTCACGGTCATAATGCAATATTTTTCCTCCTGTAGTGTGAGCTTAAGCTGCGCGTACTCGTGCTCCTGCTCCTGTTTGGTGCTAATCTTTCTGCCCACTATTAGTCTCTCTTGGCCTATAGCAGTCATTGCCATGGCCATGGTCATGGTGAATGTCATCAGTTGGCACGTGCTGCTCACTCGCGTGACGGCGAACTCACTGATGTTGGATGAGTATAGTATAATTCTTGCGTAGTTAGATTTTAGGCGCATAATACCGATTTTCGCATCTAAAACATTCGCACTCACACTCACCACTCCGCTCGAGTAGAGGTCGTTTACTCTCGCTTACGAGCAACTTTACTTGTTTGCGTACGTTGCAGTAGGCTGTTTGTTGCTACTTCAAAGGCCTTCAGCTACTGCGCATGGCACTGCTGGGCAATACATCGGCTCGACTCGGCTCCTCTTCAGGCGGCCCAGCTACGTACGTATTCGCGTCGCTGTTTATCCTTACCGGTGTTGTTAGTTTGCTGGATGTCGTTGCCTGCACTTTTCATAGGCGCCCAGTTCAATGACCTCAATACTCGTCGACTGCAAGCAAGTTTGCGCACTGTCTGTCGGGCGGTTGCCAGAAACGACCACAGACAGAACGCCTATACACACACACTCGTGTATGTGTAATCGTATACATATTTTCTGTTATACCAACTGCTGTGCATTCAAAAGCCGTATAGTAGTAGGCGCTCAATGGCCTCGCCTTGCCTCAACCTCAACGCTTGCGAAGTTGGGATAGGCGTAGTTGTTGTTGGGGGGCATGAGTTTGATTGCTGCTATTTGTTTGTTTGTTTTCGATTCAAGAGCGAGAAAAAGGAAAATCAAATCGCTCTTTGGGGCCTTTAAAATTTTCATGACTAATGTCAAGGATAAACTTGTGAGACTTTCAATGCGAGTGTGTTTGCCTTGAACTGTCTGCGATTTAATTTTGATACTTTTTTCGCGACTTTTAAATTTTTTATTGCCATTTCGCGGAGTTTTCATTTTTCCTTACAGAATTTCTGCATTTCTAATTTCGTTTATTTTCGCCCTTTTACTTTTGTTTGTTTTCTTTTCGCGAGCTCGACATGTTTTTATGGCCTTTGGTTGGCACAGTCACAGTCCAGTCCCCTCTGGCTATTGAGCTTTCCAATGCGAGTTGGCTCGTTGTCACACAACATCTGGTACGCGCTTAGTCATTTTATAGATTTAAATTCTTTCTCCATATTTCTTTTTTCTTGTTTACTTCACTGCTATTTGTAATTTCTATTGCTTGTTTTCTTAGTCTATTTGCGGTCACTTGGCTGGTGTGTTGGTATGAGCCTGAGCCGAGTCCTGCCATGTGTATTTTTCTTATCTTGTTTTGTTATGATTTATGACTAATGCCATTCATGAATTTATTACCTAAAACAGAGAAATGATGGTGCTTTCTAAGGAAAAGTATGATATTATAAGAAAAAACTTTCATTTGTTAAATATGAATCGGAATTTGAACTCAAAATAGCCCGAATACGCTAGGTTTGAAGCTAAAATCTTAAAAATTATAATTCTGGTATATAAAACTAGCCTTGATTGACCTCGAGATATCTTCTCTTGAATTTACAACTTAGATTCGCAAGTAACAGTAAATGAGTAAATACTCTAAATTCAGTAGAGGATATCTCAGAGAGAAAGAACAATTGTTTGTTTATGAAAATTGGTTTAGAAGGGAAAGATTTGCACTTTGGGCTATGCTACGCCCTTTAAAATATCTCATGATGTTAAATACATAACCTCAACATAACCTTTCTCAGTTGCAAAGGCAATATCATTTACGCCAGCATCTTGGCTGAACGTTTTTGTTGTAATTGTTAAATGAAGCTTGCTACCGACTCAAATTATTCTTTTGTCGCTTTGTATTTGTGGTTGGCAAGTTTTTGCTCGCTTCACCAATCATTGAAGTCGCAGCAGCAATAATTTCTTGTAGCATTCCAAACTATGTTTTAACTACTTAACGGAATCACAAGTGTCATTTTCAAAGAAAGCATATGATTTTCTTTCTAATTTTTGTATAAACTTTTTTCCAATTTTGAATTTATTTATGTGTTTTTAACTACCATTGGACTTCGTGAAAGCGACCGCCGTTTAATGTCGCGTACTGCATGGCTGCATTTTTTACATTTCGTTTTTGTTTTGCAAATTTCAGCACACAATTCAGGCCCTGCTCTCTGCATTGAAACTATTTACCTTCGGTGCCACTTTTCTTGGTCCACGTTAAAATGCACTTTAATTATATAAAATGAAAAATTCGCTCATTAAAGCGTCAAATATAAGTGACGGCAAAAACTAAATGCAAAAGCAGAAGAAAAAAGTAAGCTTGGAAAAATGCAGTAATGAGTAGACGGAGAGACAAAAAATTGCGCACACTTGACAATGATAAAGCGAGTAATTGCATGGATCTGCGTCAATAAATTGAATGAAAGTGAACGTGATTTTGATTGCATTGCTTTTTTTAGTTGATATTTTTTATGCTGCGGTGTGTCTGCTACCACTTGAGTATTTGTGTTGCCAACCGTCGCCATTGGCTGTGGATGGCTGATTGGTCGATTGGTTGTTGGTTGTTGGCTGGTTGGTAGGTTGGTTGAATTGCTGATGCTCTCGGCGGCAGGAATTAATTGCATTGATACGCAACAATTATTTGCCATTAATGACTTTAACGGTGACAGAGGGCACAGAGCTGTAACAAAAAATGTTGAGGGCAGAAAAAGTAACGAGACAAGTTAAATAAATTAAAATATAATAAAAGCGAAATGAAATAAAAATACATATCGATTGAACGCACAATGGCACATACACAGACATATTTATAAAGTATAATGCATTGGGAAAAATGTGGCATGTGCAAATAAGGTTTAATAAAAAAGCGCACGCAAACAGGATTAAAAACAAATGGTGAAAATAGTTAAAAATAAGTAAAAAGCTGTTTATAGGTAGACGTTCGTGTATTTGGTTTAATATTAAACTAGCAGTGTGAAGATATTCATAGATAAAATCAACTTAGTTAATATAATCCGATTTTGATCAATCATCGGATTCGGAAGCTTGTGCCCATTTCGAAGGTAACTTTATAGATCCGCGATTGAAGAAAAGCTCCTCTGAAACTTGTTTTGTACCATTAAAAACCTCGTGCAACTGCTTGAAAATGAAAAGCTAAAAATCGCTTGGTACCTGGCCTGAGTTATACGGCGAATGCAATAGAACCTCCTAACCAAACTCAGATCTTCTGTCACGTCATTGAAGGCGTGCGCGGCTGGGCGCAATTCTGATGCAACACTGGACGTTCACATTACCAGGATTGAATCAGTGGAGTATCCTCTTGGGTGTTGCCTTTTTCGCCTTGCTGCCTGTTTCGATTTCTCACCTTGTTCATAGATGCACTGAACAATGTATGAAAACTTCAGTTTATAGTTTACAGGCAGTAAGCGACAATTCATCGGGGATCTCAACAACGAACTTAACTTCACTTTTTTAACTTAATTTTGGAATGCTGCAACACACAACCGACTTCTACAAGCACAAAACTGCCACAGAGTTTATTTTTTGGAAGCTAATGCCACTTTCAAATCACGATATAATATGACCTGACGACTGCAAACCAATCAATCAAAAGATTAGGTTAGGCTATAGTGATAGTCGGTTTGTACGACCAACTCAGTTAGTCCCTACAGATCCGTTGTGATACCACTGTGCGACGCGGGAACCTCAATTATTTTTCTTAGTGAAACAATTTTGTGGCTCTTATGAAGTGTAGGATTGGTTCAATCCCCAGCCAATCAATAGTTGGCAGTAATTCGTAGCAATGATTGAGATTCCATAAGTCACTCAACCATTCGAAGAGCTTCGTTCCCACGACAGTCGGTTCTACGTTACCGGAATGATCCGGATTTATATTCGGCCAAGGAGTTGTAACGCCAGCATCAGTCCTGGTACTTGTATGGGGGATGCTTATGCTGCTACAACAACCCGATCCAATATAGAGCTCGTGAGATATGGCCCACTTTAGACAGCAGGGAGAAAATGAACAGACCTTGTAATATAAGCGTGCATGTGAATATACATAACTTCATATGGAACTGAAGAACGATTTTCACTGTTTTGCAGCAAAGATTTTTATTTAACGTTTTACCTTGGCTTTATTTCTCACACACGTACCTATATATACTATATGTATGTGTCTATGTGTGTGTGTCTTTACTCCACTTGCCATGCAGTAGCAATCTCTGACATTTTGATAAATGACCCCTGCAATCTACCAACTCCAGTCGTGCGAGTGACGATTACCCTGAACATGTTCTTTCACAGTTTAGGAATACAAATGAAAAAAAAAACCTAAGGGGAATCAAATAAGACTTCAGTTTGAGTTTCGAGCGAAAATATGTAAGATTTACCATTTTTAAAACGAGGAAAAAGGGAGGGAAAATTAAAATAAATATTAGTGAATAAAACTTGTATCGGTCATCATTCATTCCTTTTATTACCCCCATTTGACAGTGTGTTTGGGGTGCGTTTCCACCCAGCACTGATATGTCCCTGTGTCGCTGCGGTCATCATAATTTAATTAATGGTTGTCGTCACGATGATAAAGACGCTAGATCGGTTTACAGAGTAAATATTTAGAAAAAACGTAAAAGAATATAGAATATAATTATATTGGAAAAACGAAATGTGTAAATGAAAAATTTCGGTAGGTTGAGTAAGAAAAGTACAGTAAAAAATGCTTTGATTAATTTCTCGTTTTCCTGTGGTTAGCCATTCAGTTATTTACGCGTTGATGATTGTTTTCTTTTTTTTCTTACTTTTTTATGATGTTTTGCGCTGACAGGTCTCATTCCTAGTAATTCACTATTTGTGGTTCACTCATACCTCATTTAACTTTTTTAATTGTGATAAATGAATGGTGGTTTGCATAAATTTGCATACAGAATGTCAGCCGACACACCCTGCACACCCGCAGGCTGCTAATCTGTGTGTATAAGTCATAATGGGAGACTGCTTTACCTAAAAAATTTTCAATTTTATAATATGTCGTGATTTTGTTATTGTTGTAGAAGCATAAACATTCCCAATACATATATGCGGAATGCTGCTGAAGTGACAGAATGGGCTCTGAGGCCATCTTCCTTGGCCCGGAGGCCGTTCTGCCACTCCCTTCTACAGCCATCAAAGCCATGGTTAGCAAACGGGTTTCTCTAACCCACAAGCGAGCTTGGCAGGCTGAGAGCGGCTGCAGATGGACAAAACTGACCGACCGACTGTCGCAATTCCTCCTGTCACTAAACAGAGGGGACTGTGGGAGGCTGGTTGGACTGATGACGGGCATCTGAGACAGTGCACTCTGCCCAGTATGTGGAGAGGAGGGTGAGACGGCGGACCACTTTCTGTACATCTGCCCCGTCTTCGCTCGAATCAGGCTTGAGGTCTTTGTCACTGATGTGTTAAGAAGCAATCACCTTGGCTCCGTGGCGTCACAAGATCCACTCAGATTTCTTCGGAGGTCGAATAGATTTACAGAAAATTAACAAGGGAATCCGAGTGCAGTATAATGGACTTAATTGTGTCTGAGTCTGAGTCTGTCCCGACAAAAAACAGAAAAAAGGGTCCTTCGCCGGATATAAAAGCGGGTCGCTCCGATAACGTAGAACCGACAGTCTTGGAAAGGATAATATAGCTTGCGCATCCGCGTCTCTTCTTTTGAAATAGCCGAGATAGCAAAAACGCTGAAAGTCCCGAAGTAGTTTCCTCTATCGAAAGCTCTAACATTTATTTCAGCTCAAAAACACATCGAAATATTGGATATGAATTTGAAGTGGTTCCATTGGAATATAAATTCATTTCCGAATTTACCTCGAAAATCGTCCATCTGTCTGCTAAAGATTTTATGTGGCACGGCGTCTCATTAATTACCAGTCCTTTTTCACAGCTTCCCTTTCTGTTATTTACTAATTTATTTTCTTGAATTTTTCATTGAATTTCGTCGCGTAGTTATTCTCCAATATTTATTTACATAAACCCATTACGTTTCTATCTGCTAACTGTTTACTCAGAATTGCATAATTTTAATGAAATTTCTTCTCCAGCTGCTTCGCTAAAGTAATTAATCATATTTTCTTCACTTTTTCATGTTGTTGTATTTTCTATAAATTTTTTCTACCCCCATTAATTGATTCCTTGACAGTTTGGCGTTGAAAACTAGATATTGACGCTTGAACACAGGTATTGAAATAAATTAAAGAAAATAATTTAGTAAACTGCAGAAAATACAATGTTACTCATTAAATACATTCACTTTTTAAGTAAATAAATGTTGCCTCCAGTTTGCCTGCCGCGCTCTCTTCACCCCATTTCGGCTGTGCATTTGCGCGTGATTTTTATAGCTTCCACTTCAGCGCGCCTTTTCTGAGCAGCAACACAGTATTAAATGCCACTTGTGTATATTTTCCCTTTATTGTCAGAAAGCAATACGAATTTTCGTGCATCTCACATTGAAATTAACCTTTTAACAAGGATTCCCCGCATTTTTTTTCAATTCTGTTGCACTCGAACCATTTTTGAAGCGCTAGTGGGAGGGAGGCTGTCTTAGTTTGTTGTACCGTTATATTGTTTTGTTGCTTGCGTATGGCGTCTTCATGTGCTTTTGTGCAAAATTTGGGTTTAGTTGACGCTTTTGATCCAAAGCGTTGGACTGTAAACTTTGAGATATTCGCCACTGGATGGCTACTTCCAGAGGAGAGGTTAGACTTCGTGCTGCACAGGTGGTAAGCCTGAGTTGATATAGTCGTATATTTATTTAGCAGCTCCAGTGACTGTGTATTAGGTTTTGTGCCACATGAAATGTTGCAAACACTTCGAATGGACCTTAATTTGGTTTGGAATTATAAGTAAGTGGCTGCGAGGAATACTCGTGCATGCATGTATGAGTGTGGGTGTTTGATTTGATATAAGGAAAATACATCATGCGTTGATTGGCGTCGGTGTGCTTGCCACTTTTCACACGCTCTTCGACGCGACGGCTTGTCGCTACAGTGCACTTCACTCCATTCGGCGCCAATAGGCACCCACTCCCCTCCGCTGATTCACTCCAACGCGCATTCAACTCACACTCCACTCGATTTGACTTGATTTACATACATACATACATATGTGTAACAGTGTGTGTGTGTGCAGCGACACAGCTGTATTTGTTTGTGTTTCCGCACGTCTGTCTGACTGCTTTTGCTCAATAATAAATTTTATTTGCAAATGTTTATCCTTTCGCTTTTCGTTTTTTTTGCCTTTTTTTGTTTTTTTTTGCTTTTTTTTATTGTACTCACTCTGCGTGCGTGTATGTGTATGCATGCATGTTTTTCAGCGCATAACTATCCCTGCAACATTTTCACATCTGTGTGCCATGTCAGTCGCCTGTCGCCTGTCGTCTCAGCTGCACAATCGCAATGCAATAAACTCTTCCACACCTCATTTCAATTGCAAAATGATGATAGACATTACTGAAATTGTTATGATGGCTCTTAACAAGTTCGTTTACACCGAAGTGTCAGCCACAGTCGAGGCGGCGGGCACAGCAAAGTCAGTAGCAACGAAAACGACAAAACCAAAAATGGAGTAGTTGGTCCTTATTCAGCTCTCCTATATGCAGAGGTATGTAACTCCATCGAAACCATGTTATGTTGGTAGTTCGCCTTTAAGTATGCTACCATATGCGTGTATGTGTGAATGGATGTGAAATTGTTGGGTTGGTCTGGCAGTTGCTTGATTTGTTCGCAATCAAAACTATCAAGTACGGTGTGAAAAACGAATCCAAATACAACTAACACAGCACATATCAAAGAGCATATGCAAAAATGGAGAAAATACAAATATTTGTTATGCCATTATAATAAAATCTGGAGTAATAAAAAATGAAGTGAGTGAAACTACTATTGAACGAAATATAAATGCATAAAAATTGGTTAAAGTGGAAGTTATCAACCCTCACAGACAACAAACATGGGAAATGAGTTATGTCGCCCTAACTTCTATTGAGTTTTGTTTAAGCTGATTTTCGGTCTTCCATCACGGAGTGCTGGCACTGTGGCTCTTGTCAGGCTAAAATATCAGAAAGCTCTCTTATTATTTTATAGATTTCATTGCCAGCCCGTTTGCTTGCCTTTATAAAGACCTCTCAGCTCCTTAGTCTGAGATGAAGCATCATTCAGTTAAAGTCTTTTATTTTTATTAAAATGATAATACAAAACAGAAATATTGTTGGAATGAATTATAATCTGGTAGATAATTTCGTGGGATTTATGTTTTGGTCCATTCGATCAGCCCAATTCGTGACAACTTTTGCCAATATCTTTGATTAACAAATCTAATTAATGCGTCGCAAAAGTTGGTCATTTGAATTCAATTCTTGTACGAACTGTATTTTATAGGCACGTAAGCCGAGAACATTACGTAAAATTTTCCACGTAGTTGAAGCACAAAGGCCAACAAGTTGAGAATGGGCACGAATCGACATTTCGGCGTATTAACTTCGGGACCATATTTTTTTTTTTTTTTTCGAAGTAAATTTCCACAATTCGGAAGCGTTGTTCTGATCGTTTATCAAAACGGTTTTCCGCTTCTCAGCTTCAAACCATGGTTGTTGATATCAATAGCTCTCATGCAGCTAAAAAACACCCGCTAGAAGCAGCACCCATGCAAACTTATTGAGCAGGTGTGGCGCTCTCCTACCTTCCAATCTAAATTAAAATTAAATTAAATTAATTCTATACAACTACATCTATACTTGTAGTTTTTTCCGCACAAGAAGCCTCCACACAATATATCCGGAATTTAGGAATTTTAAATTTTAGTCTGAGGCCACTTTGCTTCGACATAACAGCCATTCTTACTTGATCCGTATATTAATCATAGTAGCCGATGTCCATCGCCCGTGACTTGGTTTTGTATTTACATGCACACCCACACAGTATTTGTTTATGTGAAACTTCCGTATCCACTGTCTGCTACGAGTTCATTGAACGCTGTCTTATTGTCACCTCACACACATACCCACACCCGTAAGTGCACATGCGGGTAAAGTCGCTTAGGATATGCCCAGAACTGCGGGCGACAGTTGCCTGCTTGTGGGAGCCCCAGTCACCAGCGACGGTTTTCTTATCACCGTCCACTATTGGGTCTTGTTTGCCGTGTTGCTTTTGTGTTTTTGTTTTTTGGCCATTCTTTGCAGCTGTCAACTATGCGCCTGGCTATCTTCATGAGCATCTCTATGGGTACTTTTTCTTTGAAATACTGATGCTCTCTGCCATTTAGTAACTCGACTTGCTTGTCTACTTTGCCATTGAAGGCACTTTTTATTGCGATATTGGAATTTTGATAATAGTAAATGACTGCTTGTTTGTTAGAAATTTTGCGCTCAGGTGGAAATGCAAGACACAGATTGGACATAAAGAGAATGGTGTGACGTTTCCTTTCAGAGAAATAAAGTTTTTAGAATATTACAAAGCATGTCCAAAATAACGACTGTAAACCGAAAATTATTGGCATGAGATTTCTAAAATATTCATATGCATTGGTATTGGTGTATGTGTGCATCCTTTATTTTGCAATATAAATATTTTTCAATTTAAAATATTTACCTTAGATGCTTAAAGCTTCAACGCTTCAATCGCTTCCTATACCAGCCAATACCGACATATTTCTTCCTCTTTCTGGAATAAGTGAAAATACGAAGGAAGAAGTAGGCATGCAGTTTTGCAGTGCAACAGCAGGAGTCTAAAGTAATTTCTCACTTGGCAACCACAAATCAATATCCATTAGTTGAATGAAACCTTCAAATCCCCTAAGAAAATGAAACTAATTACGTTTTCCGTTTCCGTCCTCAACTTGCCATTTTGTTAATTAAACTTTTGTACTCATCCTCTCCAATTGTTGGTAATCATGTGTGGTAAACACAAATACACAAGCAGAAATGTTCATACAGATTCACGAAATTTGTTCCCATGAAAGGTTATTCGCGAGAAAAAGTAAGCGCAAATGGAGCGCTGCTTATTAATTTTACTCTCTGCAGAGTACTTTTATAACCGAACTTTTCTAAAAGTGACTATTGAGGCAAAAGAATTCTCGAGTTCATGAGGCAAGTAATTTTCACAGTGTATTTTCTTCCTGCGCGGCAGTTAAGTACTTCTAACGCAACCGATTCCCAAGTCTCCCGGTGAGTGTGTGAAAAGGATTTGTTGGTGCTTTTTATAAATATGTACCATATATACCTATGAATGTGTGTGAGTGCTAGACATTTTAACAGTTTTGCTTTCAATTTAATTTCTATTAAAATTAACTTCTTTTCGTGGCCTTTGTAGTGCGCTGCTGATTGTGTGGTAACGAAGGACCCAGCGCCAATGCGTTCAGCTTCCAAAAACAAAATTATATACACACCTACTTGCAACTAACCGTGAATAAAAAATAGTTGGTTCTAAAGTAATTGAAGACCGCAAAATGAAGAAAACTGAAGTTGCTCTGAGTGCGGCAGGCGGCCATAGACCAGCTAACGAAATAAGTTGGCAAATAAGTGTTCAAAATTTTTTCCACCATTTACCTTCAAGTTGAAAACTACAAGTAGCTATGTCTCCAATGTCTGTACTGTTGTTGTAGTTGTTGTTGCTGCAGACGGCAAAGTTTTATGGAGCGTACGATGCATATTTAAGGCAACTAACTAAACTAAACTAGCCAAGGAGGAGTGGCGTTTGCTGGCTTGTTTGTTTTGCATTAAAAGTAAAAGTAGTGAGAGTTTTAGAAGTGAATAACTTCAAGGGAAGCGAGGAGTCGAAACTTTTGCTAGAATAAACTGTATTCTTGGTTGGGATATTTGCTATTGGAGCTTCCGAGAAACTGTTAATTTGCATTTTGTTTATTTTTTGCAACTTTTTTTCTGATTTATGAAAAGTTTCAAAAAATGTTTGGAACTTAAAAATTATTAACCAAAAACGCTTTTTAAACCGCTTATTGCTAAGCGTAATAGTCATGACTTCAGGGATTAGGATTAGTCAGAGGCCTGAAGAAATAAGTATTTTTAGTAATTCTTTCGACAATAATTTAATTTGTCCTATAAAGCTAAAATGCGGAAATATTAAACTTTAAATTGTTTCAATCAATTAAACAAAAGAATAGAATAGTTTAAGAAATGGGGCAGAGCCATCTTTGTTGGATGCCTTCTCACAAGTAGTGAATTGCGGTGACCACGAAAATTTTGTAATGGTTTATCAAAATTGAGTTAAACAAAAAGAATCTTTTTTTTAATAGAAAATGTTGAAAATAGTTTTTTATGTTTTTGTTTTTAAGTTTGAAAAATCAGTTTCGAGAATTATCCATAGAAAGTTTTCGTCATTAACATCGAAGGTCTGAAAACCTCTGACTAACCGTCAAAAAACAAAGAAACAAGAAAAAAAATTGGTTTAGTCTGAATGTCACCTTACAACAAGCATAAATTTTAAGTTGTTTGATCGATACTTTACGAAATGTCGATCACTTCAACCATCTACCGAAATGTAATGAATTTATTTTTCTCTAAACTAATATACATAAAAAAAATAGATGTGCACTCATTGAATCGTAAAGATAATTTACCCGCTCAAATTAGGTGTGGGAGCGCCACACTTTGTTTCCACACAATTATTTCTTTGAGAGTGAACTAAATAAACTAAATAAGTTTTGAAATTAAATTTCATTTTCGTTGGAATTGTGTCGATTCACTTTTGAATTACCGGAAAAAGGACTTTAGCCTTACACATATTCTTATTTAGGATTTTGTCTTCTAAATTCTGGAAATTAATTAATTTAATCTAACCTCTTGGGCTTCTTTTACTCAGGTACTCCGTAAAGTAAGCAAACTTATTAAAATCAGAAGTTTGCCTATACTTTTAATTTTTTAATCCTAATCGTAAATTGCCCATGGCTTGCCCATATCACTTCTCCAAAGCACGCGCGCTTTTGTTTTTATTGTTTCTGCATCGCTTGCGCTTACAGCATCGCATCGTCTGTCTGATGTAAAACATATTTATTCGGTAAGATTTTCCAAGATGACTAATCTTCGTGTACTTTTTGTCCTTTTGCCATTCAATTCTATATTGCGGTTACAATTGCCAAGATTCACTATGTTGCAACATTGATTTATTTTGCACTAATAATTCTTTGACATGATGACACTGGCACAGATAAGCGAAGAGAATACGTTTGTGCCATTTAGAATGGCTTCGGACCTGGATAGTTACCATATTTCAGAGATACCTGATATGGAAAACAAAATAAATGATTTAGCGCTAAGGTTTTGCAGCGTCAGCGTTTGGAGTTTGGCGAAATTTCATCTTAAGTACTTCTGTGTCCTGTCCCTTGCCATTCCCGCTTGCATGTCAAATGCCATGTTACTGCACACCGATATGCCACGCCAACACCCACTCACACTGGAACATTCTTAATACTGTGCAGCAGCTCAACTAGAACCATTTAGGAGTATGCAACAACTACTACAATTGCATGGATAATTCCTCGACATCGACTCAATAATAAATGTGGTCCTTTGTCAGGATTATTGTTTCATTTGTAGCTGATCGAAATGGTTATTGTAGCAGCAAAAGATTGCGGGCATTGGCTTGCATCCCGCAGCAGAGATTTCCATTATCCAACTGCTCCCTGTCTCCATTTGCTCTCTGTCCCTGGCCTGACTGTGCTTTAAGTGCTTTGGTCGTAATAAATCGCACCTGGACGTGGAATTGACGTGTGCACTCAACACCGTCGCGTACAACGTAGTCAAGTGGTATTTACTCCACAACAACAAAAACAATAACGACGAGAATAACGGCACTTAATAACGAAATTAAATAAACGTTGGCTGGACAGGCGCATCAGTGAGTTGCCCCTATAGGGCACGAAGGTACAAGTGGATGTAGGGACTTTGGAATGTTAAAGCGTTTTTCTCATGTTTTTTTTTGTTGTTAACGTTGTTACGCTATTCAACAGCTGAAGCAATGCTTTAAGTGGAAGAATTTATTTTAAGAGTACAAAATTTGTAACCCAAGAGAATCTCCTTCTTTTGATGCAATGATGTATTTCGTTTTATTTCTTTTTTTTTCATTGAAATGTTTTTACCCTTCTTAGGGATACTCAAAATTCGGCAGTTTTTTATTTTTTATTTTTTTATTTGTAATTTTTTTGATTTTGTTGTTTTTTGCACTTTGGTGTGTACCTTCCCGCACACATTCACTCCGTCTGCCAGCGACCGAACGACCGACGTGTTTCCGGTTGGCTTTTCAGGAAATATTTGGCACTTGTTCATTGCATTATTTATTTTCCGGTTTTAATGCAATACATGCCACAACAACAACACCAATTGCTGCTGCAATAACAAAGTCTCCCAACAAAATGCAGACATGCCAAAATACAAGTGGCATTTTGTGGCAGCCACACATTCGCATGAATATCCTCGTACATGCATGCACACATATGCAGAATTGCAAGCGCAGCTGGTGAATTACATGGTATGCATACATTTAATATGTATGTGAGTACATATGCGCATATGTATGTGTGCTTGTGTGCACATACCTACATTAGTACATTTTCGGGGTTTGCGTTTTTGTTTGTCTGCCACTGCCAATGTCACGTGAAATGCAGACACAGCAATGCATGGGATTTCTGTTTCTTTTTAACCTCTCAACCTATTGCCACTTTTGTCGAATTTTTGTGGCATGTTGCAGACGAAAACGTGAACACGCCGCATAACTCAAAACAAGTGAAGGAAAAAGTTGTATAAGCAAAGTACAGCAGCAGCAGCAGCAAGCAAGTGAAAGGGAAGAGGGAGCAAGCAAGCAAATAAACTATAGCTTAAGCGGAAGCGCCTGCTTTTTTCAGCGTCGCCGCCTGGAAGTGGAAAAAGCGCTATTTCCGACTGCTGTCTGCCAGCAGCTGGCTTGCTCACGGCGCACCGACAAGGAGATGGCATGCAAGTAACAGCTACAACAGCAAACTATAAAATAAAGTATAACTTGTTTGCAGTGAGTTTTATTTCTTGTCTGCCCGTGCCATTGCGCCAAGATGTATGCTATGAAATTTTTAAAGCTTTCAACTGCTTGCCTTTTTCCGCTTATGCTGGCCACAAATAGGTGTTGAAACACCTAGAAAGACACACTCGTATGCATATGTGCTACTCTGTGTGTGGGCGTGTAATTTATTATGTTAGAAACTTGGTTGCAGTCGGTGTTGACGTTAGGGGTCAATGTGACTGCTCTGTTCACTCTGTGCGTGTATGTGTATGTGTGGCGGTGTGTCGCCCTCTGCTTTCTCGGCGTAATCTAAAAATAATAGTATCGAAAATTGCATTGGGGAATGTAATATTCCGCAAAATGTTTAACTTGCCAGGCTATTTTTCACCAAAACCAACATCCTTTTCGGTAACTTTTTCCCCAAGCGTGTGTGGCAAGTTGCACCTTGCATCTGGCAACTTGTTTCATTCATTCTTTTCTTTATTATTTTTCTGTGTTGTTTGCTCAATTTTGTACTTCCCTGGCGACGTTTCATAATTTGTGCGTCTGCAGCAAGAAATTTATGTGGCCAGTCTAACTGCAATTTTCCTTAACTTGCCTTAGTCTCATACAACCACATTCCTCTACCTACTAAGCCTTCGTTATTTACTTGCATAAAATAATATTTTTTTATGTTTCTATTTCTATTTGCAGGTATGTGTCGCTACTAAAACTAAATTACTTACATTTTTGGCCAGAAATTACGGTGAGTCTGCATCCGAGCATAAGACATAAATAAGCACAAATATTTTCATAGCTCTGCACCTATGTGCATTTGTGTTGCCTTCATTCAATTCAGTCGTGCAACGTGCACTCAGTCACATCATAAATACCGCAGAAATCACAAAACCGCGTGTAAATCGTGCAAAAGGGTCATTGCGAGTGCGATAAAAATTCTTACAACACACTTTGCCAATGCACATATCCAAACATAATATGGATGTGCGCACATATATAGGTATGCATATTAATATGAGTATGTGTGGGTTTTACGAGTATTTATATTTATAATCGCGTCTATTCAGTTCTGCTGTGCTTCTGGAAGTGTTCCGCATGCATGCATAAGCACGCAAGTATAAGTAGTGCATGTGTCTGTTCACACTTCTGTATGCAACTGTAGCGGACGTGTGAGAAACTCGTAAAAACTAATTCAATTGGTTGTCATCGTCTTTCTCACCAGCATTACCGCACCTACAATTCCCACCTCCCTCATTCAAAAGTTATTAACTAAAAGGCATCTCTTCGCGCAGCCAGTTGTCAGCCGTGTGTCATAAACTTCTGCACACTCTTGCTCTAGAAATTTCCAGAGAGCTCTAAGCAACGTATTCCAACTGTTTGCTCATAAAAAGCATACGAGTGTTTCGCTTGCTTTCTTCTCAGCCCAGCTGCATCTAGAAAACTGTATCTTTATATGGAATTCTTCTGGGACGACGCTGAAAATACCAAATTATTGGAGGCTATTGAATAATGTATGTATGTATGTGTGCTTGTAGGTGTGCGTTACCATTAATCTAAATATTTGCCAGTTCGAACATAATTAGGTGCTGCCAGGTTCATTTCAGTCAATGAGTTTGTATGAAAAAATGTATAACAGGTGTACTTTTAGAGACTTAGCTTATTTAATTATTTTTTTTTATTGGTTTTTTTTTTTTCAAATAAAACGCTGACAATCAATGAGATATATTAGAGATGAGATATATGAGAATATTTTGCATTTTCATTCACTTGCCAATTGTATGGCACTAAGAGTTTATAAATAATTTCGAGCTTCCAGTAACCTCGACTGCTTCTCATTTATAACATCCATTTTCATACCACCTTTTCCAGCATAATTTGTTGTTGTTGCTGTTGTACCAGCAGAAACATTCCCAATACATGTACGGCGAATGCTGCTGGAGTGACAGTCCGTAGCCGGATGTAAATCCCGGTCCTTCCGTATAACCGACTACCGTGCGAACTGGTTGAAATTGGTCCTGTTTGCCAGTAATTTGACCTACCTCCAGAAAAATTAGTTTAAGTGAGTGGAATCACAAACAGAAAATAGATCCTCTGCAGGTTTCAAAATGTATGCGTCAATGATCCGCTACCATGAACTATAGAACCAGGGATGAGTATGACGCAAACTGGTCGCAACTTGGAGCATTTTTTTAGTGGACTCAATTTGGTTATTTGTCAGAGTTTACTGGCCCAAATTGCCTAACTGAAATATATCACATTATTCTATTCACCGTAATCGAGGAGCTTGTCGAAATTACACTTTATAGCGATTGATGTGTGATGCACAGACATTTTTTCTTCTTTCTTATTAAAATTAGAAAACATTCTTTTCCGAGATTTTGTAAGCCCACTCAAGCAACTAATTAACACAATCAGCATCTTTCTAACTCTTTACAAGTCAAATTATAATTTGAATTCAATTTTTATGCACATACCGGTTTTAGGTCAGATTATATAAATATTATATAATATATCGGGTGTTTTTTAAGAGCTTGGTAACTTAAAATGATAATTGAAGACAGAAATTTTGTTGGAATGATTTTTTTATTATAATCTAGTAGATAATTTAATGACATTTTTTTCTTGAATATGATATATGCGCCAATCACCGCCAGCTCCTTCCTTATTTCGAAAGAAAAAACATCCGATGCAGCTTCTCCCACTATTGGTGGTGTATTTTTCGTTCGAGGTGCTTTTCATGGCAGAAATACACACGGAGGTTTTCGATTGCCTGCGGAGGGAACAACGCTATTAGAAAAACGTTTCCTATCTTTTGGTGCTTCACAACCGAGATTTCGAGCGTGTGCACTAGCAAATGGTAGTCACTTACCAACGCATTCGGTTGCTGCTGTACCATCTGAGATTAATTATTCAATCTGAGCTTAGAACTGCTAAATTTTTAATGGTGGATCTTATATGAAGAAGGAAAATCATTGAAACAGAACACATTCGGCGACGGCGGCCGCCTAATATATGGGCTACTTTACGTTATTATTGAAAAGCTACTCTTTAAAATATTTTTTCAAAGATCAATTGTGATGTCCAGAAAAGATTTTTTAAATCTCAAATAGGACTAGGGTCATGATTTAGTCAGTAAATATACTAATTGTTTTATTGTACTGAGAAGAACTATTGTACTACTAAGAACCCGATATCAGTACGCAAACTCTACTGAGTTTCTACGTTTGCACTGATTATTACATTCATAACTATCGAGAAATCGTAAGGCGGGGTTCCGAACTGAATCTAGTGTCCAGGTACATACAAGTATGCAAATAGTATATTGGTTCTTAGATCTTTCGGTAATTATATTGATCTTTCTTCGACAAAATAAACGAGTTACGCTGCAGGTGCCCATCTTAGTCCGCTTGCTGCTGGTAGCTTATCTAGCCTTTTCAACCAGTAAAAAATATTTTCTTACATTGTCCATAAATAGCGACGGTCTTTGGGGATAGAAAGGACTAAAGTGAAGCGATTAATGTACATCTATACATACATACATGGTGAAAATTGCAAAAGAAAATGTTTTCTCTTTTCAAAGAATTCCCAGGACTTTTAGTACAGCTTGGAGCCATCTTACGACGGTGAGCGTCAGTTATACCACCTATCCACAAATTCATATACTACATCATAAAAGTACGAGTCCATTACTCTATTAAGGACATCTGAGACTGTGAGAAGGTAAAGAGAGCAATTGAACCACACATGCAGACACACGCACGCGCCTCTTCGCACAAAAAGCGCGAATATAAATGTCAAACGGTTTATTCACCTTACACACCTTGTCTTGAGCAAAACAAGAACAATAAATAACGACAAACAACAGCAATAAAAATGCATTAAAGTAAAAATGTAATAAACAACACAACAAAAGGACATTTATGTATGTGCGGCATGTGTGTGCGTTATTATTGTAGTTGTTCAGTGCACAAACTAAGGTTGTCATAAAATGGCAATGAAGTAAAATAGGTTTCAAGCGATTTCACGTGGAAAATTTAAAAATAAAACAAAAAGCTGAATCAGAATGCTAAATAAAAAACAAAAACAAAAAGACGTGCGACAAACATAAATGCGCAATTGCACCTTTGCTACGTTACGGGACTCTATTGAGAGCAATTTGTCTATGCGCTCGAAGACTCTTTAAAATTTCCTAATTTCCGCAGTGCAACACAACACCGCCGCTGCTGCTGCTAATGGCAGTGAGTAGTAAATAGTGAGCACTCACGCATGCACCTGCACACGCACACAGCTCATGCAGATAATAAAGTTTTTAGCGCTTTCCCAATGTGGCCATAGCATAAGTTATGACCAATAGCCTGCACTCGTTCACCTCCCCCTACCGATTTCTCTAAAATTTTACTAACCTGCAGCCGAGCTGCTTTTGCTTTCTATTAGGTTTGCGCGGCACATCGCAAAAGTTTGCACTAAAAACTCTAAAATCGCAACGATGAGCAGGTTTTTATTAAGCGAATTTATGTTGCGAATAAACAACAGCAACAGCAGCAGCAGCAGCCAGTCAGTCATCCATCTCCAGTGACTAATTCACTGCCCTCTGTAGCGAGCGAAAGCAAAAGTTTGCAATTTTGTAGTGTTGTTGTTGTTGTTGAGCGCGTGCACATGGATATAAAATTTCGTAGCATGCAATACGTGTTTGTGGCACAAATGAATTGTGGCATAAAAATGAAATGCACTTATGACAGCCGAAACAGCTACGCCAACTATTTGGCATTGCAAAAGAGCTGCAACAACAATTGCTGAGCAAAAAAGACACTGTCTCAAAGTATTTTTGTTTTTTACTCTTTACGTTGAAAAGTTTTGCGTGAAGTGAGCAATTTTTGAAAATTCAAGAGACTTGATGGAATTTTCTCGCCATTGTTGGCGAGAGGGCAGACGAAGAGACTTCAAAGCGAGCGAGCGAGTTTGTGAAAAGTAGGTATCGTCATTTCCAACTAACGACGGGCGTATCCGCCTCCGCTGCAATTTAAGCAAATGAAATTGTGAGGGCGCGCAAATGTTGTTCTTGGAACCATAAAAGTAAAAAGTTCAAATTTGAAATTTGGTTGAATGCTGCAGTTTGTGAAATATCATCAAAGAAATTATGAGTTGTGGTGTGATGAATTAAGCGACGGACAGATCGTCGTTACTGTTGATGATAATTGTATTTCAAACCAAATTATCAACCTTTTGGAATGCTGAAGACGGATTCACGCTTCCTAGGCGGACACCTTTTTTTTCTCTTGCCACTCTGTTTCAATTAGAGTGCAACGAAAATGTGCTAAACACTTTGTTGAAATCAAAGTGGTTTGGATTTTCTGTTCGAACGACTCGATGATAAGAATTATCATTATCTCTTTTACTATGCAACTGCATTTTATAGCAACTGCATGAAGCAAAACCGAAATCTCTCTCTTTTCCTAACAGTTTCAATGCCTTTGACTTCAGAGAAGGTAGCCTTCCTGGTTACTGGATCCTTCGATCGCCGAAAGCTTATTTAAAATAGTCGCACAATTCGCTGTGTCCAAGTAATATCATAAGATAAGAGAGGTGCTTATACATATGTCGCTCATTCACTGCAAGAGCGGCATAAACCAAAAATTTTTAAATGTTGAGAAACCCGGTTTCAAAGCTTTCAATTAACTATGCCTCCTTAACTTAAAGTAAAAACAGATTGTCATCTAATAGGATACTGTTAATACATTTAGCCATGAATTTTATTAATGTAATTAAACGATGTGTGTATAATGAGACCTTATGGAGGCCCAGCAGGTGTGGCCAAGATCAAACCGTCAACCGGCTCCCAGCGGATTTGAAAGAATCAGCTTATTGGCTGACGTAACCGGGGTCACGATATCGGTTTGCTTACGAAAAAACTGAGATTGTGTTGGTAAAATATGAATCATCACCATCCCCGCTCATGTTGCCTCGCTGCCCTCTGAAGAACATCTGATTGGACAAGTGTGTGAATACGATGACGTTCGCTCTATTTTGTTTTTCACCATAGCTGAAGGCCAAACCAGGCAATCTATCATCCTTGTGTGCAAAAGATAAGTAGCGCTAACCTGTTTTCAAAGTTCTTTGTTTTTTTTTATATTTTCATTCATTCTCTGCATCCAGTGATCATTTAAACTGATTCCTTCGTTAGTACCGATTTAATGGGCCCAGGTTTTGGATTTTCTTATTGTCAATTTGTTATACATACATGCAAATACATACATACATGTGTGTACATGTATGCTACTACGCACATGACACCATGTGAAGCAAGTCAAGTTGTAAATTACGCATTTCGATCAAGAAAAGCAGAAGCGGTAACGGAGAATATCAAAAGCATGAAGTTGTAGCAAATAATAATAAAAAATACATACAAAATGCAAACCCTTGCATGAAAAATACAAAAGGCATCAAAGAGAACATTTCATTTTAAATATACCGCGCAAAAACTAAATACATGCAAACAAATACATATGTATGTAAATGCATATGTATGCTTATAAAAAAACTACGATTTCACAAACATGCACCTATTTGTGAGAGGCATGGAAATTGCAGTGTTACCCTTAAAAGCAAGCCTCCATTGTTTATCCGTTCGTGGTTCCTTTGCGGCTGTGTGTGTGTCTGTGTTATTTACCAGAAAGATTAAGCAAAAGCAGAACTTGCGTCCCTTCTCCATTCAATATATTTGCTAAAGTGGGTTTCAAGGCATACATTTCATTTCTGAAGATTTTGCGTTCATGTTTTGAAGAGACCACAAAGAGGTATTTTTTGTTTTTACAAACTTAGAGGACACGTGGTGACGAGTAGTAGTTATAAAGACTACAGGTATGTAGAAAACTGCTTACGATACCTCTATGCATATTTACATATAAATTAATATACATATGTATGTGTGTATGTTTGTATGTGACTTTAGTAAAAATATAATTTTGTCACATCCAAACTGGGAAGTTTTAGTACTTCTCATTCAATTTTGTCATAGCTTCATCAAGATCGATATAAAATTCCTGTGAATTGGTTTATTAGTTTACGCATTTGACCCTTAATTTGAAGGCTTAGTGCCTGAATTTTATATTTCTTAGTCTTAAAGTGTAGGCGGAACCAAAAGTCAATTTACTATAATTTAATTACGACCTAAAATAAGGGACATCATCCTTGTCTAACTTCTCTGAAACATGTAAAAAAATCGTTTATTTATTGCCATAATAATAAAGTAGAGTATCCCAATACCTATTTGTTTTATACAAACTCACACTACAAATGCCAGTATGTTTTAAATATTTATTTTTTAATAATATTTTGCAATGAATTCTTAATAAAAAAGTTTCCCTTCTCTGAAGTCGAATTGCCCTCTCGAGTGAGTAAAGCCACCCTGCGGGCTTGCAACTTCTTTGAAGTATCAGAGCAATTCATATTTATAAAGATGTTAACCGGATCTACAAAACAGTTTGACAATCCAACCAACTCAACTTCTCCTAATGCATCCACTTTTTCTCTTCTTAAGGGGGTCTTCTACCGTCGCGCCTTAATCTCGGGCCTATTTTTGGGAATTAATTACAAAGCAACCACTTGAGATAATGAAATCAGATTTTTTTTATTTAATTTGCACAAGTTTGCACTATTTAAAAATATATTTTTCAAATCGAATTCTTTGGCCCTGTGTCCTTGAACCGTCCTCGAGGTTGCCCTTGTAAAAATGTCCTAGGCGACTTTGTGGCACGCGATCGACCATTTTACTTATCTGAAATCAAAAAAAATTTTTTTTTTATCATAAAGTGTAGCGTTGACTATGTTTTCCCAGTGGCGATTTTAAATATTTTGAAATTTGTAAAAAATGCGTGATTTTAAAAAAAAAGTTTGAAAATTTCCTCTTTTTTTTACACTTTAGAGGCCCGCAAAATTAAACTAATCAAAAATTGAAAAAAGTGGTCTGGGAAAACATAGCGAGATGTTCACTGAATAACTGGAAAAAAGATGGAATGAATTCGACAAATATTTATAGTAGATGTGTGACCAGAAAGTTGAAAAAAGTCAACTTTCGGGAAAAGGCGTTTAAAGATAAAGTTTGGTATAACACATGATTGCAGCATGCATGTATTCTCCCCGAAATGCTCATGAAGGAACATGTTTTTCATAAAACCCTCTTTATAGCATACTCTTAACATTAGTAGCTTTTAAAAAATCTAAAAAAAAAAAAATCGATTTTTTCAAACCGTGACGGTAGAAGACCCCCTTAAGTAACCATCGTCATTGTTGACGTGACGGTCCGGGTTGAACCTTAGCCTCCCTCAATAACTTCGTCAGTAACTGTGTCAATGCATGTTTTCCTTGGGCGAATCTTTTTACTAGGCACATACAGCTTACTGTTGTAGATCTTTTTGAAATTTCTCTTGGGTCCATCCTCATAACATGTCCATCCCACTTAAGACGCTGAAGCTTAATGTAGTCGGGAATTTGGAATTCGTTTAACTCAGCTAGGCATTCTTCGTTGTAACGTAGACCATAGTTAACATCGGTCCACGGACGCGGCGTAGGATTTTTCACACAAGCTTTTCTTCATCCGTCTTACGCATCTCCCAGGTTTCAGAAGCATAAGTAACGTAAGGCCGAATTATTGTTGTGTAGACTTCCAGCTACGTTCGGTTAGAAAGAAACGACGAATCGAGAGCTTTGTGTAGCGAAAAGAAATCCACGTTCCAAGCCAGAGCCTCGCGATAACTTCCTGTTTGAATGTTTAGGTGTTGCGTCTGCTGAGATAATAGATCCAAGATATTTGAACGACGCTATCGCTCAAAAACGGTGGTAGGTATTTTCAAATATTCTTTTATTATTTTTTTGTTGTAGGTTTTGCCAACAACTGCGAGTAATTCCAAAAGTTACTCCATAATAATTTATACAATCCAAAAAAAATTATGCTTGAAAAATAGTCAAGTGAATTATCGCACGTCGGTGCTCAAAACCGAAAAAGCATATCTGAGAATAGCAGAAACTAAAAAATAAAGTAAAAAAGTATTTTAAGAAAAATGAGTATTGCATGCATCTAGTAAAAGTAAGATGAATTTAAATGAGCGCTGATAAATCTGCGAAACGAGTACTGCTGGTAGTTCCTGCTTGTACCACCCACTTGGCGACACGCACAACAAGATAACCAAATGGCCGTCAAATGTGTTGCTAACCAAAAAAAAACACACACAAAATAAAAGAAAAGCAAAATGTCGCCAACGAGCACTTGCAGATTATCAGCTCGCCAACACCATCTCACAAAAATTTGCGCATCGAGGCAGCGATTCTTGGCTTCAGATTTTACTTCTGTTTTCCTTCCATCGCTCTCAATACGAATAGAAAGAAATTTTTTTTTATTTTTTTAGTGAAAAATTTTCGTTGACATCCGCATGCTTCCTCGGTGCAAAATGCACTTCATCAATGCAGTGCTTTGTGTAGTTTTATTTCTTCCTTCTCACTCGTTCAGTGGAAGTGTTGAATTGTATGGACAACATTTTCGAGAATTTGGTTTTCGTTGTAAAACTTAATCTTTGCGGCATGACTTTTGGCACTACCACACATTCGCCCTCCTCCCCACCAATGAACGATTTCAGCATGCTTTGCTATTTTGCGTTTTCAATTTAACTCTGTAATGGTGAAGCAAGCAAAGGAGGCAGAAGGAGTCTGCATTGTTTTGTACTGCTCCGCTAGTGTTCCGAAAAGTTTAGCTGTGCAGTGTTGCCATCTATCTGCCTCCGTCCAACTATCGCTCATTGTGGTTGTGGTGTCTGCAAGTTTCGCTGTCTGTCTGTCTGCCGCTTGTCTCGTTCACTTTTCAAGATTAGTTTTTGATAAAGTGCATTTGAAGTTAATGCAAATGACAGCAAGCCACAGAGACACCAACAGCGGCAACACAAATACACGACCACTACGAATTCTTAGTTTCAAAAGAAAAACAAATATACAAAATATCGAAGACATTGAAGGATTTGCCGTGTTTTTGTAACTAACAACAACAACTAGTTCTACAATAAGTTGATGCATTTTCAAAGTGATGGGCACAGATTTGCCTTTTGAAAGTTTAAATTAATACATAGTAAAATGGCGTGAAATTCTGAGGTTATACATTTTTTTAACCTATTTATCCTAAAAAATTAAAACAAACTAGGAAAATATTAAAAATAACCGAAGATATTTAATTAGAAACCAACTTATCAAAATGTCCACCTACTTTTTCAGTTATCTTCTTTACATGCAAGCATACAAATATACCACTTTTTACAAGAATTGCCTTCTTTGCCCAAATACCTGGATAACTTGACATGGAATCGCTCATTGATGGGACGATACGCAAAAATTCTGGACATACTGACTTTTTTTTATGGACGTAAAAATTTGCCTCGTGAATTTATTTGTTTTGAAATCAAAGATTTAAAAAACGTGGAAATTGAAAAGCCTTCTTTTGGCCGTGTTCGACAAAGCGGGCCAATTGTGCCGCTTGATCTTTATTCGCTGCACTATATCTATGGCGTCTTAAAGCTCATACAGCTCATTGTTCCGTATTCGCCGTCGCCAGCGTGCAAAGGTCCAAAAATCATCCGCAGAATATAATCTCATGAGACGGAATGGACGTGGATGGTTCCATAAGTTGAAGGCCACGCAAGTGGGAGTGGCCAGGACGAACATCTGTTCGGGAGCGAGCTAATGTGAGAAGGCGAAACAGCCGAGGATATGTATGTATATATATTGTGCGTTGGGTTTGGGACCAGCGACGTAAGAACCTCCCTCAATGAAAAAGGAAGCAAAGCCTCGGATGAGAGCTGCCTACTCTTAATTTAAAAGCCCACAGCTTTCACAATCTTCTAACAGAACTTGCGGCTGTACTAAGTCGCTACAAAATCCAAATAAATAAATAATTAGTGCGTACCTTTCTGTTAAGTGTTTGGCCGAGTTCCTCCTCCTCTTTGTGGTGTGCGTCTTGATGTTGTTCTACAAATGGAGGGTCCTACAGTTTTAAGCCGACTTCGAACGGCAAATGGTTTTTATGAGAAGTTTTTCATGATAGAAATACAAAAACCAATTAAAAATAAAAAAAAGGCTCAGAATGCCGACCAGTTTTGAATGAAAATTAATTTGCTTGCACTTTTCTGTTGTATTTAATGCGCAAATATTAAAGAACTCTAATTGCATTGATACCCCAAGAACCACCGCTCTTTTTACGAAATATTCTGTTATTATTTTTCATTTTTCTTATTTTTTATTGCAATGCCGCTATCCTCCTTCAGCGAAAGGGTTGCTTCTATCGACTTTGTATACGGGATGAAAGCGCTTCCTTGAAAGCTGCATGGCAACGGCGGGGCACAAATCAATGGCAGTACGAGTACTCGTTGCCAAACGTGCATGTCAGTGATATTTTTTCCTGGATCGTTATGGCGAATGCAGATTAATTTTTATTAATTTGTGCTTTTATTTAATACTATTTTTAATGTCTCTCTTTTCTGTTTCCATTAATGGGTTCCAAAAATAATTTTACTGTTAAAGCCTTCTTAATTGAGCTTTGCGCGGATTTTGTTTTACCCTAAAAGAGTTGAGCTTCAGAGAGTTTCAGTTAAGCGATTAAAATACTATTGTTTGTATTTATGAGTATGGAAAATCCACTAGAAGAGTTACTGGCGCACAAAAGCCTTAAAGTTGAAGATTTTTGTATTCATAATTTCCATAAAGGGAATTTACGCATCCGCTTTCACTTCACAGAAATACGCATTCATTTCTCTTGGACGCTCCAAGTGGAATAAATCATAGTAAGCTTCTAGCAGTGTTGCAATTCATTGGGATTAATGCGGTAAAGCCATTAAAAAGGGTTAAAAAGTGCCTAAGTCGACCTTAATGGGATATTTTATGCATAAGATGTGGAAATTATGTGTTGCTGCAACATAATGATAACTGCAATAAAAAGTGTGTATGTGAAGGGAAACCTGAAAATGCCCGAGTTTTAAAGATTCAACCTTTTTCAGGTAAAAAATAAAGCTTACGTACATACATAATTACATATTTTTTTAATAGGCATCATAGTTTTCTCATACCTGGTTTTTGCATATGGCATTATTTTTGTGCACTCCAAATGTTTTGTGGCTCCTAATGGCTTCGCCAATTTATGGCTTCTCTGTTCCCAAAAAATTAAATTTTTAGTAATTTTGTAATGGCATGCCACAAAATTCCTGATTTTGCATGCCGCTACTATAGCAAATCAATAATGGCTCTCTGATTATCGCCATGCAACCGAAATTGCATTTTTTTCACTTAACAATTTAATGAAAATAAGACTGCAAACAATTTATGGCGCGACCGCCAGCCATAAAAAGTGAATATGCAATATGAAAAAACCCAAATTGATATGATTAGCTTGAATAAGGCTTCTGCTGCCTTCTTTTTTGTGTGTTTGTGTTTTGGTCATTTCACGCTTCTGCCGCTTTGACATCAAATTGGCGCAATGCTGCTGGGTAGCACGTTGCAAGTAGCCAACTCGAGTTGGCCTGGCCTTACCTATGTTGAATCTGTCTCGTACACACACACATACATATATACTGTGACTCGCTTCGGCGGCACATATTGAATTACTGATATATTTTTTTATTGCCTTCACTGTATTGAATTCGTTGGAATCGCAATGGAAAAGCATTTGGGAGCAGCGTGGCAATATTGCGGCGCATTGTGTCATATTTCGGTCGATCGAGCGCGTCGTGGATAGGCTCCAGAGGCGTTCATTCTTTTTGAGCGGTGGTTTGAATTTTTTCTTCTTTCGTTTTTCTCTTAAAGAAATATGCCACGCTGCAACACAATTGCCATTGTTTTCACCTGCATAAAACAAAAGAAAAACAACAACAAAGTATAAAAGGAGCGCAACTGCCTACTGCGCCTTTGCTACCGCATTTCTTGCTTCGCTCGTTTTTCATTGTTGCGCTCCTGTCTCCTTTCTTTTCTTAGGGTCTTATGCTATATACACAGTGATTCACAGCACTCTTCCCCTTCATCTTCACAGTTTGCTGCGGTTCTTATAGGTAAGTATACAGTCAGCGTCAAAAGAAAGTTTGCACCACATGTTGATGAATTTTGACTATTTTTTATTTATTTATTTACTTTTTAATTTCAATTATACTTTTGCAAAAACACAGGTCACAATTAAAGAAAAACCATATAAAGCAAAGTCTCAAGCTTTGTACAAAATTTGTAAGATTTCACCAGATTTTCATCAAAATTTCAAACTTTTTGCTCTGTATGAAAAATTTCAAATATGCAATTTTATAGCACATTTGCATTTTGGTTTTTCGGTCGCGCTCTTGTACATTTTCTTCATTCAACGGCTAGTCCACATATTTTTATATAGAAAAAAACGCCCAACACCGTCAGCAGAAAAAATTGTAAAAATTAGCACGATTTTTGAGTCTCTTGAAACTTGCACTTTATTATACCAAAATTTTACGATCTATAAGACTGCAAACCCGATATTTTTCTAAAAGTCCTGGTTAAAAAGGTGAAATTTTAATGAAAATTTGAAATTTTCATGGAAATGAAAAAATGTGTTTTATATGGTTTTTGTTGTAGTATGACCCATATTTTTATAACAAAATAATAGAAATTGCAAAATAAGTAAATAAATAGTCAAAACTTATCACTATGTGGTGTACACCGACTTTTGACGTTGACTATATGTATCGGCTTACCTGCTGCCCTGTGGCTGAGGTTCGCTCGCGCATGCGACTCTCGTAATATCAGAAATCTTATCAAATTACGTAATGTGACATAATTAATTTCCATTCAGTAACATACAAATAAACCGGCAATGAGCAGGCCGATCGACTGAGCATTTCTGTTTCTTTTGAATTATCGTAGCTTGGTTAACATTTGTTTCTGTTGAAAGCTGAAAGGCTTAGTTTATATGTTTTTTTGTCATTTGAATACAGGCAGGAAAAAGTTATCTGCCCAATTCTCGAAATTTTCGTGATTCGCATCTCTGAAACCACACATGCGTACACACATAGCTAAACAAAACTAAACACCAATTGGATTAGACGGATTTCCATACATCGTTTCTGTGGGAGTTTTTGAGTTCTGCAACTTTGTTATTTGTTGGTTGCCCACCAAAACACTTTTCGTTGTTCAAAATATGAAAATTTACTCCGTACCATCTACCCATAAATTACGTTTCTCATGCACATCCACATTTAGGCAGAAACGAGGTAACTGTTTTAGTTGTTGAGTTATTTGTGACACAGTTTCTTAGCGATAATGGCGACTATCATAACAAAACATCTGAAAAATTTTCTAATAAAATTATAATGGCTGGACGTATGTTTCGGACTTACATAATTGCTGTAGTTACGTGTAATTTATGTATCTCAGCCACATGGATTCGAAGTACATGGATTTCGAAAATAGCTTCACCAGAAAGTTTTTCATTTGATGTTCATGTCCCAATTGTGAGACAGAAACTAACATGCCAATGTATGTATGTACATATGCATGTGTATTGCATGCTTATCTCTCTGCTGAAAATCTCCAGTTGTTTTTTTTAAATTCCTGTAATTCAAATTTTAATGGCTCAAAAATGTATCCTACTGCAATATGTAAATTCGCTGCCTGGCTTAATGGTAAGGCACAGCTGAGATGCACAAGGGTATGTACCTGTGTATGGGCACACATAGACCGTATTTCTGTATAAATCTTATCCGAAAATACGCGTGCTGGCATGCATTTGTTTTTTATACAAAGTAAACATAAATATTTTTTGTGGCTGCGCTTCTTCATAATAATAAGAAAAAGAAAATACAACACTCACTTAATTTTCTCCAAAAGACTCTCTCGATGATTTTTATTTAGGGTTATTTAATAAATGTCATAGGAAAATAGAAAAGAAAAAGTTTACAACAGTCTGCCGTGACCAAATCTAATTTAGCTAATAAGTCATTGATGTTTGCGGTAATACAACAAATAAGCAAATAAATACAGAATAAACAAAATATTTAATATTTAAGGGTTTTAAGTGCAACAGTCTAAATAAATTGTGAATACATACATACACGTACATACATATGTGCATATGTATGTATGCACTTATGTTCTTGTGTGTGTGTGTGTTTGTACGCGTGTACTTATTTGATTTAATGTTTTTGCGGCCATATCTCTCCGTCCTCTTCTCAGCTTATAAATAAAGTTCAAAAAGCGCAATAAATATATTTTATTGCATTTATCAACCAAATTGAATCGGATTCATTGTACTGTCACGCGCGTGCCCAAAAAGAGCATTTACCGCGTGAACTTCGCACATGCAAGCGTGCTTTATAGCAGCAACAACAGTAACAACCTCGTAAAGCCAACAAACTGCGTTTCAGTGCTGCGTGTCGCCACTTTTGGGCAATTCAGCGCAAAGGTATAAGAAGTTTTTGGTGCGCCCGATTTAAGACAACGATTTTTTTTTAACAGATTAGCAGATTTTATATAGTTAAATAAATAAATTTTCATAATTTTCATCGAACGGTGAAAAATGGTTTGCCCATTGGGGTACTGTGAGTTTTTGTCATTCAAGAGCTCGCAATTCGGAACAGAAATTCGTTACGTCGAAAAAGGAAATCTGACTTGGCGTTATATGCATTTTCAAAATTGTGTGCTTATTTTCATAGATATGATTATTTTACTAAATTTTTTAAATTTTTTCTTTTTTCAAATAAAGCCGTGGCTATACTGAAATTTTGTTTGGCAAACGCTGTGCAATCATGTCTATGTTATCTCAATGGATTTTCAGGTGTAGGAAAATTTAGAAACATGAAAATTTCAAAATGCGATATCTCAGCGAAAAAAAATGATATTTGAGCAAACTCAACGCCATTTGAAAAAAGAAGGCTTGTATTTAAAGATGCCATCCTTTAATTTTGGTAAAAGAAAACATCTGCAAGGCTACATAACCTCAAATATGGGCAAAAAGGGTGTTTTGTGCACTTTTAGGTTAGGATATCTCGAAAACCAGAGCTGATAGACCAATTTTAAGGCCAGATTTGGATTCAGCGCATCATAAACCTTCGGAAATATATAGTCTGGTTTCTGGTTCTGAATGTTGGTTAAATTTTGTCGGCCTGTGTTATTAAAGATCACATCATAAAGCAATGAGGGCAAAGTAAATGTCGTGTAGGAAAAAAGTAGTCAATAATTTATTACACAAGATTGCAAGAAACTTTAACTGGCGCGCCAACTAACTGTGTGATATGGTCTAGCGCGTATGCGATATTTTTTCTGTGGTCTCCTGTCCAAAATATGACATTAGGCATCTTCGATTAACCACTTCTCTGCTTACTATCTTTGGGCTCTGCGCACAATGTTGAATAAATCGCAGGTTTACATTAAATAAACTGAAAATAATTGGGACTTTTAAATTGCGTTTTATGCAAATTGCTCTTCTAGACAACTGCTTTAATACGTCAGGGATGATAGATACATATATTATTAGGTTTGGCCAATCTGATATGCCGAAAAGCAAGCATTATGGAAATAACTTCCGAGGCCTCGTCAGCGGGTACTCGGCAGCAGCATTCTGCCCGCTCATTTCATACGTTTTCACCCACTCGTCCAACCAGTCGTTCTTCAGACGAAGCAACATGTGCGAAGATGGATGGATTTTTTTTCTTATATCACCAACATAATGTTAGTTTTATCGTAAGAAGTCGATGTCATAACCGCGGTGACGTCAGCCAATCAGCTGATATTTTCAAAGTTGGTGAGAGCCGGTTAACGGTCTGATCTTGACACACCTTAATTCTCTTCACCATGCCATTAGATAGTTGTTGTTGTGTTTGTTATAATATTAAAAACATTCCCCCTAAAACTTTCGGGATATATTCCAGATAATTCAATTAGAATAATTCATAATGGCTGTTGGACTAAAAAACCTTTGACGACCATAACTTTTTCACGTTGTTTCAGATCATTCAATTGGTTCATCACTGCTTTCTGTAATGTTAGGCATCGGCTTGTTTCGAATCCAATTTACGATATCTGGTTTAGTGAAGTTATATTCTGGACAAACTTCTACTAAAAATTCAGTAATCGTTAAAAGGTTTTCATTTTCTTAGGCCGATGGGGGCAGAAAAATTATTCGTTAATATGAAATTCTGTCGCAAGGATAAATTTTTGTTCCAAAGTTTGGCCTTTTCGCAATCACCAAATAAGGCCCAGCTACTCTGCACTCTTTGTTTTAATTTGAAAATTTTCCTTTGAAGTTTTATGACCTAAGCAATTATTATAAAGATTTTAAAATATTGTGTTTGGATCTGACTATCGCCAAATATGCGGAATTGTTTCTGGTAATATATTATTACGATATACTTCGGCGAATGTTTATGCGAACATATTTATAGGATACCAACTGATTGAAAAGTCTTTCCTAACAGCTATCGTTCCTCAGCGTGTACTTTTATGTCATAAAAAACCATCTACTGTAACCTGCCACACCACAAAGTAGCTTAACCGAACACAACAAAAATACATACGAGCTTATTATATGCATACATACATACAAATGTATTATTCATATCAGGTCAGTTTTTCCAAAGCAAATAATAACCAGGCAACATTCATTAAGAAGACCAAATTAAAAATTTACTTGCACTTCATAAAACGAACATAAAGCGGCAATGTATAAGTTTATTATCTACTTATACAATTTTGATTTTCTTATTGATTTAATTATAATTTCTAATGTAGCGATGCGATGCACTGCCTATTATTGTCTTGCAACATTGTATCAGATCTCAAAATCAGTTCAATATTATCATCTCATTCAGTTGCGCATTTAGTGGGTAAGGCTGCCCCATATTGAACAGAGCAGAATGCCAATACGCAGTTGTTCAGGAAGGCGTGAAACGGTAAAAGTAGTAATTTTTCTACATTTTGATTTTGAATAATTTCCAAAGCCATAAATGTTAATTGCCCTTAAAGTGGGCGATAGTAGAAAATTGTGAACTGGCGAGTGTGTATATGTGCATATGTATGTGTGGGTGCATGTTCTTATTTACTTTCAAAAGCTCATGTGCAATATTGCCAGAATTACGTACTGGGTTGAGTCAGCAGTAAAGGTAATTAATTGTTGTAAAAATTAAAATTTAAAAATTAGAGAAGCTTAAAATGCTATGTGCTACAATGTTGCACAGACGCTGTCGTACACATACACACACCACCACATATTGCGCCGAGTACTTGTACTCGTACATGTTTTATGTGCATTTGGTGCCACTAGAAATTATTGTAAATTACGCTTAGTGAATTGGAATGAATACTTCATGGCGCTCATAATGCATAAATATATATTTATGTAAATGTTTGTGAAAGTGTGTGTCAAGATTTTATAGCTGGACTGCGGTGGCGGCATATCGCGTTGGCTGCGGTCATGATTTTATGAGACGTGGTGCGTGACTTTCGGCAAATTGTTGCTGCCATTTCGTATCAGTTGTGAACCTTGGAAATGTTATTAAACAAATACTAGAAATATGCAATAAAATCGTTGACTGAGTCTTATTGCGTTTTAAGTTGGTAGCAGGAAGTGAAAAACCAGGGAAAGGCATAACCGTGAAATGTAACAATTCACGAAATTGTTATTCCCTTTTTTTGTTTTTGGTTTCTAAATATATTTTTATTCTTAAATATTTCCAACTGCAAATGACGCGGGCGGCGAGGCGCGAATTTTCTGCCAATATATTGATTTCCGCGAACAACTGAATATTTTACCACTAATGGGGCGCAAAAGCTGCGCACAGTGGAGTAGTTAGTGTGGATGAATTAAAAAAATTAAGGGGTAACACCACTGTACACGCGTAAAAAACACGATTTTTAAAGAATTTTTTTGTATAGAAGGAAAGGGGAAACAATCACTCTGATTTGGGAAGTTATTACTTATATACTAAAATACAAAACTACAAAGTTTGATCGAAAAATTTTACAAAATGGCGGCATTGGAGACATTTTTGTAATGTGGTTTCTCTTGAAGGAGCTCCGCGGCACGCAGCACAGAGGGTGCAAATTTTAATCTGGAACAAAGAAACATTTTTTTTCTTCATCTAGATAAGAATAGCTAGAGAAACACGTAGGGGATTTAAAAAATATTTATTTTTGTGGAATTAGCAAGCATTTGAAGGAAAAAACTCTATTTTGGACTAAAAAAACGGCACTTAAATAATTATAACAATCGTTTAAATTAATCTATCGAAAATCCCCTACGCTCTTCTCTTAAGAAGGTTATTATACAGACGTAGTGAAAAACCTGATTAAAAATATTTAAAATTGTTTGAGTTATGCTGCGTGCCAATTTCAGAAAACGTGTTTTGAGAAAAACGCGTTTAAAGTTTGGAAATTTGGAGAAGTCGTTAGGTAGCAGTCACTAACGCTTGGTTAAAAGCTTAAAATATTTATGAAATAGACTTCGGTAACGTATAAAACTTTTTGTTCTGTATTTTAAAAGGTTCAAAGAATTTTTTAAGCTTATAAAAAAAAATCAATTTTTTGAAATTTCTACAGTGGTGTTACCCCTTAAATGCAAATATTTTAATGTTATTTGGTTCCGAGAAAATTAGGTAAAATTGTTCAGCGGGTAAAAAAGTTCTGTGTGTAACGGTATCGTCATAGTGTACTTTATAATATGCGTAGGTATTTATTGTTCCGCTGTGTGCAGAGCGCTTTAAGCACTGCGCTGTGACTTCAAGTAATATTTTCAAAAAAGGATGGGCTAAAAATCATATTTTTGTTATTGAGCACATAACTCTAGACACTTTTGAACGAAACTTCTTAACAGATTTTTTTTTTTCAATTTATACAATTTATATATTTTTTGTTGTTTGTGATGGCCTTAAAAGTGTAAGTATTTCAATGAAATTGGTGGGAATATAATGGCTTAGATAGTATAAAGTGGTAATATATTTTTATAAAATATGCATAATAGTCTATTCTTCTTCGTGATTGGCGCGATACACACTGGGGATTTTTGTACTGAGATGCGGAAAAAAGTATACATACCAAAAAATATTTACATTTTTACTACTAACGAAGTTGTATATATTTGTGTATGAAAGGAACATGTTTAAAAACATTATTTTTTAAAACTATTTTAAAAAAAAAAAAATTTTTTAAATTTAAAAAAATAATGTTTTTTAAAGTTCATAAATTTTATTTTTAAAAATATATGGAAAGAACATGATTTAAAACAATGTTTAAAAACTGTTTTAAAAAAATGTTGAAAATCAATGTTTTTTCCATATAGAAATATATACTACTGCGTTATTTGTAAAAATATGAAAATTTTTATATGGACTGCCGACAAGTGAATAAATAATGAACAAATATTTATTTTTAATGATGTCATACATACACAAATTATACACATTACATATTCATATAAAACATATTTTTTTGCAAATTTTATTCTTGTAAAAGCGCAATTACTTCCTTGCTTAAATCACTGTGCTTTTTCTTATTGAAAGAAGGTGTCAAATGTGATATCAACGGGTCTGATGTCACCATCATTCGGTGCATGATGTCTTGATTCGTGGCAATTCTGCTGCATTTTCTGGAGTGTCTGGGTCTATCCTTTTTGTAGTCTTTGTTTCGACATTCCTGAGCCTCTTCAGACAATTACCCACAGGGAAAATACAATTTTCCATTATATCCTTACCGTGTATGAGAATTTTATAGAGAGTAGTTGGCATATTGTACCATTCATACAAAGTAACAAACTTTTTTGCTGTCTCCATACAAAAATCTCCAAATTTTGTTGGGTTCACTGGCTCACGTATGGTTATGGCTTCAAGAATAACAGCAAATCTTTTAATTAAATCTTCGTCCAAACCTGTTATTTCAGAAACTAAGGTTGGATTGGCAAAGAATCTTCGTGACGTGTTTCCGGAATTTGTTGTGCCGGATCCTTGCTTGACAGTATCAACTTGTATCCCAATTTTATCTTTTAGCTCTCGTTTTATCAATTGTTTTCTGGCTTTTTTTATTGGGCGAGTATGTGAGTCGACTCGTCCTCGTTTAAATTCCATATTATAGGCTACATGCAGAAGACACTCCATCAGCTTGATACGAGCATGGAGAGGTGACATGCCGAATTTCAGTGCTTCTTCATTTACGGGCCTGGATTGAACTTCTTCAATTTTATTCATAGTGCTAATGAAAACCATTAACAAAATTATTGCCGCAGATTTTTTTTTTTTTTGTTGCCCTGTGTTATCATTGCCAAAAAAAGGCAGTGGCGCCTGGTGGCACCTGCAATTGATTAAAACTGAAAGAGACGATATTAAGGAACACGTTGATACTAGTTTCTGACCGTAGGTAAATGTAGCTCAACTTGCAGATCCAAGAATATGAAGGAATATGATTTTTTTTTTTTGTTTTTGTAAAATTAATTATAAATAGATAATCAAATGCTTCACAGCCTTTGTTCTTCCGGCTAAAATATATAAAAATATCGTACCCTAAATGAAAAATAAAAAATTCGAAGTCGGCTCAAGCAAAAGGAAAAAAAACACCTTGGGCTTTGAGGTTTTTTCTTAGTCAGTTCAATACTATAAAACAATTATACTTTTCACATATCTATAAAAAAAAAACTGTAAGTCGGAATTTAGTAATTCTTTTTGATTTTATTGTTGGTTCTATTCTGGAATTTAGAAATACCATTAAACATTGCGTAGGTGGTATGTTGGAAATTTGACTTTTTTCCGCAAAATCCCCACTGTGCGATACCCGCTTACGCGATTTTTGTCGTGAAGCCAAGTACTTCTCCACCTGGTCATTTTAACGATCATTTATTTTATATTATTTATTGCATTTATGCCTAAATAAGACGTCTTTGTAATCTTACACATAACATTCAATAACCTTAAAATTAAGAGTTGTTAGAGAACAGGTGTTAAGGCTTAGGAAAAAAGTGTAGAGTAAGCAGTTAATTTGAACCCAAAACTTGCTTTAGATCTTTTCAATCCGCCAGTAGTAAGAAATTTAAACAATAATACAAATTTCCAGGAGGGCTAGTTGTGCTGATATTGAACGGAATGATAACGAGGATGATGGAAATTATTTTATTATCATTATTTATTTTAATTTTGTTTTGTACTATTGCCTAAAATATGAACAAAAAACAAGAGATTTTTTTGTCGTATTTGATTGCACATTCTGCCTTTCTATAAAAAATAATCACTAAACATTCGTTCCTCTGGCTCAGGTGAACTGATCGCTATTTTCAGGGGTCAATACACCACTGTGCGACGCGCACTTTTTTGTAATTATGAGCTTTACAAAAGTACAAATCTTTATAAATATTCTGAAACAAAATACTGCATTTGATTGCTTTGGATTGAACTGCACGCACATGCCACTAAATATAATTCATAGGCACTAATACTAAGTGCTTACGGTTTGGCCACCAAAATAACCGCGCCACGCTGTGTCGAGTTACGTCGCATAGCTCAAATTATAATTATAATGCAAACTGCATGCATATGTATATACATACATACATCTATTTGAACAAAACAAAATGCATTATTACTTCATACTTGAACTCGAAGCGCTGCAGCCGGCGCGCTTGGTCTGTAAGTAACTAAATACAAGTAGCGCTTGACGATGCTGCCACGCACTGCATGCAATGACGCGCGCGGCTCCGTACCGCACTGTTTGCATTACCTTGCATGTGCCTATGCGCGCGCGTTCGTGGGTTGCCGCGCGCCGTATCAACCGCCTCGAGTTCATCGCTCCAATTCAATGATAGTTGATCGCCGCCGCCGCCGTCGTCCGTCGTTGCCGCTGGGCGCGTGCATAAGTAAATGCACATTCACACGCACACCCGTGCAAGCTGCAGCTGCTGGCCCACTTGGCTGGTAGTATTGCTGCACCGTGCACCGTGTGCCGCACCATCCGCCACACAGATTATTTACTCGCTTGCATTTTGTCTGCGGCGCTGCATTCAGTTCGTTTGCTTTTATCGCTTTGCATAATATTAGCAACAATATTTGCGTAAAAATAAATGAAAAGTACTCAGCACTACCCACCACCGCTACCATTGGGAACTACCGCCGGCCGCTACCCGCTGTGCTGTGCGCTGTGTGGTGCGTCTGTTCGTCTGACATTCTGTCCGCTTGGCCGCTTTCGTATGCCGGTGTGCCGTGAATTTGTGCATTTTCGCAGCGTAACAAATGCAAATTTTTGCATGCGCTTGTGTAAGTCCATATACAGTGCCACAGTGGGATGAATTTGATAATTTTGATTAAATGAAATGAGTTAAATAAAAAAAAATTTGATGAAAAAACGGTTAATTAAATGAAATACTATTTTTCATTTAATTTCGTTTTATAATTTATTTTATTAAAATTTATTTGACTCAGCTGATAGCATATTTCATAACATTTTATTCTAGTTAAATTTATTATATTTTATTTTCTAATTTTTTAATTTTAATTCTTCTTTCTACTTCTCTTAACATTTTCGTTTTGTTAATATTTTGTTTTTTGTTAATTTTTTATTTTATTGCAACTTAAGGGGTTAGGGGTAGTCAGAGGCCCGAAAAAATGAAGATTTTCACGAATTTTTTTTTGCTACTTAATTAATTTATTTAACAAAAATAAAAACATATTATAAAAACATCATGTTTTAACTTGACTTCACCAAAATTTCAAAAAAAAAAATTAATAATTGCAAAAGTTATCGCTGTTTGTGTGAAGCCCATTTCTCCAGAAGTCCCTTGCGGTGAACATCACAAGTCCTTGCAGATTCATCTAAAACCAATCGGATAAGAAAAATTAGTTTTATTAATAGATAATCTTCTGCCTGATCGAAGCTTTTTTTTTTTCAAAATGAACAAAATGGCGGCCTCAGAAAATTTTTTCCAGATTTTAGAGCAAAAAACCAACAGTTAATTGTTAAAAAAAAATCGAAATTTTTGAAAAAAAAAAAAAATCCTTCGATCAGGCATAAGTTTTTTATGTTTTTCAAAAGCTGTATAAATTTTATTGAAATCTACGTAGCGGTTTTTAAGTTACAGTGTTCACCAGTTTGAAAAACATAGTTTTGAGAAAAACGCATTTAAAGTTTTGCTATCGGCTCCGGAGCGGCCGAGCGCCCTTTGTTAATTGTTGAATAACTTGAAAAGTATTTGTCGGATTCACTTCAAATTTTTACACAATATTTTTAAAACATTATACTTTAAGAAAATGCAAAAAAAAAAATCAATTTTTTGAAAATTCTGACTACCCCTAACCCCTTAAATGATTAGGCTTTAATTTATTTTAATATTTTTCTTATAAATCAAAAATTTTTTCAATTTATTTAGATTGATCTTATTTTATTTAAATGTTTTTTGCTTTGAAAATAAAAACTTTTATTTCATTTTATTTAAATTCACTTTATTTTAATTAAGTTTTCTTTGTTTAAAAATACACATTTTTATTTCATTTTATTTTGATTGATTGATTTTATTTTATTTACATTTTTTTGTTTAAGAATAAACATTATTATTTCATTTTATTTAAATCTATTTTATTTAAACTTCTTTTGTTAAAACAAAAAAAAAAATGTTTCATTTTATTTAGATTGATATTATTTTACTTAATTTTTTTTTTAAATAAAAATTTTTTTTTTCGTTTTTTTAAACGGTTTTATTTTATTTTATCTTGTCCTCTTTTTTAATAAAGAAATATCTTAATTTATTGTAATTTTGTAAATTTTTAATAATTTCAAAAATACGTTTTTATTGCACTTAATTTTTTTTTTTTTAATTTTTCTTTTTATACATAAATGATGTAATTTCATGTTTTTTTTATTATATTATTTTTTAATAAAGAATATTTTACTTTTGTTTTTGATTAACAATTAAATTTTTTGAGCATTTTTCTACCTTTTTAAATAAATAATATTCATTTAATTTTATTAGAGTTTATTTTATTCTATGTACAGTTTTTGCTTTCACGTGCCACTGCGCGCCCACTCATGCTCGTTCTGTTGTGCCACTGCACTTTTGCATTGATTGCGGCCACACATCGCAGCTACATTGTTGTTGTCAATAAGAAATATTTCGTACTTTTTTGCTCGCATTTAGGTGTAATTTACTTTTCATGTTATTGCTAATACAACGTGCGTGCGTGTGCTTGCGTGTGAGTGTATGGGCAAAATGTTCTAAAGCGTGAATTATGGCAGCTGATAAATGTTGGCTGTTTCTCTAATTGTTGTATTTCAGGTTTTACTCTCAGTGTGATATTATGCTGGAAATACATGAACCTATCATAAAATACATCCATACCAATATTTTTGTACGTAGATGTGTTTGTAAATACACAGAGGCATTAAGTAATTTGACTATTTCATTTGTTTGCGTTTAGTTAGAAATTAATTTTCTAATTGATTTAACATTGCGCTGCTGCAGAGATCAATAAAGCAAACTACATCGAATAAATTTGAATGAATGCCTTACTCTCTCATTAACTAATTACATAAAATCCAAGCGGAATTTCCACTTGTTGTTGCTACCTTTTATCTCTAGAAGCCACAAGTCGGAGATCCAAAAGTTGTCAACATTTTTATAGCCGGTTGCGGTGATGTTGGCGCTGCTGTAGAATTAGAGCCGCTGCATAGAGCAGCCGCCATCTCTCCACCTTTCGCTGTTACAAACTTCACTACCAAACGAACGCTGAACTTTCCTCGATTGTAACAAAATGATTATCAGCAATCCCGTTCACTCGCTGCCAATTGCAAGCGTGTTAATTAAGTTCACAACAAACGCTCCCATTGCAACTGCTGCACAAATGACAAAAATAAGTAAAAGAACAAGAAAATTGTCTAATCGCTTGTGTCCAGTGAACTCGCGCCACAATTTCATTTTTCTTTTTTTTCACGTTTACATCAAATGAAAATCCGCCGGATGCGACCAGATGTGCCAGTAGCAGCAACAACAAGAGCGCAGCACTGGTGCCACCTCTTGCTTTTCGATATGCTCAGTCCACTTCTCTCCTGGCCGACATGTACTTTTACTGCACTTTCAAGCAACAAATATTTGCTTTCGTGTTGCCACTGAGTGAGTCAATCATTGCCAGCAATTCAAGCAAATAGCTTTGGGTTAGTAACTCGTTCGAGCAAGTTTTAGTAACTCCTTTATGCGCTTAAGTGCTTATGTGATAATAGTCTGCATTACTGTCAGCTATTGAGTGAAATTGCTTGGCTTTTCTCGCTTTAGCCCCTAATCCGATACGCAGGCAGCATCTGCCAATCACGCAACATGTTTCAGCAGCTCTTTGGATGCAACATCATCTTTCGATTCCATTTGATTTTTTTGCACTAATTTACTTTTTGTGTCTAATTAAAACTTGAATTTGCGTGCTATCCGCCTCCAGCTTTGCGGAGTGTCCCATTGCATTACCTCAACCACCACTGCGACCTTTTCATTTGCAAGTGATTTGGACTTCTTGGACAAGCCACAGCGAGTTTTTACTACCACTTAGCATTCAAATGTTTTAAGAAAATGGTTCCGTAGTGGACTGCGGTGATGATGCCGTTAGATATGCTGTGAGTGAAGGCCGCGCTAATATCGTCTTTTAGTTCAGAAATTATACGGTGATGCACATTTTCAGTGGACTTAAATTGATAATCCCGCATACCAACCGGCATATTTTCTCGAAAGCCTAAGATTCTGCATTAAGTGAACTGCGTTTCATAAGCTTAGCAGACTGTGGCGATCTCGCACCGTGCCACTAAACACAAAACTTAAAACCTTCAATACCAGCGTTAAATCTGCTCTCCTATATGGTTCTGAGGCCTGGCTTGTGTCTGGCCACGTAAGTCGACATCATCAAACGTTCGTCAACAAATGTGTTAGAATTATATGCCCCACTTTTTGACCGAAAACAATCTCCACTATGGACCTTCTTCTGCTTACTAAAAGCTTCCCAATTAATTTCGAATTAAAAAGATGAAAACTAGATGGACTATGAATAAGTTCGTGCGGTTTTTTTTCGAAATTTGAAACTTTATTGACGTAAAATGGTTACAAATTTAATATTCAAAGTATTGTCCATCGCTTACTACTACTTTTTCCCATCTTTCTGGCAATTCACGGATTCCCTTTGTGAAAAATTCGGTCGGTTTTGCCGCAATCCACGAATCGATCCATTTTTTGACTTCATCGTAATTACGGAAGTGCTGGTCAGCCAGGCCATGTTGCATCGATCGGAAGAGATAGTAATCGGATGGCGCAAGGTCTGGACTATACGGCGGGTGGGGTAGGACATCCCATTTGAGCGTTTCTAAGTATGTTTTGACCACTTGTGCAACATGTGGCCGAGCATTGTCATGTTGCAAAATAACTTTGTCGTGTCTATCGGCGTATTGCGGCCGTTTTTCTCGCAGTGCTCGGCTCAAACGCATCAATTGTCGTCGGTAGACATCCCCCGTAATCGTTTCATTCGGTTTCAGTAGCTCATAATACACAACACCCAGCTGGTCCCACCAGATACACAGCATAACCTTCAGGCCATGAATATTCTGCGCCGACGTCGATGTTGAAGCATGGCCAGGGTATCCATACGTTGCCCGACGTTTTGGATTGTCGTAATGGACCCACTTTTCATCGCCAGTCACAATTCGATGCAAAAAACCCTTTCTTTTGTGCCGTTGAAGCAGTTGTTCGCATGCCATAAAACGGCGTTCAACGTCTCTTGGCTTCAATTCATACGGCACCCAATGGCCTACCTTTCGGATCATTCCCATGGCTTTTAAACGTTTGGAAATGGTTGATTGATCAACTCCCAAAGTTTTTGCAACCTCTTCTTGCGTTTGAGCCGGATCTTGATCGAGCAATTCCTCCAATTCGGTATCCATGAACTTTGGCGGCGCACCCTCGCGTTCTTCGTCTTCCAAGCCAAAATCACCACTTTTAAAGCGTGCAAACCACTTCTGGCACGTTCGCTCAGCTAGAGCATGCTCACCATAAACTTCCACCAAGATACGATGACTTTCGGCTGCTTTTTTCTTCATATTAAAATAATGAAGAAGAATTCTCCGCAAAAACACATTATTTGGCACGAAATTCGACATTTTCAAGTGTGGTAAAAATATTGTTGTTTACGCTTCAAATAAAAAACTTATACTGACGTTTGTGCCTTACGACAGTAGCTCTCCAATGAATGTTTGGAAATGTGGATCGATGGAATAATAATCAAGTTACGCCATCTGTTGTAAAACCGCACGAACTTATTCATAGTCCTATTAAATTGAATTGAACATACTTTTCGGAGGGAAGACGGTAATGTTGCTAAAATGGCTTTTCAATGGAATCCTTAAGGAAGTCGACCACATGGAACTTGCATATGCACAATCTTCCACGAGAGTGCTTCAACCACCACCTGGAACAACTGTTTCCGCCCAATGTTGCCATCTAAATGTATATTTTCTCAAGGAACAAAAACAACAAAAAGGTTTAAATACGTCTGCCTAAAATACCTACTTTTGGCTCTCCTGACTAACCGCATCTATCACTCTAATTTTTAACGGCCTTTGGTGGAAATAGTGTCACCAGTTATTCTGGGAAGTTCTATACTTCAACCAACATAACAGAAGAAGAAAAAGCGAATTGTATTCCAGCACCAAATTGTCATTTGTTTTGTCTGAATGCATTCGCTTGACGCATGACTTCGATAACAATTTTCGCATTTACTCTGAATACCAAATTCAGTGTATGTGAATTTTAATTTAATTTTAGAACAATTCCTTAAGAAAGGGGATCCATAGATTCAGGGGTTAAGTATGGCAATTCATAATTCCCTAAGTAATTGTCATGACTAATAACTGCGATTTCAATATAATACTAACACCGCTTACAGGATTATCAATGCAAATTCAATGATCATCCAAAAGTAATCGTCGTCGTTATCATCACCATTCACCTCATTTTGGTAGTCATTGCTGATTGAATAGAGACGACACAAATATTTTATGTTTTACCCACAAAATGTAAAAACGACAGCAAACAGCCAAATAGACAAACAGACAGCAGCAACCAGCAACCAACTGAATGAGCAAACAAATGCGAAATTATGGGCAATCGGACCAGTCAACGGGCGGACGAACGGACGAGCGCCGACTAATCGAACGACGGACAGCGGACAGCGCACGGCGGACTTTGCCGATGAATAGAGACAAGCATCTGAAAAAACAGCAGAGAAGCAGCGTAACGGGGTGGAGCGAGTGGTGGCTGCGTACGATGTTGCTCGACGTAGACGGTCAGTGGTATGTTGCATGCATGTAAATGTGTAAATACGTACATTTGTATGCGCTAAGCAGTTGCTTGCGAACGAATGGCCAAGACCGAGTGATTGAAGAAAAATAATAAAATAAAATAAAAATTACGTAAAAAGAAGAAAAAGTGAAAAACGTTGTGAATGGGTTACAAAGCGTAATTCAACTGTTGCTATTCGCGCGCTGCCTACCGTTGTTGTGCTGCTATTATTCTTGTTGCTGGTTGCTGGTTGTTGCTCAGTTGCATTTGCAATCATTGTCGTTGATACTCTGCTTGCTGGCTGCTTAGTAGTGTGCGTGGTGCATTGACCGACGCCAGCTGCAGTCATCCACGGCGGCGGCGAAAATGCAAAAATTGGTTACGCGAATTACGTTTGCTACGAATGCGCTGATAATAACGACGGCGACGGTGACGGTGGCGACAACTAACAACTGCCTGCCAGCCAGCCAGTCGACGAGTCAGCCAACCAACCATTTACTGATTACTTGCTGCCGATAATGTTCTTGTTGCTGTTGGTGTTGTTGTCATTGTCGCTGGTCAATAGAAATGTGTTTGCGATAGGTCTGGGCATTTTTAGTTGTGCTGAGCACACCGACGCAGTTTGCATTGTATTTGTTTTTGCTATTCGTTCGTATTCTGAAATTGCATGCTGTTATTGCTCGACAGCTGTTGTGCCATTGTTGTTGCCATTTTACTATTCTGCACTGCTCCTCCTCCTTCTTCTCGTCTTCCTCTATTCACTCGGCATTTATTTGGTTGTTGTCTATTTTTCTATTTTTAATTGCTCACTCGTCAGCGTTAAAAGCTGCCTTAGAGTGTTGCTGTTGTTGTTCTCGCAACTCGCTTCTATTTGCATTGCTGATAGTAGCTGCCTGTAGCCGTAGCCGGCTTCTTCTTTTGCGTTTCATTTGCCATTTGTGTTCACGCTGGCCCAACACTTTTGCTTATTGGCTTTGTGTTTTGCGGCTGTGTGTTGATTTTTGCGAAATGTTTTTTATTTGTTTGTATATTCCTTTGCTGTGTGCGCTGCGCTGCCCCCGCAGCCTTCTTAAACAGATATCTCGTATTTTGTTGTTGCTTTCGCGTTAATTGTTGCTATTTTTGTTGCAAATAACTGCTCTTCTGATTACGGCAGCAGCATTTTATGTGTGTTTGTTTTTATTGTAGATATTTTGTTTGTACTTACCTCCAGTGCAGTGTTGTTGCAATGTTATTGTTGTTGCCTGCGCAGGAACAAGTTTAATGACCGCCTACAACGCGCTCTCCATATCTACCGCAACAACAATAGCACAACACTAAATGTAGTAACTACAACAGCAAACATCATAATTTGTTGTTTGCCTTTTGCTTCTCTGGGGCTGCCGCTGTCAAGTTGCAACAAAGCGTTACAAGCTGTAATTGTATTTTTTTAATTACCAATTCGAATTCAATTTGCAATTTTACAACTAAAAACCAGCGGAAGTGGACCATGGCTAAAGCTTCATCAGAAGGTGTGGGTTTGGGGGGAAAAATGAAATCAATCGATTTTTCTGCAATGACTCACGAATTAATGTACACAAATACTTAAGTGATTACGAGTATCCAGTAATCGTACCGATCCAAAGGTGGGGGGGGAGTGATGCTACCTTCTGTCTCCTTAAATATGGTTAAAAATGTTTGTACACAATTTTACTGAAAAATATTTGAGAAGCATTAGCAATAAATCAATCATCAGTATTACGCCAACCGCCGTAGCCGAATGGGTATAGCAGCGGTTCAAAACCCATTGCGGGCATACAACATAAAATGACAAAAAATGTTTGCTTTGAGTACGTTCGCATATGCAGTGATTAGCAATAAATCCACAAAACTTAATGTACCCGTTCACATATGGCAGATTAGCTGCAAAATTGACAATCAGCAGTCAGGTTTGAAAGTCAAATACCTAAAAAAGGGTGTATGTACAATTTAAATAATTTAAATAATTTCTTAGAGGCGCAGGAGCCTACATTTTTTATTTTTATTTAATTTATTTATTTAAATCAAACATACAACCATAGGTTATTTTTTCAATGATGGACCTTAAGCTTACATAATTAAATCCTAGATCAAAGAATTAGCGACAAATTTAAAATTATAGTTTTTGGTAAAGAATTTTAAGTTATAGAAGGAGATAAAGGCGTTGTCAATGGAAATAAAAACACAAATATGCTTTAAAATTATAAATTTGTCCTGTAGATTATTAATCCTCCAAATGTGTAAATTATGTTTTTTTAGTGGCATAGGCATTTAACCACAAGTTTGCTTCATCTCCGAACAAAATTTTCAAAGGAAATTGTGGGTTAATAAAAAGTTTCCTTCGGTGCTGAGTCTAATCGTGTTGAGTTGCCAATCAGAACCAACATTAACAACAACAAAAAGTTTCTGTTTCAGCCTGTCAACAAGCGGTCACATATGAAGTTTTTTTTTTTAGAAATATCTCATTACTGTCGTAGTGTCGTAGTAATTAATTGATTTCCAGAATTCTGCCGCTATTTTATATTTGTATGGACAGTTCAACTTACTTCACCTCCTTATGCTACGCTCTTAATTACTTCATAAATATTTTCGCCATTCTCGCGCGTCTAGTTAAGTCATTTGGTGCAACATTGACGCGGCAATGGCAAAGCTATATGAAAGGCAATTGACTGATTATGAATGCTATTGAGGCGCCCATAGCAGCGATTTGATAGCCCCAGGAAAACAAGTCACGATCAAAGCTGGCAATTAAAAGTGCAAAAGAATGAAAATAATAATAAAAAAGATCTTAATCTAACCGCCATAGAGCCGCAAATAGCTGTTTTTGGCTGCTCTACAGCAAAAAAATTCAAATTCAGGTTCATGTCACTGCAGCTGCATTTTTAATAATCATCACCGACTACAGACACACACACATTTGTGCAAATATATTTTATGACAAACAAAGTAGCAATTTCAATTAAGTTGTGTGCACAATTTGTAAGTATCCCGCCGCTGTTGGCAGCCGAGTCTTTGGCCATAAACAGAATTCAATTAATTTTGCATTCGTTGACCGATCAATGATGTAGACGTTCACACATGCCCATTCACAGCATGGATATTGTACTTTATGTGAGTGTATTGGTGGAATATTTAGATTGCCTTATGGCTCCACTTTTGGCTAGGCCATCAACCACCTCTCGATGTGCCAGCTACTTACTTCACAGCACAACAGCAGTTCAATGTTAATTGCCAGCATTAATGTCAACCTTTGCCAAAAACCGCAACATGTTGCCGCCGCTTACGTATGATGAGTGGCAACATTTTACAACACTCAAGAACATTTAGCAACAATTTGCCTTTTTATTGCCGCTCACAAAATGGCCAATAAAGTTAGTAGCTTAATTTGAGATATTTATTGATTTATTTAGCATTTGGTATTGATCGAATTGGAGAATGTATGGACCTTGTTTTAATGCTTCCTAGCGGCGTTAATTGGAAGCATAGATAGCAGGATTTACTAGATTTCGCCGGTGAGCGAGATAGATAATAACTGTCCAAGAACTTGATATCAAAGATGCATTTAATGTGAAATAGCTTTTCTCAAATCTCCAAAACTAATTCTCAACAAGCAAACTATAGCGTCATCACCTTAGAAGGCACTTTTTAATTAAAAATTTTCTTATTTATTAACTTGTACAGCGCCTCCCAAAGGTATTCGGAAATCTAATCCAATAACTTTATCTTAGGTCAACATTTAAAAACTTATTTTTAATCATTTTTGCAAACACTAAGCTTTATCTTTAAAGCTATAATTAAAAATTTGGAGGAAAGAAAAATAATTTTTAATTTACGAAATGAAGAAAAACATTAAAAGAGATATCAAATTCCACAAAGTGAAACATTTCTACAGGATTTTACCAAAGATTTCGTTAAACTCAGGACAGCGATCAGGAAGGCCTGAAAAATTTAAGTCCCCCGATAAGTTCGTTATTATTTTAAAAATTAAGAGAAATCCATGCACTTCTGCCACAGAAATTAATAGGAATCTCGCGAGATTAGCAGAATAAACGTTAGGGGGGAAATTGTGCGAAGAACGCTTAGGGTTTAGGTTAAAGGGTTTTTCAATAAGGGCGGGTAGATGTTGAAATGGAATAAAATGGCGTTTGCTGTGTGGCACGTAGCGCCGTCCTGCTGGAACCACATGTCGTCTAGGTGCATATGGTTCAATATGGGCCATAAGAAATTGGAAGGGCCACCACGTCTACCGAAAAATGGGCGCAATGCGCGCAACGTTTGCGTTAATGAACACTCATTTTGATAATAAAGTTTTATCATTTGAACGTGCTGTTCAATCGTGTAACTTGCCATGATGATTTGGCATAAACAACTGAATAATAAACAAAAGATTTGACAGATATCACCAAAACAAAATGGCCGCCACAGGGCGCCAAAATCGACCCGCGCCAATTGAAAACCCCTTTAGCTACTGGGTACAATGGGCGAATACCCCGCATTAAGTGAAAAAAAACCGAAAAAAACGTTTGGAATTCGTAAAAAGTACATTTATCGTAAAAACGAGTTTTGGTCAAATGTAGTAAGCTTTAAATTTTGTAAAGATACGCTTGTCTGTATGATTGTTCATATATGACAAAGTTCAGCGACTTTATTTTAATTCAATGTCATGATTAGCCGTTGATTTAAATTCATTATTCAACCTTATAGCAATCGAAAAATTGATTTCCATAGAATTTGATCCTCCCGAATACTCCTAATTGCATGTGTTTATCACACAAATATACCAAATGGATAAACACTAGTTTGGAAAAGCTTTATTGCGCACTCATCTTAAACCCGTACGAGTTTTCCTTCTGCAATAACACCCACTAAAATTTGTTTCAATATTTCTTTGGAACACTTGAGTTTAATTAGCTTTCATCACAAATGGTTTGATAAAGGGTTAAAAAGCCTTTTTATGTTAGTTAGAAGATTAAAATGAACTAGAAAAAGCCCCTCGCTAAATTACAGTACCGAGGACCGAAATTATATTGAAGTTGCTTTTTAATTAATATTTTGATAATTTTAATTTATTTTAACAATTTGAAAACTTTATCTTAATCAACTGTTGCTATTCGCGCGCTGCCTACCGTTGTTGTGCTGCTATTATTCTTGTTGCTGGTTGCTGGTTGTTGCTCAGTTGCATTTGCAATCATTGTCGTTGATACTCTGCTTGCTGGCTGCTTAGTAGTGTGCGTGGTGCATTGACCGACGCCAGCTGCAGTCATCCACGGCGGCGGCGAAAATGCAAAAATTGGTTACGCGAATTACGTTTGCTACGAATGCGCTGATAATAACGACGGCGACGGTGACGGTGGCGACAACTAACAACTGCCTGCCAGCCAGCCAGTCGACGAGTCAGCCAACCAACCATTTACTGATTACTTGCTGCCGATAATGTTCTTGTTGCTGTTGGTGTTGTTGTCATTGTCGCTGGTCAATAGAAATGTGTTTGCGATAGGTCTGGGCATTTTTAGTTGTGCTGAGCACACCGACGCAGTTTGCATTGTATTTGTTTTTGCTATTCGTTCGTATTCTGAAATTGCATGCTGTTATTGCTCGACAGCTGTTGTGCCATTGTTGTTGCCATTTTACTATTCTGCACTGCTCCTCCTCCTTCTTCTCGTCTTCCTCTATTCACTCGGCATTTATTTGGTTGTTGTCTATTTTTCTATTTTTAATTGCTCACTCGTCAGCGTTAAAAGCTGCCTTAGAGTGTTGCTGTTGTTGTTCTCGCAACTCGCTTCTATTTGCATTGCTGATAGTAGCTGCCTGTAGCCGTAGCCGGCTTCTTCTTTTGCGTTTCATTTGCCATTTGTGTTCACGCTGGCCCAACACTTTTGCTTATTGGCTTTGTGTTTTGCGGCTGTGTGTTGATTTTTGCGAAATGTTTTTTATTTGTTTGTATATTCCTTTGCTGTGTGCGCTGCGCTGCCCCCGCAGCCTTCTTAAACAGATATCTCGTATTTTGTTGTTGCTTTCGCGTTAATTGTTGCTATTTTTGTTGCAAATAACTGCTCTTCTGATTACGGCAGCAGCATTTTATGTGTGTTTGTTTTTATTGTAGATATTTTGTTTGTACTTACCTCCAGTGCAGTGTTGTTGCAATGTTATTGTTGTTGCCTGCGCAGGAACAAGTTTAATGACCGCCTACAACGCGCTCTCCATATCTACCGCAACAACAATAGCACAACACTAAATGTAGTAACTACAACAGCAAACATCATAATTTGTTGTTTGCCTTTTGCTTCTCTGGGGCTGCCGCTGTCAAGTTGCAACAAAGCGTTACAAGCTGTAATTGTATTTTTTTAATTACCAATTCGAATTCAATTTGCAATTTTACAACTAAAAACCAGCGGAAGTGGACCATGGCTAAAGCTTCATCAGAAGGTGTGGGTTTGGGGGGAAAAATGAAATCAATCGATTTTTCTGCAATGACTCACGAATTAATGTACACAAATACTTAAGTGATTACGAGTATCCAGTAATCGTACCGATCCAAAGGTGGGGGGGGAGTGATGCTACCTTCTGTCTCCTTAAATATGGTTAAAAATGTTTGTACACAATTTTACTGAAAAATATTTGAGAAGCATTAGCAATAAATCAATCATCAGTATTACGCCAACCGCCGTAGCCGAATGGGTATAGCAGCGGTTCAAAACCCATTGCGGGCATACAACATAAAATGACAAAAAATGTTTGCTTTGAGTACGTTCGCATATGCAGTGATTAGCAATAAATCCACAAAACTTAATGTACCCGTTCACATATGGCAGATTAGCTGCAAAATTGACAATCAGCAGTCAGGTTTGAAAGTCAAATACCTAAAAAAGGGTGTATGTACAATTTAAATAATTTAAATAATTTCTTAGAGGCGCAGGAGCCTACATTTTTTATTTTTATTTAATTTATTTATTTAAATCAAACATACAACCATAGGTTATTTTTTCAATGATGGACCTTAAGCTTACATAATTAAATCCTAGATCAAAGAATTAGCGACAAATTTAAAATTATAGTTTTTGGTAAAGAATTTTAAGTTATAGAAGGAGATAAAGGCGTTGTCAATGGAAATAAAAACACAAATATGCTTTAAAATTATAAATTTGTCCTGTAGATTATTAATCCTCCAAATGTGTAAATTATGTTTTTTTAGTGGCATAGGCATTTAACCACAAGTTTGCTTCATCTCCGAACAAAATTTTCAAAGGAAATTGTGGGTTAATAAAAAGTTTCCTTCGGTGCTGAGTCTAATCGTGTTGAGTTGCCAATCAGAACCAACATTAACAACAACAAAAAGTTTCTGTTTCAGCCTGTCAACAAGCGGTCACATATGAAGTTTTTTTTTTTAGAAATATCTCATTACTGTCGTAGTGTCGTAGTAATTAATTGATTTCCAGAATTCTGCCGCTATTTTATATTTGTATGGACAGTTCAACTTACTTCACCTCCTTATGCTACGCTCTTAATTACTTCATAAATATTTTCGCCATTCTCGCGCGTCTAGTTAAGTCATTTGGTGCAACATTGACGCGGCAATGGCAAAGCTATATGAAAGGCAATTGACTGATTATGAATGCTATTGAGGCGCCCATAGCAGCGATTTGATAGCCCCAGGAAAACAAGTCACGATCAAAGCTGGCAATTAAAAGTGCAAAAGAATGAAAATAATAATAAAAAAGATCTTAATCTAACCGCCATAGAGCCGCAAATAGCTGTTTTTGGCTGCTCTACAGCAAAAAAATTCAAATTCAGGTTCATGTCACTGCAGCTGCATTTTTAATAATCATCACCGACTACAGACACACACACATTTGTGCAAATATATTTTATGACAAACAAAGTAGCAATTTCAATTAAGTTGTGTGCACAATTTGTAAGTATCCCGCCGCTGTTGGCAGCCGAGTCTTTGGCCATAAACAGAATTCAATTAATTTTGCATTCGTTGACCGATCAATGATGTAGACGTTCACACATGCCCATTCACAGCATGGATATTGTACTTTATGTGAGTGTATTGGTGGAATATTTAGATTGCCTTATGGCTCCACTTTTGGCTAGGCCATCAACCACCTCTCGATGTGCCAGCTACTTACTTCACAGCACAACAGCAGTTCAATGTTAATTGCCAGCATTAATGTCAACCTTTGCCAAAAACCGCAACATGTTGCCGCCGCTTACGTATGATGAGTGGCAACATTTTACAACACTCAAGAACATTTAGCAACAATTTGCCTTTTTATTGCCGCTCACAAAATGGCCAATAAAGTTAGTAGCTTAATTTGAGATATTTATTGATTTATTTAGCATTTGGTATTGATCGAATTGGAGAATGTATGGACCTTGTTTTAATGCTTCCTAGCGGCGTTAATTGGAAGCATAGATAGCAGGATTTACTAGATTTCGCCGGTGAGCGAGATAGATAATAACTGTCCAAGAACTTGATATCAAAGATGCATTTAATGTGAAATAGCTTTTCTCAAATCTCCAAAACTAATTCTCAACAAGCAAACTATAGCGTCATCACCTTAGAAGGCACTTTTTAATTAAAAATTTTCTTATTTATTAACTTGTACAGCGCCTCCCAAAGGTATTCGGAAATCTAATCCAATAACTTTATCTTAGGTCAACATTTAAAAACTTATTTTTAATCATTTTTGCAAACACTAAGCTTTATCTTTAAAGCTATAATTAAAAATTTGGAGGAAAGAAAAATAATTTTTAATTTACGAAATGAAGAAAAACATTAAAAGAGATATCAAATTCCACAAAGTGAAACATTTCTACAGGATTTTACCAAAGATTTCGTTAAACTCAGGACAGCGATCAGGAAGGCCTGAAAAATTTAAGTCCCCCGATAAGTTCGTTATTATTTTAAAAATTAAGAGAAATCCATGCACTTCTGCCACAGAAATTAATAGGAATCTCGCGAGATTAGCAGAATAAACGTTAGGGGGGAAATTGTGCGAAGAACGCTTAGGGTTTAGGTTAAAGGGTTTTTCAATAAGGGCGGGTAGATGTTGAAATGGAATAAAATGGCGTTTGCTGTGTGGCACGTAGCGCCGTCCTGCTGGAACCACATGTCGTCTAGGTGCATATGGTTCAATATGGGCCATAAGAAATTGGAAGGGCCACCACGTCTACCGAAAAATGGGCGCAATGCGCGCAACGTTTGCGTTAATGAACACTCATTTTGATAATAAAGTTTTATCATTTGAACGTGCTGTTCAATCGTGTAACTTGCCATGATGATTTGGCATAAACAACTGAATAATAAACAAAAGATTTGACAGATATCACCAAAACAAAATGGCCGCCACAGGGCGCCAAAATCGACCCGCGCCAATTGAAAACCCCTTTAGCTACTGGGTACAATGGGCGAATACCCCGCATTAAGTGAAAAAAAACCGAAAAAAACGTTTGGAATTCGTAAAAAGTACATTTATCGTAAAAACGAGTTTTGGTCAAATGTAGTAAGCTTTAAATTTTGTAAAGATACGCTTGTCTGTATGATTGTTCATATATGACAAAGTTCAGCGACTTTATTTTAATTCAATGTCATGATTAGCCGTTGATTTAAATTCATTATTCAACCTTATAGCAATCGAAAAATTGATTTCCATAGAATTTGATCCTCCCGAATACTCCTAATTGCATGTGTTTATCACACAAATATACCAAATGGATAAACACTAGTTTGGAAAAGCTTTATTGCGCACTCATCTTAAACCCGTACGAGTTTTCCTTCTGCAATAACACCCACTAAAATTTGTTTCAATATTTCTTTGGAACACTTGAGTTTAATTAGCTTTCATCACAAATGGTTTGATAAAGGGTTAAAAAGCCTTTTTATGTTAGTTAGAAGATTAAAATGAACTAGAAAAAGCCCCTCGCTAAATTACAGTACCGAGGACCGAAATTATATTGAAGTTGCTTTTTAATTAATATTTTGATAATTTTAATTTATTTTAACAATTTGAAAACTTTATCTTAATCACCCGTAAAAAAATTAAAAAAAAAAATCGGGCCATCTGCACTGAGTTAATTCTTTGACAACTATTAGCGTTTGTGCGTGTTAAGTGACCAGAGTTAGGCAGCATCGCCGATAAAAAAATCTAATTTTTGGTTGTATTAATCATTCACTATTAAACGCTTGTGTCACTACAAATTGCCGTCTTTCAGCAACCTTAAATTAATGTATAGTAAGTAAGCAAACATTTTTCAATGCAAATACTCATTTTCTGATTTAAATGAGCAAACCTGATTTGCATATTTGGCAAATAGCAGCGAACTAACATTTCAGGCAAAGTAAGCGCAGAACTACGAGTCAGCACTCATGGCTTCAGTAGCGAGTTAATAGACATACTCGGCGTCTACATACACACATGTAAGTGCAAAAAACCTTTTTACATCACAGGCTGTCTAAGCACTGTCTGCCACAGGCAGTGGCCGCCGTACACTAGCACCTACAACCCGCGACGAAACTATAGCATTTTTACCAAATTTGACTTTCCATTTAAATCTTTGAAAGCTTTTTGTAACAATTGTACAATTTTAAAATTTTAGTATAGTAAAGTGAGGCCCTATGCTCCACTGGGAGAGAAGAATAGCATTAAGTAAGTAGAGTACAAGTTTGGAGATGATTTTTTATAATCTTTTAGGTGACGAGGTTATGCAATCTCTTCCAAAAAATTGCTCTAAAATGTGTTTTCGAAATGTTGAAGTGCTATCGTTTTGTCGCGGGCTGTATGTACCCACATAGCCATGCATGCGGTGTCAAAGGAACATACATATATATGTGCATGCATACATTCAGAAAAAAAATAATTTCATATTTAAATGTCTGTGCATTTTGTCGCCACACAAAGATTTCGGTTTGCAGCCCACACAGTGACGGACGTCTGAAAGAAATCACCGAATAGGTATTTGTTAATATTTCTCATATTTTTACTTAAAGTATTCTGTCGTAAATCCCGCTCTAACGTTCTATACTTCAAATAGGTTTTAATAGTTGATTATAAATCAAATGACTCGCTGCGATTGCCGGCGTGCCAACATTTGTTTGCGGTGTTGAAAAGTTGCTCAAACGTTTTGCTGTCAGTGCACATTTTTCTTGTGTTGTATTGTTTTTAGTAATTTTTTTTTACTAGATTTTATTTTTTATATAATTCACTACATTTTTCTAGGTCAATACTAGTCATTAGCCTCATGGCTGCCAGCCAAGTTTGCTTTGGTTTGATTGTTTTTTCTTGGCAGGCTTTTAATATTTAAAGCTTCTATCAAGTGGACGTTTAATTTTGCAGTCGTTAAGCTTTTCTTACTTGACTCAAGTGAATTCGTATACATTTTTTTGGCTTTACAGTCGCGCTTGCGTGTTAGCTGTCTTCTCAAATGACATTTATTTACACTTTACATCGCATTAGGCATTGTTTTGGCGGGAATAGTAATCAGGAACAGATGGTCATGAAGAAGGCATGGACAGGTGTTTATTTGTAGATATACCTGTATACCTTTTTCTTCTTATGGTATAATGATATAGTTGTTGGATTTGTTAGCTTGCAAATTTTATATCTTTTGGTATTTGTGAACTATTTTAGAAGATTTAGGATCCTCAGCACTAAGTCTCTTATGAAGACCATCTAGTCGGTGCGATTTTGCGCCGCTTTTTCCCGCATATCTGGACGTACCTTGCCAAGAGTAGCTGGTTTATCAACGAAAACCAAGGACCACAAATCGTAGTCCAAAGGGTGAAATAAAAGACTTATGATGATCAAATTACAGACCAAATTCTTATAATGGTTTGGCCACCAAAAGTTTGTCCCAATAAAGTCAGGGAATGAATAGCAATACGTGTAATCAATAACTTGCGAACGATTTACCCGTAGCGCTTTCCAGTAATGTTGGCTGGCTGCATCTTCAAACAACGACATTTCGAACGTCTCGTGAGGATTACTTTCATTCGAAGTATGTCAAATTTGTTTATACGGATATCTGGCCAGCTCGTCCGCTTCGCAGTTTCCCCTAACGTCGCTATGACGAGGTCGTAAAACAACAATAAGAAGGTCGTAATATGGGCGAAGTGTTCTGTAACTTTGCCACACAGGGCGTGAATTTTGGAAATAAACTCCAACCATTTGCGAATGTGGTTCGTGTAATTTGTGGTCAGTGTTTATAATAGTAACATAAAAGTCGCCTAAGGTGGAGAAATATATTTTAAATTTACAAATTCCATTTTGTCATCAAAATATGCTAACCACTGTCATGGTTCTATAAACACTCCAAGTGTTGTATTTTTAACTAGAGTTATAATAAATGCACGAAACCTTAAAAGAACCTAAAAACATAAATTTTATCGTCACATTTAGTGATTATAATCTTGTCCTAAGAGCCTATAAACCTCACTTTAAATGAGTTACGGCGCTGTGCATTGAGGTCAGCTTCTTCGGCTGTGTGAGTTAAACAGGCATTAAGGAAACATCGACATTCATACATACTCGCATAACACACAGGAGTTACCTGCATAGTTCTAAGCATCAATGTACGTACGTACGAGGGTCGTTTGAAAAGTCCGTGCAAAAATAAAAACTAATTCATTTCTTGGGGAAAACCTTTCTTATTTTTCGATATTGTTTCCACTAAGGCTTATAAACTTCGTATAACGCTGTTCTAGTTTGTTGATTCCTTCCGAATTTGGATTTGTACAAGTCTGAAAAATAACCATTTTTTTCGCAATCAGCTCCTCGTTTAAAACAACCCCTTTTGCTGCCTCCCCATTTCTTGAAATTGGGGAACAAATAGTAATCCTAGGGATATGGGGAAGCCAAGTTTGGAGAATAGGGGATGTGAAGCGAGTTGGAGCCCTATTTCCACTGGGTACGGATTTATTTGAGAAAGTATTTGCATGTTAAACGGATTTAATTTTTGGCTGCTTAGAGTACATTTTACGTAAGAATTCATATTAATTTCCCAAAAATAAAATATTAAAGATATTAGCGATTAGTGCATATTTGAATATTGTCTTAACTCGAATGACGTCTTAGACACGCATGACGTGTATCAGAGTCAAATGTACCCAAGGAGTTCATTTTGCGGGCAGAACTGCTGAGGCGTGCGCTGGTGCGTTGTCTTGATGGAAAAGGAAAATCACTCGACTTCTTCGTATCTAACGAATGCCAAACACAAAGAAATATACCGATCTGGCTGAAACTTAGTGTGTGTTCTTCCAAGAAATGCTACTAACTAAACATAATCTCTATACGCACCAGTAGTGCCATCTCTCAGACTTTGCACGGACTTTTCCAACGACCCTCGTGAGTATGCATGTTCACATATGTCCACACCACCATCTGTGCACATAGGATTTTACTAAGTTTATAGCCACAAACATTCAAATAATAACAAAGATTTCACAAATTGTCTAATAAGCTACTGTCCAACTATCAGTGGTGAAAATCTATTTGCTAGCCACAGCGATCGCTTTGTCCAGGTTACCTAAGTGATCGTAAGAGTTGGGGTTTCCGATTCTTGGTTTTGTTTATCTGCTTAAACTTTTTTCTCTACTTTTAGTGCATTTGTTTCGCTTTTAATGTCATCATTTTTCAACTAATATCACGATCAAATTTTTATAGTCATAATATTTTTCCACGGACGTGCTTAATATTTTATCAGTGATTTTCCCACTTTTTCATTTTTAATAGTTGTCGGCGTCTGCAATAAATTTCTTTTACAACGAAGTGAATTTAATCTAAGTATATAATCACACGAAATGCTGCTTTATTTGGGTGAATGCTTCAGACCATTTGTTCAGCTGAATCTCTGGTTTCAAGCTTCCGCACCAAGCAACTGCATCTTCAATGGGCAAACAGCAAGCAGTCAGCAATATTGTTCGGCAATTTGTATATATCAATTTTCCTTGAATGCCTTTTGCTTTTTGTTTGCGTATTTCTGCTGGTGGCAACATTTGTCTTGGATATGAGCATCTGAATAGATGATAGTTCAGAAAAGTTCGTCGGCTGGCCACATATGCGATTTATAATTCTTGTGAAAAAAATGTTTGTAGCCAGCAACCAACACACTTTGAGTTCTTACTTGCAACGCAATGTAGCTTTGAAAGTTGGCGATTTATATTTGCAGCAGCTTCTTTGCCTGATTTATTGAATCCATTAGTTTGGCTGACACTTTCAAAAGACGCGTATTTGTACACTCGCTTATGTGCGATTCATTTTCATATCAAAATCAATTCCCTCAGCAAATATGCGTCTGCTGGTTTGCTGCCTTTAGCTTTTCAGCTTTTCCACTTAAACAATAGTTCCTATTATACCAAACCTTATTTTTATTTCAGCTACGCACGCGAATATTTACACACTTGCGATATGTATGTATGCGTGTATATAGGTATATGTACATATGTAGGTACTCACATGTCGCTCTCAGTTCGCATTAGCATAATAAAGCAATAATTTCCCTTTTCATTAAAAACAACACAACAATAACATATAATTTTGTACTACGAGTATATTTTTATTCTATTTTTTTGTTTTCTTTTCAGGTATGTGCGCTTCCATTCCAGACAATATCGTTTTGTACGCCTCTGCCTTTTTCCATTGAATTCCCAGGTGTGCATGTAAGTATGTATGAGCTGCTGGGCTATGGATTTCCTGTCGAAAATGGTGTTAAATCGTCTGTTCGAAAGAAATCTAGCATGGTACACTAGCAAAGCACACTCGAAAAAATTATGTTGCATGAAATTATGAAATAAATGACGATAACATCAATGGCGTTGGGGGGAAAAATAATAATTGGAAAAAGGGAAGTCTGGGAACAAATTGTGAAAAACCAATCAGTCTATGGTATTAATAGTTTATAGTTAACTGATGAGCTGTGGTCTTAGGGAGGGAAAATTAGTTGAGCTTTCAAATCTGTTAGCGCTGCTCAACCCCATTTTTTTGAGGTTAAACTTCTTAGGCGTAGATGGACGAGCGAGAATGGAGAGTAAAATTTCAAGGCCATGCAACGTTTTGGGCAATTTCGTTCCGCGAGAGAGAAAAAAGATATAACGTAGGGGAAAAAGGAGAGAGAGAGCTATACCTTATATATATGTATCTTAGATACACTTTAGGCTATTTTTCCTGAGTTTTTCCTTGTGGTTGCTAATTTTTAGTGAGAAATAACACTGCCTACTTTTTGGCGCTTGTTGGTGCAAACTTGTAGGAAATATAATTATTTCTGGTGCCTACTTTTTGGCGTTATATTTCCTTGGTGCCTACTGTTTGGGACGGTTTTTGGTCCCAATTTTTTTGGGGCTTTTTTTTTGGTGCCATCTTTTTGGCGCTAATTTCCGTTTCCTGGCTAGTGCTTGTACGTACTATAAAGTGCTATCCATTCCGGCGTCCTTCCGCTAATTTGTGCCGTTGCTACGGCGTGTGATAAACGCCCGGAGTAGTGCGCATTGTTGCCACGGTTTGTGTCCGGCGGTTACCTACACCGGTCGACCTTTCTCCGTTTTTTGTAAATTTTGTCTATTTGTATTCTCTGCAACTGTTGTGAATTTAGTTAGATATATATTCTTTCTCTCTCTCTCTCTCTCTCATTCTCTCTCGGGTCTCTCCCTCTTACTTTGTCGGGCTTGAAAGTTTCACTTCTGTTATGTGTACTACGCTAAACACACTTTTTTGTGTTCTTTTTTGTTTTTGTTTTGCGCTGACGGTGAGTTTTTCACTTGAATCATTACATCTGCTCTAGAAGTGTCTAGTTTAGATTTCATGCCATCTGGCCCTTCTCTTTGGTCTCTTTAAAGGCTTACTTGTGGCCGAATTAGGCAACAATGCTAAAAAACTTGTACGAAAGAACATTTATATTAATGAATACTGAAGTTAACATTATTGAAAACCATTTCTTTACACTTTTATCACTTTTGAATATTTAATTTTTTTATATCTTTGTTCACTCCGCTCGGGAGCATAGGACCTCGACAAGACTCTTCCATCCTACGCGTTTCTGGGCTGTTGTTTTTGCGCCACCCCATGTGAGGTCGGCATCTGCTAGTTCGCGCCACATCGACCTGCGCCAAGTTATCATTGGCCGACCGCGACCTCTGCTCCCTTGCGGTTTCCAGCCCAGTGCCATTGTCGTGTTGCTATCTGGTGGTTTTCTAAGCGTGTGACCTATCCATCGCCACTTCATAATTCCACTCTTGTATTACTCAGCAAAGCATCAAAAGGCGTTAACTGAAATATCGGCTGTTTTTTCTTACCGCAAACAGTTCCGTGTGAAAATCTTTGAAGGCGTCCACTTACCTTTTCGCAGTGTCTTTTACAGTGTCGTTTTTTTCTGGTCAAGGTTTACAGCTAAATAGCAGTTAATGCATACGAAATTAATTATATGGTAAACTCATTTGCTTTTGCCTTTCCGTATGTGTCTCGAATAATCGTTTATGTGTATATGTATGTCCATATATATCTCGTACGTGCGGCAAATATGATCTGTATATGGCTGCATATGTGAACCAAATCTAAATTAGCATAATATTCTCGGCAGCTTTTAATTATGGAGAATAGAAAAACTACATTTATCGCTAAACGCCACCGCATTATTTAGATGTTGTCGGTACGTACATACATTCATATGTGAAACGGATTAGCTTGGCGCTCGAGATCAAAAGTTCAAGATAGTAAAACACTTTTGCTACTAATTTTTTGTTTTTCGTTGGTATGTCTTCGTTATTCGACTACTTCCCAATGTTTTTTCTTCACTCCGTTTCCTTAATATTTCATTTTATTTCCCCCCACACCTTCAATTGAAATGCCGACGCCAGCCATCAGCTATAACCCACAGACACCGATTTGTGGAAATTATTTGTCTTAACCAACTTAGCTGGAATTTATTTAAACGGTCTCTAAGTGCCATTTGCGATTTGCGAGTTAGGTGAGTAGGTGGGATGCTTCTGGGGTTCTCGTTGGCTACCTGCGGTGGCAGGAAGGACGGCTTACCTGTATTTGCTGGCGTTTGCTTAATCATTTGTTTGTCTTCATGCCTTGCCTTATACAAACAATGTAGTAATAAGAAACACAACAACTACATATTTCCGGAGTCTAAATGGCAACATTGATTAAAAGTATACTTAACATTCGTAGGCTAAAGCGTTCATTGGGGCTAGCATTACTGAGAAATATTTCTATTAACTCATTTTTGAATTGCTGTTTTTTCTACTTATTCAATTACAGCTAGAATTTTCTGTTCGCTTTTTTTCTTTACGTAGATTGATATGTTATTGTTCGGTTACACGATTTACAGCCCTGCGCGCTTTGTGGAGACGCAGTAAATTTATTGCTACAGTAAGCTTACGGTAGCGTGAGCTATTTTGATGGCAGTTTGCGCAGCCACCTGCACAGTACTGGGATATGGTTCACTGACTTTGGCCGTTGAAACAACCAGTCCCCGGCAGCTCCAATACACCTTCTTCTTAAATGCAGCGCGAAGAAGGCTGAGACATCTCGGCCAATGTACGCTCAGCCCAACCCAGCTGTATCTAAAGTTTAATAAAGAACTGGGTGTGGTACTGTGATGAGTAGAGGGCGCAAAAGACCACGAGGTCAAAGTGCAGACCTCAAATCAAATCTATTTATATATCTCTCGAACGTGAACTTATTAAAACAAATATAATTCACATTTGAGAAAATCAAAGGACTTCCGATTGCGGAAATGAACGAATCTTTAGAAACTGTTGAAGAAACTTGACCGATTTAGAACTTCTCAAATCACTTGCAAATAAACTTTTGTGAATATTTAGAAATTTTGCACAAATTAAATTTCATTTTTATGTATCGCTACAAGGTATTCTAAACTTATTTTTGATATGCACTGCTGGATGATTTTGATGTTAGGTTGTGCTCGCTTAATGCTGTGTTCACATTATCGGGATCGCACTGTAAATGCAAAATCAACATTTTTATGGTGTTATACCATTAGTTCATATTTATTTACACTTTACACTTATTCATCTATTTATAGTTTTGAATACCATTTTTACGTGATTTCGTCGTTGTTTTGTTTTTCATTCGTCTGCCCTCGTCCGTAAAAGCGCCATTAAATTCGTCTGGCTGACTTTATTTTCTGTTATACAATGAAACTGAGTATTTGCTATATACATTTATAATATTATATGTATGAATATCTGAACTTTTGACAAGACAACTTAAATCGACTTGGCGCTTTCCCTGCCAACAACAAATCACTGGGTGCCAATGCAATATTTAAGTTATTAATCGTTCGTAGAAGTTGCTTAAGAATCAGTTTTAATAAAAAATGTGTTAAAATATAGTCTGTTTAGGAAATAACAGCACTATTGAACTAAAAGCCAAAAGTGCTAAAGTGAATTATCTCACTTTGTCAGACGTATTTGTATTTTGCTTATAGTTTTATAACCAAAAAGGTATTGTTTCTGTCGCGCTTTCAATGTTAGATGCATTTCGTGTTACGTACCTTATTCTGTATGTATGTATGTTTGTATATATAGGCGCCACTTTTTTGTCTCGATCTACATGGGAGACAAATTTGTAATACGCGATATAATTAAATTAAATTAATTATTCTTTTTCTTGGTTGCCGCAATAACTGCTTAAGCGATTTTGACCGAATTTAACAAAGCGCGCCAGCCGTTTATTACGCTAACCGACGCCAGATGGATGCACGAAGTGAAGCCGAGTCCTTCTCGATAGGATTTTTCCAATGCAAAAGAGGCCTTCCTCTACCTCTGCTTTTCCACCAGCCGGTACTGTATCGAATACTTTCAGAACTGGCATGTCGTTCACATTACCAAAGAAGCACTTTTTGTTAAGAAAGCTTCTCCGTTGGATTTCAAGGTGTTAATTATTGTCAGTGCCGGTTCCGAAATCCACAAACGAAGGCTCTTACTATTTTAAAATCACAACTGTGCACAGTGACGAGGGTGCGAAACGCGAGTGCGCCGACTGTTTGTTTGGATGCAGGAGGTACTTCGTCTGGTCCTCGTTCACCACCAGCGCCATTCGCTTCTTTATTCAGCTTAGGAAATACAGAACTAGCAACGCGGTTGTGAGATCCAACGATTTCGGCAAACGCCAGCAATTTTACGCTCTTAAAATAAATTGTGCCTGAGCGATAAGTTCTGTGCCTCGCACAATATTTTCTAGCATCAGGTTAAAGAAGTCGACCGATAGAGAGCCACCCTGTTATTAGTTAGCATAATAAAATGAGGTCTAATTTATTAAATTGCATATTTCAAAGAACTGACATATCAAATTTATTTTAATGACCTATATCTGCAAACCAAGTTGATGAACTTAACAATTCCTCGGCTGACATAAAAATTTTTTTTTTTTTTAATTCATTCTTAGATCATAGATTTTTTTTTACATTTTTGTCTGACGACACATTCATCACATTATTTAAGATTTATGAGCAGCAACGTAGGAATTTCCTTATAAAAAGTATGAAAATAAGCTGGTCAAGAAGGACACTGCATTTTGGTACACCAGATGAAGCAAAAAAAAGGGGTTCAGATCTATCTAGTGTAATAACACAAAGTCTACTATATAAATAGGAGCTACTCCAATGCAGAAGCCCTAAGAGGCAGGTTTATTACTTAAGATTCTATGAGGTTCCTTGTCGGTACTTGAAGCCCAGACAAAAAAACTCAAAACAATATTCACTAAATGCGGCGAGATTAGAACAGCAGCATTACCCGTACATGTATGAGTAATGTTTATGATGCTACAACAAAAACAACGTATCTGCTTGTTGCATAACTCCTCTAATGTTATTATTCATAATTTTTTTTAAGATAAACAAAAAATTGGGCTAAAATGATGGGAGTTAGATTTTAAGAAATTATTTACTTTTTGTCGTGATTTTGAAGTTTGAAATTTGGATTTATATGGTTTTGTTTAGGAAAGGAGCTAAACTTATATAAAAGAAAATAATGAGCAAAACAAAAACAAAACGCATACTCAAAACTGTTAAAAATGTGCGCTTGCTGTTAAATTAAAAAATGTGTTTTTCAGTTATAAGCCTAAAAAAAGAGAAAAAATACATAACATCAAAAAGCTTTGCTTAAGTGAATTTTATTTTCCTACTATAACACCTCTAAACTATGGGCGCAGAAATGTATGGAAATATGTATGCATTTATGTAAAATTGCTTTGTATTTTCACGGGTCGCCAGCAGTCTGCCTGCCAGAGTGTAGAAGTGAAGTGGACGTGGAATTCGTTGCTGTGCGATTGCGCACCTACTCAAGCCATTTTTGGTGTCTTTACTAAACAAAAAGGAAAAATTATTTTGTTTGTTTTTTAGTGTCACATTTTTCAAAATTAACACGCCGCCTTAATGCTAAGTTCTTGTTGCTTTATACAAATTTTATTTACTTAAAAAGCCTTTGGGGTTTTTTATTTAGTAATTTGAATTTGTTTTTGGCGTTCATTTGCCTATCAATACAATCACCTGCAAAGAAAAGGAAAGAAAAATTAAATTCAACAAATGTATCTGTTTATTTATGTGTGTATGTAAATACTTGTATGCTTTTACAAGTATGATAAAAATACTAAAAGATTTACTCTCAAACTATGATGACAGAACTAAACAGCCGCAAATGAAATCTTTTGAGATTTTCCACACTTTTGGATATTTAAACTATTTTGCTTTATCTCTGGCAAAGGCTGAGCTGTCGGTGCAGTTACGGACATAGCCGAAGCTTAGCAAATCTATTGACTTTCAATTGATTGATTTTCAGAGCTCTGAACTTTTTCAAAAAGCATTCTTTTCTCAGCTTATTAGCGACAAAACAGAGCATTGAAGGTTTGACTTTTTAAGACAGAAACTAGTGACGATTTGTGACTAAGCAAAAAAAAAAATTGAAAAATAATTTGAGAATTTTATAAGCATACATACATACATACCTACATATATGTATATTATATATACGTAAAAAATATACTAACCACAAATGCTGGCTTACTTTATGGGAACTTATCAAGTAGGGGCACACGAAAAAAGTTATAAGGCCAAATGTCTCATAGTTTTATCACCAGTTTAGGCCTGACAATTTATGTTTTTCATATTTAAGCTTTTAATGGCAAAATGTTTTAAAAGTATCCTGAATTAAGCACACATTTCAGGAAACTTAAATGAATTATTACGAAAAATAAGATCTTCAGAACAAAAAAAGTGTTAGACCAGTTATTATGTTTAAAAAAAAATATAATTCTTGTTAGGTTATTTTATTTTTGGGGGTTAGTTTATAATTTGGAGCTGAGCATTTGTATTGGATCTTCCTTTGATTATAACTTTTTGCATAATTTTAATTTCAGTCATCATTGATTACACTTTGAGTTGCTTCTTTTCAAATTGAAGGTCTTGAGAAGTGAGATACTCGATGCTTTTAAATATACCCGACTCTTAACAGAATCAATATCGAAATATTGGATTCCCAAAATTACTCGGAACTGCGCAGCACTTATTTATATTAGCCACTTTCGAGTCGCGAATTCTCTGCTCGCTTAGCGAAGAGTTCATACGGGAAAGCAACAACAAATTAATCGCGCAGAAGCCCCCTAGTTTATAGCTCGTAAGCAACTGGTTTAGATCAGAATCTCCACAACTCTTTTCTAGCCAACCGTCGGCAAAGTAGCACAGAGGTGCCAAATATTCGTAAGCAACCAGAAATTCGCTAGTCGCAGATTGGAAAAGGTGTCCTAGAATAAATCTTTTGGGCTTCTACACAATCATCATTTCCAATGACAGCAGCGCTACAAATACACACCTTTATTTGTTGCACAAAAGAGCAGTGTTTCACACACACACACACACATTCATATATGGTGCGCATACGTTTACCGATGGCTGGTCACTGGCCCTGTTTTAGCGCGCCCCACTCGTGCAATCGCACGTCAGTTCATCACTCACTCGCTCGCCACCAACCGCCATCTCTCGTACGAGTATATGCAGTTTATTTGCGGCCATGTGGGTGGGGGGTGGTGTGGTGTTGCACAAATTTGGCAGCGTTATGTGTCATAGCGAACAACGTGCCACAAACAAACGGACGTCGTCGGAGCTATATACAACCAACCTATCACAACTGAAATCGTGTTGACTGCTCGCTGTGTGCTCTCCTTCCGCTCCTGCTGTCCCGTCCACCTTCCGCTGCATTCTTCTATTTCGCTACTCACTCCTACACTCATTGCAAAAATGATGAGTGTGTGACCAAAGTAGAAAAAGGCAACAAAAAATAGCAAACCCAAGCAAAAGAAAAATGAAAATGAAAAACTGCGAAAAACCGCAAAACTTTATGCAACGATGTGCAACGCGTTGGTTGGCTGACAACAACGATCGCTGTCGCGCTGTGTCTGGGCGCGTCACCGCCTGCGTCGACGGCGCGCTTCGTCAGTGCAGTGCAGTTGCAGCGGCTGTTGTCGTTTGGCCGCCATCGCAATCTAATGTCAGATAGTTTTGCGGTCGCTAACCCCCAGTGGAAGGAAAAACATGTAGTATGGTGCCACAAACGCACACAAACACAGCGTATAATGAGTGATTCCACTTTTGCATGACAGTTTCTTTATAAGCGCGCATGAAATAAGTATTCATATGTGCGCGTATTTTATTTTAGATTTTCTTTAATTTTTGTTATTCTAATTTTTGCAGTCTTTTTTCGCATTTATGCGAATATTCTTGTGGCTGTTTGCTTTCGAGCGTTCGTGCGTGTGCGCGTCTTACTGCGTGCATTGAATGCAAATTTCGTATGCACTCACGCACTCACATGCACTGTCATCTTCCAACGCTTAAATAAATGTCTAAACTGCCTTCTGTCTTTGCTGTGCGTCGATTTTTCTTATTTTGCTCCTTCTCTCTACTTTATTAGTTCAATGAATTATGCGGCCTCTATTAAAAAAGAAACCAAATGAGCTTTTTACAAGTAGAGGCATCAGGAAACAGTGCATATTTTATGAAATATATAAATAAGTAATAAAATAAATAAATGCATTTTTTCTATTAATTTATTCACTTTCTGCTGGGACATGCAATTTTGAGTTCTCAAACGAGCTATCCATGTCCTTTCTGGATTGTTATTTAGAATGGCTGTTGTCGCTTCACAAAGATTTCCTTTCGGCGTCAAATAGAGTTTGAGAAATAGATAATCGCTGGTGGCAACGGTAAAGGGTACATTATCATGGAAAAGTCACTAGCTATAAATTCGTCGAGGTTTAGGCCGACTGTGACGTCTTCTGTTGACTGAGGAATTCCCAATTTCTTCTCAGACATTTTTTTAAAACTTTTAATAAAATTACACACTTTTTCGATGCTTTCTGCAGATAGTCCACATTTGCTCGCTTGTACCCTATTGAAATCGCTTTTACTACTGGTCGATTGGTTCACGGGATAAACAGTCTTACTTAAAAAAAAATCAGCTTCTTGGTGTAGGGAGTGTATACATGCAAGATACTATAGATATACGGGAGGTTTACATACTTATATATACACTTTGCCGTCATATAGCAGTTTGACTTAAACTTCCACTAGAGTTGTGCCATTGCTTTTATGAAAGCTCAGCTGTAATTTAAACAAAAATGAAGAAACTTCGCATTCTAATTTAATGAAAGCTAATATTTAGCTCTGAGCAGCCGAGGACACATGCGTCCTTACTTGCTTGCGTTCTTTTTTTTACGTTCTTAATTTTTCTCTAACTTCTTGATTTACTGCTGACACTCGAACAGCAACCGTAGCTGCTTGCAGTCAGTCAGCCAAGCAATTCAAATCACATCGTCACGAGTTGTATGTTCTGCTCAGCCGAGATGATTGTATGACTTGTCGTTGGAATGATAATCGCAACGTAGATTGTAGATGAAAGTAAAATTTATTCACTTATTTTTAGATCAACAGAAGTAGCAGCGTTGCTCATTACTTGGTCGCATTTTCCTGTATGAGAAACGGATTCCTTTTTTATTTTGTATTCATGCTTACGGAGAGACAATTTTTCCTCTAATTTTGAGTTAATTACCGTTTGCTAACTACATTCAAAATTGTCATTTGTACAGGGTCACTCAAGTTCGAGTATGATTTTTACCTTTCCCTTACAAAGGCGATATTGTCAATTAGACGGTCTAGCCGAACGGGCATTTCTAAGTCTTGTAGAGAGTCAGGTGACTAAAATTTTTAAAAAGTAACATACAAGTTTTACAATTAGTAGAACCTTAAATGTAGGACTTTCGTGGTTGATTTTAATTATTTGCATGCGGTTCTTCGACTGCGCTCGCTAATTTTAAGAAATTCTTTATTTTCTTCTAAATATCTTCCAAAAGAGGCGTTATCGAACTGTCACAGCTGTCAAATAAAGGTAGTGCTAAAAAATAATTTTAAGCTTGAAAAACAAGACCCTGTATTTAATTTTTCCTAATGTAAGTAAGTGTAGTCTTAAACTTAAGTGAAATATTTAGAAAAACTTGAAGACTTCTCAAAATTTTAATATTTTTTCTCACGTTAGAAATACCTAAACAGTGTTGAATAATTTCCTACACTGGAAATTCATCGCCAGTTTTAAAGTTTTCAGTAGATACGCGCGGCTTTTGGATTTTAAATACAGTAACAGGAATTATTGAGGCTTTGAGCAATCAAAGTTCTCCCTAACCACCCCCACTTGTCCCACCTTCGTTACTATCGCCCCCCATGATACGCAAAGCTATTTTTAATCACAATTAACATTTACAAACACTGGTTTGCAATTCGATTGATTGCCTTTGGCACACACACCGACTTCACGTATTTATAGCTGCGCTCTGACGCCACCCAAACCCGCATCTCTCCCACTCCATTGCTTGGCAGAGCTCAATTATCTTATCAGTATGCAATAAAGGCAGTTAGAGCTCACTAAAGTGCCTTCTCTACGCGATTGCAAACAACTATTTATAACTATGCGCGTATGTACATACATATACACATGCATATGTATGATAGTATGTCTGTTTAGTGATATTTAATGATCTAATTTCATTTCAATATTTTTTTTTTTGTATTTGAATTATTAATTGTTTCGTTTGTTATCGGTTGACAACCCTTTAAAAGTTCGCCTGTGCCACAGTTTGTACAGGTTTTTTTGAGGTACTAAAAAATTTACGAATACGTTTTGCTGCAATGTGTGTGGCAAGATGCCGATTGATGTGATAAGGATTTTCTCGCTTCGCCAATGCAAAGTTGATAGGCATATTTAATATTCGAGCAAGACCACCGGCCATAGCCAAATGTTTTATAACTGACATACACACACATACATGCACCCAGAATTTGTATGCTACTTCGAAGAAAAAATCTGTAGACGGTAAACTAAGTACTTTATGTATTTGCGCAAAAACATAGTGAAAGAGTCCTATGAAAATCAAAAAAAGTTTAATTATTTAAGCGTAGTGTAGAGTTAACCATAAAGAATGAAAATCAAATTTATTATTTGATGCGTAGAAAAGTTGCATGCCATTTTATATTTGTAAGCAATAATTTCTTTTACGGCTATACATTTTCTGCTAAGTGCTACATATATTTAACTTTGATTTTAGTTTGGATTTTTAGCTTCAATTTAATAATTCTTAATTTTAAAGCGTCATTATTTTTGAGAATTTTTAACTTATAGCTCACTAAATTTGCCATAGAGGCCAATGACCTGACCGTATTACCTTTACTTAACTTAAGCGCATACATTAAATGCAAGGCCTAGAAGTAGGCAACGAATTTGTAATGAGCACTGCTCCTTCATGCCAACACAAGCACTTAGTTTTTCACGCCAGTCGCCTCGTTCTCATGCTTTGCATAATAAATAAATTACCATAAATCCATACATTAGCAACACTTGTTGTTTTTGCTATTGTTTGTGCTTCACATTTTTCTGTGGCAAGCTGCAATTAACACGCCCACATTTTAAGTTTTAAGTTTTAAAGCGCCAGAGTTTACTTATGGCCACTTTGAGTGGCAATTCAAACTGCCAATTGGTTTTTGCTTAGGTGCAACAGGTTTATCGTATTTAAATGTGTAAAGTGACGATGTCTACAAATCTACAAATAAAACTGGGCCTGCACAGTAAACCATGTAAACCATTGACAACAACAACAACAACAAATGCGATTTGTAAAAATTTGCACTGTTGCCACACGGTTTTGCCGTCATATCGACATCAATTGCCTTACCTGCCAGCTGTTGCGACGTCGGCCGCACCTCTTGGCTGCCGGCGTCGCTGTTGAACTCAATTTGCATTGACTACACACGGCTAACTAAGCTCCGCTTTGTGCGACTCTGCGCTGTTCGGCGCGTTCATTGACTTTTCGGCATAGATAACTCTGTTTGCATTGCCGATTCGTTCAGTCACTCGCTCGCTCGTTCCAAGCTGGCCATACCCAATTGCGGTCGTTTGTTTTGCGGCAATCGCCGGGCATATCAGCTGCGTCGCGCTGACCGGCGGCAGCAAATAGTTGCAGTAGTTTTTATTGCCTATTTATTTGTTAATTGTTTCTTCTATTTTTACTATTGCTGCTTCGGCAACTTTTTGCTGGGTGGCAACCGTCCAATGCATTTAACACTTCACCTCCGCTTTACAACCCATTGCACAGGCGCACATTTCCTCCAGCTGCTCAAACGAGCACTTTACATACCAGTCACTGCCATCTAAGTCGATTGCGTGTTCACCGCAGTTTTGGATTTTGGTCTTGAGTGTTTAAATATGAAGTGGCATGCCACTAATGCCACATTTGTGATGGCTTTTAAAATATTAACACCGCAGCTGTCATCACCACCATCGACGTGTGTTAGTGCCAGCGCCAGGGGCCTGTATCGTTGCTATCGTCATCTTCGCCATCCACAGTTTTTGCTTCAGCATCGTCATCGGTAATAAATCATAGACAAGGAAAAAAGTAGACCCTACTAAGTATACGGATACTAGCAACGGTGCATTTTAATATAACTTATTGAAATTCTGTGGCAGCATTTCGTATTCGGACGTTTTTTTAGCACAATTTAAGCGATTGTTCAACAGTTGTAGTTGCATTTGACATTTGCACTTTTCGCGCCACAAGCTGCAACTGCCTTACGACGTTGCAACATGTATGCATTATATGTGTGTACAAATGTACGTGTATGAATATGTATTTGTGTGAGTTTACCACCTCGTCTGTAATAATTTGGCATTTGTTTGGATATGCGCCATTGTTTCGCATTCATTGGCGAGGCCATTTGTTGCAGGCAGACATTTAAGATGCCTTTATAAATAATTATTTCTTTGCTTGTAGTCGGAATTGAAAATACTTATAAAATTCTTATCATACGGTTAAATATTTACTTATACTTGTATTGAGCAAGTCGTCTGATAGAATAAGCTGAGAAACGTATTAGAGCTCTCATTATCAGATCTAAACATTGTGTCTGCTGTTGTCAATAATAATACAGTTATGAAAACCCCAATCGTTTACATTGTTTTTTAACAGAAAAAAAAATATCAATGAGCTTTAAGCGGCGGTGGCATTGTAAAGTATATTCATTTGTAGATGAACATGTTGCCAATGCAATGTTTAGATACATTTATTGTGTGCTGTTTAGATTTTGTAGAAATGGAGTCTTTGAAAGCATAACAACCCAAACAATCTTTGCAAAGGCTAGTACTAACTTCGCTGCCTTGAATTTCGCTATTAAGATTGATTGTCAAATGAGAAGAAGCTTCACATTTATGAGCATCGACCCAGAAGCTATGGCAAATTTTGATAAAAAAGTGATTTTAAACAAGTTAATACACACACATATATAGTGGCACACAAAAATATAAAGAAGCTTTACTTACACTCTTTGCGAAGAGGATTCGCTTAAAAATGCCATATCTCCGGAGTATGCAAACTGAGGCGCCTCAATCGCAAATAAACGCCCAGTTTTAGCTCAATTTTAAATGACATGTGCGTTTGAAATAGATGTGAAAAAGTGCTGCTGGCTTGTTGGGCGGTGTTTTTACTGCGTGAACTGAGTACTACTTTGCCGTAAAGTACATATGAAACTTCTCACATATTTCACGGCAATACAATTTGTATGGATTTTGTCAGCCATTTCACGTGAAACGAGAACTAATATGCTTAAAATATATTTCAAAATACGAGGGTGGCTACCTAAATGTTGATAAACAAGCAAAAATTATTTGTAATTGATAATGGTTTTATTGCCCCTGAAGATTAATACACTTTTGTATGTACAGGGTGGGCCAAATAAGACCTACTAATGTTAAACACAAATAACTTTTTTATTTTTTGACATATTTATTTTTCTCTTTTTGTAGGTTATAGTTCAATTGTTGGGAATTTATTATGGAACCCTACAGTACAACACAACGCGTTAAAATTATCGAGTTTTTCTATTCTTACACAATTAGCCATACAAATTGATTTTTTAAATAATGTTTTGATGTCGGATGAAGCGCATTTCCATTTAAATGGTTATGTCAACAAACAAAACTGTAGATTGTGGGCCTCTGAAAATCCAAGGGCAACACACCAACATCATTTGCACCCATCTAAATGTTCTGTTTGGTGCGGTGTTATGGCCACTAGAGTTATCGGTCCATATTTCTTCGAAAATGAGGATGAAACGCTAGAATCCGTTTCAGGAGCTTCTTACAGAACATTGATTGAAAACTTGTTGCGGCCAACGGCGGGGCAGTATCCTAATTTGTGTTTTCAACAAGATGGAGCAGCTGCGCATACTGCTCGGCAGTAGTCTTTAGTCATTAGTAGATCTTATTTAGCCCACCCTGTATTGGAACCGATTGGCATGAACCTCTATTTGTGTGATTCTCAATTAAGTGTTATTCAACGCGAATAAATCATTTTAACGTTCAAGTGTTCATGCCATATTGAATGTGTGCGAGTGAAACCAATGCCCAAGCGTGTCTCAATTGCACTGTACGTCACGTGTTTTATGAAATATTTCACAACATAAAAAGCAAATTCAATTGCATCTCTGAATTTTTCAATTCGAGACTTTCACATGTAAATATCAGTAAAAGCTGCATTCCAACTGGTCAGAGTTTCAAAAGTTCAAAAGACGATTACTTTCAAAGAGTTTCAGAGGACATAATATTCAAGAATTGCTCAAAATTTCGCAACCTAATTGATATTTTTATTTGCATTTGAGTAGTTTTATGATATATCGCTCGCGGCCAACAGCAAATGTCCATAGCAATTTGTTGCAATAACTCAATTACAACAGCTACATATCATCTTATCAATAGATTTTTATCGCATGGCAGGTTTGCCAGAGCCGTACGCACGCATACACACACATGCCTGCATGTTTAGATGTAATACACTACAAGGGTGACCCTGTTGGAAATCACGTGGTGCCGAACTGGTTTACTTCAAGTAAATTCTAAACTATCACCAGTTTGCGTTCTTTCCATTTTTCATATAAGCAACTGGTCAGTTTTACATGGAAATGTTTTACAAAGCTTCAATTGGAACCGTCTGTTTCGATAGTTGGATTAGTACATACAGATAAAATGTAGCCAATATTGAACTAGATTTTCCATAATTCCGAATCAATGCTTTCTTCGAAGAATTTTCTCCATCAGACTGAACTGGAAGTTTGTGTCATTAGTTCCAGTTTTTCCTGCAGAGAAGGTGCATATGCATGTATGTGCTTGGTTACAATGTATGTATGTGAAAACGCTCATTGCAGTGGGTAGATGGAGTGCGCGCCGCCAACTCTGTAGTCAGTCAGTCAGTCTTGCAGCCACCCACTTCCTCGAGGCGCAGCAAGTAATTTTCAGTTCCAAACACAATAATGAATAGCAATATATGCACACATGCATACACACATATGCACTTTCATATATGGCAGGTTTTAAATTTGTATGCGATATTTTTGACTATTTTTCCTTTATTATTATTTATGCTGTTAAATAAATGTTTGTCTGCCGCCATGGCAATTTGCGCGAAATAACAATCAGCAATCAAGCCAATAAATTTTCTGTTGTTGCTAGTGTGCTTGTATATGTACATATGTAGTACATATATTGTTCTGAGCGCTTGCACTTATTGCAACATAATTACAATTCCGCATACGCCACCGCAGCCCGCCAACGCCAATTGAGTGCGACGATGGGAACGAACAACGCTGCAGGGCCAGAGGACTGCCAGTCATGAGTTCGGCTGGTGAATTATTGCAGTTGAATTATTTTTAGTTGGCCCCACATTGTACTCACTGTAAATATGTACATATGTGTATGTGTATGTAGGTATTTCGCATTTGTAAATATCACTCGCTTGCGTGTGTATGTGTGCGGCTGTATCTCTGTGTCCGCTGGAACAAATAGTCTTCATAATTACTGCATATTTGATATGTTCACATGTTTGCCTACATTTGAGGCTGCGACAAACAGCTGCTGCATTTAACAAGCTCGCAGGCACACACAAACACCTACTTATGCTTATAAGACAAAGTGGGCGCGGAGCGATCAGCGACTACGAACTGTTGCCACCAAGTATTGTAGTGTCAAGTTGCGTTGTTCTTGTTGTTGCTGAGTTTGTATTATACTTTGCAAGTGCCTGCCTGCCTGCCTGCCTACCTAGTGCATTAGTCTTATTAGTCGTATTTGTTTGTATGTCTGTGTTTGTTGCTTTTTAGGTCAATGAACTGCTGGCGCATTTCGGTTGCTGCTTTTGCGCTATGCCATTCCAACTTATCGCATGGCACTCATTCCTCAGTTAGCTATCAATTAGTAAATAAATTCAATTAAGAGTAAGAACAATACCAGTCTGTTAGATGGAAATACTTTGCGATTTGAAGCATTGCCGTTTTCTGCCTAATGTTACTGATTTCGGTAACCGCTAATTTCTTTCATTATGTACCTATGTATGTGTGTGCATATTTCAAATATTCTTAATTTTTATTTGGCAGACTTATTTTTGAGCTACTTTTTACTAAATTTATCAAACTTTATGACTTGGCAGATTCTCGTAAAGAGTAAGTCTTGATTGCGATTTCACATTTCATTAGTCATTTAAGTGATGCAGAAATTTTCAAACTTTGTATAAAATTTGTAAAAATATGGCAAATTTTCTTTAAAGTTAAAAACCTTTGAATCAGAACTTTTAGAAAAATCGCGTTGATTTTTGAGAATTTTTTCTGCTGACTCCGCACCAGGTGTTTTTCTCCATATAAAAAATGTAGAATAGCTCCCAAAAAAAAAAAAAATCACTAAATTAACCACAATCATTTTTTTTCTGAATTTCAACATATTTTAGTACTTTATTAGTTTTCATATAATACAAAATTTAATCGTCTTAGTTCTATGCAGTTCTGCTTTGCTTGCCGCAGGCTGATAAGGGCAGCCCAATACGTAAAAATCACATCCCCATGCATTCCTTCATTGCAGTAAATCTTTAAAGTGAGTGACTGAGCGCTTCGATGGACCAACTTTGCAGCTTTGTAGCCAGCCGCATTAAGCAATTAGATGAGTTTTTATTTTCGGCACCGACTGCAGAATCGTCAAAGCAAGCAGCCAAAATTTCATTCTGTGCTTGACATGCATCCGTGAAAAGAATTTTTTCAGCCAAGAGAAATGGAATAAAACAATGAACCCTCGTTAAAGTGCCGACATATTGCAAGCGAAGGGGCAACATTTTTAGAAACTTACAATTTTTGCTCCTTCAGCTTTTTTTTGTATTCGTTGGCTGTTTGCTTCACTGGACACTGTTGCGCTAGCCTTTGGGTGAAAGCCAATGACCATTATGCCGTTATAAAAAACGCGAAAGCAGCACCAAAATTAAATAAAATAACATTCCTCTTTGTGTCGCTAATGCGTCCTGTTGTTCGGATGCAATATTTTGATTTGTCCTTTTGACAACGGCCATTAGTTGAGGATTTTTTTGACTGTAGAAAGCTCATGCGAGTCTATTTTTCGCTATTCAGCGAATCCTTTTTGAATTCCCAAAAAATTATATTACTTTACTCTGAAAGTGGGCGGGCCCAGTAGTGGGCGAATGAAATAGGTGCAGCTGGGCTGCCAATAATGCAAAGTCTTATAGTTATATTGTACATAGACATGCATATGTATGTATGTCTGTTATAGAAAGAAATACGTAAATCAACGTGCGTTCCTCTACATTTCTTGCAAGTTGCTAAGTAAGCCAGGCAAACGCTGAACTCGTTAAGCAACACACACATACGTACACACACATTATTTAAATGCATCCCTTTTTTCTATACAATTGAATTCCGAAATCCTCCAGCAAATCATTTACATTAGTTTCCTTCGATATTTTGTCATTCAGTTTTTGAATCTCAATATTTCAGCCTCCAACTGCTGCTCGGTTTCATTCCGCACAAACAATTTACGTATACGTGCAGCAGAACGTGCGAACTTTTACCTTATTTACCACTCGTGGCTGCTTCCCCTAAAGTCCTCGAGTGCTCTCGTTGGTTCGGTGTCCTTTCCCGCTCACTGCTGCCTTGTTAGGAGTCGTCTATGCGAACGTGTCTGCTATGTCGTATCAGCATTTAGTTTCTCTTTAGCATTTACCGTGTTTTTTTTTTTTTTTGGAATATATTTTCAACATTGATTTAATGACGTTGACATTATTGGCGGCTGCTACTGCTGGGGCATTGCGCTGCGCAGGGGTGCATACTTGAGTTCGTCCCAATGTTAGTCGGCAAGTCGCAAAGCTGAAGTAAACTGGCTTCAGTCCAACTCCTCTTATTTGCGCTTCCTCTCTACCGAAGCTTCTCTTCTCGTTCCACTCTCTCCTTTGAACTTTTCCCCATTATAGACCCAACATAATTTCCTTTAGCTTGACTGCTTCCGTTGCATCCTTTGCCAAGTGAAAGCGGCCAAGTAGCAACAACAACAACAAAAATAAAACTTGCGTCTGCTGGCCTCCTATTTTCTATGCGGAGCCGTGCAAGCTGAAGTCTTTCAGGTTCTGAATATTTTCCCTCTCGCTTTTGTCTATTTGGATTTTTTACTTACTTTCTGGCAGAATAACTGCTTTTATGGTTTATTTATTGATTTAACTTTCCATATATTCACTTTTATCTCCAGTGCAACTCCAGTCTCGTCGCGTGGCTGCTTCAACTTATTGCTCTGCTTATTATTATGATGCTCGGCATTGTGTGGCACTCACTCATTGTTGATGCATTATTTTTTGCGTTTTTGCGTTTTAGTGAGTTTTCCAATCACTTGTTTGTTTTTATATGCTGAATTTTCTAGAGTTTTTCATAATCCCTTTTTGTGCACTTTTTTCCTCTGGTTCGCGTCTGCAAAGTTCTTTATCTGCTTAAATGCATATCCACAGATACCTTTGATATAATTTATGCGACTGCTGTCTATATTCGGGGCAGTGTCCCGCCCCGCTTGGCCATGAATGCCTTGTCCACTGCTGGCCAATAATGAGTTAAAATAAATAATGTTCTCTGGCTTCCAAACTCATTTTTGGTTTTGTGAATGATGCTATTCCAACACGATGACTGACTAGCTGGCTGTGCGCCGCGTTGAAGTACAAAAGGCGTTGATTAAGAAAGTTCATTGCCGCCATATATCCTTATTTTGGTTTTTGCTCCATATACATACGCATGTTTTTGTTGGTTTTTGTTTTTGATGGCGCATTCAACATTTCCAATTTTTCCGATCTTATTGCCAAGTTGATTGGATTTTTGTCTGCATCTTGCTGGCTCATATATGTATGTATGTGCGTACTGCTGCTCCTAAATGATTAAATAAAACCTTTCCGGACCCCCCTGCGCCCAACAGCACTGCCGTTCAATGAAATCGAGTGCATTCACTGCCTCGACATTCGATATTTTCCTTTCAACTATTTAGGAGGAAATTAATTTTCTTCTCGTTCACCTGTGTTCTTAAGGCTTCCTTTTGTGGCACCATTTTCTTGATTTTAGTTTGCTTGTTTTCCCACTCTCATTTAGTAACGCCTTTTTCTTGTTTCTTTTTCCTCAACTTTGTGCAGAAATGAGTGTCTGTCTGCCAAACATACACACACACACACACTTGTATGCAGCGTAGTAGTTATAAAAGTACTTGAAAGTTGAAGTTGATGTTGAACTTCGATGGTATTTTCAGCATAAAATATCCTTAAAGCGCAGTGAGACGCCCATTGCTTTGGACTGGTGAAGTGCTTTAAAGAGTTCGATTTGAAAACTTCAATAGTTTTCTCTATTCTATATGTATGTGTATGTGTATTTTGTACCTTTAGCAGTAAGTAAGTTTAGTAAGTGTCCACTGAAAGCTAGTGTTTTGCTCGTGACTAACATACGATTGGTCTCAGGCTCAATACGCACTCTAATCGCAATTGCATTTCTGCTATGAAAAAGCTTTTCAAAAAACCCCCATCTGGCACTCGCAGACGGCATAAAATTATAGATTCTTCTATTTGTATGGCAATTTGAAGACGCAAATCACAATCACTAATCGCAGCGGAAGCTCGACTAAACATCTTCTGAAAAATGTACACCCAAAATATATACATATATGTATATAAACACCCGAACTTTGCAAAATTTCAGCTGATGTTCCTCAACGCAGTGCAATGGGTCCCATTCTATGTATGATTTACACGCATGACTTGCCAGCATTCGAAAATGCAATTGTTGGCACATTTGCCGACGATACAGCGATTCTCGCAACGGACACTTCCACAATTGGCCTTACTCAAACTCCAAAGGCTTCTAATAAGATAACCCAGTGGGTTTCAGATTGGCGAATTAAGCCAAACGGGGCAAAGTCTGCCCAAATTACGTTATCCCTCAAACCTGGAGCCTGTCCTACTGTTAATAATGTGGATATTCCACAGTGTAATGAAACTAGTTACTTGAGCATGTACCTCGACACGACGCGCACGTGGAAAACTCATATCTTTAAAAATCGAAAAGCGCTGTGAATGAAGCTCAGAAACCTACACTGTTTACCTAACTCAAAACCGCAAGTCCCACTTGAAAGTTAGCTCTTCTTCTATTCAGCTGTTTTGGCACCAATCTGGACCTATGAAATACAAATGGGGAGATTCGCGACAGCCTCAAATGCAGAAATTCTCCAAAGATTCCATTCGAAGACTCTCAGAATGATTGTGACCGTCACAAAAAATCAAATTCACCGTGATCTTGAAATCCCTACTGTTTCTTCTGGAATTACAAATCATGATCTTGCTCGCCAGCAAAAAATTCCTGATGACCCAAAGCCTCTTATTTCTAGGTATTCTGGGGTGCATTCCTTAAACTATATATATTTTGAAATTAATGAATTTTTAATTGAAATTGAAATTTCTTATTGTGAAAAACAGATGGCAATAAAAAAATTATAAATATAAAATTTACTATTTACTTGCATATTCTTAGTGCTGAGCCCTTAAAGCGCTACTCAATTTAGTTCATCAGCAAAGTTCAAGGCAGCAACACTGCAGCCGATATATCGTATCTCAACATATAGCACACTTTCAGGCGCTCCTTTTGTATGCAGCCAGATTCGACGCCCACAAAGCACCAAATATTCATGCAATTTAATTATGCTGTGGCTCACCACTCACGGCCAACAATTGCAACACCACATGCCGCACAACACACCCACACACTCAGATGCTCGCGTACATATTTGCTTTGTTCTATGTGCATATGTCCAATAAGTAGGAGCTGGTGTCCTTCGGCTGCACCTACAAACGGTTAACCAATATTTACAACACGAACTGAGCGCCATGTGTGTGGGGCGTGTTGCACGTTTGTACATGGATGCATGTATCACGTTGCATGCGTTATTTAAGTAATTTTATTACATTCCAGCGCCACACACATGCGAACACCGGCACACGAATTCAGCCAACTCGGTGCTTTAACCGTAAAACTTACCCAAAGGACATGGCATTATAAGACAATACCCATACACAAGCGACATCGCCAGGTACGGCTAATGTCATCAGGCCGAGCCAATGTTGCGGTTGTTGTTGTTTAGATGCACGAGGACATGTATCTGTCTGCGCTTGTATTGTTGTATGTCTTGTCGTCTGTTGCACGAAATTGAATTTAATTATAATAGCTTTGAGTGCCGTTGATGCAATAAAACTGTAAAATACATCCACACACTCCTTCACACACTCACCATCGTCTGCGCGTATACTGTTTCTCAGCAGGCTTTAATGGATTTTTCTGCAGCTTCGGTTGGTGGCTTGGTGAAAAACTATGTTTTATTAAATTTTATATTACGCCAAAGTAGTGTCTTAAGTTGATGTTAGCCAAGCCGTGTCGCGTTGGCTTGTCCAAATAAAATATGTAGATACATATGCGCTGTATAAACAACGAACTTTCGCCGTAGATGTAATCCATTTTATGGAATTTGATATCGTCCAAATGTCTTCCGCGGATCCAAGAGGTCCAATTCATGGTATCGGCCTCAATTCAATTAATTAAAGATACAACTAAGAAATTTCCTTGGCACGTCAACATATGAACCTTAGCACCTCCAGGAAGAACTCTCTCTTAGGAGGGATAAGGGGGATAGTAACTCCATGGGCAGAATTTCTACGCCAACATTTTGCCATCACTTCAATTGGCACTCATTGTCAAAACAAAAAATGTCATGAAAACGAGGCATTGGCGTTGATTTATAAGATAACCAGTGCTGATTCTCTCTCAAGAATGGTCGAGCAATTTTAGGCAATAAATAAATCTCCTAATTTGTCAGACAGTCACTTGGTCCATGGCATTAGTTGACAATAAAATTATAGTCTTATTAAAGATAATAAAAATGAATTGGTTAATTGGACGAAAATCAAAGCTCTCCAAGTATATCAAAATAATAGCTACATATAAACAAATTATAAAACCTGTGTGGTTCTATGGCGCGCAGCTATTGGGTTGCGCCAGTCAAAGTTATATAAAAATACTTCTACGAATCCAGACAAAAATCGTTCGATATATTCTCAGCTCTCCTTGGTTCGTTCACAATAGTGATATTCATGGCGACCTTCAGATCTCTACGATCGCTGAAGAAATTAAAAAACTACCTCAGGCTGCAAGGACACATAAATGAGGTAGATAGCAAGAACGTCAGGCCTAATCCGACGACTGCACCGAATTAAACCATATTATGTGGCATGAATGATGGCTGTAAACTTAAGTTATAGGTCACCAAAACTGCAGTGCTCGTTAGTTTATTTGTAATTATTTCCAGTGTCAACAAGCATTGACGTGTATTTTATATTGCATATATGTTTGAAATAAAAATTAAAAAATGTTATTATTCATAAACTCATTTAATTTTTCTTGTTTCACATTTTGCTTTTGATGAAGATAAAAACGCCTGCTCAAATCCATACTAATATCATTCTGCTATATTTATTACTTTCCACTGCGAACATAGTAGGGGGCCCGCGTGCCCCTCAACACTCTTCGAGCAGCATCTTTATCTTTAATGGTCATTGCCTTTACGCTGAATCAGTGAAAATATCGATAAAAACATTACATAAAAAAGTTCGAGGAGCTATGGAAAAAAGAAAACTTGAATGTGAAAGCAACAGTACTGCAAAAAGTGAAATGATTGCATTGTCCTTTCACCAGCACACTTACAGTGATTAATATCCGTCCCAATCTGGTTGGGTGTGTGCGTGTATGGGGCGCCGTGATGTGCATCCTTAAGTAAAATGCGCTCGCCACAACTTGTCGCCGTCATTTTTTACACGTACTCACGCACACATTCGCATGCAATTACATTTATAATACCAAGTAGTTAACACAGCTTCCACAACCCGCGCACAATCACGTTTTGAAAGAGCAGCGATAACACAGAAAGTATGTACCTCAAACAACAATAACAACCAAAACAACAACCTTTGCGCTAAAAGCAACAATTCGTCGAAATACGCGCCAAATTCAACTCGAGAGTGTCTTCACTTTGCGTGTGAATTTCTCGCCAACGCCAAAGAGAAGAAGCACAAAAATTGCTTGCCTGTTAAAAATCCTGCGAGCCTGTTACTCAGCATCACCAAAGAGAGCGCAGAGTTTTTTAACCTCAGCGTCTGGCTCACGCATTAGCTGGTGGGACAGTTGAGTCTTTGCCCCTCCGCGATTTAATAAGAGCCACTCTCCAAAGTGAAAATGGTATGTAAATCGGGAAGTGCGAGAGTTTCTCGAAACTGTTTTTGATAAATGGCCACTGACATTGCCACAAGCTGCTTAGTGAAAGCGACGACAGGAGCGAAAGCGTTGAAGGCAAATGTCCTCTTTAAAGCACACAACTTTGTTGAAAATTCCTGTGCTGTGCCATAGTACAGCGTGAATGCATATGTTTTTGCTTGAAAGTAGCTGTCTGTCTGTCTGTCTGTCGTTGTGTGATTAATTGCACTTGAATGTTCTGTGGCATTTGGGTCCCCAAGTTAGGTTTTAGTCACCCACAGTGGAGCGTTAAAGGCAGTTGTCTATGTGTATGTGTATATGTGTGTATGTGTGTGTGAGAGAACGCGCTAATTATTAACGTTAATGTTGTTGCTTTCACTAATGCCTCGATCAGGCGAACAATGTGCTGAAAGCTTAAGGTGCAGCGACAGTCAACCAACCAACCAACCAGCCAGCGAGCCAGCCAGCCAGCCAACGGTTTCAGTTCCTGTCCAATCAAGCAGCCAACCGTGGGGTCAACCATTCAGCGAGCCATTCTTCGTCAAACAAAGCGCCTCGTCGCTTAATGAATTTTGTAAGCGTGCTTAAATTGTTGTTAAACATGAGTGAGCTGATTGTGCTTTATTTTGTCGTCAATGAGTTTTGCTGGCATTGTCACGCGCTGATTTGCAGCAAACTTTTCTGTGCCGTTTTCATAGTTTTATTTAGATGATTTTTTGTTGTTTATTCATTTATTTATTTTTTGTTTGTTTGCCTTGTTTTTGGTTCTCTGAACTGCTAGCAGTTTTCACTTTCTCTTACTAATACCCAGTTGCCAAGCCACTCGGCGCTTTCTTCGCTGTTCTGCAGCGCGCGGGCAGCCCACAGGTGATCTGATGGCGTTGTTGTTGGTGCTGGTTAACTGTTTATAATGTGACAATTTGTAGACACGCGATTTTAGATGAAGTCATTTAGATAGAAATGCTCGCTTTGGCGCGCAGGTAACAGGCGGATTACGTATTTACATACAAACCAAGCCATTAAGTGACAAATTGAATTAGGTGACAATAACAACAATGGCTTATGTCGGTGGAATTTTGATAATGAAATGAATAAACAAATAGATAGAAAGAGAGAAATTAGTCAAACACAGAAATAGGTATAAATAATTCGAGTTCCCGTGTTTGGGAAGGATGCGACTGTCCGAACGGCCAGAGGGTTGTGTGAAATTGCAAATAAGAACAGAACGTAAAATTGAAAGATTTTTAGTAAATATAATTATTACTCCACTTTTGACAAAGACAAAGGAACTTCTTTTGGCATCATAAAACTTGTAAGGTTGCAATTTTCTTCCTTAAAATAGCAACGAGGGTGACAGTTTTAATTGGAAACTGATAATAATGAACTGAAATTTTCATTTTCAATTTGCTTGAGCCACTTCCAAGGTCAAAATTTTAACAATGTGAAAGTGAAAGGCTTCTTGCGACGAAAATCGTTGCCATACTTCGTTGTGTGTGGACAAAAATCACGACTATGCGGCGGATGATTATTACTTTCATGTTGTGAGCCCCACAGTTTACTTGAATATGGTCCGTTGTTGTTGTAGCATAATAAATTTTCCGCATACAATTACGGCGAATGCCGTTGGAGTGACAGCCCTTGGCCGTATATAAATCCGTGTTGTTCCGGTCACGTAGAACCGACTGCCCTAGGGATCTGAATATTGTCCGTATTTGGCTGCTGCTTTTCAATATTTCTTCTATATTTTAGAGCAAACGCATGTCAGTTTACCTATTAAGTTTAATAAAGGACCTGGGTTTGGATGAGGTTCTCTGATGAGTAGAGTGCGCAAAGGACCATGAGGTCGGAGTACAAACCTCAAATCCATCTATCTATCTGTCTATTCCATCGTCATAAACATTCCACATGTTTACATACTTGCGGAATGCTGCTGAATTGCTAGTCCTTGGCCGTACATGGGCGTTCCGGAGCGTAGAACCGACTGTCATGGAAAGGTGTGATCTTTGGTTATTCTTAGCTGGTGTGTATTGCTTTTTAATTTATAGCCTATTCTCTTTGGGCGCCTTTTGAAGAACCGCGTCTAAATTTTTGAAGCACTTTCTTGTGCAAACCGTCTGGAAGGTCGATTTTATTATGCTGCTCTCGAAGATGATGAATAATGAATTAGGAGCTGGCCGATTCTGTAATTTTGAAGGTTGTGCGCTTTCTCAATTGTAAACAGCTTCTCATCAGTGAACTGCATTATTCCCCGGCAAGCACCTGTGATTCGTCATATGCATTTACAACTTATTTGAAACTTTACATTTTTCTTATCCTCCGTAAGAATTGAGTTCTTCGCAACTTGTAAGGCCTCATATAAAGTTCCACTTTTGCCGTCTGGCGTAAAGTTTTCTTGAATTCCGCCAAACTCGATTTTTGTTGACCTTGGTTGTTGTTCTTTAGTTATTTACGGTGCTTTTTTCGCGTCTTTTGACACCACCTTAACATCCTCGCTCACTGAGCCGCTGAATAGCTTTCGGGGCTGTACGAACAGCAATGTTGAGCTATCATAAAAGTTCACATTGCCATTTTTCTTGTCGTTCATTTGTTAAACAGTACTCATTTTATTACAATATGATTAGACACGGGCTGCCGCAGCTGAGTATATATTTTCTTGATTTAAGAACAACGATATCTGTGCATTTTGTTCTCGGTAACAAATCTTCGGCCGCCGTAGCTGAATGGGTTGGTGCGTGACTACCATTCGGAATACAGTGAGAACGTAGGTTGGAATCTCTGTGAAACAGCAAAATGAAGAAAAAGTTGTTTCTAATAGCGGTCGCCCCGCGGCAGCTAATGGCAAACCTCCGAGTGTATTCCTGCCATGAAAAAGCTCCTCATAAAAACTATCTGCCGTTCGGAGTCGGCTTAAAACTGTAGGTCTCTCCATTTGTTGAACAACATCAAGACGCACACCACAAATAAGAGGAGGAGCTCGGCCAAACAACCAGCAAGGGTGTACACGCCAATTATATATATAAATATAACAAATCTTCGATGGGTATTTCTTAAAGTCGCTGAATCCTATTCCATCGCAGTCTGTATCTGCCACTGCCCCTCACTTGCGTCTCCACTTTGCTCTTGGCTGTTACCTTTTCACACGCATGTTCTTGGGATTCAGTAACAACTTTAACCTCTTCCAAAGGCTTCATTCATTTACACATGTCCCATGACGAGCAGCTTAAACACCCGCTGTCCTCCGCGTAAGCAGTTACACTTAGAACAAAAGTACGAAAAAGTTTACTAACTTATGTTTGGCCGCATTGTATGGGGTCGTCGTTCCTTGCTAAATGACTGGAATTATTGTAAGCAACAATCGTAACGGTTGTTGGTCGCAGTGCCGTTACTTGTTGTTATCACTTTCGCACAATCTCGTGTGGCGCATCTTGCAGATGTTCGTTCATACAATGGAAGTAAACCACAGATGCCACATTCCACATTTCGTTGCAAATGTTGAAAAGTTTTAATCTGCTGTTTCGCATTATATAGTTCAAAGTTGTTTTTGTTGCTCGTTTTAATGTTTCTATTGATGGTTGTTGTTTCTTGTAGGATTTCATATTTTTTTGCAAATTTTATTAAAATTGAATGTTGTTTTGTTAGCAAATTTCGGTTGATGAAATTTGTCTTTATAAAGGTCAGTGCTCTGGAAAAATACGCAATTAAAAAATCAGAGCTGCCTTGACTAAATTAAATGTTAAACGAGTAGAGAAAGAAATACAGTATGCAAAAAAAGTAATCTTTAAAGATTTTCGATTCATGCGTTTGTATGAATGTTTGTAACTTTTTGTTGTATAATGTTGTTTTTCTTCATTTTTTCCTTTCTACAATTCCATTTAGTGCTACAACAGCTTCTACAATATCTTTGAACCAAAATTCCTTTTCATTGCATACATTAAGGCGTCTCCTGCTCTCATCAGCAACACCTCTGTGACTCGTTATCACTGAATAATGCAAGCGAACTCATTAGCCAAACCAAACTGATCATTACAAATAGTTATTAAAAGTGTCATTATCCTTCGGCGGCAATAAACCGCCGCCTCTCACTATTTTCACTGTGGAAGAGGAGTCACTGCACGCCATCAATTGGCCATACACGCACACACATTTCAGAATACTAATAAATACCTAGCGCATTGCATATACTTAGCATATTTAATTACCTGCTGAACCCGAAACGGACGACGAAACACAAGAAAGTGAAATGGAATGATTTTGCATAGCGGCGTCTCTACGTCACACCTACTTAGAGCGCGCCTTTATTGGCACTTCTCCACCACATTTGCGTACGTGCATGCACTAGTCTAGCATGTGTGAGCGTGTATAAGTGTATAAGTGAGCGTGCATCCACACATTCACATCTGCATACGCGCAGGTGTTTCACCTTCATTTTGGCACAACAAAAACCATATGTGAAGTCGGTTGGAGCCTCGCTGCGGGCTGTGCACGCCTTCATTTGTATAGAAGGCAGAAGCACAAACTTTAGCATTATTTTTTGGTGGGCGCTTCGTGCATAAGTATGCGGTGTTACGAAGTAGCGATTAGTGGCTTAAGTAATGTCATTTTTGGCGTTTTCGCTAGACAACGCTCTTATGCAAATAACCACGCATACGCACATAATTTCATATAAACATTTACTACATTCACACATATGCGGTGCTGTATTATTAGCCTTTTAGTCGAGAAACTCTTCGTCGTCATTGTGCTGGCACTTTCTTTATTGACTCCTTAAAGTGCAGGTAAAAGCAGACTATGTAAATGTAAATGTAAAGCGTGAAAGCAGCAGCTGTGGGAGGGGGCGCACCTTGCAAGCATTCACCTTGTTAAAATGGAGTGTTAGTTAGAGTTTCTTAACACTTGAACTTTGTTTTCTTCCCACTCTGTTGGCTGACTTTCGCTTGCCTTTCAATTTCGTTTATTCCAATCCAGTAATTTTTGTTTTCTTATGAAAAGTGTCGGAGTTGGACTCGGAATGAGCGGAGGAAAATAGTTGGCAATGCGCTGTTTTTTGTGTTTTGCTGTGCTGTGGCTTTTGGTGCGTCTGTCGCATGTAATGCGTGACATTATCGTTATGTCTGCTCATGTTTAAGGACTTTTGAAATTTTAATGCCAGCTTAGAAATGACACTTAACTGCGCTTGTTTATTTGTGCCAGTTGTGCAATTATATGCTTCAAGTATGTTCAATCTTTTAAGTTCGCTTTTGGCTGGCTGGCTTAAAACTGGTTGACTGTGATTTTTATAGTTTTTTTTTTATAAAATCAGCAAGGGTTACATGTCTTTCCTGCCTCGAATTTCTTAAACAAAATGTGTAATACTATTTTTGAGAAGTTTGATATCTTAACTATTAATAATAGTTAGAACACACATCTTTGGCATGCGTTCAGGCTGTTTAGGTTCTCTTATTTATGGCATACCTCTTGAGGTTTGTTTTTACAAAAAAAAGGTATGTGTATTTTTAAACCGCCCCCGAATGACAGATGAACTTTATATGAAGCCTTTTCACCCCACAAAAGTATTCCCCGATTTTCCGAAAGTCAACCGTAGGCTGCGAACCTGGGTCCATGTGAATGGTGGTTGTTGTTGTTGTAGCGGCTAACTAAGGCCTGCCAGTATGCTGTAGTCACCGATCGTTACCGTTTAGCTCAACGGTAAGCCGATAAGGAGAAGATTATAAGAGCCTCCCCTGAATGTCGCTTAATGTCTTGTCTGTGCACTGTTCGATCCAGTAGTCGCATCCCATCTAGCGTCAGTGTAGTGGAAGAGATGTTTCCTGACTTAACTGGGAGGTGGCTCAGGCTCTAGCAACGGTAACACACAACATATTCTTTATTTGCGCCAAGTGCTGTCGCCTAGCGATTTGGGGACCTTGTTGCGGTTTTTGACCTCAGTAGCAATCGCGATTGTATGCGCCCAAAATGTTGGGGATGCCATTATCGAACCACTGGCAGCATAGGTTACCAGTGAAACTCGCTCTGGAGGTGGAGGAGGCTCGAGGTATAAAAGTTGCAAAGCAAGTGTGAAAGCATCTCACTCTGCGACACACCTTGCTTTATCCTCCTCTCAAAAGGTGACAGACGATTGCCCACAGCACAGATAATTTGCGGGCCACGTCTTTAGTCCCGGCGAGAGGGTCGATATCATCTTGGATATCATCTAGTAGTGTGGAGAAAGTGTAGTGAAAGCTTTCGGCAGGTTCAACGCTAATAGGACAGTCCTCTCGCAGAGGTGGTCTTGGTTGAGCGCCCGGGTGATCTGCGCACACTACGGAAGCCGTGTTGATGTGTACCTGGGATCAGATGTTTCGTGTAGAGTAGGAGTAGTGGAACTCAAGTGTCTTCACCATTGGGAAAATGAGAGTTATCAGACGATATGACTCTGTTTGGTGGCGGGAGTCAAAGGTTTCAATAGTGAGGCGACTCTCCCTGCATTGCACTTATCTGGTTGACTATTGCTTCATACTGCAATCACATCCCTAAATATTTCCAACACTCTTCTTTATGATTTTTATTTTCAACTTCGTCTAAAATACTATTCGCTGCCCTTGATTTTCAATGTGAAATTTTGCCTGCAAAAAGTTTAATTTGAAAATGTCTCAGCCATTCCACTCCGCAAATGCTGCACGTCAGAAATTTTGGCCACCAGGTTCATTGACTCCGTCGCCGTCAAGTTGACATCTGTTTAAATTTGAAATCAACCAACAATAACGGTTTTTGCCGCTGCCTTCTTAACTTTTATCGCATTTGCTAATTTGTGTGCAAAGCTAATTAAAACAGTTGGCACAATACAAACAACCTAATAAAGTAAATAACATAATTTTCTGTCCGTTAGTTGCTGCCAAAGCATTTTACACTTTTGTACGTTTTTGTTTGTATTTATTTAAATACTTTTTTTAATTTTCTTTAAGAAACTTGTAATTTATGGATGAGTGACTGTTTCGAGTAACTCTTCGCCTGCTACTTTTGTTGTTGTGAATACACATTTTATCAGTACGTGCAACATTTGTCGTTGCATTCAGCGTTTGCCATTTACACACACTCGCAATTAGGTTCATTGATCTGCTGCTCAGCTACTCAGCCTACAGAGCTCCTACAGCTCATATTAGCTTAGCAATTTGCTCATAGTGTGTGCATCGCTGACTGATAAGCCCCCCGATCAGTGGTGCAAATATGCATTTGTATATTTATTTAAGTGCATTGGGTGATTGCTAGAAGCACATCGACCATAAGAAAGAAGCAAAAAATTAAGTGTAGCGCTAGAACAATAAGTGCACGGCCCCTAATTATAGAAACTTGTGATAACCCCTTATCAGTCAAGTACTTAAGTGTGCTTAGTGGTGGGTGTCGAATGGTCGTCGTCGTCGGCATAAACTAGGAGTGGCTTGTAGAGCCTTTCGATAAGAGTTGGAGGCAGTGAGCTTTAGGTTTTACTTAAGTTAGATTACACGCAAAAGGGAACAAGGTAATAAAATATAAGATTTTTAGGCATTTCAAATAATAAGAGCTGTCACGCACATTTCGTACGTTTCGAATAAGTTGGGACAGAAATATATTGGTGTATGGAAATAGAGGTAAATAGTTTTCAAAATTTATATCGTAGTAAAAATATTAAAAGAAAGCCAAACAGTTGGTTTAAGCTCGTCAGCTTAATTTAGAGTGAGAGGGTGGAGGATAGGGAAGAGAAAAAGAGGGTTACCTAAGCTCAAGGATGAGCTCGCTTCCAGCTTTATTTATTTAAGCTGTATAGCTCGTGTGGCCTGTGGGTATGCCGAACTACTTGTCTTGAAATTTATTGAGCCTTGCGGCTGGCTCAGATGTTCCTGTCATGAAAGCAAATATTATTGTATATAATATTTCGTAGTGTCAAGAGAGGTTTCTGTCGGGTGTGAAATATTTTATGAATTAATTACATATTGAAGCGGAGGAGGGTTTTAGTAGAATTCATGGTCGTCGTAGACGGCCGAGATGGGGACGTACATTTCACAGTTTTCAGGACAACTTGATTAAGTCTGGTCCTTTTTTACCGAAAATATAAATATGGATTTGCATTGACTCAATTATATTTAAATTCTATTAATTTTTATATTTAATTTGACATATGTAATAAAAACACCTCCGATAAAAATTTGCGCCATAGGCGGTTGAGCAGTTACCATTTGCACCGGACTTGCCGCAGTGCAAAACTGCATTCCGACAAGGCATACGGCACATATGGCAGATCTAAAAGCTTTGATTAAGCTGTCAGTGGTATTCGTTGCCGCAACAGACGTAACAGACCCATTGTGACGAGCGTATTAAACAGACGGCATAAGAATATCCGGATTTCTTGAAATATACGAAAGGTATATTCCTCCCCTCGTCACAGCTGAATGCTTGCGCGTGACACCAATCGGTTGGAAGCGCACAGCAACGTGAAATGATGGAAAAATTGTTTCTAATTGTGAACAATCCTCAGAAGGCAAAGCCAAACCTCTAAGTACAGTTCTGCCATGTAAGAACCTTCTTATGAAACTGTGGATCTCTCCATTTACAGGGCAACATCAAAAACGGATTAGAAGAAAGGCTGACCCAAACACCTAACAAGAAACAGTACGCCATTTAAAATACCAACTTGGAGCCACTAATTGTTCGTTGTTGCTCGCAAGCTCAAATTTGTATTTGATTATTAGATGCAGTGGAGTTTTAGACGAAATCCAAGCTACTAAATATCATCACACCATAGGTGAAAATGTAAAAACCAAATAATCAGTGCTCCACTTCAACCGGAATTATATTCAAGGACAAGAATTAAAAATGCTTTTAGAAAACGAACTCATTTCTTTCACCCAAAATTAGTTTGCGTCTTAGTCGCATCTACCCCTCATATTGCTTGTAGCAAAGAGGGATTAACTTAAGTGGAAGAAATTATCCGAAATACCATACAATCACATTGTTTGCTTGTCGTAGCAATTGCCATTACCATTTCCATTGTCACTAGAATGCAATGCGGAAAAAATGAAAGTACAAACAAAAAGAAGTACAGAACTTAAAATTTCTCATACACGTACGTGCATATACGCCGTACGTCTGTCCACGTCGACTCCTACAACTCTATCAAATGTCTGCGTTGCAACCGTGGCTGGCTGTAGTAAGTAATCCAGCCGAGCTGAAATGTCTTCCAGTTGGTTGTGCACATCCAGTGTAAATGTCCTGGGGATTAGGTTCAAATCAAAGTAATGTAGTGTGCCATCGTAAGAGCAAATCCAATGCAATTCACAAATGGCGAACAGCACATCAATTGCGTTTAGCTGGAGCCATTGCAGGGATATCATCATACATATGTATTTATATCTATGTATGTAAGTGACGGAGAAAGTTTGCGAGGGAGCGGTGTGTAAGAACTGCGATCCGTTGAGGAGCTTGTGGCTTGCTTGTAGCTGTTAAAGGCGCCAAGCTATGTGTGTTGCATTTTTAACCAGTGATTAACTTTTACTACGCTACAAGTCCCTTTCATTGCAAGTGATTTTCAAATGCACTGCTGGTTATTTAATTTTAATTGAGTGGAAAACAAAAACCAAAATTGTGCAAAGAATAAATACATTTTTTTGTATAAAAAATTATGATATGAAGCCAAATTTAAAGTATGATAGCATCAGCTAAATTTATTTAATTGTTATAGCCTTAAAAGCGTCCAGGTCCTTACAGGCTTCATGGAACGAAATAATATAACTGCGCATCATGCAAGCACTCCACGGAACGACCAGTTAAAGAATTTGAGATTAAATTATATATTTACTTTTGAAGCCCAAAGAAGCATTAAAACCACTTTTAATTCTGTTCATATTTGATAAGAAAAATGTAAGGCTATCGAAGGTTTCTATGTGGAATGTTAAATAAAAAGCGTTCATATTTTCAACAGCTGATCTCTCAGAAATAAATGAATACAGTGGACTCTCTCCTAACGGGCATCTCTCTTAAGCGGATACCTCCCCTAAGCGGACTCTTTTTTCAGAACATCTTACAAATCCTTAAGAATTTATTTTTAATTTTTAGCGAACAACCCTCCCGTAACATATTATTAACTTTTTTCACACCTTTCTCATAAGTTGACATCTCCCTTGCGAGGGAGCTTAATGTTTCTGAGAGTCTTATACGTCGAATTGTTCTTGAAGATATCTGGTATAAATCCTATATTAGGCGCAGGAGACAGTTTTTGTCGATGCAAAAACAAGAACAGCGAGTTATCGGATCAAAACGTCTTCAGTAGGTATAAAATAATTGAAAAAATTAATATACAAAAATTTACTTATTTCACTTGCTTTAACAACAAAATTAACAAAACAACAAAAAAGCGGTATGGCAAAAGTCGACATACATCCCTCTGATTTGGTTCACTACAGCAAAGCAAACATTGATAAAGTAGATGTAAAGTGCCGTTATTCGAAAATTTCCGTTAATATGTGACTGTTTATTACATTATGTGATTGTTTATTTCGTGGTTTGTCGCTGGTCTTGTCGAGTGGATAAAATAAGGAGGCCGAAAAAAGAAATATCTTCTAAAACTGGTGGTTAAGCACAGAAAAGAAAATAAATCTTACGGCGAGATTACTAAAATAGCAAATTTAGTTCGAGCAACGATACAAATGATTGTTAAAAATTACGAAGAGACTAATTTGTATGAAAATAAAAAGCGAACCAGCCGCCCAAAGAAGCTGTTCGGAAGAGATGTAAGATCCTATTTAAGAGAAGTCGACAAAAATCCGAGACTTAGTGCTCCGAAATTAGTCCAACATAACGTCGAACCATCCGGAAAAAGTGGCAGGAAAAGCCTCTGATTTCTGAAAAAAATCTAATCAATACATATCTCGAGCTAAAAGTGGAAGAGAATAAACGCGGATATGGAAATGAACAATTTTATACCTCCTATCAACTGCGGAGGAAATGTAATAGTTTGGGGAGCTAAAGCTACATCTGGCGTTGGAAAGATGACCTTCGTTGAAGTTACTATGGACCAATACATCGGTAGAATGCGTGGGTCTTAGGCAAAGTTGAGTATTCCAACAAGACAATAACCCGAAACAGGCTGCACTAAGTGTCAAAGAATGGCTCCAGAAGATTTTAGTGATAGAACTTCGACAAAGTATGGTAACTAAAGCAAAATTGCTAAAAAAAGAGTTGCTGGAGGCATGAACCAAATAAAACTCGAAGAGCTTACCCAAATAGTTGGTTAAATGCCACGACGCCTTCAAGCAGTGATTAAAGACGGTGGCCGGCCTACTAAATACTAAAAGTATTGTATTCAAAAAAGCTAGTTTTATGTAGTTTATTCTGTTGTGTGTCAGCTATGCTTTTGTGTTTTTTACTATAATTTAATTTTAGTAGTCGGCTTCCAAGTTTCTCGAACCCGATAGAAAATGTGTTATTAGTATTGGGAACAGAAGCAAAAAAAATTGTTTTTCAGTATATATCTGTTTCATAAAATGATATTCTCATAAACTTTTTACCTAACCTGCAGCCTGTCATCCGAATCAATTTCTGGATTTCTATCAATGGGCTAAGTTGTGATTAGCGCTTAAGCGGTTAGTCATTGAGAAAGTGACCCTGAAAGTGTTTAACAGAGAGTCATGGATGTGATAAAAATGATGTAGTTGTATTTAGAAATCGTTTAGCGTTAATTTTCAATACAAAACAACTTAAATTTCATCAACATACACGGGCTTTACAATTTAAATATTTAACCTTCAATTTTTAATTTGAAATGTTGCATACAGATATGCATACACACATATGCACATATATCAACTATATTTGCTGACCACATATCTTGAGTCGATGAATCGTTAAAGGACATGCAAAATATCGCCGAGTTCAATAAACTGCTTTACTAGATTGCTTTCCAAATATTTACGTATCATTGAACCATTAAAAACGGCAACCAATTTACCCACACCTTCACACAAGCAAACAAAATACACCTACACACCGACCTACCTACTAACAGACACATTATTATTTTAAACTCTGCACATTTTTCCGAATTCTTTGCCTTACTTCCCACACATCCTGACCGTATTTTAAGCGCTCGGGCATATCCTCTGATGCCGATGACATTGTCGTGATTGCACAGAATGAACATGAGCTTAAGAAAATTTATATGCGATTGAAAAACACAGCTTTAGAAGTTGGTCTACGGGTAAACATAGATAAAACGAAATATATGCACTTCGCAAAGAAACCGAGTGAAGATGCACACATTGAAATAGATGGTGAATGCATACAGAAGGTCGACAAATTTAAATACTTAGGTTTTTTCATCAGCAGTAATTCTGACACTTCCGTGGCAATAAATGACCGAGTAAGTGCGGCAAACAAAGCATTCTTTGCTCACATAAAATTATTCAAGTCCCGATTGCTATCAAGAGATCAAAAGATGGCAATGTATAAAGCGCTTATAAGACCCATACTAACATACAGCAGTGAGGTATGGGTACTTAAAACAAAAGACATGGACCAAATACTAAGGTTTGAAAGAAAGATACTGCGAACAATATATGGTCCTTCCCGGCGAGATGACGGAACGTATCGGATAAGATACAATCATGAGCTAGACACATTGATACGTAATGGAAACGCAATACGCTTTATAAAAAGTCAACGAATCAGATGGCTGGGGCACATGTACCGAATGCCCAAATGGAGAGCTGCCAATATAGCGTTCCATAGACAACCAATTGGACGGAGATGTCGAGGGAGACCAAACAAACGCTGGGTAGATGAGGTCACAGCCGACCTGCAGAAAATGGGTATCACAAACTGGAAAGGAGTAGTAGAGAATCGATCGGAGTGGAGAACCGTAGTTGTGGAAGCAATGGTCTGCACAAGACTGTAATGCTAATGATGTATATCCTCTGATGCATATAAATTTGTAAATTTAACACTGGTTGAGCTCATGTCTATGTCTGTTGACATTTGTCGCAGAGCGAAAAAAACTTACTTCTGCCAAACACGGAATAAAATGGGAAGGGTAGTATAAAATTCAAAATAAGCATTAAAATCAGCAAAAAAGCAGCTCACTTCAACGGACCCTCTCATCAGTTATTAGTCTGTACGAGTATGACGTCTATTGCTCTCAAACGTGCGCTTGTGTGGATGTGTGAATGCGTGTATGTGCCCTTTGTGTGCCTTTTGTCGGTAAAATGCATTTTGCAAATTTAGTTGGTTATTGACGTGGAAGTATAGAGAAAAAAATGTTCTTGGCGAATTTTCAAATACTTACATACATACATACTTACATACATATAAATATATTTATTTATATTGCCAACATTTTTGCATTTGAGTATTTTTTGCAGTCGCTTGCTATTTTGCCATTTTTTTGTTTTGTTTTTTGTTTGCATCATTAAAAAGTGAAAAAATATGTTTGCAAAAGCTCATATTACGCTTGTCGAAAGCGGTTGGTGGGTCAGCGCGTGGAGTTTGGCCAAATCGTCGCTAAGTGCACTTTGTATTCCTTTTTAGTTTTTTGTGTTTATAGTTCCAAAAATGTTCATTACCCATGCCACTGCGCTTTTTGGCAATTGTGGCCCTATTGTTTAGGTAATGGAGACATTTTCAAGCAAAGAGGTGTCGAGAGTGAGTTTGTTGCAAGTATTTGTTGTTAGTAAATCCCCGTTTTTTACATTTCAGTTTTGAATGCTGGTTGATTGCTTTCGTAATTGACTTTGAGTCACTTAATTTTAATAAATTTTTAATTTTTGTACATTTCAGAAAAATATTTCCCGTCATGCCCGATAAGCACCGCTGATTTGACGCAGAAAACCCTCTCTAGGTCCTCAGTCAGTCATCCAAACACTAGTAAAGCGTATTTCAGCGTTTATTAAACTGCTCTATAAAATTTGTTAACAACTCGCTTTCATCACGCAATAAAAATCTATGGCAGCAATTCCAATTCAAAAAAATGAAACCAAAGAATTCTAAAAGGTTTACAAATTGAATTTGTTCCCCCGTAACATTTCCATATTTCCAAATGAATGCGTTTTGCCAAATAAAACTCGCATAAATGCCACTCCTTTACTGCATACTCAGGCGAAGACACCTTCATGCCATGCGCATGTATGTGTGTGTATGCAATAATAATGCATATAAAATCAAATACTCGATGACATCCTGTGGCTATCAATGCGCCATGTTTTTTATGACCGCTGCGCGTTTGGCATTCGTTGGCTGCTGCCAAAGCTTAAGCATGCAATTTAAATGCATTTCAAGCAATAAGTACTGTGCGATTTCGTGCTGGAAGGGGACAAATGTGAATGGATGGGGCCCGTTGAAAAAATAATCGTAAAAGAGTCTAGGTACTCGACGTTCAGTGCAAGCTTTGGAGGTTTAAGAGTTTTTCGGCAGTTATGCTTAGTTTTCGCCAACGGTTGGCTGCCTTTGGAAAGTTTTTAAGCAGCCGTCTACTTTTGGCATTCTGCGAAAAGCCCACGCTTCCGCGAAATCCACTTGTAAGCTGCCACATTGTTAGTTGCATCCACTAAGTACTTTTCAACAATTTTTAGACTTTCAAACATTAAAAAGAAGGAAACTTACCAGCTTCCCATGTTGGGCACAAAAAATCCCAGTGCAAAGCAAGAATCTCTGTGCACGTTCTAATCTATTTTATCCACTTTTCTTTGCTTTCGTGTTCACTATTTTTTCACTCGTTTTGCTGCTCAGCAAAGATCTACAATCTTTATTTTGCAATTGTGTCTCGCATTTAAATTAAGTGCAAATGACATGAGATTTGTGCAGCGGCGGCTGCTGCTCCTTAAGCTGCCGCCAACAACGCGACAAGCGTGTACTTACAAGCACATAAGTACCGGGCATAAGTGGTGGCAGAGTGAATGCTGTTTAGCTGCCTGAAAGTATGCTTCTAGGTATGTACAACATGTTTGAAATCAGCTCCGTTGCCTGCGTGCAATTCCCCATGCTCTCGAAAGTCTTGCTCCGTGCCTTGTTTACCGCGCGTTTGCATTTGTCGCAGTGTCCCCCAGGCCAGCATAGCCTTTTGAAGTGGCAAAACAGTGTGGAGCTCCGTTTCTCGCTTTCTCCACTGTCCGCCAGCTCAAACTCCAGCCCGCTACTTTGGCATCAGTCTCAGCCTCAGCTTTAGCGGTGCTCATATTCGCTGTCTCTTCAGAACTCGTTGCATTCTATTGCGGTGTAGCACTTTGTGGATTTATTGAAATGTTTGTTTGCTCTGCATTGTTTGGCGAACACACACCGTTCCCTGCATTCCTTTTTGACTGCGTGTTGGCTCAGCTGCAGCTGTTCCTGGTGTTCTTTTCTTACTCCTATCAGTCTCTTATATTGCATTATTTCCGTCACTGCTTTGTGTTATCCTTAAAATATTATTACTCCATTTCATTTCTTTTAAAAAACTACTTACCAAGCTTAAGTCGAAGCTTTTTACATGCAACAAACATTGACAGGGAGTGGCAAATAGGAAACATGCCAAATTGACTACCCGCTCCTGTGCGGACTCAAACCTTTCGCGTTTATTCTCGCTAACTCCTGTGTCCTGTTTCAAAGCAAATCTCGTTCATTCAGCTCCTCTTATTGTTTTTGGCTGCTTGTTGCTGCAATTCCATTTCATTATTGTGTGTCATTACCACTGTCATTTTCATTCATTCAAGTTGGCTTGGTTATCTGGCTGGTTCCTCCGACGCATCGCCTGCTGCCACCAGCTGGCGCTCGGCCCCGACGCCCGTACACTTCTTGCCTCCTTTGGCCCTGGGTTTATATTTACTGAAGTTGTGCTCTTGTGAAATGTTGTAGTCACTTGCAAGCTGATGCTTCATTTTTCATTGTCTTCAACTCAACTGAAATATAGCTGGAAGAACCAATTGCTGGTAGTTGTAATGACAGCAACAATTGCTTATTTGTTGCTGCTGCGACTCCTTAATAGCCAGCCATTGTTATTGTTCAATGTACACTGGTTTGCTGACAATATCGCGTCGTTGCTGCAATTTGTCTACAATGCCATGTTTTTTACAATTCGAGTGTGTTTTTGGAAAATTAATCCACCTGTTCGTGTCCTTCGTTTTGTCATCTACTCGAGCAGTTGATGCGCTTAAGAAATTTTAAGGTGTGGGGGGATGCCTTTGAGGAGAATAGCACTTTAAATTGTGCTTTATTACAATTAAAATGCTGACTCATTTTGCAGATTCTATAGAAGAACTCGTTTAAGTTTTAAAGTTCAATGATTTTAAACTGAATATTTGTGACTTGGAACATACTTTAGTACGTTTGTAATAGTTCCGAACTACCTTACTATCAGTTTGCTTTTCAGCTGAAGTGAAGTTGTTACTTTTAGTTTATGTAATAATATCAACTTTTGTAAAATATAAACTAAAATAAAAAAATACACAAAATATTCCTTGAACATCATCAACTGGTGGTAAGTCCATACATCAGTGTAATACCAGTTAATGGACTGCCTTATCTATACTATAAAGGTGAATGTCTGTACGTTGTCCGCGCATCACTACGAAACGACAACACCAAATGACGTAAAAATTTTTATACATTGATATTTTCACCCAATGAAGGTTATAGGCATGCTTTTATGATGGAACTCCCTTCCCACAGCCCCCAGGCCGCGCCACCATTCTCATTCGTCACTAATAATCGAATATTTGCTTAAATTTAATCTAAAAAATCTTAGTTTTTCCTATTTCCCACTATTTAAAGCACACTCCAGACTTCATAATCCGCATAAGCTGTTCAACTATGACCCAAATGCAAAGTTCAAAAACGGTTTGAGATAGAAAATTAATAAAAATAATTTTGCTTGACATTTTTCTGATTGGTTGTTTTGGTTTTATTCAACGAGGCATAACAACGGATGCCGGGTATTGTAATATTATGGTTATTAATAAAAAATTATTTTCTATGAAATTATTGTTTGTACTTCTTTTATATACATATCCTAAATCCCTCAAAACTACTCCTACGCGAGCGGTGCCGCGGGTTAAAGCTATATATAATTGGCGCTTACACCCTTATTTATTGACATTGATTTACTTTTACAAAATTTTGATAAGAAAAATTACCAGACATGGGAAAGGGTCTTAAAGCTTAGTCGAATATATATATGAAATCTATATATATATTAGCCTAGCCGTAACCACCTGATTTGGCACCGACTTCAATCTATTCATGGTGCTTTCCTTTCAACACCAAATTAAGTTTTAGGAATATATTGGAACGGCTATCCATTCCCGAAATTGCATATTTGACGAAAGCGGAGCGGCATGAAGTGTTGCAGCCATCGAAGCGGCCTTATGTGCCGACTAGGAGCGATATAATATGCATTGCGATAGTTTTCTTAAATTGTTTATTTATTTTAAATTGAGAATGTCATCTACATGTATAATGTATCAAGGAATAAAAGAAACAAAAAGTATGGCGGCTATGAGCACCCCAACCCGTTCCCACGACAGTCGGTACTAAGTTACCGGAACGACCCGGATTTGTATCCGCATAAGGACTATCCCCCAGCAGCATTCACCTACATATATAGGGTATTTTTATGTTGCTACAACAACAACAACTACCCTAAACAAAGTTCCTGTAAAAGACAAAAATAGCTATAACTTCGAAAGGGCTGCTATAAAACGTATTTATTATTGTTATTTTTGTGGTTGTTGTTGTTTTTGTTGTGAAAGAAGTTGTGGGCATATACACCCTTTAATAAGTGTTTCCCATAGTTTTTTTTCAATTTCAAGCTGTCTTACACTCAGTGGATCTTACAGACTTTCACCGAATAGCAGATGAATTTTGAGGGAGGCGTCGAAGACTGGATTCACTGAGCGGTAGCCATAAACACACTAGAGGCAGGAATATTGTAAATTCATGGTGAACTGTTCTTGCTTAATTGAGTGTAATTGTTAATAGCAAATACCTGCACATATAAGTACACGCATAAGTATTTTCTTATTAATTAACATTCATTATTGATTGGCATTCTTCCTACTGGGTGCTCAGATCCATCAGAGACGCGCTTTCACCAAATTAATTCGCCAACACGGTTGAGCCAATATGCGCCTGCTGACGCCCACACTACGCGCAAATCACAGCCTGCAGTCGTTAAAATTTGCAGGCTGCTGCGCCTCGGGCACGAAACAATCTCAAATACACATACCAGCGCACAAATTTAAATTCTAAATACACGACTATCACTCCTTCAACAAAATGCAAAATTTATGTCTTCCTAATGAAATGAATTTCCGCCAACCCCCTCTCGCGCCCATCATTTTCCACGCTAACATTAATTGAAATAAAGTTCGCCATATTTTCTTGCTTTATTGTAATTTGAAGCAATTTATCATGCAACGAGTATATTGTGTGTATGCATAACGGCATTGTTGCTGTGCTGGCAGCTGATTAGCATTTTTTGCTACATTAAAATTTCGCCATAAATCCTTTCAGGCAGACAGTGTGCAACAAAAGCGTGCCCCGTCTCGGAAACAAAAGTGATGTAGGAGCGTGCCGTGCTGGCGTGTCTCTGTCACTATGAAGTAGCGCAAATACTCGAATATGTTCATGTATGTATGTGTGAATATTTGCATGGCGCCTCTGCAAGTTTTTTCGCCTCCTCTTGTCTCTCGGCGTGCATTTTGCTTGATTGCTTAGCTATTTGCTTATCCGCCTAGCACTTCTCTCTGTTCCCTATCCCTCGCGCTCTTTGTTCAGCAGCTCGCCAGAGACACCTACGCATTCAGCCACTCAACTGTCTCCTTATTTTGACTGCAATTTGAATACGCCCATGAAAGGTGGCAATAAAAATCTCGAAGTTTATATTCATGCCCCTGATGCATGGAACAATTTGCATGCACGCCACTCCTCTAGCCGCTCCTCACCCGCATTGCATTTCCACTTTTCTCTCTGCTAGTGCAATTTTCACTTAACTCAGTCGTCGTCGCCATTATCGTCGTGATCGTTATTTCCCAGTTGGATGTGAGTCACAGGTATGTGTTGGTGTGCGTGTCTAGTACTGGCATTAAATCACTCAAAACCGCCCACTCATCTAAAATATCCATGGGCTTGTGTGTGCCTGTGTGTGTGCGCGCCTATCAATGCCTTGAGTACTTGCATGTTATATTGACGGTTTTTTCTCTGGCAATGGACTCAGCGTGGCTCCCATAAGAATGTGACAATTTTCTGCATGGCAGCCGATTGGATGTTTTTTTCGTGTCTTTCGTGTTTTTGGTTTTGGCCAAATTGACGCCGCAATAAATTTTAACGTTGAATAATTGCTGCTTTCCTTGCGGTGCTTTGCTGCCCTGTATGAAAAATAAAATATTAACCACTTTAGCAATCGATTGTTGTGCGTAGGCTTGGTCGCCGTTATGTCAACATTTTAAAAATCAATTAAAACTCTCCACCAGTCATTGACATCTGTAAGCATCATCTCTTCTTTCGCCGCCACTTACGTGCCTATGTATGTGTGTAAACCAACTAGTGCGCATACATTCACTCATTAAAACTCCACTCACCCAGATAGCTTTGATTGCATTTGCATCACCGGCGCTCTTGCCCTTGCACGAGGCTTTGATTATGTTTTGTTGTTTTAATTAAGAGCATACTCGTACATATACACACATCTGCATTTAATCGCTCTCTTCCTTCCTTTTAATCATTTTAATCAAGCGCTTACAGGACATTCACTGTAATTAAATAATTTTTGCTTTGACGTTTCGAAGGAAATAAATTAAAAATAATGAAAAAAGGAGAGCTTTTCCGGACCAATGGTTTTATTTTCAATCGAACTTATAGAAACACATAGCAACTTAGATTCAAGATTCAAACTTGCACTCAAACTTAGCAAGGACAGCAAAGATAAGCAATTTTAATGTATATTCTTCTGAAAAGTTTCCACTATCTTTCATGTTTTTTTTACATATTTTTCTTGAAAATAAATCTAATTCAACTTTTAAATTGGGTTGTTTTTTGGTCTCATGGCGCGCCATAAGCGAGTGCCTGTCAAATGCTCACTTGTTTTTTTGTTGGAACATTGAAAAAAAAAAATCGAACATTGCAAAGCGAGCGTGACTTTATTGGCAAAGTGCAAAAATGCAGTTGCTCTTCATTGCATAGCGTTTTTATTTCGAATCTGCTATTTTACTCATTATTATTATTATTTTTCTTTGTTTTTTGTTTAAGAGCAACTTTTTCAGTTGTGCCAACCAAAACGAAAAACTTTCCATTTCACCTCGTCCGTCAACGAACACTTCGATTACAATCGACAAACTTTTGCCTTCCTTGCTTGCTGCGTCGAATTTTCCTTCAGTGTTGTAAGGTATTTTTTTGTTGTTCTAGAAACAGGTAAATTTATATGATTTCATTATAGTGAAGTTGTTTCGTGAGCGGTACGTGATGATTTGATAATTTCACCCAAACCAAATTTAGCGCTTAACGCAGAGTATCGCTGTTGCCTTCTACTGCAAAGAATGCAACCTGCTGGCATCCTTACGGAGTACGATAATAAGCGTGCAAATGTGGTATGACGACATGTGAGTACGAGTGTTAGTTTGACCTGCAAACAAACCAATCAATCGTTTGTCGTAAATTTAGCAAATTTATTGCCCATTTCGCTTGATGCGTTCATATGAGCGGCCAGTCTCCAACTTCCATTTTCCAACCAACCTTTATTTCGGCAAATGAATTGGTTTTTGTCTAGACGCGCACGCTACGCATTTTAATATTTATTGGCAGAAATCGGTTAGGGAAAATATTTCTGGGTACACAGTGTACTTATGAGTTTATATCTGCATTCCCATATGTACTTTTGTGTGCAGCTACATATTTTGTTTATTTCCACACGCATGCCACACCTCATTAATTTCCTCTTTTCGCACTCAATTTTTGCCAAAACATACTATAGGATAATTCAGAATGAAGCAGATATGACCTGATATCGTGGCATATATAATCCTTTTTTTTTGTTGTTGCGCGTAATTGAAAACTGCTCTATTATTAAACATAGACCATATTTTTGTACGTTACTATTCCTGATCGTCGATTTGACGAACTGTTTTTAAAGCCATGATTTTTTTACAAACTGTGATTTTGTTTTGGGATTTGCTTAAATATTCTTTACTTTTATTTACTCCAAAACCATGAATACTGACTTAAAAACGCAAAAAATATTAATGAATTTTGTTGCTACTTTTGCTTGTATTTCATACCTTTCGTGGTTTTCGTAATTACGTTTGGAGACGTGGCAGAAATTTTTCGTATCTGGAAAACGCCTGACTTTTTTTACATATCACTCTTTGATATTTTTATATAAATCCAATAGCTCCGCTAGCTTCGGAATGTTATGATTACAGTTGGATAACTGAAATACTCGTTGAGGTACCCGCAGGTGTTTGCAGGCCTATTTTGTGTCGGATATATGGAACGAAGAAGTATTTGGGCTCACGTGGCGTTTCACATTGGCTCAGCGCCAAACTCACTTGGGCGTTACGAGCGTCAATCAAGAATAAAAATAAATAAATATAAAATTTCAGGCGATCATTTTAGTGCAGCAAATTAAATCGCAGTTTAAGTTGTCTGCTCGCGTTTTGCATATGTATTGCAATTATGCGCTCACAACACGACTGGCTATACCCCTCCTCTGGTACATTTGTGCTTAAATACACTTAAGGTTATTATGTGTGCTTAAGTGTATTTGTTTTTATTTCTACTGGTAATGCCTTGAACGTTAGTTCAACACCAGCGTCATAAATAAATCTCTGCATTTCCGGTTCACATAAATATTATCACACTACACCCACTACCTTCACCAACTCCCCCCCTCCTTGCACACCGCGCCCGTCACAAACGCCCAATGCTTGACTTATAGAACTAACCGTATCGTGCCATAGCTTATATCCGCATCCACTTCCTCCTTCACAACCTTTTGTGAATTCGCTGGTATCAACTGCTCATTCGCGTTTGCCAAGAAGTAAAACAATAGTCATAAACACATTAAATTAAATTGCATTTCAATTTTCTGCCGCTGCCACCAGCAACTCACACCCCTTCGCTTTTCTTCTCAACCCTGCAGTGTTTTTATTTCAACCACTCATTCCGCTTGTCCTCCTTCTCCTGCTGCCTTTTCTAATTCACAAACTCATATATTACACGTACAGTGCCTTTAAATAGCACTCGAACCACTTTCGCGCTTCTCTAAACAAAAACTGTCGAAATATAGATTTATGTGTGCGATTGTTGTTGTTTGCAATTCTTTTCGCTTAACTACTATTTAGTTATTGTTTGATATATTTCTAATGTGTAGACAAAAGTGCTTTAGCATACACGCATGCATACATACATACACATCTAACTACACAATGTAATCCATTAAAAACTTTCCTTTTGGTGGCGTTTGCTCTGCCATAAATTGTATTTCCTCCTTGCTTACTGTCTGTAAGGATATTTTATAGGTTCTTGCCTGCAGACAGGACCTCCTTTGCTGCCAACCTTTCCCAGCGTTGTAGCTAACCTTTCATGTACTCAAATATTTTTTTGCAACAACAGCGCGGCACTTTATTAAAAAGCAATAATGTGTGTGCTGAAAAATAAAAAATAAGAACTGAGAAACGAATAAAGTATATCGCAGCGCGTGGTAAGGAATGGGAACAAAAAATGCAGTTTTCCAAACCGTCCAAAGTCTCTCCCTACGAACCGCTTGCCCCTAAGGAATTTAACTATTCTGCTTGAAAAAAGGGCACCACCTCTGTATGTTTTGCGAGAAACTAATGCGTTTGAGTCTCTCGCAAGTTTTTAGTGTCTGCCGGTATTACTCTTCAGCTGCAGCACTTTCGACAATTTTTCAATTGTTCACGTATCCTATTATGTTTTTCGCTTCCCGGCGCATCAGTTCACTTTTCGGCAAATATTTATTTTATTGTTTCGTTTTGCTGGTTGCTTCTTATCTCTTTACTATCCTTTTGTACTTCAAGTATAGAAATCACTTAATCTATTGTAACTTCCTTGCATCAACCCCGACAGTATCAATGCCAGCAGGCAACAACAGCAAAGGGAGGATAGATAAAACCTTCGAACAATAGCGCAAATACTGTTACAAAAATACTTTGCAGAACAAATGTCAACAGTCCCGCCTTCATTATCCACAACTGCTTGGCTTATTCCACAAGTATTTACATTGCGCTACATATTGTATTCGCAATACCTCCACACACACACATAGACGTGCCATATTTCCAAGTAGGCACAATCAGTTTATCTTTGCTGCCATTGTACTTTTCTCTAGCCAAATCTGAAAATTAGTGCAAACGTTCATTAATCGAATTTATTGTTTTACTTTCATTCGAGTGTTATTTTTGCGTATCTTCCCCCTCAATCAGAAAAGTGGCACAGATTGGTTATTTCGCCTATATTCGTTCAGTCGCCATTGCTTTGTGCAAATACGGCATACTTCTCGATTGTTTACGTTTAAGTTGATATTAATTTGTTGGCTCTTTCCATGCGGCGCACTTTCTACATCGACAGTCATCTCAACAGCCTCGTCCCACGTCACCGTCGTTCATTTAGATCTGCTCTTAGGCAAGTCTACTTGCGGCAAATTGACACTGCGTCTGTAAAGGGTGGACCAAATACCAGCAACCTTGAAAATCAAATAAAGCAAACGAAACTGAGTTGATTTATACATTCCTTCCTTCCTAGAGAAGTCTAGGGCCAATCTCGATCATTTACGTAAAAGTAATTAATTCGTGAGGCTAATCATTAACAACATCCTCAAAAAGGAGGCTAACCGTGACAAATCGGAGATACGAGCGAGCAATTGACATCGTCAAAACCACTGATTAACTGTGAGGCTGATAAACGCCTAACTGCTGTGTTCGCACCACAGTCGGTGCTACTTATACATTACCTGAACGCACCTTCATTACATCCATCCTGCGATTCCAGCATCATTTACGTGTATGCTGTTACAACAACATGAATTGTTAGGGCGAATATGTGAAACGGTCCGCTATCCTACCAAAGATCGCCAAAATTCAAAGCTTCAATGTCGGGACATAAAATCTAAAATGTTAATATCCACGGAAGCATTGACTTTCCGACGGTTATTCAAATTTGTATGAGAATGTGGAGCGGTTGTCATCGATACGGAATCAAGGCTCGTGGATTGAGTTCCATACTTTTCTTCACGCACCATACGGTGAAAGGGGGACCCCCGCAAGCTAGTTTCATGAAATATTTGCTGAAATACTCTCATACAAAACCCGCGGTGGTGTGTTTTTTTGGTCAAAACTTACTTCCTAAAAAAAGCAAAGCTGGAAAATAATTTTGTTTAAAACGACTCACTTCATTCCGAGGTATGATACTGACTCACTGTCGAGATTTCAAAGGGCACAAAAACTGCCAGCGGCAAAATGGATTCATTCAAAACAAGGTCCTACAGTTGGACCACAAGATTTGTGAGTTTGCTTCGCTATGGTGTTTGCGTTTGTTGATTGATATTTCCGAGAATACAAATGGGATGTTAATAATCTAAAAATTGCCCCAGAATTCCGTGGCGTCTTCATGGCTCCAGTTCCTCTACTGAAAGTTGAAGTCAACTCGGATGTTAAGCCTAATAAATCAAACCTTATAAATCCTAATAAAATGTTTATATGCCTAAAATAAATTGCCGAAATTGCAACCAGCACGTTGAAATTAAAAGTTCAGTGATTTTGCAGTGAGAATTTTAGGTCACCGACCTCTAATGAATAGTCTAGTACATCTATTTCACGAATTATCCGCCTATTACCATCACGCACTCGTGCTTCCATTTGTCCTTGAATAATTGCAACTCGTGCTCATCATAAAATTGTCAATATCAAAATACAACTTTACTCCATCACACACACACATACTTACCTGATAATAGAGTAATGAACGCTCCTAATCTACGTGTAATCGCCTTTGATGGTCACCTGAGAATATTTCTATTACTTTCCGAATTACACTTTTCCGTTTTTTTTATATTTGTGGGGCCACGCGCGTAAGTCAATAAACGCATTAGTCTGCCCCACAAATACCTTGCAGCCGCTCCTTGCACATATGGCTTTGATGTACAAATAACTATTTTCGTGCATGCATGCAATAGAATATTTAGATTTGAAGACAAATACGAGCTAAAGCATATGTTTTTTTTCGGCTGGCGGGATTTGCAAGGAAATTGAGCTTTTTTATGTTTCTCTCCTTTTGTCTGTTGGCAACTTTGTTTTCGTCTATTACTTTATTAACCACAAAAAACACACGCTCTGCCTTATTCTTATTGATTATCAATTTGGGAATATGTTATGTCAACATCGACCGTAACAATGCCCGCACACATACACATGCATATTCATACATACATACATACAGCGAGGCATAAGGATTTCGCAGCACGTTCATTCACTTTGTCTGCAGTTTTAGCTCATTCAAGACTTTAGGGAAATCCGATGTTATTGGCATTACTCGCGCACACTACTCGTAGCTTCGGGTAGGAGTGAAGGAAGGATCCTCACATGCTTGCATACATATATACATATGGTGTTGTACTCGTATGTTCCTTCACACAGCTACTTATGCGAATTCAATTTAGCATAACTTAACGGTGCTTAATATATTTTCCAGGTATCCTTTGCGGGCACCTCTATTCAGGTTAAAAAGTGTTCGCCAGAAGAGTGGCAGTGGATGGTTACGCTGGAGCATCAGCGAACTTAGTAGCTCTCATTTTGTGGCAAGCGATTGGCGCACTTGGTTTCGGCACGTTTCGCTTTTATGGTTCATTTGTCTGCTGTGTGGTTTTCTTGCAGGTGGTTGCGCCAAGTTTTGTTGCTTAGTAAAATTGGATTATAAGTGAAATTGGGACGCTGTTGGTCCTTTTTGATTTGCACGTCTTGCCTTTTAATATGTGGATAAGACAAAAAGCAGATGGATGAGTTGAATTTTCATTTGCTGAGAAGCCTTTGTTCAGCCGAAAAACAATAAAACTCTTAAACCATTTGTTGAACTTTTTCATATTTTCCCGGAATTATAATTGTTATTAAATTACCCTCCTTTCTCTTTTCTTGCAGATCGAGGACGAAGGCAATCATGGCAACGACGAGACCCGTCTGTTTATTTTATCTTCTTTGGCTCAGTCGCAAATGAGTCGTGTCGCTTGCATTTTATGTGAGGAACCGATGTTGGTTTTCGATCGCTATCCGCTCGTTGACGGTTCATTTTTCTTGAGCCCAAAACAACATTCAGCCGGTTGCATTGAGGTAAGTGAACTGGAGTTGGTTGCAATTTTTATTAAATTTTTTCATAGCTTAGCTTCGCTTTCGATACCTTTGTTAACCAAAAAGGACTATAAAATGTATAGAAAAGGCTTAAGACGATGAGATAAATTAATAGACAACAATTAGAAAATATTTTTTTAATTTTTAGAAGAAGAAAAAGTCTGATTTGATTATATTAAAAAATAGCTTAAAAAACAATATTTGGCCTTTATAGAGCTTTTATTGCAATAGCAGTGCAGATTCTTCCCCTTCGCTGTCGATGAGCGCATTAGCAAGCTTCTTTTCCTTTTGCATTATTTTCTTTCTGCACCAAGTAATCTTATCGTTCGCATGTGCAACTCTACGCCTTACAACTTCTTCGTGCAATTAATCTTCATACCGTCAAATGACTGACTTCAGATCAAAGCCAACTCAACTCGCTTCAACTAAACGCCCACATACGACAAATTCGACTTTTCATGTGCTGGCAAATGATGTGGAAAACAATATGAACAGAGGGAACCAATACCTTCATGTGCGCCACAATGGTTGCACTATTCTTCAGAGACGTTTACATTCCTTAAAGGAAGAAAGCAAAGAAAAAAAAGAAAATGCTCGATCACTTTAAAATTTCTAGCGTCATTTGAGACACAAATGCGTTAATGTAGTGGTAGATAGACAGACAGTTGACGTTGAAATCGAACATTTTACTAAGCAGTGATTGAGCCACGAGAACAGAACCATTGACATGGGAAATTTATGGGCGCCCCGAGACGCCCACATTAGTGAACGGATAGGTACTTCCATGTGTACACATATGAGTCTCTACAACACTCCAAATTTTTAAAACTATTTTATTTTTTAAATTTATACATCAAGACTTACTATGAGCGTCAAAAACTAATACACGCCACGCTTTTTTGCGATAATAAAATATAAGCCACGTCGAAACAATATTAAAAAATTAAAGCAAAAAGCGCATATTTCAAAAAAGCTGGAAATGACAACACAGGTGAATTCACACTAAAATAGTTTTCATGACCGTTTATCTCAAAATTAGATGAAACAAATTGGCTATATTTTGCTCAAAACTACAACACAATGAATATGCATACACACATATTTGCCATCATAATTTACAAATACCACCATGCCAAGCCAAAGCCAGGCAGACGACGGTCTGTGCAACACGATAGAGGATCGATTACGGAGACATTTTGTGCAAGGTTAGCTAGAGGTAAACGGAAATAAACGACCGCAACTGAAACGAGCCCAAGGCAGTTACCGTAACCGAGCAACTTTGTGCGTAACTACCAGTCTATGGATCCCGTTTTGAAGCTGAAATACAGATATGGAAACAAATGTTTTTAAGGGGTGCGGTCGCGCGTCCACAGGCAATGACCACCCTCCAAGTGCCATAAAAAAGCTTGAATTCGATATTTCGCAAAAGTGTACTTCCATCTATATATTTTTTTAGATATTGATTTGAAAAAAGGTTTCGATTATATGTATATATGAATTGCGAATTCATGTGAAGTGCAGAGTAAGATAAACTTCGAAATTGTGAAACAAATATTCGTCCAAAAATTTATTAGAAAGCAAAACCATGAATATATAAAAAATATTATTCTGGAATCTACGCACAAACATATTGCGGACGACGTTGCCTGTTTGTTAACTGGCCCTACGCTTATGAACATCTGTAGAAAAATGCAGAAAAGTCTGGATATAATTGACACTTGGTGTTGTGCTAATGGGGTATCGCAAACCCTACCAATACTGGTATTGTCCTCTTCACCAGAAGGAGGAAGCTTAATAGACTCGTTCTGCCTAAGCTAAAAGGAGTCACAATCCAGCTATCCAAAGAAATCAAATATCTTTGAGTAATCCTCGATAGTAAACTCCTATGGAAGTCACAAAGACATCCAAAGCACTGAAAGCCTTCTAGCAGTGCCAGGGATCTTTGGGAAAACGTGGGGTCTTTCTCCTAGCAAGATCCTATGGATCTACACAGCTATGATAATACCTATCATCACCTATGCATCAGTGGACTGGATGAGTAGACTCTCTCTCTTGGTAGCCAAAAGGACCTTATCGAGACTACAACGCACTGTTGCCATCTGTTGCACCGGAACTTTTCCGAATAATTCAGGCCCAGCATTAGATGATATAGTTAGTCTACCACCATTTGATGTTTTCATCCAAGGAAAAGCCTAGAAGGCCATCTGTAGGCTGAAACACAATGGGAATTAGTAAGGTCCCTGTGTGGCATTGGACAGCTGAGAAGGCATGGACTTCGATCAATTCCCGATTCCCGCCACGCCCCTTGACTCCATGCCGTCAGGAGTCATACTTGAAAGGAGATACAGTGGGGTGCTGCCAGAAGCTGGTCAAACTCTGAAAATGAGCCGGGCAAACACTGTATTGGCTGGCTCCAGGTGAGGTAGATCTGTATGCATCGGCAGTGACAGCAAAGCTGCGCTCATGGCCTTAGACAAGCTTCCAATCACGTCAAGCTACCCTTGAATCCTAAATACAAGCTGAATTATGTCGGTAGACATGTAAAGTGCAAAATAAGGTAAAGTCCGAAATTGTGAAAAACATATTCGTCCAAAAATGTTAGAAAAAAAACTATGAATACATAAAAAAATATCTGTTTGTACCTCTGCATAGAGATGCAGAATGTAATTGTGAAAACTAGTTAAAATTTCGAGTCGATCGATCAAGATTTGTAAATGGGTCCTTCCGGCTTTAAAAATGAGGTTTCGTGAGAAACGTGAAAACAAAATTCTAACCTCCCAACTGTACTTAAGAGGATCGTACGATCCATGGTAGTTTTGGTTATTTTGCTAATATTTAATTTATGGGTGCATAATTTAACCCAAGTGTCTTTGGTTTTGTTTAAAAAAATCTTACAAAGAGGAGACGCAGAAAATGCCTACAAATGGATGTAGGTGTTGACTTTCTTTTGACGCTCTTATGATAGTGATGATGTTACTATTGAACGTTTCATTAGCAAGCCGTACCAAGCGTTGACCCTACAATATAGATTTAGTATATGTATTATTTTAATATTCCTTTCACGCATTTCTTATTCTTCTGGCTTACAAGTCGGAGCATATTTCTTGCTAGCTTTCGTTTTGTTAGTTGTTAGTTAGTTTTGTTGTCATCAAGTACGCCTACTGCCAAATTGCCTACATATTTGCCTCAGTTTTATGCTCTTATTGTTACTAATAGCATTGAAAGTACTTTAAATTGCCGTTGCATTAAACTGTATAATAAAATATTTTCGGCACTCCTATCTCGTAAATCGCCAGCATAAGTCCACGTGAAAAAGGGCATGTGCTTGCAACTGTTTGTGTATGCCTGTGTGTGTGTGCTGCCATTTTGTAGTCTGTTTAAGTCGCAATAATTACTAAAATGCACGCCAGCAAACGGAGAAGAGTAGAGGCTGCAGCGAATGGTGCTGTTCTTGTGTTGCATGTAGCGTTGTTTGTTTGGCTGCGCGGAAGGAGCACAGTTGCATGCAACTACCCACATACACATGCACTGGTATATAGACACATACATATATGCTCCTAAAGTACGCATGGCGGGCGATACAGTAAGGCAGTCTGCATTTCAACGCGATATTTAGCCAACTTTCTTCACGCCTACTCATAAACCTAAATTCTATGCTGTAGCTTGGTTTGCGCAACGCAGCACTTCACTTACCTTCACATTCAGACATCCATACATACATACATACATACATAAGAATATTAGTGTATATCTCTCCACACTCCAGTCTGCGCTTTCCTAAAGCCTTTTGTCTACCTCATTATATTTTGGCAACGGATTTATAACTCGGTGTTGTCAGCTGTGCTAGAGTTGAAGTTGGCTGCCACAAACTGCCGCTAAACGCCCGCCAACAATGATGGGCCTTAACTTTAATGCTGCTACCTCTTCCCATCGCAGTCATTCCCATTAAAACTTCCATCCAGTCCATATATTTGTATGATGTTTCTGTTGCCTGACAATGCCTGGTCGCTTTGTAGCCGCTAAATTTTGCCAGTTTACTGTGGGCGTAGATGTCTCTGCGCTGCATCATTTGGCCATAAGGAAGTTTATGCCTTGCATTATTTCAAATTAATATGTCTGCCTGTAGGAGTCACTGTTAATGTAGGTGTATGAGTCTGCAGCGGGCTTTCGAGGTTCAGCTGCAGTTCGCTGTCTCTTGGGTTATATGACGACGCCCAGTGCCAGGAAATGTCAGAAGTTGTAGAAAGTTTCGTTTGAGCGGCTTTGTACTGTTTCAATTCCTTCCGCTGCTTGGCTGGTCGCTGTCTTGAACTTCTCGTGCGTTGCGTTCCTCACTTGCATATTTTTTCACATTTCTCTTTTGTTGCACATTTGAACATTTTGCTGCCTTATGGTTTTTCCTGACACCGTTTAGATTTAAAAAGTTCAATCTTTACTATTATTGCGTGCAGAAACTTTACAGTTATACATTTTATAGGAACAAATTTCACTGATTGGATTTTTAGAGATTAAAAAACTGCAAATAAACGCAAAATAAAAACATTTTTTTTGTTCTTTCGCTGGCCCCTACATTTGTTCTATGGCTAAAGAAAATATTTAGCTACATTTATTATTTTTATTTTTTGTAATATTTACCCTTGCCGCCAACGTTTTGAAAGTTGCTATCGAATTCCTTTAGAATTAATACACTCTTATTTTAATTTCGTATAATTTTTTTACAAATCAGTATCCCGAAAATGATATTACTTCGAGTGAGCCTGAGAATTCCCAACATTTTTAAAAATTAAAAAACTTAAATACTAATCTATTTCGTTGGTGTCGAGAGGAGACCACATAATATTGATCTGTAAAAATGTATGGCAAAGTGAATTTTCCATAGGAATTCAATGGCAATTTTCACAGCATAGGCGGCATGGGTAAATATTTTTCTTTATTATTTTATTTATTATTATTAATATTTGTTATTCTATTAAATAAAAAATAAATATAGCAGTCCATAAGTTCGTGCGTTTTTTAAAGGTGGTTTTAAAATTAATAAAAATTAATCAATAATATATTTTCCTTCATTTAAAATGTCTTCCCAACGTTTAGGCAAATTTTTAATTCTCTGCTCAAAAAATTTGTTGTCCTTGGAGCCAAAATACGCTTCGATATCCCTTTTTATAGCTTCTTTTGAGGAGTAGTTCTTCCTACTCATATGAGAAAGGTGATAATCACAAGGTGCAATATCCGTAGAGTATGGTGAATGTGGCATTAGCTCCCATCCGAGCTCGTTCAGCTTGCCTAATGTTTTCCTTGCGGCATGAGGTCTTGCGTTGTCGTGGTGAAACAAAACTTTGCGTCTATTCACTAATTCTTTTTAAGTGCCTCATTCAGGTTTGATAGCTGATGGGAATATTAATCAGCAGTTATCGTCTGGTTTGGTTCCAGAAGTTCATAATAAACAATACCGGCCATATCCCACCAAATAGACAGGAGAATCTTCTTGGGGTGAAGGCCATCTCTAGGGGTCGGTTCTGGAGTTTCATCTTTATCTAACCATTGGCGTTTGCGAACAGGATTATTGTAAAGGACCCATTTTTCATCACCAGTAACGATACGGTTCAAAAACTTTCATTTTCAAGCCGTTGCAGCAGCTGAGAATACACATTCCCTCTCTGCTGAAGGTTGGCGACGGAAAGTCTTTGCGGAACCCATTTTCCCAGCTTTGAAACCTTTCCCAACTGAACCAGGTGTCTGTGAACTGTTCCATGCGATGGATTTAACCTCTGAGCTATCATATCGACTGTCAAATTTGGCTCAGCTTCCACGAATTCATGGACTGACCTGATTGATATAAGAAAATACGAATCCTATATCTTAGGCCATAGAACATTTTTAGAGGGTAGCGCCAAGTAAAAAAATTCTTTTTTTGTGCGTCATCCTAATGTAAGTTCATATGTACATACATACACTTGTTTGTGAAATTTCCATCTTTTATATTGCTTCCGCCAACAATTTCATATGTGCCCAATATTTTGAAAGAGGTGTAAGGCACTAAGTAAATCAGGCATTGTTTATTATTCATTTGGCATTACGTTAGTTGAATCTGATAATGTTCACTATATGTTGCTTATTATTTAAACAGTTTATTGTTAATTATGGAAATGATCTGAGTAAAAAAAAATAGCTAATAGCAATCAGCCAACTCTGATAGCCAACCCCTTTTCTAACTGATGGCACCACTACAAGCAAAAAACCTCTGAAAAGTCGGCGACAGAATTAAAAAACTGCACGATTTATGATTTATTTAAAATTATTCTTTAAGATGTTCTACAAAACACAAAATATTTCGTTTGGGTCTTTCACCTAACCAAAATCATTTGCGACTATTAATATAATTTATTTCCGTTATATGTATTCAACCAGCAGAAAAACTTAAAGCTATAAAATGCTCTGTACCTTATATTCCCCCTGTCTTCAAAATTGAATGCTTTCAAATGAATTTCCTTTGTATGTTGGTTATAAAAACAAAATATAAATGTTTGCATTAACTACTCCGTAGCAACAATATCAACGAAAACATAATCTGAACTTAAACAGATGAGTACTCGATCAGGTAGCGCAAAACGCGGGATGTTTTTCTCCGCTTCAAGCTACGTTTCGTTACTGCTAGTAGCCCATAGCAATAGTCAGAGAGAGTGTTGAGTGCTCTCTGTATTTGGAATAGGAGCAAAGCCTTGGAGTCGGCCGGAACGCTACTTGCGAAATTCTTCATGTGTACTCCAGCTAATACTACGGCTCCCGCTTCTGTTGCTCTGCTACTACTTCCATAGCTGGTATTTGAGCACTGTTCGTTTTTGTTTTGTTAGATGCATTTTTTACGAGTTTTTGCGGTGCTACACTGAAAATATACGTAACTGACCAATTATGTAGTGTAGGTTGTAAGTATGTTTCCTTCCTTTATGTTAAAAAAAATCATATCTGGCTATTTTTAAACGATTTATTATTTCAATACGTCCATGATTTGGAATATGGCGTTGTATCACAATCTGCGTGAAGTCATCAATTCTATGTATAAATACAAACTAACAGAGGAATATTTCTGGTTCAGAGTTTTATGCAAATATTTTTTTTATTAAAATATTCAACAAACAACAACATGAATACAGAAATACATCAAGTGATTGATATTTACTTAAAACAATGGTTCTCTTTTAAAACACGAAGGTACAAACAGACAACCGAAATATATTTTTTCTGTTATGTTTTCCCTCGCCGATGATTGAATTGTTTTGAACCTTTTCCCATGTTCACGCATTTCGAGTGATAATGCGACATCAACAAAGAATATAAGCTCTAGAAAACACAGACTAGCGACACACTGAAAAAACTTAGAGAAATGCTTTTTACAAATAATGAGGTAATTAGGGTAGCTGTTACCTGCTCCAAAACACCACCTGGTGCACAAAGTATTTTCTAAAAGCGATCGCATCTCGGCTGGCAATGACAAACCTGCAAGTGTATTTCTGCCATAAAAAACGATCTGCCTTTCGGACGCGCGCAGGTCCCTCCATTTGCGGAAAAATATCAAGACGCACACCAGACCTACGCGGAAGAGCTCGGTCAAACATCCAATAAAGGATTTAAGCGCCAATATATAAAATATAGAAGAATTAATTTAAGAAAGTCCAAAATTCGTATTAACCCTTTTGAAAATTGCTCGAACATCATAAAACGTTGTTGATAAAGTTTTCTTTTATTAATAATACATTTTTCTAATTAATTTCCAGGTGAAGTATGAAGGAAGGCCACTATATTTGACTTGCGTTTGTATGGCTTGTTTGGATGGTACCTCAACGAATCGTGTCATTAACTGTAGGTAAGTCAAATCAAAGCAAGTTTAACAAGCAAAAAAAAATAGTTTGCTTTTAATCGATTGATAATTTCATAACGTTAATGGGAGAAAATGATTTCACACATATGCCGACCCAGAGAATTATACTATTCTTGCACTTCTTCGAAATTTTGTAAAGGCAACAAAGAAAGGAAACTCCAGTATGCTTGAGGCATATATCCAAAAGTTAGCGTTAAAACATTCCTGTGCAGCTCAGGAGCGTGTGAATCGAGGGTAGAAAGTGAAAACATTATGAGGTGGTAATTTTAGAGCGTACGGCAGACCTCAAAACACAGGTCCACTAATTAAAAGTTATCCTAAATTTTTAGTTAGGCGGAATTGGGACACTTTTAAAATCCTTACTTTAAGATAAAATATAACAGCAATAATAATAATATTCTAAAAAGACAAGAGCCTGATTATATTCTGCAAGATCTGTACGCTTTTATGTACAACTCATAAGCCGGCTGAGAGGTGCTAACGACGAAAATAATAGCGCAACTAGCATTTGAGAACTGTATACCTCCAGCCCAATGATTTATGTAAAGGTCGCTTAGAGACAAACTATTCTGTTTTATATTTTTACAAACTTTCAATCTAAATTATTGGTAATTTCTATTTTATTTCGGTTTCTATTCAGGTTCTGTGGCGAAATTTGGGATGGCTCGAATCTAGTCCTTGGCACCATGTATTCATATGACATTTTTGCCGCAATGCCATGCTGTGCTGAGCGTCTAAAGGTGAGCAAAGAAAAGATAGCTTCGACAAAAATATTTTATGTTCACTCATTTTTCTCCGCTAGAATATTTTTATTGCGCTCATGTATTCGTATATGATTTTCACAACTGTTTTTCGTCTAATAATGATCCCGTCTCTTGTTTTTCTCTGCTTGCAGTGCAATAATTGCTTCAAATTGCTTTTGCATCCGCAGCAGCGTCTCAATTTCTACAGCGACTATTCGCACTGCGTCACCTGTCCATATTGCGCCACGCAGGATACTCACTTCGTCAAGCCGTTGAGCTTCTGCTACACCAAAAGCAATGTGATACGCCACCAGGCGATCGCATAACATGAGGCCCCGTTGGAGTCCACGGAAATGCTGGCGGCAGCGACAACAGCCACTCAAACAACAACAGCAGCCAACACTGCCAGCATTGCGGCTCCAACGGCAAACAATAGAAACAGCAGCAGCAGCAGCAGCAACATCAGTAGCAACACCAACATGCAATCGAAGAAAATTGTGCTCTATAACCCATCAATTGATTACTCAGCACCGCTGCAACAACAAATCAATCCTGAAATCATTGGTGCACATCCTCATGCACAACAATACCAACAGCAATACAGCGGTGGCAGCGGACTCGGTGCCGGTAGTTCGGCCAACAACATACACAACACAAATCAGGTAAGACAGCCACTACAGCCACAGCAACAGCAACAACAGCCGCAACAACCACAGGCACAGCAGCAGTCACGTTTGTCGGCATTTACGCCAGTGGCTGCTGCACGTCTGTCCTTAGCTGGTTTGGCAGCTGCCGCCGCTACGCCCGCAACCACTCAGTCGAGTGCATCGATTTCGTCATCACAGCAGCAGCAGCAGCAACAGCTTCTACTACAGCAACAAATGCTGGCAACACTACCGCTAAAATTAAGTGAGCAATGTAATTTAAGTAATTTGCATTTGAATAGTTTTGTTAATGAAATGGGCGAGATTAAGTCAGGTCTCGAACAGCAACAACAACAACATAATAGCAATCAGGTGGTAGGGCTTTTAGGACGCAATGGTGATTCTAACAGTTTACTAGCAAACAGTAGTGTCGGTAGCAGTATTAGTAATTTATTAATTAGCAATAATTTAGCAACGGCCGCAGCAACAGCACCAGCAACAGCAGCTGTAGCATCCGCAAGTGGAGCAGGAGACGCAGCAATAGCCCTATTGCCAACCGCAAACAAATTGAATGGGTTGTGGAGCCAATCGCACGCAACAGTTGCTCCATACAACATCACTGGGGTCAATGCTGGCTCCAGTATACTATTCGGTAACCAAACGAGCACCTCCGATGCCATTTCATCACTCTGGGGTTGCTCCCCCTCGTCCGGCTCCAGTGGTTCTTCCTCCACTAGCGGCTGTTCGAGCGGCTCCGGCTCTCAGCCTTCATTGAGCCCCACCTCCACTGCATCCACACGTCCGGACTATCGTAGCAACAGCAAGGAGCCATTGTGGTCGGCATCGCAAACATCGCCCAACAGCAGCAACACTCTCAGGGATACTTATTACACCACAAAGGCAGGTGTAGCCATAACCGCAGCAAACGCTTCGGGCGGAGGGTCTGGCAATAATGGCCCCAACAATCTAGGCGATAGCGGCCAGCAGTCGACGTCGCCCAGCGCATCCTCCACTTGCTCCTCGGCATCGTCCACCTGTTCGTCGGGCCTGGGTTCGAGCACTGGCATAGAGGTTGGCGTGTGGCCCAATTGCAAGCTACAAAGTTATTTTGCAGCCGATAATTGCGGTGCCGCCCAGCCCGATGAAGCTGCGCAGTTCGCCAAGATAAGCAACATTTGGGAAATACCGAACCCGACGGCAGCCGCCACAACACGCGCTACCACCGACCTATTCACTGATCTCTGGTGCAACAATACTGAACGGAACAGTGTCGCAGCAGGAGCACGCGTCACGAGCAACACAAATGCCGATTTCGACCTGGCTCAGCCCATCGACTTCACCGACTCCAACAACATTTGGCGCACAAACATGCCGGCCACAACATCGCTTGCAAGCTCCACCAAGCAACTGCCGACGCCAGCAGTGGCGGCTGGCAATAACAACAAAGGATTGCGTGCAAATATAGGAACCGACTTGGATAACGGCGGCATGGGAATGAGTGCGGCGGAGGCGGATAGCAACACGGCGTGCATGCAGTTGTTTTCGGAGCAATTCCTCAATTATATAAACATAATTAACTATGCGGATTAACTCATTATGAAATGAAATGATAAAAATTTAGCGAAATTTTTTAACAGTACATAATAAACAAAGGCGACAGACATGTAAAGTAAAGTGGTTCAGCAAGCAGCGAACGGCAAAAATAATGGCGAAAAGTGAAAACTAACCAAACAAACTGATTTGAACAAAATTAGAAAACAGATTTATTTGTAGTAGCAATAATGTGAAACGATGAGTCGACGTCGGGTTTTATTGTGTTAATTATTATTTTTTTTTTTGATACGTGAGAAGGGAGAATTTGAAATAAAATGCAGAAGTAATGAATTGCAACTGCAAAACATTTAATAATACTGTTATTTAGTTACAAATAATCATACTAATAAATATGTATTAGTAAGAAGTAGTAGCTGTTTGACGTTTAATGAAAATGAAAAAATTAGTCCATTTATTTTAGTTTATTTCTAGATGTAATTTTATTTTGCACACTGTGAAGTAAAAGCCTTGAGTGGAACGTTTTGCGTTTAGCTTATTGCCGAAGCCGTGGATATGAAATTTGCTTAGAAAAACATTTATGTACACAGAGCAATAGAACTTTGCGAAATTGTAAAAACTGCGCTACTAACTTTTTTCATTGACCAGCTGAAGTAATGATTTTTCTTTGGTGCAAAGGACTTCACTGTGCATAAAGTACCAGCCTAAATAAATTTGGCACACGACTTGAAGCTGCTAAACGCGAAATGTTTCCGGGCAAATAAATATAGCATAAAGTAATTTCTTTCTTGTTTGAGTTATTTTTTTAGTTAAATTCAAAAATCTGCAATTATCATCACTGAAATCAATACGTGTACAAATGTTTATGTTAAAAGAATTTGTTGAATTTTGTTTGAGTTTTATTTAAATGGATTTAAAACACATCTCACTGTAAATTATGACTTATTAATTTATGTGTAATTATTTTTATTTAAATTTTTTTTTCATTTTGGTTTTGCCACATTTACGAAATATTTCTACTTATTAAACTGTTAAGAATGGAAAATGCATAGAATTAAAAAAAATTACCAAATATTTTTGTTAACATAAAGAAAACTACGTAAAACAAATTATTACTACAAAAACATCACAATTTTTGTGTTTTAATTGATTATTTGTAGAGATTTTACGTCATATAAATTAATTAATTAGTATTACTTTGAAGTTTTACTTATTTTAAAAATTAAATTAAATATTGCTGTGTTTTTCAATAAACATAAACCTACTTTTGCAAAATGAATGAGAGAATGTTGCATCAAGTAACAAGTAAATGTATATTTAGAAGAGGGCAATTATTGAAAAATGAGTGTTAAGAGAAAATCCCCAATTCCCTAATTATTAGATTTTAGTGCAAGAAGATATTTAGTTATGCGTTGCTTGTAATTTTTTAGCGTAACATCTTTACCTCAAATTGGTAATTATAATCTAGACACCCGCCAAAAGGACGTGCAGAAACATTCGTGCATATTTTGTGCGCACCGTACAGCTACGCGATTTCCCCGCCGAAAATTAAGCGCATTGAGGCGCCTTAATTTATGCTAACCCAGAAGTGTGGACGTGCAAGCGGTCACTTCCTGTGCGAGCATACCCTGCCCTTAGCCCATTCAAGTGTTGATGCTATTTGTGTTTGAACTTTATTTAATTTGTTTTTTTTTTTTGTTTCTATTTTTGTTTGGAAACATTTTTGTTGCAAATATGCCAGCTCTGTAAATATTTATTATAATCCTTCTGTTTTTGTAAAAAATAAATTGAAATGCGTGAATGCATCACTACATTCACTTAACACAGCGCAGCGTGATCATATTAGTTGTAAGAAACCAACCCCTCCCCGCCACTCTCACCCAACCCTTGTTGTTGATAAGCTTAGCTAAGTATTTTCCAAATCTTAAATTGTAGATTTTAGTATTTAAAGTTAAACAAAAACAAAAACAAAAACAAAAATCATAATTTTAGGTCCAAAACAAAAAATTGAAATCTGTGTATATCCCAACCAAGTTTGGAAAATTGAAATATGTAAGGAACGCCCTTGTGATCTCTTTCAAAATTTGCTTGTAAGCATAGTTTTAGGCAGTGAGGCAGTGACGAAAATGTGAGTTGTGTCATTGACACCGGCAAAAGTTGCCATCTTCCCTTTGGTTATACTTTATATATTATATGTATGTTTTTCTTTCCTTTTATTTGGAGCAAGCTTCCGTTTTTGTGTGCGCTGAAAAGTAGGCTACTGCTGTGACTCCCTTCAACTGTGCTTGGTAATTGTGATATTGCTCAGCTTGAAGGATCATGGCTGGTGGACCACTTTAGCACAACCACTTTTCCAATGTTGTGATAATATAGTAATTCTTTGGGTTTGAAGCTTGCCTCCCGAAGCACGCAAAGAGCGGCCCTATGATTCCTTTTTGACTTTCATTTGCAAGATCATTTTGTGTTTTTGAACATTTTCTTAGTGTAGCACTATGATGATGTACATATATATTTGTGTATGCATATGCATTTTAGGTTAAGGAAACTTTCAATTTAGCGAATAGTTAACCACAATTGAACTACGTTTGATTTTTCTTCCCTCTTGTCGAATTCAAAAAATCAATCTATCCAAAACAATATATCCCAACAATTGCTTCTTATTCCAACTACTGCTTCTCCATTCCCATTTAGTAGTTATAAATATTTAAACGCAATGTTCATTCTTTTTAGTTTAGTTTTCCCCGACGTATTGACCAAAATTAGGCGATTATTATTTTTTTTTATTCTGTTTACCACAACTGTGAAAAAATGTGAAAATCAGTTCGGAACGAACAATTTGAAGTCCAAAAAAAAAACAAATAAGTTTTGAAACTTATAAAAAACCTTTAAACTTTAAACTTTGTTATATCGTAACAGCTGGCAAATCTGCAACAAACGCTTTCCATTGTCTGTTCTCTTAATTATCCTCCTGAGTTTTTAACGCTCTTCAGTTTTTCATAAACCTTTGATTTGTCTATTTCTTGTAAATGAACACCTTTAATGAACTGGAAGAAGTCCCAAAATTATGAATAAGTTTCGTATTTCATCCTATAGCTGATAACACTTGCATCCAATATATTCTCCTTTTGACAAAAAAAAAAAAACATAAAAAATCTTTTTTGCAACCGCCTTTGGCGAGTTGTGAGTTGCGAGCTGTACGTGTGCGTTACGCAGTTGCGAATTAGGATTTGTGCCGCATGCTTCCAGTTTCCGAGCAAGTGAGTTGGAAGCCCGGTGCAAAATATCGCTGTCCAATTGTTAAATCTACTGTAGTTTTAAAATTTTGCTCCTCTCTAAGGTTAAGATTACAACACACACCCACACACATTGACAAACGCAAATATAATTAATTAAACTAAGCATTTTATACGAAATTAAGGAAAAACACAAAGTAATAAGTAAATGAAAAACTTATACACAGACACGCGTACATGAATAAGTCAGCCCATTATTCAGTTGAGTTATTATAATTTTTCCTTTTTATTTTTTTTTTTTTTGTATTTTGAAAACTATAAATATTTGCTTTCTGCCTTTTGTTATTTTCAAATAATAATTTTCCATTTTTTGTCGCTGTGTTGTAAGTAGAAATAAAATAAAAATTTGCAGTAATTTAGTGCAAATTTATAAGTAAAGTAATTGTAAATGTGAACCAACTGAAGGAGTTGCGGGACAAAGGTCAAGCAGAAGTATTTTTTGTTTGTTGTCCGAAGTTGGGCGCAGAGAAGTGTGAAGCAGTGGTAAATACAATAGCGATAGCAGCATAGAAGGCGAGCGGTTTAAAGCTCGTGGCTGAAACATATACTTATACATTAATGTACACCCTTACCCACCACTACCACCAATCGCGTAACAGTTAAATGAATTCAAATAAGCAAATAATTGCAGCGTCTGAAGTGAGGCAACAACTTCATAGAGATGTTGGCGTGAGTTGACTAAATAAATAAATATATCTAAAACACACACACTCACACACACCTATACACACATAAGTACGATAATCGTTAATAGAGCTTTTGACTAAATGAATTTTGTTTAACAACTATTTCTCTTCTCGGGCAACTACCGAGAATTCATATATGCAATAAATAAATAAACTAAATTAAACGTCTAGCGAAAATAGGAAACCGGATACAATAGTTAAACATAACAATAGTAAAAGTGCGTCACTGATGTAAAGTAATGAAATAAATAACAGATATAATATAATAATTTTACCTCCCTAGGAAATGTTGACGAATAACATTTATCGATTATTCGCTAACAAAAAAAGAAAACAAACAAAAATAAAAAATAAAATAAAAACGAAAACTCTTTGGTGAATGTTGGCATTTAATGAGTCGTCGATATTCAGAATATGAAAGTAGGCAACTGCAATTTTACACATACATACATACATCCAAATGAAGCGAAGTAATCATGAAGAGTAAACTGCAAACCAAACACACACACACATACACATGCAATTATACTTTTAATAGTTTTTTGTATGCAACGAGAACTCATTCACACACATACAGACTAAATAGAACCACTCAAACACTTGGCACCAGCTGAGGGATTCTGCAAATCGTTGCCCTAAAGACTCACCTCCGAATTTGATTGATTTGTTTCTTTTTAATTCTTTTGGCAACTTGTGGAAATGAAATTAAACTAACAAATCTCACTGCAGGTGAGCCATAAAAAAAAAACAAGAACGTATTTTATGCTTAATAAATTTTAAATAAATTTTGCGTTTATCGCGCAAGCAATCGAACAGCGCAAATTATTTTGAAATGATTACTCCCCACGTCTTTTGCATTTTGTGAACTCGAATTTTAATTTCAAAATTGTTTAAATGAACTATAATTTGTTGGCAAAGTTTCAGTGTCTGAATTAAACGATGAATTACTTGAAACGGGGAATATACTTTTGCACCGTGCCAACGTTCAGGCTAGCAAGCGTGCAAAAAGGTAGAAAGTTCAAAGCAAATACATTCGGTGTTTGATATTTATTATAAAACGTAAAATTTTTTTGGTTAGAAACATTGAAAAAATAAATTTGTAAAGGTTTTATTTGCAAAGTATCTGCAATTTAATTTAAAATAATCTCAGTAAAATCAAAATATTAAAAGGAAATATTGCAAAAAAAAAAGTTGGCGCATTGCGAAAATTTATATTATATATCGCTCACGGCCTCGTCTTTTTAAGTTCGACCAACATTGTGCAAAGCATTTAGTTCTTTATTAATATTTAAGTCTTCTTATAGTTTGGTTATGTTTATTTCTAGTTTAATTATACCCTCTATTACTTAAATTTTTATAGTGCGAGCTTTTTGCACGTTTTTGCGCACCACAGCCTTTTCAAAAAATTAACTAGAATTTTACTTTCGGAAGTACGTCGAGTTGCGATAGAATTAAGGCGAAACGCTGGTGTTGTTACAGCGGAAAACATTGCCCATAGGTGCAGAATTTAAACGAGTTTTCAAAAGAGTCATAACTGGAATATCGAATAGGTCATATACAAGGCTTAAAAGCTGGTTGGCACGCCTCTTTTTTACAAAGAACTATTATTGAAACCAATAAGTTGGCTCTGATCCCATAACTTATGCAAGTAAACCTCTCACTTCTTTCCGTCTCGGTTCCTTTTCGGTGATCCGGTTCCTTTTCGGTCGTTCTAGGAAATATTCATGTACGACTGATCAACATTTCGAAACAAAATTCCTTTCGGGTATTTGATGTTTCAAAAAATTTCGTTCCAGTATTTCAAAAAATCGTCGACACATCGAAGTGTTCCGATTTTGTTTGTCAATTATTTGCGGTTTTGGGACTAGCCGAAGAACATGTCGGTAGTAATAATGACTAATGAAACTCAGACGGTTTATGCCAAGAGGTATTCGAATTGGTAGAATAGGCCACCGCAGCCAAAAGCAAATTTTTCAAATTTATGTATTTTTTATAGTTCATTCAAAGTTCAATTCAAAAAATACCAAAATTATAACTTAGAAATCTGAAATATGTCTTAGTCACTTCTTTAGGTTTATGCGAATTATTACAGTAGAGCCCCGCAGCCAAAATCAAGTTCTTAAAATGTTTTTTTTTTTTATAATATAATTCAGTTTAGAAAAAATAACAAAATGACAACTTAATCTGATACATGCCTTAGTCACTTCTTTAAATCCACATATGAATTCACAATTGATTTTCTGCCACAGAACATTTTTCCTTAATACTTTACTGTAATGTGTCCGTAGGGTAAGACTCCGTCAGAAAATATGAGATTTGCAAGTGGTCTTTCGATTTCTTTGAAACTTTGGGAAATATTAGTTCTAGGTAAGATACATTCGAGCCTAAAAGGATTTTGAAAAATTTTCAAGATTGAGTCATCTACGCCATGTTGAAAATCGGGACCGTGTTTTTTTCAAAAATCAATATTTCTTGAACCGTTGGATGGATTTCAATGCAATTTACAGACAATATAGAAACAAATAAGTAGTTTAAATTAGTATTATGTTAAAAAAAAAAATTAGAAATTTTGACCAAAAAAAAGTCAAAAAAATTTTTTGAATCAATTTTTAGTTGATTTGGCCAGTTTTTTAGATTTTCTGTTATACACGTAACGATTCCTTATGATTTAACCTTTATTTTGAAAAAAAAAAATTTATGGTGTCTATAATAATTCTCGAGATATTGCGATTTTAGTGGAAGCGCGCACGCACGGTTCGCGTAAGCACGCACGGTTCGCGCTGCGTTATGTGTTCCTGTATGAAGTGACTGGAGCAGACTGCTGCAGGTCTGTGCGCGTTTTTCTACTCCCGCGCTGCGTAACCGCGAACTTCACGGTGCGCGCTTCCACTAAAATCGCAATATCTCGAGAACTATTATAGACACCATAAATTTTTTTTTTTCAAAATAAAGGTTAAATCATAAGGAATCGTTACGTGTATAACAGAAAATCTAAAAAACTGGCCAAATCAACTAAAAATTGATTCAAAAATTTTTTTTGACTTTTTTTTGGTCAAAATTTCGAAATTTTTTTTTTAACATAATACTAACTTAAACTACTTATTTGTTTCTATATTGTCTGTAAATTGCATTGAAATCCATCCAACGGTTCAAGAAATATTGATTTTTGAAAAAAACACGGTCCCGATTTTCAACATGGCGTAGATGACTCAATCTTGAAAATTTTTCAAAATCCTTTTAGGCTCGAATGTATCTTACCTAGAACTAATATTTCCCAAAGTTTCAAAGAAATCGAAAGACCACTTGCAAATCTCATATTTTCTGACGGAGTCTTACCCCGTAGCGATTCTCTTATATTCAAAAAATATCATTTTCATTTTTACGTTTTTTTTTTTAATTTTTTTCCATATTTTAAATTGTGTAAGTTTTCCAATCGCTTTAATTCCACTTCAACTTGCGCTACTCTCTCAGATCATCTGATGACAAAATGTACAAACTTTGGAAAGGCTCAGGGCGTACTTGATTATGAAAAAAATCCTTTATAATTGGAATCAAAAATTTAAGTTTATTATTATAAATTTAATTTGTCCTTCCAAAATTTTAGTATTTAGAAGTACTTATGATCGAAAAATAACTTTGTAAAAACTGGAAAACTAATATTTTTGTTATTATTCACTTTTTTTAATTAACTTTAATTTTGCAAGCGTCGAACTAATGGAAAATAATTAGCATACTGATTATCTTAAAAACTTGATTGGTAAAGTTTAGTTCAAATAATTCAAACCATACAGCTAATCCAGTGATAAACCAATAGACACATATATCTACATACATACATATATGTACATACTACATACAATTACATGATCATACAATATAAGCATACAAAATACTTACAAATACCTGGAAAATGCCGTTTCGGTAAACGCATGTTTGCACACATTTGGCACTCTGAGAGAGTGCGATGTGCGTTTCTCAACGAAACCTCTGCGCAACATGTTAACCGCATGCAAAAGTTGCTTAAACACTCATGCTCCGCAACATGCTGCTAGCCTACTGCCGATGGCATTTTCCCACTGTAATTACGATTCATCACCTTGTAGACTCCGCCAACGACAACATTAACCAACATTCACATATTTACATACATACATATAGTACATCCTACTTTTCATATGCAAATAAAAAATGTTTAAAAATGAAAGGAATAACTGAATTTAATTAATATAAAATTTATGAATTATGTGTAATATTGTAATTGCATTGTACCTACATCGGACGATGTAACACATTTATTAATTCTACATTTTATTTCATTTTTTCCTACCCTCTTACCCTTACCTCTATGAAACAAGCTACAAATACCACATCCATACAAACATGTTTAAATGTTAGGTGAAAGCCCAGTGTGTGTGAAAGTACACATCCATATAGAGCATACATACATATATACTTCCGAATGTGTGTGTTTATATGTGCGAACCCCTTCCCCTCATCGTATTTCATACTCTAGCAAGCATTTATGCATTTAGTTGCACTTTAAATTAATTCAATGGAAATAAGTAAACACTAAAAAAATAAGAAAAAATAAATATTCGAATTAAGTAAAGTTTTTGGAAGAAAAGTTTTGCAAGTTATTTAGCAAGCTGCCTAGAAATCGTAGGTTTAGTTTATTTTTATTTTTTTTTTTTACCAAAATTTCGGTTTGAGACATATTGAAAAGCACAGAAGCAAAAATGAGAAACCAATACCTTTTATATTTACATATACATACATGAGAACATACATATAACTTTTAATGTAATTTAGATAAATATTTTAGTTGATTTTGCCTATTAATTAACAATTTAAAATATTATTACTTTTAATGGATTTTTCAACAACAATAGAAAAAACGAATAAGAAAACCACAAAAACTTGAAGCAGAAAAAGCACATATGTATGTATGTATGTAAAAATTTACATTCATACATTTTTTTTATATTCAGTTACATTAATTATATTATCGATTAATATTGAAATTTTTGTTGACTATTCAAAATATTTAATAAATAATTTTTTAATGCAAAATATCATTTATTGTTTTCTTTCATTTATTTACAAATATTCGTTGTCTTTTATTGATTCACTTCAGTTGGAATTTTGATTGGTTTGTATTTGAGTTCGTCTATCTTCAAAGTTTATTCGTTTATAAATCTCTTTGTTTGCGTTTAGTATATATGTGCATACGTATGCGTATATCTGATGAGTATTTATTTGATCTGTATCCGTTTCCGCTTCCCTGCGGAGGTTCTCATAGCTGGTACTTTCAGAGGACTGCTAACAGAAAGAAATCACATAAAGTCGAATTAATCAATAACAATTTACTTTTTTTCTATAATTCCGCAGAGTGAAAATAGAATAAAAATACATAGCAATGAAAGTTAAATTAAACTGCTTAATACAAAAAATTAAGAAGTAATATATTATTTAAATGGAAAAATAAACATTTGAATTAAAATACTTTCATTTGAGAAGTTTAAATTGCCTGAAATTTAATTAATAATGTAAAATACATTAAAAGATCCAAGTACAGTTTTTACGTATAGCTAAAGTACATCAAGATAGGATAGTAAGATGGTTGCCGCAAGGTCAAAGGGGCTCACTCGGACGTGAATTCTAATTCCCTCCTGTGGTCCATGGTACTTCAAGAAAGACCTCAGCCCTTAACACAACTTAACTAGACTTGCCACATTGCGGAACTATCAATCGTCAATCTCAAGAACTATATTTCTACTTAGGCGCCAAACCCAACCTCGGAAGTGAACAAAACCGTTTGCCCAGACCATTTTTCTTCCTTTAAGTTCAGTAACTTTTATTACTTTTACGAGTGGATCACAATTTTTAAGTTTTTGACTTTAATATAAACGAATTAGAGCCGCATTGTTGCTTTAATTCACTACATGATAATTTTCAAGTTCGTTCATAGCGCCCGATTTTCTTTCGCTCTTTCCAAAAACTAAAAACAAATAAAATATAAAAATAAAAGTATAATAAAAATTGATGAACAAATAAAATAGACCATTTTTGATATACCTCAATAGATCATTGTGTTAGTAGAAGAAAAATTAAAAATATTATTAATCTATTAGTGAATAAAAACCGATAATATCTACTCTATTCATAGCTTAAACTTATAGAAAGAAAAAAGAAGAATTTTTTCTGCAACTAAATATTGTCCTCAGTTTCATCAGATATGAAAATAGGCTTCAACAAGTAAATTTGTATGTATTTAGGATATAGAGAGTGAAAAAACAAAAAACAAAAAGCAAAACACAAAAACAAAAACCCATAGCATTTGAGGCAAAGTTTAGCCAAGCGAATGAAGGGCAATACCGGGCGTAGGAACATATTAATCGCAGAAATATGTAGCATAACCGTTAGTTATACTCACTCTCCTCACGAACCACTTCAACATACGACGACATACGAATAGATGCGTACGAACATAGAAACTCAATTAGTTTTTTCCTATGAAACTCTTAAGATGTAATCAACTGAACTCACACTCGGTTAGTTTTTGAATTGTCAGAGAACTCGAAACAGGTGAATATAGTAAATTTATATACATATGTATGTATATGTACGAGTATATGTATTTGTATAAGCCCTTAACTAGTTTCACACTCGACCCTCTCTAGTTGTAAGATTCTTATTTTTAGTGAAAGTAGTATTTGTTTTATTATTTCCTATAGAATTTTGTTTGTTTCGCATACATTGTGACCTGTCCCCCTTTTGCATAAGTTTAGTTAAATTTTTAAATACTTTTTATTTTTATGAAAATTTTTGCTCAAAAACATTGATGCAATTGTGTTGGCTGCGTGGAGGGAAAATGAAATGTTAAACTAAATTTATTTTATGCAAATGATGGCATACACATGTGCACGATCACTCACGTGCGTGCATGCAATAACGAAATAAAGGCTCTGCGTCACAATACTTTACTTGAAAAGTCCGCTGGTTCTAAATCAGAAGATTGAATTTAATCTTATAGTCACAGTCTACTGGGATGCAGCATTTCTACATTTATATTTGTTACGTCGATACAGTCAGTCCAAAAAGTTTTGGGACAGTAATTTTTTTACAACATTCACAATGTTTTTCATGCTAGACTTTGTCCGTTAATGTTATAAGAAAACATAGTTTTTATTTTATGACTTGAAACAATAATTAATATAATTGCGCAGTTTGCTGCTAGTAACAGACAGTTGGAGGAAATCCGTACGCGACGTCTTCTGTGTTGCAAAAAGTTATGCCAGCAATATACAAGTGAAATTCGACATCATAATTTATGATAAGCAATAACAGGGCAAAGCGTCTATGGACACTCGCTTTTAGTTCATGAATTTATTTGAAATGAAAACACTAATAACTTTTTAACTTCATTTTTGTGTCCAGTAACTTCAAACTTGCGCTAGAACTAAATGAGTTAAAAAACTGCATACCGAAAAAAGTTAAATACTCTGAGTAAAATGCTCGAAATTTTGTTGTAATTATTTTATTTTATTTTACAAGGGTTGATTGAAAAGTCCGCGCAAAATCACAGAGGTGGCACTACTGGCGCGTATCGAGGTTATGTTTAGTTAGTAACATCGTTTGGAAGAACACACCGCGATCGGTATATTTGTGTCTTTGCGCTTGACATTTGTTTAAATTGAGGACGTCGAGTGATTTTCCCTTTTCCATTTCGACCACGCGCCAGCTCACGCCTCAGCAGTTTTCGTCGCAAAATCAATTGAAATAGGGTTCCAATTCGCTTCACCTCCCCCTATTCTCCACATATGCCTCTCTCTGGGACTACTATTTGTTCCCGAATTTGAAGTAATGGCTGGCGGAAAAAAGATTTTGTTCAAACGAGATGATTCCTGCAACGAATGGCTATTTTTCAGACTCGGACAAATCCTATTATTCGGAAGGGATCGTCAAACTTTAACAGCGCTGGTCGAAGTGTATAAGCCTAAAGGGAGACTATGTCGCACAATAAAAAAGGTTTACCCAAGAAATTAAGAAGTTTTTATTTTTGCACGGATTTTTCGAACGACCTTTGTATGAAGTTTGGAATTTTAAAATATGTTGCTTTTGTTGTAATATGAACTATACTTCGACATAAAATTAAGAAAAAAATGTGAATGAAAAGCAATGGGAATATTAAGAAAGAAAAAGAAGCTCACTACGCTTTTTTGACTCACTGTATGTAGGCATGTGCGTTTATGCATTCTTCACCGGTGATCCACAGTGCTGCGTTATCTTTATGAAGTAAGCGAAAGCACATGATTTACGTCACCTCGCAACACTTCACACTCTCTCGAACAAATTTGATGTTTTGTTGCATCATTGCGAGAACCAGTTGTTGTGACAGCTTTGGGCATTTCTCGCGAAAAATTCGTTTACTTAAAGCTCAACATTACGACCCAGGCTCGAATTGGGTCGATGCCTTCCACGCCACATAGCAACACTTTTTATCTCTTTATTCTCTATTATTAACAATCGCATGTAGTTCAATATTCCAAAGCTGCGCAAAATGAATTGGCACACGCATATGTACTTACGTAGACGTATGTGTGTATGAGCGCAGAAGCTTCTAAAGCCTTTCTCCTTTTGAAACTTTGCCGAAAGTACAAACCTTAAATAAAAATTTGCTAATAGAATTCTTAGACCTTATTCGATTACTCACTACCTGATTTTGAATTGTTTATGCGTTAAAATTTAGTTGGATTTATTTGCAATTACCTGTGTGTAATATTATGTAGCAAACATAGTAGTCTTAGAGATGCCAGATCGTTTTTATTAACACTTTAGTTTAATTGTATTTCAATGTCGACTTCGAAGTGCATTTTTTGTGTGTTTGTGTTTTAAAGTAAGACAAAAATGACACTTTGCAATTCGTTAAAAGTTTAAACGAGAAACGAGAAACAAAAAACAAGAAACCAAAACAAAAACAAAAACAAAATAACACAATTATTAACGAGTACCTCCTACCTCTTAAAATGCTTTTATTATACATAAATACCTAATTACAATACATACACACACTAATAGTGTAATACTCACTACTACATAAACAAATATGTTTTAAAAAATCATTAAGATTAGTACTTTTTTTATTCATATGTTAATTAGCGTAAAAAGTGAACATTTATGAGAAAAACTATTCATTGTTAGTTTAGTAATAAAAGTATAAATGTCATCGTATTGAGATTATTAGTTGTAGTAGGAATCGTTTAGCGTTTAGTAATGGCTTTTAAATATAATACCTACCTACCTACATACATATTTATTGATAACTGTACATACGTGTATATGTATATGTATATGTGTGTTTTATTTGTAGTTTAATGTGTTTTAAAATGTTTTGGTGCCGTTACGTTGAGTAGATTTTTGTAAACAGTGTTGAGATACTTATTTTTTATCTTCAATTGGGCTGCACTTTGAAACAAATGAAAAGAAAAGAGAAACAGAACAAAACAAAAATATGCATAAGAAACTATGTAAATGTTTAGTTCATAGTTTGTACGTAAGTTCAATAAAAAGTGAGAGAAATGAAAGGTCTTTTTGTAAATTTTAAGTGCATAAAATAAATGTTAAGCTACTGTAAGTTAATAGTTATACCGTGGCAACGCCTGAAAACGTGACCGGTCAACAGGTTTTGCAAGAAACGAATTTTTGGAAAAAGATAAATAATTATGAGTTGAGTTGTGCGAATTTTTGCGTCTCAACTGGATTCTGAAAATACAAAGCTACGAGTATTTGAAGCAAAATGTTTTGGTTATTGTGAAAATAAAAACAACAACGCTGCTGTATGTGGATGCAAGCTCACTGCAAAACCCTTGCCTAAATAACTAACCTATGAAAGTTTTGCCCAAAACAACAAAAAAAATTGAAGCTTCTGTACCATCAGCTAATACGTTTTTGACATAAGTTGTACAATTAAATTTTAAGTAAAACAAAAAAAGAAATAATGTTTTAAAAGCCTATAAACTATTCGGTTTTGTTGCAAGACTCACAAGAGAGTTAATGAAATTTGACAGCTTTCATGTCAGTAGCTTTGTAAGTAGCTTTCACCTAAACTTGAAAGCGCGAACGTTGAAAATCGTGAAAATCACCAACGATTCGCGTGCCCCTACTTTATTTATTGTACGTATGTAATCGTGTACCATAAAAAGCTTGCGTCTTATCGATAATTTGTAGCATTTAGTAGCTTGCACATAGAAAAAAGTGTGGATTAAGCAATATAACGTTTAATTTTAGTAGTTAAAAATAAGTAGAGGCGACCAGCTCTGCCCGCTGCCCTCACTGTCCATTTATTAGCCCTTCTACTAGAAGCTTCTGTAGCAGAAGTAAGTACTAATATGTATGTACATGAGCTGCGACTGGTATAGCTGTAAAAGTGGATAAACTATCTTTGTGTCGAACAATCGTTAGTCCTTCAGAGTGAAGAGGGCGAGTATGTGTTTGCCAATTTTTAATAAAATTCTGTATCCAAAAGCACATTTTCACAGCTTACTGTCACTTGGTTTTACATTTGAATGTAGGCAGGTGAAATTTTTGAACTTTTCAAAAAAAAAAAAACAAAAAAAAAACATTTGGAAAGCAGATGAGCTCTTGGCAGGACGAGAGCATGCGAGTATTTTTTGAGAAAACTTTTATAAGTTTGCATAAATTCGCAAGTAAAGGCACTAATGACTGGTTGTAGAATGTTAACGAAAATGTGATGTTTTTGGACTGCGTTGAGAGTTTTCAAAAAGACTGGTTTACATGAATGCACAGGCTAAGATGATACAAATGTTTTCAATTTGTTTTTCGAGTGGAATAGCTTCGTAAGGTCACAAGGCCAAAACAAAAATCAAATCAATAAATAACTCAACTCAAGCGCAAACTCCGAAAAAATATTAGAATTAAAACATAAAAAACTTTGAACTTCTAAATTTTAAATACAGAAAAATAGAAAATTAAGTGAAGAATTTTACTAATTTTTTAACATTGTTTGAGGTTGTTTGATAGTGAGAGAGAAATATAAGACAGTTAATACTTTTGATGAAACTCCGTAAAATGAAGACTAGCAGCAGAGCAAAAAACTGAAATGCGAAACTCGATGCTACCTCAGCACATAAGTTTGTAAAGACCGCAATTACCTCATTACGCAGTTAATAATCTTCAATAACGAAATGCATTTTCAATGAATGTAAGAAGTTGTAAAATAAACTGCCAGATGTGTGTCAAAATTAGTAGCGAAAAGAGTCAAGAGGTGTCTACAAATTGCCATCTTTTGCATACATACATATATATATAATAAGAGAGAAGTGAATAAAATTTCTTGAAAAACCAGCTTAGATGCACCACTTCGCAGCTAATATGAAATGTCAAAAAAAACAAAATAACAAAATTTGCGACTCTAACTCATCGTCATCTGCATTGTAAACCAGCTCAGTCATCCAACAACAGTCATTCCATATGTACACAAACTGTCATTGAAACGTTTAATCTCAGACTATTGTCTCTTTCATCCCCGCTGAGAATTCCATATTCCCGATGCTTTCATTAAACGCTTCATGATTTTGAACGAACAGCGCTCGCTTGCGGTTGACATCTCTAACGCACCAACCCGAGTGCTGCACGCAGGTTTCGACAAGTTTGTATTACATACGACAAATGAACGAATCCTGCTTGCCAATCGCTACTTGAAATTTGCGATTTGCCATTTCTCGTTTTTAAACAATATAAGCTTTTTAAATACAAATTAAATAAGACTGATGTTTTTGGTTATATTTTCTGTCTGCGAACCACTGCACATTTCTCTCTTCTCTTTAAAATCATGAGAGTGTGCAGCATCGCTCAGAATCGGAAACACAAACACACACCTGTTTATGCATAACCTTTTACTTTATTAGGCGCCGCCACTTCTCTGCTCGCTATCTCTGGGCTCTGCTCACTTGCCGCAAAGTTTGCATGTGAAAGCACCAACAAAGTTATCGAGCAAGATTCGTCTCTAGCGAGAGTGGTTATGCCTCATAAATCTGGTATAGCTCACTATTTTCACAAACAAATGTAATTTTAGGCAGCTCTGTTCCAGCTGCAGCATACAAACAACAAGCAATGTAGCGCGTAAATGCTCAAAATAAAGCCAACCACAAGCCAACTTAAAACCACCTTTTTTAAACAGAATTGGATGATTACTTTTGAGTAAGATTGAACTTGAAATTTTTATGAGTACAAGTACAAGGATTTCCTTCACAATTCGTAAGTACAAGCAAATCCTTTTTTTTGAATACTGCTCCCTCTCTGAGCCGAAATTAGTAGCAAAATTTTAAATAAAGTTGTTGGCGAATTCGAGTACTGATTTTAAAGTATTCCTAACTTCAAATGTAAACTTTCGGTAATATTCACATAAAGCCGAAGTTCTAAGCAACCAGTTCTTGTAAAAAGTATTTATGGAAGTTTTCCTATTTCGAAATATTCCCTCCAGGAAGTGCTCAACGCTATTCCTATTTCAGTATTTCTAGCAAACTATTTGCTCTGCACGTCATACTGACAGTGCTCACAAGCGTTCGAAAGCATCGGAAAAGTTCTTCAGCAAAGAAGTTGAAACCATTTTGAAAACATTTTTGTACTCAAGTCATTTATTCATCTGCACATCATTACAACTTTATTAGGCCCACGATTGGGTAGACCTAAGAAACATCAATCCACGTATACATTTAATGAAGCATACACTCATACATACTCATAACGAAAAACTAACATACATATATACTATATTTTTCTCATTTCTGCTGTGCAAAAGTCATTGTAAGAATTGAACACCAAAAGCATTCTCAAGAAAACCGACTCATCGTCATTCAAAAAGTTTGAGTTTTCGAGAGTTTAGAGTAGACTGGAATGAGTAGCATTTAGATAACCGTATGTTATAATTATATTTTAGTATCTAGGGATCAGCTATCGCGCTAAGAACATGCATGCAACATGCAACGGTTGCACGTGGCATGCAAAATCGCGTGTTAAGGTGTTTAATCTAAGTGAAAAACTGCAAATATTTCTTCTTTTGGAATATCTACATATGCATTTAATAGTAAGCAGCAAATAAAAGTATCTAGTAATAAAGATCAAAATCTACTTATTAAGTAAATAAACAGCTATAAAGAAAAGCACATTTGAAAAAAGGAAATATTAAAGGTAAATTGTAAATTAATACGAGTACTTTAAGTTTAAACTAATATGCGTTTATTCTGACTGGTGGCTAAGCTTTGTTCAGCGAAACCAAGCTATTGAAGTTATTAACATACAATTTTTCATGTATGATACCGTTAGTTTTTTTTCTAATACCCCATGCTTTAGGCTTGGGCTTCTATATATTTCCGCTTCAACTCTAAAAATAATGCAAAAGTCAATATTTGAATAAATTTTAAGACAGCCACAAAAGGATTGGAAATTGTGATTAATAAAAATATTTTTTTTTTCAAAAGAATTGGCAATGTACACGCATATTTTATTTACATACATACGCACCTACGGGCGAACATCCAAGAGTGAATAGAAAGCAATCATTTTTTCGCAAACTTACACATTGCATTTAAAATGAATATTTTTTGAGCATTTTTAAGAGCTAACATAAGTTTAATATACGTAAGTAGAAACTAGCACACAGACATACATACATGTATATGTAATTTACGTTTGTATGTATTTTACCAATAACGTGTCTGTCTATTGAATTACCCACACATCCATGCCGTGTAATTGGCTTTTATTGCATATACGACATACTTATATTTATGTACACATTAATATACATACATACATACGATTATTTTGCCCCAGAAATTCTTACTACTTTATTGGAATTTAAGTATTTAGCATAACAACAACACAAATGAGTATGAGAAAACGAAAAACGTGAGTAAGTAAACGTTTAGAAAAGAGCTCCCGAAATGTGATACTAAATTGTTTAAATACCCTTTATATGCATACATACATATTTATGAAAAATAATTATACCGCAGCTTAAGAAAATTGCAACTTTGAATAAGCAAAGAAAAAACGAAGATATTTTTTTATAAACTCATTGGCTATTAGCATTTCCCCCATTGGCGAAGGGCATATACGAGTACTAGTTTTTAGCAAGAGAAATTAGTTTTAAATAAACCAAAATTGGCTTAGAAGCAATCGGACAAAAACACCAAAAACATACACATATACGTACGTATAAAAGTGAAATTGATTAAAATTTAATTTTCAAAAATATACATTGGAACTCGAAACTGTGAGATTGGATTTAAAATTTTGTTTACTTACACAACTACAAACTTACATGCACATACATATGTATATGTATATGTATAAGTGTTATAAGTTCCTTAGTTTTAAGATGTCAAAATTGTGAAAATGAATTGGTTTAAAAAGGGAAGAAACTGTGAGCATTACAAAATTGTGGTATTTTCTAAATTGTACACATATACACAGGCATGCATACTTACTAACATACATACAAACATACAATATACGAATGCGTATAGAAGAAAATCGTATTGAAAAATTGGCTTAAGGTAGTTGATTAAGAAATTGAAATCATCATAAGTTTAATTAAAAACCAAAAACACAAAAAATTTTTTAAAAACTTCATTTAGAAATTGAAAATAAAGAAAAAAATATTTACTAAAATAGATTTAATTTAAAATTTAGCACACAAAATAAATTGGCTTAAGTGAAATGGTGTAAGAAATTAAAATAGTATTGTATTTTATTGGCTAACTAACTAACAATAGTGGCAATAAACAAGAATTGGCGTTGCACAACAATCGCAAAACGTTGCTTGATCATCTTCCACCCGAACGGCTGCTCGCGGTAGCACTCGTCGTCCCAGCATTCGTGCCGTTCGAGCAGAGAATATTAAAGAGATCATCCTTAACATTCTCCGGTTTGAGCGACAGTGTCTGTACACTAGCAGACTGCTGTGAGCAGCTGCACTTCTGGTGGAAATCATAATGTAATTGTTGAGCACTTTTCCTATAAATAATTTTATGGCTAAAATATGTGTATGTATGTGTTGACATGAACTACTCACAACTGTGACATTTTCGTAGCTTTAAGTCGGTGTCTATATTCTTAAAGTATTGTTTTTGTGTTTGTATGTGTATTTTTGCTTGTAAGTATAAAATTTAATTCGATTTTCCATGCTATAACAAAAATGGCCAAATGGTTTACTTTACTAAAGTATGGCGCTTAACTGGCTTATGGCACCCGAAATCCCACCACAGACGAAAGCGTTCACCTTTTTGATAAAATTTGCAAAACTTTATATTTTTGGATTATTTTAACGAGCGCAATTATTGCTGTAGCGTGCAAATGAGATGACGTTGAAATTCTAAATTATCCAAATATTGCAGAGCTATTTTGTCCAATGAGCCTATTTGTAAGAACCTACAGCGTTGCGCGCGAGAAGCGCATAAAATCTGCTAACGAAAGAGTAAGTAAAATACCAAAAAAACCAAAAAAAATATATATATATAATTTGGTCAAAATTGTAATTGCAAAAAAGTAATCGAAAAGCAAGAACAAATTATTATTTGGCAAAAATTGTTTGTGGCTGCTTTTAAGAGAACTCTAATTTTTTGAGGTGGCAATAATTACTTAGCAGATAAGCTACATATGTACATACTTATATACATATAAAACAAAAAAAAACTGTTTAATGTTTAAATCCGTTATTATGCTAGCACTCACCGCATATGTGTAAGTGTAAATATACTTTAGCGCTTAGATGCAACATAAAAGCAAAAAAGTGAGACATAAATATTCATAAGCGTATCCACATCTATATACATACATACATACATACATAATGTAATCTCTCAATGTAGTGATTTATTTGCATGCATTTGTATGTGGAGTCTCATCGGCTCTCATATTGATATATTTAATATTAATAAAATTTCCAAAATCATTAAACAAAATAGAAAGAAGCTGCAATTGCTGCTTTTAGTCTTAGGAATTAAGTCGCATCAGAGAAATATACATAAATACATATATAAGTACCCTTAAAATCCTCAAACATATTGAAAATATTGTGACGTCGAATTTCATCAAAATGGTTGGACTGCAGACGACATACGAGCATGTGTGTGTGCGTGTAAAAATAATGAACGAAGCAGAGTTCAATGTAGAATTCAGCAGTCGAAGCAAAATAGCAAAGTAGAGAAGAATTCATGCGAAAATAATAAGACAGTGAAGTTATTTGCAATAATTACAAAAATGATCAAATACCTCAACTTTTTTTAGTGAAATTCTTACAAGAAACCCAAAACAACTATTGAAAATCACACAAAAACCAAAAAATGTGTATAAACTAAGAAATGCTCAGTTGCAAATCCAACAATTGAAGGAACTATGCATTTAGAATTTATTAAATCGATGGAATGTGAAAGCGTAAGAACAACAAGCAAAAATAACAATAAATAATCTATGAAAAGAATGCCCATCCAAAAAGCAAATTATATACAAGCACACACAAAATATTGTAAAATATAACAATAAATGCAGCAACAACAAGTCATGAAAATTAAAAAAAAAATTCTCAGAAGGAAATTTTTAACCAAACGTTGTTTTTCACGAAGAAGTTTTTGAAGTCTTTTGTAACCGTTTTGGCGTAGAGTTTCATAAGTAAGCGTTATTATTGAACTAAATGGAATTGTAATTTGTGTAATTGTAACGCTTTTGATTTTTTATACACAACTCAAAAATAAGCAAACTATAGTCATAGAAGTGTGCACGTTTTAGAGAAGAACCTGCAAGAAATTCATGGCAGTCTCAGTCTGAGCGGAAAGTTTTGAGCTGCACACACTGCGACGCCCCGAGAGCGTGACAGTTATAGTTCAGTAGCACAGTGTAAATGCACATAAGTGGTTATTGACTATCCTAACCAAACTTTTTGGGCGTCAAAAGCAGGCAGATGCCTCCCAAACGGAGCACGTTTTGCGTCAATCTTGAGATAGTCTAATTGAGGGGAATGCAGGGAGTAAGTTGATTACACATACACACTCATGCACATAGCATTTAGAAAAATAAATAAAAATGTCTGAGTATTATTTAGACAAAAGCAAAAAGAATTGAGATTAATAATGGTGGCACTTCCATTGTTTGCAATTTAAGTACGCATAATAAAACTAAGAAAATATCAAAATATCAAAATATGTGAAATGCAGATTTCAGAAGAAAATAATGAACAAATGAATGTAGAGAAATAATAACCTCAGCTTGAAAGCCTAACAGCGCATCTCATCCCACAAATTAGCCCAACAGTTTTTAGTGCAAAACTGATTTTGTTCGTTTTATGCGACATAAGGATTTTCAAATGGAATTACATTTTTTTTAATAAATTAGTTTAGGGCCCGCGGTTCTGAGAAAAACCACCAAATGACAACAAAAAAGCTGCAGTCTTTGCGAACACGCAAACGACGTTATCATTGAAAATGATTTTGCTTGCATTAGTCCATAAAATTAAAAATACAAAAAAATGTAAATTGCTTTGTTTTGTTTTTATTTTAAAATTTGAAAGACGTTATTTTTGCATGTTTTAAAATTGTTATTCGGCATTTTCGTTATCGCTTTCATCGTCATAAGAAGTTTCCAATTTTTTTCGATGGTTGGACATACCCAGTTGTCAGGTGTATAGATTTAGGTTGTTCAATGTCAATGCCTTTCAGCGGAGCGTAGCCTACGCAATCAAGAGATAAATCCAAAGAAATTCCATTTTTTTATTATTTTGAAGCCAGCAGACTTTATAAGTGACTCGGTTTTTCGGGACATGCAAAACCATTAGTTTCAGTCATTAGAATCACTTTAATTTTCTTGCAACTGGAATAGCAATTTTTGCATAAATTATAAGAACCAGATTTTATTTGTATTGAGCTGTCCAAAAAATGTATAATATCTTTCGGTCTTGGAAACTTAATAGTTACAGTTGTCCACCACAACCTCTCATACCCATCGAAAATTGAATTTAAGGTATTTTTGTAGAATTTGCAGTTTAAAAGTGTTTTTGTCTATTCGATGTTTATCTCAACACATGCAGATTTTTCAGTATTGACTTCCACACTAATCTTATAATACTGCGATATTTTTTGCAATTTTCAGAGACGTATAATTATCCAAATTGTAAAATACTAAATAAAAATAATGTAAAATCTGCACATCTAACTATTATGAGTCTGTTCAGTAATACATCCCGTGTTCTAAAATACATCCCATTCAAAAATTCCGCCTTCGAGCTGCAAATTCTACACATTTTGAAAATTCCGCGTTCTACAATTCTACGTGACCAACCAAACAATAAATTGAATGCAATTATCAGGTTTTAGTGTTTAGTGTTAAATCATTCTCAGTGATAGAATAACGAATGGCAGATACTTTGAATTCAGAATTCGGTAATAGTTCCAAGCTAATACAAACAAAACTCTGCTGTAGTCAACTGGATTTTTCATAAATAAGACTTGGGCTGAAAAGTTCCGAGCCCGAGGCTGAAAAGTTGTTCGAAATTAGCTTTATTCATCAGCGCCGCTCTAACATTTCAGTACCACTTTTGTAGGACGATTTATCTTTTGCCTCAAAGTAGGCCTCAGTTTCAGTGATAACCTCTTCATCGACTCTCTGGTAAGCATTTTTTAGGACTGCGAACAGCTAGTACTCGCAGTAGGAGATTAATCTGGCGAATACAGTGGATGTGGAGCAATTCGAAGGTGAATTCATTTAGTTTTGATTGTTCTGATTGACTTGAGACACTGTGCGTTGTCTTGCTGTTTGGTGAACAGTGAGCAAACACGGTGCCCGGTTTGAACAGATCTTTCTCATAGTCAAATGCTCATGCAATATAAAGCCAATACGATCTTTTGATATCTTTACGATCCGGCTAACTCAAAAAACTTCACTTTTCGATCATTCAAAATGATTTGTGGATTTTTTTGATGTTTTCTGGTTTTACCGCCTTATTTGGACGTCCACTGCGTTGTGCATCATTGGTGTCTCTACGACCACGTTTGAAGTCCACAAACTATCGTTTTATTGTTGTTTCCCATCAAGAAGCAGTGTAAAATTAAAACACGAAATTTTTTGTATCCATTATTTCGAAATAACAAAAGTAGTGTCACTCTTAGCACTCACGAACTAATGACTTTAACAGCTGTCTTTCATAGGTTGGTACTAACTAAAAAAGAGGTGAGTGCAATAAAACTAGTGCCAATGTGTTAGGCCCAGACCTGTCTGTCCATTTGTTATCTATAAATAAGTAATACATACACACACATAATAAAAATGCTGTGTGTTCACATTTTGTTACAACTAAAGAACGATGGAACATCGATTTTACTGCGGAACCGAACATTTTCAAAGGTCCAAGTAATAAACAGCCAATGACTTTAAAGATCCAATATTTTTATTGATAAAAACGTAGTTAAGTTTCAATCACATGCATTTCAGCTCATAAAATAGGCATAGTCTGCAGGCAATTTAATTCCATAACTGTGAGCGATGTGGTAGGAAGCAGGACGCTTCTTTTTTGTATATTAGATTTTTTTTCATTTTAAAATCCATTTGAGTATAAAATTGAAACATAGCAAAATAAGCCGAAACTGTTGGGGCTTTTACTCACACATGCATGCATACATACACAACTACGAATACTTCCTAAAAGGCAAAGCAAATGTTTGATCTATAATAACTAACAATACAACTTAGAGCATATTCACAGTGCACCTCATTATATATAATCTAAATAATTAATTAATTAAAAATCTACCTACTTGAAAGATACACACACTTATAACTATTTATTATTACAATTTATTGCAAAATAATAACAATTTTATTACTCTAATCGTAATTATGTGCGACCAATGGCCGACGGACACACGGAGTTCTATTATCAGGTAGATATGTTACAATATGTTAAAAACTATGAAATGTATAACTAAGGCGATTTACAAAGCATAAACTAAACAATTTGTAAACTAGATGAGAATATCCACATATTTAAAGCGAGTAAAGAAAATTAATTGTCAAATTAGCCCAATCCTTCTTATAACAAAATACAAAACGTTTAACATAGAAAAAGTGAAGAGTGGAAGCGCTGACCCAAATCTGCGTAAGGCTAGAGACTTGTTTGGGATACGAGCGCCAGTCACCGCCGGTGCTTTGTTGCTTGTGCGCCAAGCTGCGGTGAGTCGTTGAATTGTGCTATTTAAGGTAAATTGCACTCAGGTAAAGCACAATCCACGCCCACTGGAGCAAAAATGGCAGGCAACAGCAGCGCCGAAGCGCAGCGGTTGAGTTTGGGTGGCGTCGTGTGCCGTATTCTGTAGTTTCGAAGACTTGTGCACAACTTGAAGAGTTGTTTGATGTGTTTTAAACTGGAAATGATATACATACATACATTTATATAAAATATATAAAACAATATGAAGATTTGGTCTGTTTGAGTTGGAATGTAAATTGTTTGCTCGTTACTTTAGTTGAAATCCATAGAAAATTATGTTCTGTTTTGTTTCATCCGGTTGTTGGCTCCTTTGGAAAATTAATGAAATGATTAATGAGAGTTAAATGAGAAAGCAATCGATCGATGAACACAAATTTTATTTAGACTCATTTCCAATGATGAAACTTTAATTCCTTAAATTAGTGAAATTTAATTTGGACCTGAACGATCTGATCTAACGATCGCATTAATGTATTTATACCTACAAACTTACAAATAACAAACAAGCAAAAAAAATGAACTAAGATGAATTGCACGTCAATTGAATTCGGTTGAACGGTGCGAGTAGCGGGTTAACAGTGCCACCAATACGGCGTAGCGTACGCGAGCGAGTTGAAAGATGGCGAACTGCTCAACTGAGTTTGCAAGATTGTATTTTTAAAGTTGGTTGAAGCTGGTGCTCAGAGAGGTGTGCGACCTGCTGACTGACCATAGGAGCGTAAAATTGAAGAGCGAGGTGTTTTCTTGTTTATCTTAGCAGGCGTTTGGTGGGAGTTTAACCCGTTCGCGGCCATTTAATTTTATAATAATGATGAAAATAAATTATCAAAAATCATATTTTAAAGATTTGGTTTTCCGAAACATGTAGTCCTGTTTTCTTTTGTAACGTTTGGAAAGGTATCTAAAGTGACGACTTGTTTTCTTGTTGTTTACGAAAAGCGAAAGTTCATATTTATAAAAAATAATATTGGAAGCGCAAGCGATTTTCAAAAATTATAACACATGAAAACCATTTAACGAAAATAATAAGGAATGAATTATTATGATGAAGAAAAGACGACAAAAATGCTACAATGATACAAAAAAGACAAACCTCAGTAACCCTCAAGTCCCTCACATGCAAGTTACAAAAACAACACGTATAGAGTGAACCACAAAACAAAAAATCTTTCTCCTCCCCCCTTTCGAGAGTACAAATTGTTTTTTATGGTAAATGAAAATAAGAATTTTTTAAAGAAGGCGATCAATGTATCGAAGCTAGCACAAGTGTTTGGAAAGGATGATTAAATTGAGAAAATAAATATAATTTAAAATAGCATGAAGGCATAAACATTGAGAAAAAGAAAGTAAATCGTAAAATAAAAAAACCTAAAGTCAAACAGAAAAGGAATAATAACTTTAATTTAAAAAATATGAAATATGAAAGCAGTAGCAAAGGCTAGCGAGGCGAGGCAGTACAGTTGGACAACCCTAATAGCAAAATCATAGGACAAATGAAGACAGGCACATCCAAGCAAATAAGAAGTATTAGACGAACCAAACAGCAACAAAGTTGTTGACGTCCCTCAGCAGTAACAGTAAACAAATACATACAAAATATTAAAATTATTGCCAGTCTTATTTATGAAAAATGTAAGTTAAATAAAATTATTTCTCTGAGTCTGCGATGTGAGTGATTTGAAAATTAAAAAAAAAAATCTGAAAAGTCTGATGTCCAGGCTTAAGTGCGAAACGCGAAACGTCTGAATTTGACACGAAAGTTCGTGCCACAATTTGACTCAGTTTGATTTTTGAATGATGCAGCAAATTCGTGCGCTCATCACTTGCCAAAAACGGAAAAAACAAATCACTTAGCATCAGCAATCACCGGAAAAGTCAATCTCACTAAATCAAAAGTCAATACATATTTGCTAATTTGGAGACCCTCACCCAATCGCTTCAAACAAATTCCTACCAAATGTAATTCAATTATTCAAAACACATAAAATTATCGCAATTATTTGGCTTTTTAAATCTTTGTGTGATTATAAAAGTCAAACAGAAAGAAAAGCAGAATAGAAACCTATACAGAACTTTTTTTGCAGCAAAAAACAAAAACAAAAATATATATATAATATAAACATATATTCATACATATATGGTAGATGCATTTGCTTCATAGAAACAAGGATACAATAAAATTTAGAGAAATACAAATAAATGCGAAACTCAGTAAAAATATACAAAGCGAATAAACAGGCACATGCGACAGAAAATAAAATATTTAAGCGAAGCAAAAATGAAAGTGCGTAAATAAATTATTTAAGGCAAACATTTTCTACAAGCGATACTTTGCAGCCGTAAAAACAAAAAAAAAAAACAAATACACAGAAAATATTAAAATGCTTTCATCTTCTTTAAAACACTCTCGTAAAAACATAAAATAAAAAATGAAAGATTAAACAAATAATAATAATTATAATAAAACATTAAAGGTAAATAATAAATATAAATTTCTCATTCAATTTTAAATATTATTATTATATTGGATATATTATATAATCTATGTATACTATTGTAATCATACATTGCATTAACCATAAACGTTATTTGAAATACATACATACATATATAAATATCACATCACCATTGTCTTAAATATTTAAGAAAATATTTCATCATAGAAAGTCTAGAAGAGGTAAGCGAAGATAATAAGTAATGTTTTTTCATGGGAAATAAAATTGAAATATGCAATTTTTTACGAAAATCTCTATGGAAACAGAAGTATTGTATTTCAAATAAAGTGCGACTCGAGTCGTTTTTGAAAAAAATTTAAAATCTTTCATTTCACAATTGTTGGCGAGCACTGCCATACAATAGAATGCATTCCATTTCCATGGCAAGGAAGAGTTCAAAAGGTGAGTTTATTTAAGAAATCAAAAAATTATACGAGTTCCGACCAGTTCGAAATATTTCATACTACAATAATTTTCTTTTTATCTTAATGAGTTTTTGAAAAATAGACACTCCGGGCATACTAAAGGGTAAACGTGGCTTTAGTTAACATGCAGAACTTAAGTTTTGGCGTCAGGCACCCCAATTCTGCAATTTAAAGCAAGACTCACTGCTCGTTTTCACATTTAATATGAGTTCACATTACAAGTCCCAAAAACAACATCATTTGTATTAGGCAAGAAGAGAGTAGACAAATGAGCCCTTGATTTTGAAAGTGGTATAAGTCAAAAATTTTAAAAATCTAGTTTATCTGCTATTTCATCTTAAATCCTAATAAAATAACATAATCTGAAGAGATTAGCAGTATGCCATGAAAATTAACTCGATAAAATGTGTTTATTTTTTGGTTGGTAAACAAAATAAGGTTACTGTTTTTTTGATAGTGGTATAAGTCAGTCTACTCACAAAGTTTGACAAAATAATTGGTAATTTTCAGATAACGGTTCAGGCATGATCAAGTAATCCTTTTACTGTAAAAACGTACTATTTATAGTTAATTGTAGACATTATACGACGAAGAAGTGTAAGTAATGCTCCCAAGAAATGGAAAAGAATAATACTAATATCGTCTTCAGATGAATCAGTTCATACTTTAAAAGTGAATTCGGAACCCCTACAAATGGAAGAAATCAACATGAAATCAAGAAAGATGATACGAAATCAACGTAATTATGCACAAAATATAAGAAAAATGAAGAGAAATAGTGGAGCGGAATATGAAACAAAAGAGTCTAAGCATGTGAGAGGTAAACTTTTCGAAAATAAAGATTGCCTCTGTTCCAAAAAATGTATAAATGGAATCGGATATGAAGACAGGAAAGCTATTTTCGATTCTTTTTGGAAATTAGCTTGTTTTGAAAAACAGAATTTGTTTCTGTATGCTTCGGTTCGAAAACAATCAATAAAACAAAGACGACCCAGAAATTACGAAGGATATACATATGAGAAAATGTAGTGTTAAGTTTCATCTAAATGTACGGAATTCAGAATACTTTCAACTTACAGGAAAATATTCAATACGGAGTTCAATTTAAATTTTCATACTCCTCCTAAGGACACGTGCCAAAAGTGTGATTCGCTAAAACTAAAAATTGAAGCATCCAGTAATGAAGACGAGGAAATGCATCTTATGTAAATTCATGATTCACATCTTAACAGTGCCGAACAGGCTAGAAAAAGTGTAACAGATGACATACAAAAAGAAAAAGATAACCCGAGGGAACATTACGGATTCACATTTGATCTATAGAAAGCACTTTCTTATCCAAAACTTTCTGTTTCGGTAGCTTATTATAAGCGCAACATGTACAATTATGTATGTATACAATTATGGTTTCATAATTTCCACAGTGAAAATGCTAAAATGTATGCATGGGATGAAACAATCGCCTCAAGAGGGTCACATGCAGTTGCGCCCTGCATTTTAAAGCATATTCGGGACATTACCACTAAAAAGCATATCATAGCTTGCAATGATGCCTGCTCAGGACAAAATCGTAACATTAACATAGCTTTACTTTCGTTAAAAATTGTTCAGTCATATGATAATAATGTTGAAACAGTTGATCATAAATGTATGGTATCCGACAATTCTTTTTTGCCAACTGATCGCGATTTTGATTTGATAGAAACTAAAATGAAAAATCTAATTATTTATACATACCTAAGCATTATTATAATTTAATAGAAGCATCTAAAAAGAAAAATCGTTTTTGGTAGTACAAATGGCTCAAAATGATTTCATTTCGACGAAACAACTAAAAGAATCAACGAATAATATAAAGAGAAACACCAATGGAGAAGCTGTGTCTTGGCTAAAAATGCAATGGATCAGATTTCTAAAAAAATGCTCCATATAAGATGTTTTATAAAACTTCTTTGGATGACAATTCCGAATTCAAGGTATTAAACCTCTCAGCTAAGAAAGGAATATACGAAAATATTGATTTGCTTCCATTATACACAACCATTAGAACAATAACAGCAGAAAAACGTAAAGATACGATGGATTTACTACCCTAAATCCCACCAATTTTTCACAAGCACTTTATTTCCCTGAATACTAATAAATAATTTACTTAGTTACAATGAAATGAGTTTGAATAAAATGTTAATTACTAATAAAAATGTTTTCAGCCTTTCAAAATGACATTTCCTTTTACAAATGGTTATAAATTTCACAATCATAATAAATACTTGTTTGTTGGCACTGCTTTACAATCGAAAAATCATATTCCAGAATTTAATCCTTTAAAATGCAAAACTTTAAATATCTCGAAAGAAGGAAAATATGACTTATACCACTTTTAAAATCAAGGGCTCAAATATAACTGTTGCAAAATTATAAAGGTTTAGTACGGTTATTCAGAAATGTAGATATTTGAAGGCGTTTTGCCATTTCATATCAAAATGCTCAGAAATGGAAAAAGCTTAAATTTTAGCTCGTTCTTTCGAAAACAAGCCATTTCGGGAAATAGGCCGTATAATACAGGGTCCGGCCCTCGAAGTGTAACCAACTTCAGACTTCAGCTGCCTGTTTCTGTTAGTTGGTTAAATGATAGTCCAGAGTATTATTTGCAAGCGCGCGGAAGTATTTTGCCGAGAGTAAACGCGAAAAAAGACCATCAGTAATGGATTTCAAACGTAATAGTGCGATTGCATTATATTCGGCTGGAAAATCACAACCAGCGATTGTTGCATTAAAGTAAATAAAGTTTTTGTTTATCGCGCCATTACTCGTTACAATGATACCGGTAGCATCGTGAAATCTCATGGAGGTGGTCATCAATAGACTGCAACGTTGTTGTTGTTGTTGTTGCAGCATAAACATTCCCCATACATGTACGGGGAATGATGCTGAAGTGACAGTCCTTGGCGGGATATAAATCCGGGTCGTTCCGGTTACGTGGAACCGACTGTCGTGGGAACGACACGTCACGTGAAATGGTTCAAAAAGTAAAGAAGCGACTTGGGTGAAATCCCCAACGAAGTGCTAATCAAATGGCGAAAGCACTGAAAATGTTTGACCTTACCATCCGCAAGTCAAGCCTTCCAAAAGTCAAAAGCTGCATGATCTCACACCAAAGCAGCAACAAGTCAGACTTGAGAGAGCGAAGCAGTTGCTTTGCTTGGCCGAAAGCGGTCAATTTCCGAACATTGTGTTTTCTGACGAGAACATTTTTCAAATTGAGCAATGCGTAAACTTCTAAAATGATAGAGTTTATTTGACCGACCGTTCAGACGAGAATTTCAGCCAGGAGGCAGCACAAGCCACAGGTAATGGTTTGGGCCGCGGTAACCCCAGATGAGCGTTTTTTCGTTTTCATCGAACTTGGCCCAAGGTAAATGTGAAATATTATCGGAAAAGTATTCTGGAGGTTGTTTTGAAGCCGTGGGCAGACAAACATTTTGGTGGCATACCCTGAACGTTTCAACAGGACTTGGCACCGTCTCACAAAGCCCTTATTCAACCAAGAATGACTAACAAACAACGTTACGAACTTCATAACGTCCACACAATGGCTCTCAAATTCACCAGACGCGAATCCGATGGATTATTTTTTTTTGAGCCATTTTGGAGAGCAAGTCTCGAGGCGCTGAAAAAAGTCATTGTCCACGAGTGGGCCAAAGTACTTGCAAGTTAAATTCGGGCAGCTTGCGATTCGTCTATGAACCGTCTCAAGGCCATAGTGAAGGCAGAAGTTGGTCAAATCGAGCAAAAGTTAATAGATTCTTAATTTTTTATTATTTTCACATATCTTTTACTTTGAATTGAATAAAATTTATTTCCTAAATTTATGACCTTTTTAATTGGTTACACTTCCAGTGCCGGATCTTGTAAGAAGAACAGATTGCATCGTGCGAAATTTAAAATAACGAAGACAATTACGGAGCCACAAATAAAAAATGAAGTGAAGTGCGAAGAGTTATTCGCGTGATGCCAAACAGTATAAAGAGCTTACGTGATATCAAGGCTGAATGCGACTTCAATGCTTCTCGGGCCATGTTAAGAAGAGTTTTCAAGTGTTCGGGCAGCATTAAGTTCTCTAAAACGAAGTCACCGCCAAAACTTACTGCTAACCACAAAATGAGACGGCAAAATATGGTTGCAAGAAAGCTTGTCTGTCGATTGGAATTTAAGTCTGCCCTGCAATCGCTAAGAAGGGTGATCCTGCAATCTGTGCCAACTACCGCAGAATTAGTATTTTAAATATCGCATAGAAGGTTCTAGCAAGCGTATTGGGCGAGAGACTAAGCCCGCCATTAACCTACTAATTCGACCTTATCACTGCGCCTTTAGATCTAGAAAGTCCACCATCGACCAAATATTTACAGTACCCCAAGTCTCGGAAAAAACTCCATAAAAGGAGAATCGACAAACATCAATTTTTCGTCGATTTTAAAGACAGTATGGCTCGCCGAAGTGTGACTTCTTTAACCTAATACTAGAAAAGATCGAGCGCGCCACAATTTATCACAACAGCATAAAATTGCTGGCGTATGCCGATGATATTGACATCATCTGTCTTAATATTCGCGCGGCTAGTTCTCTCTTTTGTAGCTGGATGAGGCAGGAAAGCGCATACGCCTGGTGTTAAACGAGGACAAGCCGAAGTAACTCCTGCTTAGTAAGAGACTTCGTTATTAAGGAACCAGACAATAATTTCCGCCTTGAAATCCAACGGATTTCTTTCCAACAAGTCGTAAGGATTGCGTTACGGATGAGCCTTTTGGTTTCAATCTTAAATCTTATTAGAAATCACACCCTCGTTTTTTCCTAGATTCTTTGCAGCACTGGTGGAGAGTTTGTACATTTGTGCGTATTACATACATACGTACGTATTGGGTTGGGGAATAAGTTCATAGCGATTTTATATTTTCTTTTATTTTGCCGATTTGTTTGCTGTTTGGCAAAGGGGAAGTATTCATTCGATAGAACTATTTCTGCTCTACAAAACTTTGTTAATTGTATTTTTGAGTTACTTAATTTTCTATTAGTTTTGACACCTTAAAATGGAATACCCAGGAGACAAAAATCAATGTTTTCGACATCTGCTCTTCTTTGGTTTTCATCGAGGTCAAAAATCTGCCGGAGTAGCCCGGAATATTTGCGACGTGCAAGAAGAAGGTGTCATAGGCGAGTCTAAAGCACGAAAATGGTTTGCAAAGTTCAAAAATGGCGACTTTGACGTCGATGACACGCCCCGCGGCGGAAGAATTCGATGACGAAAGTATCAAATCACTTTTTAAGGAGAATGGTCGCCAAACCAGTCGTGAATTTGCGGAAAAAATGAACTGCTATTATAAAACGATTCTCTATCGCCTTCATTCATAGAAATTTACGGAAAAGTTGGGAGCGGAGCTCAATGAAAAAAAACAAAGAAAACAGCCTACAAATTGCTTCTCAGCATCACACCCGCCATCAGGCAACACGCGGTCCTAAACAGCGCTTCTTGTACCGAATCGTCACGGGAGATGAGAAATGATGCCTACACACCAATATGAATCAAAGAAACGAGTGGGTGGCTCCAGGATATACACTAAAGCCGATAGTCAAGCCGGATCTTCATCCAAAGAAGATCACGATAGGTGTTTGGTGGGACTGGGAGAGTGTGGTGCACTGGGAAGTGGCCGAGAAGAAGGCCACTGTTAACAGGGAGCTCTACATTGTGCAGCTACATCGCGTGAATGAGACTATTCCCTGAAAATACCTCATCGATATGGACAAACCATACTCATTCACGACAACGCCAGGTCCCATGTTGCACAAGTCGTCAAAACCGCACTCCAATAGCTCGTATGGGAGGTCCTTCAGCATCCACTTATTCTCCGGACCTTGCACCGACCAATTACCATCTTTTCCGCTTCCCTGTCAAATATGAAGAGCGTTAACTTCGATTACAAAGAGGTCCTCCAAAACTAGCTCAATAACTTCTTTGACACCAGAGCAGGCGATTTTTGGCGAAGCGGCATGAACAAATTGGTCGAGAGGTGGAAAGACGTTGTAAACAGCAGCAGCGAATATAATTGATTAACTTATTGATATAATTACTGTTTTTTGTTTAAATAAAAGCTTTAGTAAAAACGCTACGAGCTTATCCCCCAACCCATTACATACATATCTACTTACTTGTACTCTGATGAAGTAATACCAACGCTAATTTACGCTTCTATGACGATTCACTTTTCTCTTCGTCCTTTTTATTCCTGCGGTGAACAATAATAAACGTTTAATCCGCATGTCACAATAAAAACTCGCTTCCGGCGTAATTAAATGAGATTTGACCACAACGCAGTTCGAACAAATACAAGAACGCCAACAGCACACAATGACTAAAATCACACCGGAGACTGTCCCTATCTGCTTCAGGGAGTATATAAACGGAGATTATTTTTCAATACAACTAAATTTCCAATAGGAAATGAATGTTCAACGGGTTAGACGACAAACAGCAACCAACAAAACAAAGATGATGAAGACAAGGCACGTAGCATTGAACAGGAAATCTGTTGGAGTGAGAGGAAATTGCGTTTTATATAATTGAAGAAAAATTGTGAGGATTTTGGCTTTGTTATGAAAGAAAAACAAAGGGTGCAGGGGATATGGGCAAATTATAAGAGCGTAGATATTCTTAGAAGAAAGGCCAAGCAAGGGCAATTGCAGCCTGACAGTTGAAATGTTGGAAAGAATTTCGTACAAACGGTTACGTATGTATGTGTGCTCTATCTACATTAGGCTGGGTCGAACAAAAGTTGCAAAAGTCCACTTATTTATTTATAGTCTGTATGGAGAGGATTTCGCCACCATAAACATGTTTTTTGTCCTTCTAAAAACCGCCGAAATATTTGTTTCTATTATAAGGTGGTTAACATGTTATTCGATTTTTAAACACAATACGAGGTGTGTCCAAAAAGTATCGCGAATTTTGTGTTTTTTCAAAAATTATTTATTTATTCATTATATCTAATTTGTCCCCTTCAAAGTAATCCCCATGAGATATTATGCACTTTTGCCAACGTTTTTCCAATCTTCGAAGCACTTTAAAAAATCATTTTTTTTTTGTCTTGTTCAGCTCTACCTTCGATGCCGTCCTTACCTCGTCAATCGTAGCGTAGCGTCGTCCTTTCATGGGCCTCTTCAGTTTCGGGAACAAGAAAAAGTCACAGTGGGCCAGATCTGGGGAATACGGCGACTGTGGCATCATTAGTGTGTTGTTTTTGACCAAAAAGTCGCGCACAAGCAACGATGTGTGAGCAGGGGCATTATTGTGATGCAAGAGCCAATTTTTCTTCTTCCACAAATTAGGTCGTTTCTGGCGGATTGCTTGGCGCAAATTGATGCACAACGCCCCTGCAATCGAAGAAAACGGTAAGCAAAACTGGAGTAAATTTGGGTCGTCGCGGACAGAGTCCAACATCTCATTAGCAATGTTCATGCGATGCTGCTTTTGGTCGAAATGCCCAAATCATTGAAAAAAATCGAATAGCACGAGCCAACGATGAGACGAAGATTGGTCAATATCATTTACTTCACGTCATCAACTTTTTCGTCCATTGTTGAAGTACTACTTTTCGTCGTTCACATCTTCTCGGCCTCCTGAGAACATTTTTTATCACCGATAAACGTTGCTTTGATCCAAAGTAGCTTCTCCGTATGACACAGTCAACATTCGGAATGCATCCGTGCACTTAAGGGGTTAGGTGGGTTTGAAAATTTCAAAAAATCGATTTTTTTTTTTTGTCTTATTAAATAGTATAATATGTTTAAAATATTCTCCTAAAATTTCAAATTGATCCGAGTAAAATTCTACGAGATAGACCCTTCAGAAGTTCCGCCCATCAGGCCATGTCAGTGCAGCGTTTCGCAGGTATACGCGTTTATCTCAAAACTCGATTTTTTAAGTCGGTGGACACGATTTTTCGAAAAGTTATGAAGCGATTTTGTTCAAATTTTGCACACATCTTTGGAATAACATTATCAAGTTATTGAACGAAGGATTTTTTTTATTTTTATTACAACTAATTTTTTCGAGCCAACACATGACGAAAATTTGTCCAAAAAATGTGTTTTTTTGTTCAAAGTCTGTCAAAAATTCAAATTAAATTTTTTTTTTTCCTTCGTCCAGTAACGAGATTTATCCATGTACTAACGAAATATTTTTGGTTTTTTGATTTTAAATGAACCAATAATGAGTTATGCTGTCCGCGGAAAGAGCATTTTTTTGATATATAAAATATATGATTGTATATATTAAAAAAAAAAAAAAAAAATACCAGTCTAACGGTTAGACGGGATAGAAGTGAAACCTTCCGTAAGACAAACTGAGAGAGAATGATACGAAAGCAGCATTAGGGGCGGGATAGTTATAGGTTCCTTATAATATTGCTATAAAGTTCATATTTTATTTTCGTCATTTTATTATTATTCATCCTCAATATTTTCAATTTCAACAAATGATACGAGTGGCTTATGATAGCTAAAATATGATACAAATGCTTTGGTTTCGGTGTTGTCAACATATCTTTGAAATACCGCGTCAATTGTTGTTTTTGATCGTGTTGTCGGTTCAGTGCGATTGTTACACATTTTTAAATTGAATGTTGTATTGAGAAGTCAATTGAAGGAACCGCTGTGTCTAATGCAAAATTTACGTTAAAATCGCCACTTAAAATCATTGGAACTTTATCGTAATCTTTTCTAAGTATCCGCGATACTTCTGGTGTATACTTTATTAAATTTTCGTGAATGAATTCCGTGATGCTATTTATTGATTTTTTTTTCTGTCGATATTCACGACACTTTTCTGCATTGTTTTTCGGCATAATTGCGGTAAATATTTAAAAATGAAAATATTTACGAATATAAAAATACACACGCGGTTGCTATTATGAGCGTCCCCAGCAAAAAGTGCGTGACCGAAACTCTAACACAATTACATTTTTTTGAATGTTACAAACACATATGCACGCAGGTTTTGCTGGGGCGTGACCGAAACTCTAACACAATGACACATATGCACTCGTATTTGCTTGAAAATCGACTTTTTTTTTGGTTCTCCGTGACCTTTGGAAAATGTGTAAACAGTAAGCAAACTTTATTCAAATATTTTCCCTCATTTTTGCATCAGTAAAATTAAACAAACGCCGTAGCCGAATGGGTTGGTGCGTGACTACTATTCAGAATTTACAGAGAGAACGTCAGTTCGAATCTCGGTGAAAACACCAAAATTAAGGAAAACTATTTTTCTAATAGCGCTCACCCCTCAGCAGGCAATGGCAAAACACCGAGTGTATTTCTGCCATGAAAAAAGCTCCTCATAAACATATCATAAAATAAAATAAAATATCTGTTTAAAAAAAATTTTTTTCTTGTGATTCGAACCAAGGATTTTGGATCGGAAGCTCACATTGCTAGTCGCTCGGCTACCGCGCCATGCTGTCGGCGCTGGCCTAAAATTATTTAGTTCGTCGCTACGTTTATATCAACATATAATATAACGCTTCGTAACTAAATAACTTTTAGGCCAGCACCTACAGCATGACGCGGTAGCCGAGCGACTAGCAATGTGAGCTTCCGATCCAATATCCTTGGTTCGAATCACAAGAAAAAATAAAAGTTATTTTTATTTAGTTCGTCGCTACGTTTATATCAACATATAATATAACGCTTCGTAGCCAAGAGGGTCGCTTTTTTCGTTTCACTTTTTCCCAAATCACTCCCAACGATTCTAAAGAAGTTTTCACTTCAAAAATAGTAAAAATACCCTTTTTTTGAACCTCTGTAACCCACCTAACCCCTTAATTTCGTTTTTCACACACAATTCGATACAGGTTCCTTAATCCATCTTTTTGAATAGGTAAAAATCGAAGACGGACCGAAACACGTGGAAGCAAAGCAGCTGTCAACAATTAACTGAACATTCAAAATGGCCGAACTCGTCGGCATGAGTGAGAGACATGAGTACCAACCTATCGCCTCAAAAAAATCGAAATTTTAATATACGTAACCTGCGAAAATTCAAAATTCGCGATACTTTTTGAACACACCTCGTATATCAATATTCCAGTTTTGAGGAGTTCTATTTGTTGAGTTGATTGAATTCACAAGCAAAATGGAAAATATGCACAAGGGGAGAATGAATGATTTAATCGAAACAACTTTATTGTTCACCTTGCATAATGTCAGGAGCCCCTATTCTATGATTCACTGAAAAAGCACACATTCATACATACAATTTCTTCCAAAAAATGTAGCACCAAAAAAATCTTTGGGGGATTAATGGGCTTTTTCGTTCAGAATTTCCTGTAGAATACTTTATTCGCCGAAACAAAGTAGAGCAAGCATTTGACCCGCCCTAATACAAGCATATCTATATTTACACTCTTAGAAGAACCATATGTGCGACCTCCAGCTACTCATTGCTCCGCTATTTGCCATTTTTAAGCATTCCGACCACGCCAGCCACGCGTTGCCATAGTCGCAGCCGCAGCTGCAACACCCTGTCAACTTTCACTGAGAAAACAATTGGCAAAGTGTCTGTGAATTTCTTTTGCACAGCTAGCACTTTTTGCGGCACTTACACACACATGCACCTAGAAAGAACGTTATCCTTTCGTGCGTGCGCTTCGCTACCGCAACGCTTAACAGCCGCTAGCATTTCCTGCTTGAAAGTCCTTTTAGTCTGTGTTCCACATGTTCGCGGGGCAGAAACACCGACACATACATAGCTGCACGTGTGTGTGCAGCAAGGAATCTTGTTATCCAGCCATTGGAGACTTGTAAAAGCATAGCTTAAGAATTCGCAAGAAGTGCATTATTTGCAATTGAGTTTTCTTGTTCGGTTCGACTTTTCCGCCCGCTTGCCTTTTGCGAATCTCCCTTTGAGTGCAACTGGGTTGGGTTGCATGAGCTAGTCGGTTGTCTACGTCTCTTTAAAATTATTCAAAAATGGATTTGTCAGGATTTTAAGTGATTTCTAAAACTATTGATTTTAGGAATGACAAAATTTTGGGTATAGAAGAAAAGTTATTTTCACGGTAAATATGAATCTTTAAACAATTGGACAAAGCTGTTCATCAGTTGTGCATCTGCGAAGACGATCGAGCGAATGCGTTGAAACTGTACACCGGAGGATAAGGAATGGCCTCACAAAATATGCTAAAACAGCAGTAGGGGCCAACAATCTCAGAAAGAGAGAATAGTGTAGTTTTATTGCCCGGAAGTGTAGTGGAAGCAAGGGCACTTTGCTATAAACTGTAGTTGAAATAATGGTAATAAGCATAGATATGTCTTTACTTGCTTCGCATTTTTTAGTCATAAGTCTTCTTCGGTAAATTGATGATCCGAGCATTCAGCGGAGCCATTAATATATTTTCAAAGCTCTTTCTCCTATGTGCTTAAGTATGCGTGTGCTTACGTACGAATGCGAATTGTTACTCATTTTCTTACTAAAATTCTTCTTGAACTGAACACAATTTGCACCCCCTAATTCAACCAGGGCATCACACACATCCATACATGTCTGGTCTCTGCAAATTTACCCCTTTTACTTTCATCCTCAATAAAGTGACCATTTGTCGCAATTTAATATGCTCAAGTACCAGCTTAGTTAATCATAGAAATCGTCAACCGGAATGAAAAAGAACAAATAACCGCAAAGAAACGCAGATACTAAATTGAACAAAAACACGAATAAAACCAACTAAAACAATCAGATAACACCAATACGCGCAAAGTCCCCTTCACAGCCTCGAATTTCTAACCTTTCCAGGAGTGCTTAACTCCCACATCAAAATCAATCCCTTAAGGGTATTTATCAAAATCCATCATCAAACAGCAAAACAAAAGTTGCCAACTACATATCAACTTTCGCCTGTCCAATAAACGTCCTGTGCATTTTTACGTACAATTCGCACCATTAACCCTTTTACCCGCATTGCAAATGCACGACAGCCGCTCGCAAATGGTCCGGACGAAGAGAAACAGCAAAGCGTAAAGTTGCTTGGGGAATTCATTCTGCACAGCTTTGATTATTCTACTCCATTCTTCGCTTAAATATTAACCGGATACTGTTACGCTCTGCCACAAATCGAGCTGTCCAATTGCGGGCATTTGAAGCATTTACTTGTATAAAAATCCATCAAAACCTCATTGACTTCACTGCGAATTGTAGACGTTTTGATATTTGTTGCACGCTAAGTGGCCAATACGCGCACCATTGGCCGATATTCCGAACACGATTTTGGCAACGAGTGCTCAAATTTATAACCGAAGGCTGTTTGTAAGTTAACTTGCGATTGACCGATGGCAGGGGCTTAAATCAATTTGCACTAAAAAACGTTCAAAGCTTCAAGTGTACAATGCAGCGTACTTATGTTCCGAACCACGTCACAAGCAATAACCGTCTAAGCGGACTGAAGAATGAATTTAGTTCAATAAACTACCGTCTGCTACCAGATTAGGTCAGCTTAGGTTGAAGCGGTTGCCCGCTATGGGACACACTCAGGCTCATGGCCCATTGCGATGTCGTGTAGGGAACTTGTCCTTGTCCTTGGCCGCTCCTAAAACCATTGTGTACTTTTCAAAAATTCTAGAAGATACCTGGTTTCCACAGTACTGAGATTTTCCAATTCTACCTAAAATGGTAAATCTACAATAGAGCAAGACAATGGCACAGGAAGTGCGAGATCATCTCTTCCTATTTCTCATCTGGATAGCTTCTGCAGAAGTCATGTGTTTCCATGCCCATTCCCTGGTAGTGTCTGCCTATTATCAGTGGTTATGACGGAAGTCAGTGTGCTAAGACTTCAATTATTTTGGCTTAGCAGATTTTTTCCCCACGATTAGCATTGAAAGTCGGTCAAAATTGTCGGGCGATTCTGCATGTGGTTTCATTACGTCACCTTTCATTTGCGCCCTTACAATTTCCTCAAAGATAAGTTTGTTAGCTTACATGTTTGTAAGGATACGTCTATGTGGCTGTGTACTCATCAGTATCCTACTATTAAAACTATATTTTCACATGAAATCTCTATAGCACTAACAATGTTTGAAATGATGGAACGGTGAGCTGTATGAGCTTTACGACAACATAAGCATAGCGCAGCGAATAAAGATCCAGTGGATACGTTGGCTGGAGCATGTCGTCCGAATGGGTACAAACGCTGCGGCTCGGAAAGTATTCGAGTCGGTACCTTCTGGTGGTAGCAGAGGAAGAGGAAGACCTCCTCTACGTTGGAAAGATCAGTTGGAGAAGGCCTTGACTTCACTTGGTGTGGCTAACTGGCGCCGGTTAGCACGAGAAAGAAACGGGTGACGCGTTTCGTTAAACTCAGCCAAAATCGCGTAAACGGTTATAGCGCCAATTAAGAAGAAGGAGACAAGCAATGTTTTTTCAAATATATTCATATTATTATATATAAAATAATTATTTATGTATGATCACTGGTAGGTTAAACTCCCACTTCTCCATAAGAGTCCGCGACATACTCAATAAATGTAATATTAACCACCTGATCCAACTCACCAACTAAGGGGCAAGGTAAGCAAACCATGGTAAGAGGTGAATGCCCAATATTGCAAAGAGCATTTTCTTCTGAACAACATGTCATAAGGTTCTATCGAGTGTATCATGTGAAAGATTGAAGTCCGCCAATGAACTTGTTGGACTAGTGAAGTTTTAGGTCTAGTAAATTATTTTATAAATCAAGTCAGCCAGATATTCACAATACATCTCATCTTAGAAAAATCTCTGTTAAAATAGACTGACACACAACACATATAAAACCGCATTCGATAGCACGAAAGGGTGTTGTCTATGAGCCCAGATTTCTGAATTTGAAAGATGTGTGAATTGACATTGAGCAATACCAGCAGCTCTTTCGGAATTGGGAAGGCCGTTCGTCCTTTAATGCCAAACAAGGCTTCAGACAGGATGTCTCCCAATCGTGTTTCGTTTCTTTGAGAACCAGCCGTAAGACCGATAATAATATCTGGCTTGACATCTAATGGAGAATCTAACTTGTTAACAGTACCTTAAACATATATTCTTAATCCTGTTCTAAGTTCCGTTACAAGTTAAGTCCGTTATAGATATGAAATTATAATATAATACCTTTTTTAATGAAGTTAGTTTTGATTAGTCATGCAAATATTAAAACAAAATTAATTTTCATTCGAAATGATCACGATTTGCTTTTACGAAAGCCTTCAAACGATTAGGCCATTCAGCGATTGCAGCACGCACGGTTTCCATGGATATTAACGTCGTAGCTGGGACCAAAGATTGTTTGAGACTGTCCAAATTTCGGTGACGTATTCGACAGGCCATGTTCTCCAATTCTGACCACAAACTGTAGTCCAATAGATTCAGATCTGGTCTTTTAGACGACCAATATTCTGCGGCAATGAACCCAGGAATATTGTTTATCCACTACTGTGTGGTTTTTGCTCATAGGCTAGAGCGGAATCTTGCTGGAAGATCCAACGCTCTCCACTGCAGAGAGTACTGCTCAACTGCTTCACCACGTCTTCTAAGACAGGACAAGGAGGTGTACACTTTTGCCCCGGTCTTAACCCCCTTTCTTTACAATACACTCCCCACCAAACCATTACGACGGCATTTTTTGCGTCTTTAAAAATTTTAATATAGATTTTGTCGTTTTGCTTGTTAAAAACTTCTCATTCATCTGTGGCACCGCACGCCACCGAGGAAGCTGCTTGCATTTGTCGAGTCTAATTTTCTTCAAGCGCCTTGCCAAAAGATGACCAGATGAGCGACGTATGGGTTTCATGTGGGGATCATTTCTAATTAGTCTTGACATGGATCTGGTTGATACATTCATTTCCCAGGACATGATTTTCTGCTTTCTAAGGGGATTTCTGAGAATTCTTTCTCCGACGGCTTTTATAGCTGCACTGGTTCGAGGACGACCACTTCTTTTTCTGTCTGTCACTTCAGAAGTTGGGGAAAGACAATTGATCGTCTACCACACTTTTGTAATGCAAGCACTGCAATGCGATTTTCCTTAGCTCCGCACTCTATTGTTAACAAGCGAAATTTAAAACGAAACGGGGTATAATTTTTGAGTAGACAATGCAAAAAAACAAAAATAACGGAACCTTTTTCTGGGAATTTGTTCTTCCCGTACGCATTGTAAAACTTGTCACAGAATTTATGGCAAGACTAAGTATAGTACGTCCTTTATTAGATACTTGAGTGTATTTTTATTGTGCTACCAATGGAGTGGCCCACAGTCTTATCCCTCCTCCAAACGATTAGATATTTTTACTCAGCCTATAGCAGAAGGAGAGGGAAGACCACCTTTGCCTTGGAAAGAACAAGTAGAGATGACAAGTAGAGACAATGGAGGACAATAGAAGTAGCAGTTAAAGTAGGAATTATATTGCGTCGTCCTTTTTTTCAAGGCTTTTAGTTTATGTTTGGAATATCTGGAGATCGTTCAAAAACACAATCATTTAGTAAAATAATAAAGTACTGTTTCAGTGAAGGAAACGCCGCCACACTAAATTTGACTATTCCCTACACTACTTGACCAGAAGTGTCTCTTTATGAGATGTCACGGATATGTACGTCTGTATGTACGTCGAGAAAGAAAAGCAAAAACAAGAAGGCAATGTGAATTTATTATGGGGCATTGCACCTAACACATACTGACGATACATATACGTACTCATACATATATACGTTGCGCGTATATCTACATACCTATGCGGCTATTGCACTAATCTTAGGAATTCAAACAATTAAGATAAAATCACGACTAGAGATGGGAAAAAGTTTGCCAACCAAGAAAAAGGTGAGCACATAAATACATTCGTACATATGTACATATTAATGCCCGAGATAAAAGCGAAAATGTCATACGATAAGTTTTATGAAACTTTGAAAAGTATTTATGTAGTCAACGGTCAGTTGGGAAAAATGTCATCCTCGTAAAATGCACACTCGCACACTTGCCACAATGCCATACAAACACACATACCTATGTACATAGGTGGATACATATGCACATCATAATTCAAAGTTTTGCACTGGAGAGCAATAGACACACACGACTTTTGAGCGCCGGCCAGTGAAAGTTGTCGTAATTACCAAAGTTTGCTGAGAAATCTTAATAAAATAGCCGCGGGCCTTTGACGCCAGGGCAGTGACCGAACGACCGCCCGAGTGACTCCCAGACTGACCATAAGCAGGGATTTGATACATATCTACATACATAAAAATGGTAATAAATAAATATTTGTGGGTAGATGTGCTGCCTTTGGTGCTTGGATAAATAAATAAGCCCAAAAGTAAGAAAATACGCATAAATATAGTCGTTAAATTAAACATGACAATATTCCACTACAAACACGATAAATCAAAGGGTATTACATACTCATACGCCTTAAGCATGTGTGCGTCTTTCTAATAGCCACGCCAACTTACACACTTACGATGTACTTATGTGCCTGTATGTACGAGTATGTGCGAGTATGCAACGTCACATAATCAGTCGCTCTACCTCCGCACCCACCGCATTCTGTAAAGCCATTCTCTGTTAGCGTGCCTGGGATTCTTAAGTGTCGCAGAACCCTTTCGTTTAAGAATTCCAAACTCGCTGCCAGGACATCTTAGTCGGACCCGGCTGGCTATGCTCGTGAATGTGCGATAGTTGGCGCATTTTCGATGATTTATATCTAATTTAAACGTCTTTTTACAGCTTAAATCTTAACTTCAATTGCCTGCCTCTCCGCCACCTGCCTGAGCTTGGTCCACCGCTGAAGGCGAATGCAAATCATGTCTACATTTCCCAAACTTGTCTGCATTCCCCCATGAACAGTCTTAAGGTCAGCAGATGTGCAGACGGGTGGTTGAGAGATGCACGGCTCGAGGGACGCACATTTGCGCAGGAAAGTGCTAATATGCAAATCCATTTATTGCATGTAAATGCCTCTGATAGCCACTGGTGGTCGGATGGGAGTGAAGCCAGTAGCGAGAGTCCTAGCTTTCTTGTTGTTGTTGTAGGTGTTGAGCGAGCACATAAATCTTGTATTAAATGGTACATAAGTCAATATGCTAAATCCACATACACGCATACAAACACTTCGCATCGACACCAGTTCCCTAAATGTTCCATTCAACATTTATATTTTGTGGCCCCACCAAAGACTTGTGGAAGGGTTACTTAAGAATGTCTTTTGTGGATGTTGCGTGCTTGCGTCTGCAGTATGTCCAGTCCATATGCGGGATAGTGAGATTTCAATCAATTGCAATCAATTGGTTGTGGTGTTTCTACCATTGCGGATGCGAGTTGTTGCACTTTCTAAAAGGCAGCAGTTACTTATGCCCTCGAGAATAGAAAAAGAGTTGGGAGAAGGTATGAGTGTGAGGCGAAAGATTTATGCTGACATGGATGTGGTTATCAGCAGTAATTGGCCAAAAAGAGGTAATTTAAATTTTTTCAAACCGATTGCACTTGCATTTCTTACTGGTAAGAGTTCATCATAGCCAAATAATTAGAAAAAGCTCAAAAATTATTTAAGAAAATAATTAAAAGAATAGTACCAAAAGTTCATCTCTAAAGCATTTGTGTGCTTTATCTACCTCTTACATCAAGCACAAAGCCATGGTTAGATTACATGGCAGCGCATGAGAGGTCCAACCTGGACGATAAATCAAATTTGTCAGTTGTGATGCCAATGTAAGGGAAGAAGGAGGAAAGACTAGAAAGAAAGGATAAAGGGTGGTTGAGAGTTATGAAACACGACTGGCCGATTAACACTTAAGTACGCTAGTGTGGACCGCTTTATATTTACTACTGAGGAAATTCACCAGGTGGATGATATCTAAACCTACTATATCCCCAAGTATAGTAAAAAAGTGAGATGTCTTACCTTTAGCCCAGCGAGAGCTTGGCAGCTGAGATGATTTCACCCAAGAATGATAGAATAGATGATTTGGCCATACGAAACCAATCTGACATCATAACATAATATAATATATGAGGTTATATGCGAAATGTTGGTTTTACTTATATTAAGGGGGAACACCACTGTGATATTTCAAAAAAAATCTTTTTTTTTGCATAATCTTAAAGTAGATAAATTAAAAATTATTTAAAAAAAAAAGTTTACTTAAGATCTTGAAAATTGACGAAGTTATACCCAATACAATAAGTGCAGGTAGTAAGTTACAACGGCCAATGAAAACTTTAAACTTTTTCTAAAAACGACTTTTCTGAACTCGGTGGCCTCGATTTCTCTAAGACTTATGAACCAATTTTAATTGTTTTTTTAATTTTTGTACATGTATTGGCTACAATCGTACATAGCCGTTTTTAAGAATTCCAAAAATTAATATTTTTTCAAGCCTTTCGAAAACAAACAAAAGGGTAAAAACACAATCTCCTTTTTCAAACCTGCACAATTTTCTCAAAAAAAAAATATAAAAAACCGCCACGTACGACGATAGTCATTGATGTATAGATTAAGATTTCTTTTGGTTTTTTGCTTTCGGATGATTTTTCACCGCTGTATCGTTACCACCAGGGTGCATCAGTTTTTATGACGTCATTGCATTTATATTAATAACAATTGTAATTTTGAATATTTTTTAATAAAAATGTGTGTTAGTATAGTTGAATATATGTTAAATAAATTATAGTTTGTCCGATCCTCAAATAATCATCCCTACTTATAAAAAAACATTCATGAAAATCACTTAATTTTCACGTGTTCACAGTGGTGTTCCCCCTTAATAGTAGACGCATTAGTAATTCAAAAACTGCAGCAAGCATTTTCAATGCATCATTTGTAAGTTATTTTGTTAAAATTATAATTTTTTTTTCTGCTTCATATCACGCTTAACATCTCATTGGAAAATATGATATTTCTACCCAATAAAGAGCATTTTAGAAATTCTTAGGTACAAATTTGTCCATTTACTTTGGAGCCGTGGTTAATAAATCTTCATCTTCAAATTTTACAAAGCTCAAACTAAAATGCCAGGTATTAAAAACGCCATTCTTGAAAGCGAAAAGTTAAAGACGGCATTATTTATGCATAAAACAACACTAAAAAAACGACGCCCCCGGGTGGGCTCGAACCACCAACCTTTCGGTTAACAGCCGAACGCGCTAGCCAATTGCGCCACGGAGGCGTTAAAAATTTATGCTCGCATATTTATATTTGTGTGTGTGCGTTATGTGAGCAAGGAGAACAAGCACAACAACAATGGAAGCACAAAGAAAGCACATAGTTAATTTTTAGAATTAATTTATTTATGCGGGTTTTGCTATTTTCTTTAGTTACGAGTATTAAGCAACAATTTATTACTGGCCAAAAATGTGAATACTTACATTCATGCAGCAAATCGCCGATAATACTTGTGGGTCCTGAATATATGCATATAAAATGTGTATAAGAATCTGGTGTCGCTTTTCAAAATATAAAAAGTCACAATTTATTCGCCACAATTTATTTCATCGTCACTGCGCGTGCAATGCAAATACAAGACTAACTCTTGGGCCAATTCTCCACAGAGCCTTTGTTTGCTTTTTGAACAACTCGTTCGGTGAATTATCTCGTGACCTCTGGTGGTTTTACGAATATTTTTAGTAGTGATAATTTTTGCCTCGGTCACAAGTCGAAATAATTTTGGCGGATATTCTCGAGAAACTGTTCCGTGGCTTCTAAGTAGTATTCCTTATTCACCGCTTGTTCCTCTGAGAGCAGCCTGAAGTTTGTAAACAAGCTATTCTGACGCACTAGTATGATATGGTTCTGTTTTATTACAAAAGAACTTAATGAGAATTTTATAAAATAATATTTTTTTATATGGGTAAGTCAAGAAAAGCACGATCTGCAGGGGTTTTCAGAATTTCCTGTACTTTGGTCAAATTATTGGGTATGGGAATAAGTTTCTGCCCTCGTAAAAGAGGTCTCGCTGCTAATACTATTTTTGTGTTCACTCTAGTAATATACTGGCGATTTGAAGGTGTATATGTGAGGTCTCCATCGCAGTAGTTGAAATTCGTTACTGCTACAACAACAACAACATTCGTTTCAAGCGTAAAGATCCTTTTTATCTGACGCCAAAAATATGTATGTTCGTCCCGGAAGAACAGCATTTATGGGAAATCACGCTTCATTATTACCTTTTATAGAAAAGTGCAGCTGAAACGTGTCGTATATTGATCAATATTTAAGATAATCACGCTCCATCAAATACAACTTGTAAAGGGTAGTTTCGACGCTTCCAAAGTGGCAATTTCGACGTGAGTGATAAGATCTCAAAGGGGCACCGAACAAATTCGTAGGTAGTCAACTACAACAATTGGATGAAGCCGCATGTCGAGCCCTTAATGATATGTCTAAAGAGTTGGATGTTGACAGATCAACCGTCGGTAAACGTTTGCACGCGATGGAAATGGTACTGAAAGCAGGTGACTGGGTATCACATCAATTTAAGGAGAGGAATATCGAGAGGCGTTTGGTGGCGTGTGAGATGCTTCTAGAACGGCAGAAAAGATTTTCTGCATCGCATCGACTCTGGCGATGAAAAATGGATCTATTATGATAACCCTAAGCATTTCATTATATTTTTTTTTTTTTTATTATATTTTACAGTGTAAATAAGGAATGGACACGAAGAAAACTAGGTTGTGTTTACTGATCACTTGCGTAAAACTGTAAGTAAAAAAGAAGTATCATATGCACAGTTTTTGTTGTGATTATAAATTTTGCGTATTCACTTTTTGTAACTTCTACGTATTCTACAAATTGTATTCGGTTAAGGGTGAGCTTACGGAGAAAATTGTGCGCAAAAAGCAAGGAAATGGTCATCTGTCGCTCAATGCCATAGCAAAAACTTTAAATAGTCCGAAAAGTACAGTTATGAGCTAAAAAAATGTAATGAAATCTTGTCGGTTGAACGAAGGCCTGAAACAAAAGCCAAAGAAAGGCGTCATTATTTCGAAAAAAGCTAACCTTTCACTTCGAGATACTGCAAAACAGTCCCGTATGTCGGAAGAATACGTCCAGGAAGTGTGCAAGTGTGAAGGTTGACGATCAATGAGAAATGGGGCTTGCTCCTTTATTATTAAATCGTGCCTTCAACCCATTAAAATTTGATTTTTTAAGAGTCAGTTCAAAGTTCTGAATATGCGGTTTTTTCTATTTGACTAAGCGCAAGCCTGGGAAAATGTATTTTTTCACCCGGTGATGAGCAAAAATATTAATGTTTGAAAAAGTGGTAAGTGAAAGCTTCAATATGGTGTAGGACAAAATTCTCAGAACTTACAGTTTCTCTGGTTTCTAGAAGTCTATCGCCCAACCTGTATACATATACATACATACATACCCACATATTACTCTCCCATGCAATGTGTAACAGCAGTTCAAATGAATTTACCTCGCATAACTTGACCCAGACGTACCCCGCAGAATGGTAAAAACCATTTCAAAAATAGCGAATGTAACATCAATCGGATGCTATTATTAAATACACACACACATATATACATACATGCATGTGTGCAAACCTAATCGTCCTTATTGTTATTGATGGCATTCTGTCAAACTTACCGATAATAAATGGCTAATGTCGGGTGAGTTTTATTTAAACTTTTCACGTGCATTTCTGTACATTTTAAGGTCAATTGTTCACACATACATATGCAGTTAGAGACAAGTAAATATGAACTTATTTGTATGCACTCACAAACGTATTTATCATAATTTGTATTAGCATTTCGTTAGGGTGACCGCACGCCAAACATGGCGATAATTTTTTCCACACTCCTTTTTTCCAAAATAAAAAAAAGATCTAAAAATACATAAATAAAACACGAATCATAAAAGCATTTGTGGGCACGTACGCACTGAAGAATGGCGGCAAATGGTAAAGGGCAAGCGGCCCTCTGTGTCCAATTTGCGAATTTGTATTGCCGCTGGCGAGTGGTTGACAGTGCTTTCACTTTGTTCGCAATCCTTTATAGACTAATTTCAGTTAAATTTTTCACAAGTATGTGTGAGGGGTGTGGCCGGCAGATTGACAGCATATTGACAGCTGTAACAAGTTATCATAATTCAATACATGTCCTGTGACTCCATGGTTGCGAGCTGGGTTTGGGCTGATGGGGGCAATTTGTTGCAGAAAATCCTTTCACTCATGAATTATTCCTTTTGTGTGCGAGGAAAACCGGCATTGAAGGGTTAATGGTCTTCAATTGCGTTCAACTTGGCAAACTGGATTAGCGACCGGAAGAAAGTAACCTTTCAGCTCTTTGTTGTTGTTATTGTTGTCTTTGCGTTCTTCTTAATTTTTTTCTTTGCGCTGCCTTTTTGGTGCGTTCGTGCTTTGCTATTATTCGATTGGCCACAGGTTCGATGCTGTTGTTGTGGATTCGCGACAATAAATACTGGTATAAGGTTGTCAGCCTTAGGACCAGTCCCCTCTAGGAGAGCCAGAGGGAAAGGAGTAGTAGAGAATCGATCGGAGTGGAGAACCGTAGTTGTGGAAGCAAAGGTCTGCACAAGACTGTAATGCTAATGATGATGATGACAGGTTCGATGCTCACTGCATGAAATTGCAGGGCAATGGCCAACCACCGGGCACATTTCTGCCAAGCAAAGCCTTCTCGGAGTCGGGATAAAATTGCAGGTAACTCAATTCAAAGAACAACGTTAAGACGCACGCTATAAATTAATTAATGTGCATACTATTGAATACACATAAATACAGTTATTATTTATTTTCCTCTTTATTAAGCATAATTTGTTAAACAAAAAACTCATATCAACTATCTTTGCTGTAAACAAAATGACGCAATTTAGATTTGGACATTAGTTTTTATTACGGTATCTGCTGCTCTCTGCCAATTCATTTTAAACTGCTGCTAACCCAATATTTTCCAATAGGTCACAATTGTGGACAGTTTTGTGGGCTGCGGTCCTTTTGAACAATATTTACCCTGTGATTTTCAACCAATTTGTGGCAAATAGGCTATGATGGCACGATGCTAGATCGGTCCAGAACAGAACTGAGCATTTGTGGTGTTTTATGAATGCCAGCAAACATTATTGAAAATACTCCTTCAAATAATTTTCTTGATTTTTAGAACCCATGGTAATGATCGTTATGCATTTCATACCACACTAGCAGATGGCTTGCAAAACCAAACATTTTTTAGGGCACTTGTCTAATATTTTTAGCTTAAAGGCACCTGTGACTCCTCCTCTCTTCGTCGCAGCATAAAACTCAGCGCCCTGAACCTGCTTGAAGTCTGCTTTGACGTATGTTTCAGCGTACATAACCACACAGCCATATTTATGAATATCTTGACTGTATGATTTTCGCGCACGTGCTTTAGCACCCGACATACGGGCCTGTTTTGCAACATCTCGAAGTGAAATATAAGCTTTTTTCGAAATAATGGTACCTTCCCTTGGCTTTTGCTTCAGGCCTTCGTTTAACCGACAAGATTTCATTACATTTTTTTAGCTCATAAATCACGGTACTTTTCGGATAATTTAGAGTTTTTGCTATGGCATTGAGCGACAGATGACCATTTCCTTGCTTTTTGCGCCCAATTTTCTCCGCAAGCTCACCCTTAACCGAATACAATTTGTAGAATACGTAGAAGTTACAAAAAGTGAATACGCAAAATTTATAATCACAACAAAAACTGTGCATATGCATACTGATTTTCTATTTACAGTTAGTTTTACACAAGTCACGAGTCACAATCGACTAGTTTTTTTCGTATCCATTTTTTACGTGTATGTTCAATATAAGGAGATCCATTAAAGGCGATCGAGCTTTGAAACAAAACAAAAACAAAATGGGATGAATGATATTGCCAAGATTAAAATTATAAGTGGCATTTTAATTTCAGACAAATGACTGCAAATGGGCATGGCTCTTCCTAGTGCACCACTTTTAAATTACATCTTTGATTAAATAGCACTCAATTTTATGAAGAGCGTCAATTCTGTTGGCCTCTCTCAGCCTTGAAATCCAACGTAGAATCTCTCTTGCCAACAAGGGCTACTTTGGACTAAGTAGGCAATTGATTAGTAAAGTCTCTACAAGACTCTCATCATGTCCGTCCTAACGTATGGCGCAGAAGCGTGGACGAGGACAACATCCGATGAGGCGACGCTTGGAGTGTTTGAGAGAAAGATTCTGCGCCAGTTTTTTGGACCTTTGCACGTTGGTAACGCCGAATATCGCGGGCGATGGAACGATGAGCTGTATGAGCTTTACGACGACATAGACATAGCGCAGCGAATAAAGATCCAGCGGCTACTTTGGGTAGGTCATGTCATTCGAATGGATACAAACGCTCCGGCTCTGAAAGTATTCGATACGGTACCAGCTGGTGGTAGCAGAGGAAGAGGAAGGTATCCTCTGCGTTGGAAAGATCAGGTGGAGAAGGAATTGGCTTCACTTGGTGCGATGCACGAGAAAGAAACGACTGGCGCGCTTTGTTAAACTCGGCCAAAATTGCGTAAGCGGTTATCGCGCCAATTAAGAAGAAGAAGAATTATGTTGGCGCTCAGGGCGGTTGTTGTTGATGTTGTAGCAGTATAAACGTTCTATATCCAAATACTGGGAATGCTGCTGGTGACAGACCTTGACCGGGTATAAATCCGGGCCGTTCCGGTAACGTAGAACCGACTGCCGTGGGAACTCGTGTTGGCGCTCAGAGCGGTTGTTGTTGTAGCAGCTTACAAAACTCTGTCTGTGCGATGTAGTCACTTGTTGTCTCCATCTAACTTAGCTAGCGGTAGACCCCGAAAGCCTGCCGTTTCGACAGGTTGGGTCCAGAGCGAGAAGGGTTTTAGGTGAGTAGGTTTGATAGGGCATGTGAATAGAGGGTTAGTGTCGGGTGGTGTGCATATCGGTGGTGTGTATATCGGGGTCCACTCTGGATAGGTAGAAATTTCACCTGCTACAATATCCAGAACGCAAAGGGCCCAAGTTAAGCGGGTCTCGGCAGGTAGCTCAAGTTCTTCGTCTGCAATAGGTGACGGTTGAACTCCGATAACGGCGTTCTGGGGTCGAGAGTTTACAAAGGTGGTAAGGGTCTCACGATGAATATTGTTTATTGTTCGTCTGTATACTGACCATCGTCAGTGTAGTTAAAGAGATGTTTCCTAACATGCCTGAGAGGTGGCGCGGGCTCAAGCAAATCTCTGCAGGGGTGACACCTCCGTTTATCATTCGTGGTTTGTTTGCATTGAGCAACGGTTTCACGAAGCTCCATAGAAAATAGTCGAGTTGCATTAGGTCACGCGATCTAGTGGTCAGCGAGTACCTCGAGCGTCTCCTCTAAAAAAATTCAATGCTCCCGGCATTCAACGCGTGGATGAATGTCGGGACTAAGTAAGTATTCCCTCCAACTTCAACAGTCGTGGCTTTACCAAGATTGTTGTTATATACTGTCAAAGTTCGAGCGCGCCTTTTATATTGAATTGGCCACCAACTGGAGTGCTCCATATGCTTTATCAATTCATTGCAGTAATACTGATTCGGTAACATGAAACTAAATATTAGAAGGGCCAGCGAAGTATACTTTTATAAAATTCTACGGAATTTAAACTGAACTGATCAGCCTGAGTCGATTGGGCATGGTCTGAGCGCAGTGCTTTCGCCGAAGCTAACATACTTACATATCGCAAATGCCACTCATATCTCCGAATGTGTATGCTTTCATCGCTCATAAATTTTAACAACTGCACAACCACCACAAATCACTATCGCCGCTGCAGTGATTTTCATTGAAAGCTAAGTGGCTTACGGTCATATATTTTCAAAAGTTCCCGACTACAAGATAAGTAAAACTCGTTTTTATTCTTAACTGCTTTCCATCGCAGTAAACATTTTATTTATTTATTATTTTTCCGTTGTTCAAGCATACAACGTCATTATGTAGTGTGAAAAATTCTAAGTTATCAAGAAGCCTTTCACGTTCAGCCTTACTGACAATAGGCAATTAATTAATTATGCTTTAAACTGCTGTTCTGATTGTGCTCGTGTGCGAATATAACACAATTAGACAAATAAAACGTATTAAATAAATTATTTTAATGGCACATATGTACATATGTATGTATGTGTAACTACAACTCATGGTGAATAAAAATAATCCAAATACTTGACTAAAGATCTGTAGAATTCTATAAAATTTTATTTGCAGTTCAAAAATATCTTTTAGAATATCGAATGTTGAACGGAGTTTTGGAAAGTATAGAAAAACAAGTTGAAAACTATAGTTATAGTTAAAGTTAATTTCCAATTTTTAATACAGTATTTAAGACTATTATAAAGAACACAAAAATGCTAAATGAATACTAATTTCAATTCATACACAAATAATTTCATTACTTTTTCAGTTGCTACAGTAGTTTAGAGATATAGCGACAAGTCCAGCTTTCAAGCTTTTCTTTCTTTCTTTTTCATATGCTTCTTCTGGTCTCCTCCGCTTGTACGCCATCACAAAATATAATATTTTGTATAGTCTTCACATGAATAATTTGCCTCGGAAGTGGGTAATTTACCGTGTTGCTGTTGTTCTGGTCTTTTTATTTCAAATATAGGTACAATGAATTGAATAAATGATCACTTGACTGGTAGGTGAATTGAATTGTGGAAGCAATTTACAATTGCTTGTCGAATAAGAATTCGCCCAAAGCGCCTTGGCTTGCCATCATCTTTGTAAGAGTGCTCAACTTGCCGGCCAAGTCACGTTGTCCGGTGATTTGTTCCTCCAAGAATTCACCAGTTAGCCAGTCGACCAAGTGGTACCAGTTTGGTGACTTCTCGCAAGTTTTAATGACATTGCGAATGCTCTTGGTGACCTTGGTTTCTAATTCAAGCGCCTGGCGGAGAGCATCAGCACCACTTTCGACTCTAATGTCAACATCCTGGAAGAATGAGAAAAACAAAAACGGTATGCGATGTAAAAACGAGTACGTACAAGGTTTTAAAGATATTTTGGCACAAAAAATGTGTTGTGTTGTCTGTGTACTTACAATAAGATGAATCAAGTCGGTGACAGCATCCGTCAACTGGCCGCGCATGGACAGATACTCAATGAGTTTTGAACCATGCTCGCGTTCCTCGCGCGCCGACTTGAAGAAGTGCTCAGCAAAACCGGGGCGATTGATGACGTCGCGTGAGAAGTGTGCAGCCATGCCCAAATAGATGTTGGAAGCATTGATTTCCATCTGGATTTGCTTTCGCATCTCCTCCAAACACTGGCCGTTTTTATCATTGAGACCCACCCATTCAACTGGCACACGTGGTTGCTCCAAGCGGCCTACAAAAACACATACATACACAGGTACATGTAAATATAATTGTTACAGTAAAAACAAAACAATAATTATTTAAAAAAACTAGATGATAAGTGCGGTCCAATGTCAAACTTTGCAGCATATGTATGTACATATGTATATGCTTATCACTAAACAAAATGCAAAGTGGCGGCATAATCAACTTTTCAATGTAACCGGCTCCTTCTGCCTCTACGGCCGACCACATAAGCTTACAAATTCGATTACTAGTTGCGGCCACATAAAAGACGGGCTTGTAAATATACAAATTATTATAAACATGTGCATGACAATAACAAAAACAACTTTGCTGGACATATTGATTCACACGTTCCCACAATGGCTTGGCCAGCAGCGCTAATTCTAGAAACCATATGTATTAAAAAGTAGAAAGGTTTAAGGGGCAAGGGGATGCACAAAGCAATGTTTTGCTGTTTACTCGCCGCTGGTGCCGTGTGCAAAAGTCTCTCTGTGCTACGAGTAGGTAAGAATGGTTAGTACTCAAACAGAAAGTACTCAGAGTGTAATTATGTACTTTTGGTTGAGTAAAATTGTTGTTACTTATCAAGGCACTGTATTTATTAGCTGGTATGTTTGTCGAGTTGCTCGGTAGTTCTCCCTGAAGGCAGTTGGTTGTAGAATTTACAGTTATGAAAATTAAGTTATTTTTACTGTGAATGAATAGGAAATGAAAGTAAAATTATGTTCGGATGCATACAAAAACAACATAAATATAATTATTGAGCGCGTGTAAAAGAGTAATTTCTTTTATGAGGAAACATGGAGGTAAATAAGGAAAAGGAAGTGTTCAAAGTACATACATATACGCATGCATTTGTGTGTACGAAATATATGTATGTATGTACATATATAAGAGAACTTACAATTTACGACGTACTAGGCACTAGGTTTGAGAAAATATAAAAATGTTTCTAACACCCCATTTACACACGGAGACATCTGGAATGGAGACACTGGAAATTCTCTTTTCATGTCTCATTCGCGGGCACACGGGCAAAATTGTTTTCGGCGACATTTTGACATTTAATACTTTAGCATCGTATGGTTCGGAAGTATTCTCGCACGCGCTTACATGTAAAGCGGAAAACGTTCGTCAAAAATTTCTTAAATATATGAATGAAAAATGCAAACTGGTTAAATAATAAATAATTTGTTGTTTTTTTTATTGAAATATATTTATAAATTCTTATACTTGAATAAAAAAAATTAAATTAAAAATACTTCATATGTAAATAATTAACTTAAAATTAACTTGAGTATCTAGAAATGCAGGGAAAAATTAGAAATCAACATAAACATGTCCCATAACTATTTTAAATTATACCTAATTTACTACCAAAAATAATCGTGCATTTCCCAAGCAGCGTTCGGATGTTTGTCATCGTTGTTTTCTTCCGTTTGTATGAAAACCAACACATAACTTAGAACTTTCTTCCACAAAAGCAGAAAACGAATGAAGCAACTGTCAAAAATTGCTTTAAGATTGGAAATACGAATAAGAAGAGCAAAGCGTGTCGCCAGTACAGGAGACAAATTCCCTTCCCTCTTCCCCGGCCGTCCTTCACCCCCGAACAAAATGTTTCCCTTCCAGTGGCGACATCGTGTAAATGGGCACTAATGCGAAAATTATACGCTCATAGAAGCTAATCAGAATATTTCTCTTTCATATTCATATGCTCATATGTGCGTGTGTATGTATTTGGTGAAATTATAAATAATATTTTTGAGCGAGGAGTTTGGAATAGCAACTCTACTTATGATGTACATAGGAAGGTCAACTAGAGTTGTATTCGTTCCATAAATAAACTAAACCAGGCATAAAGATCCAGCATAAAGTGAAGAGCCATATTTATGAACACAACCGGTTTAGCCATGTTAGACAAATTTATGTAAACAAATGAATGTATAGTGCTTTGTTTTACCATTTTTCAAGTTCTTAGGCTGTAATTGAATAGTCAAGTAAACAAATAAAGAAAACAAGTAGCGAATTGCAAGTATTATTATTTCCTATAATTCCATCGAGGGATAAAGGGACACATTACCAGAATATTTAGTGAAAAATAAGTTATTTTTTTCGCAACAAAACAAAGAATGTTTTAATTTGATGCAACGAAGTTTTATATTCACTTGTTTAAATATAAATGCCGTATCGATTATTTGTTTTTTGGCAACTCAATTTTGTTTGTATTGTCATTGTTTGTAAACAAAACGTGTCTCTAAAAGCCATTTAGCCATTTATACGCCTTATCAAAACAAAGAATATCTCAAAATAATTTTGCGCTTGGAAAAAACCCAACAAATCACCCCTGCAGCTGTTTATTTTTATTTCTCTCAAAACTCTCGTAGCACTTAAATACATATCGCACTCTCTTCGTTTTCTGAGCGGATATGCTCCCTAAATGCGCAGCAACACAACTTTTTGTTTCCTTTCTTTTGTTTAATTTCACAGTAAAAGTTAAAACTTTTGCATAGCCCCTACAAATGAATGTCAGCACGTATGTATGTATGTGTGTACTTACATGTCATTTGCGCGTTGACCACAGCGGCCAATATCAAAACTGCGGCAAATAATTTCATCATTTTGATTTTGTCTTCTTGTTTGTTAAAGTTCACAGCAAAACAGTTATTCCCGGTTTTCAAATTAATGTAATGGCGAGTTTAAGGACTTCTGTTCACTCTCCGTGTTGCTTTGAACTCCGTGTCTCTTCGCTAAATGCACAAAAGAAAATGAATAAATTTCATTAACACACGGCAGTTAAATATCTTTCAAATGATATGATTTTTATATAAACTTTTGCATGTAATTTCACTGTGTGCCGATTATTTCGGTTAGTTACACAAATTTTGAAAAGCAAGTATTCGATTTACTACACAAATAATAATAAAGAGAGCGAAAACAGCACGAACGTTTTATGTTTTTGATTGAATTTTGAGGTTGACAATTTCTTCAAACGACTTCTCGATCTGATCTGATTTGCAACCGTCTATGTGCCTTTATACACACTGGTATAGAAAGCAATTGTTGCCTTTGATGAGTTAATGCGTTATTATATCGCCTAGAGTTCTAGCTCGTACAATAAAATAATCACAAGTTGATTGAATTATGATTTTAACTTGAAAAGAAAATCTTCTTTAGCGCTGTATTAAAATTCTACTCGTTGATAGTTGATACTGAATGCGAATATGAACTGACTGCTGGCGAGACAGACCTTACACTTTTAAAGTCCCCTCACTAATCTCTCGCTACTAGCACACACGGCTCTTCGCATTTTGTTTGTAGGCACTCACTTTGTATTGTTTCTTATCTTTAATTTTGTCCAATATGTCGGACACAAGTTTCATTTGGTTTTGCAGTCTTGTTTATTTGTAACGTTGCTGGTATTGATTTTCTCTTTATAGCTATACGAGTTCATTGTTATACACACGACTCCAATGCACTGTGCTATAAACATATTTCTTTATAAGTGATTTTTGTAAAATCATGCTCATGGGAGAAGTCAAAAACGAAAAACATTACTCTGTAGAGAGCAATCAAATTATGCAATCCAATATGGCGGCCGTAATGGTGGCTGCCGTTGAACTGAGTCAGCTGGTTTTGTTTTCCTTTGTTGGATGCACTACACATGGTTTCTCTATCATATACACATCTGCAGAGAATTCAGTCAGAGTTGCCATGCGCATGATTCATAAACAGATTGTTGCTAGCTGCATATCGGTATTTTTAATCTCTCGAGACTTTGTCCGCTGTCCTATGACAATGTGAATGACAGTAGATCAAATAATCACGACGGTGTGACAGTAAAATTACGTGTAATAGGTATTGGCGCCATACATTTTCAAAGAGAAGGAATCAAATTTGAAAGGAATTTTCGTATTGACGACAAGGTAAACTGGAGTACACCTACATTTGAAAGTCAACTCCAGGAGCGTACCCTGCACTGGTACACAGATGGCTCAAAGACACCAGAAGGCATAGGCATTGGTATATATGGCTCCAAGACCAAGCGTTCTGTGTCGATGGGTAGTTTTCGAAGCATTAACGAAGATTAACTTTGACACCAACTTCTGGTATGAGCGAATTGCCATTCTGAGCGACAGTCAGGCAGCACTCAAGGCTTTGTCATCGTGTGAGATTATGTCCTCACTGGTCCTTGAGTGCATCGAGATACGCGAGGCGAAATCCTCACTGAGCGGCACAGCCAAAAGAGGTTTAAAAATCTCATAATCTGTCTCCAAGGATAAACTGTGAATACTCACGGGCATTCTCACAGGCCAGTGTAGACTGCGTAGTCATCTGCACTTGGTCGGGATATGGTCAACAGCTTCTTGTCGTTTCTGTAACATTCTCCTTGAATGAAACACTATATCGCGGAGAAGGTTGCGGCATCTTGGCCATTTGCAGCTGGAAGAATCCCTCAATCCAACTCAGCTCTATCTTAAGTTTAATAAGGGAACTGGGTCTCAATAAGTTACTGTGAGAAATAGAGGGCACAAAAGACATGAGGTCGAAGGGCGAATCTCTCGTAAATCTAAGGGAAGGAATAAAGTGTAAAATAATTATAACCAATAAAAGTTGATTTCGTCTTTGTCTAGTTCATATCTTAAGAATTGTAAAGTTAAACTCGCTTCTCATTTCTTACACATTATCAAATCTTAACCGAAGAAATTTTGAATACGTTTCGAAGCATACGCAAGTCTAGATTATGACCTTCAATATGGATAATACCGTTGACTCTAGATTCGACACACAACCCAAATATTATTAAGGCGCAAATGTTCTATTGCGCTATAACCTTAGTGTATTATATATTAAATATTCATAATTTAAATGTACATATTTTTATTTCATACATATTTTAATTAAAAAAAATGGTAACTACATAGATGAAGCTCGGACATGTGATATGGGTGAAAATGAGATCATGGATAATATAGCTGTTTGAAGGTCAGCGCTATAGGATTCGAGGATTATTAATTTATAATTAAAATAATTTTGAACATTTTCTTCTGATTAAACCCTTCACTGTTCATAGTAAAACTCTCATGTGACAATATGTTTTCTAGATCTCCGGTGAGATCATCGTGACAATGTTTCATGATATAACCTATGCATGGGACTAACATATGTGACTACAAGTAATCTTCACTATTATAATCCCAAGTTTAATTTATATGGGCAAGGAAATAGTTGTGACTGTTGCAAAATTAAATACATTGTATGCAGGGACCTCAAAATTTATCAGTTTGAAGACAATACTAACTGACATTAAGTTGTTAAAGATAAGTCAATCAAAGATGAAAGCTGAAGAATTGTTTAAGACACAAATATGAGAGACTTTCAGGTAAAACTCATGATGGGCGACGACAACCCTAAAATCTCGAAATCTCTATACACATAAACACGCGTGATTCACAACTTATTGACGTTTATATGTATGTTTGCACACGCATGTATAGAAAACAACTCTGCGAAGAGCGCACTAAGTGGCCGCCATGTTGCCCGAGCCATGTTATCTGCTGAGCGTAGAGTCGACGAGTGCAATGAGTATATGAGGCATTATCGATCGAATAGAAACAAGCAGACACAGGCATTATAAACGACAGTTGGAAAATTTCATTTCATTGAAACACATCTGTGGCGTTAATATATATACGCAGAACAAAGTAAAAACCAAGAGAGCATATAATCGAAATTAAGTGAAACTAAACACTGCACTAAATTATACTGAACAAGTTGACATCTTTTGTAAGCCATTGTCAATTATTAGGTAAGTCGACGCGAGTTAATCAAAAATAATTGTGTGGTGACCAGAGGTGGAACTTTTTAAATTCCCCTTACACTTTAAAAGAGACATTATTTCGGAAACAAAACTCAACCGCGGTAGTTGTCGCTCTAGAGATACTTGAACAAATTCGCGAAGAGGTACAAAACAAAGCAAAACATGGAAACAATACTTGAAACGCAATAAATTGATTGGATGCAAACAAAAATATGTTTTTCCAATTTTGTCAAATTTGAAGTGCCTAAATAAATTATAATTAGTTTAATAACGAGAAGAATATTTGTATAACTAAACAAATTTGTGCTTTCCTTTGCAGGGTAAAATACTCAGAAAACGAAAGAAATGAAGTCCTTTATTGCGGTCGCTCTGTTTGCGGGCATAATTGCTTTGGCAAAGGCTGATGATTACGGTTGCCACAAAAATGTAACGTTTGGCTGCAGCAACAGTATTTTAAGTAAGTAATGTACCAATTGCATACTCTCGCATCTTGCTCGCACTCACACTGCCAGCCAATAAGCAGAATGTTTTTGTAAATTTACTTCCTGTATGTGTTTTTTAATTTTTCTCTTATTAAACAATTTAGATCCGGTGGTGTGCCATTCCCGTTATGGTGGCATTGATAACATTGAATCCGGCCTCCAATCTTACATTAACTTGAATCTGCACAAGTCCTACCAATACCTATTGATGTCCACCTTCTACAATTCCTACCAAAAAAATCGTCCTGGTTTCCAGAAGCTCTACAAAGAAATGTCGGACCGCTCCTTCGACGATGCCATTGAGCTGATTAAGCAGGTCACGCGCCGTGGCGGTCAAGTTGACTTCCGTGCCATTAGCCAACACCCCAACTCGATTGCACAGAGCAACCTGAAATTGGAAGAGGATGAATTGCACTCATTGGGCATCGCTTTGGACGTTGAGAAGACTTTGACCGAAGGTGCCTACCATCTGCACCTCGAATCCACACACGGACGGCCACACGATCCTCAAACCGCTCACTTTGTGGAAGAGAAATTCCTCGAGAGACAGGTTGACTCCGTCCGCAAGGTTTCTGGCTACGTTAACGACTTGTCAAAGATCATGAACCAACGCGATCCCTCTTTGGGCATCTACCTTTTCGACCAGTACTTGGAGAAGCAGTAAACAGCAATGCAGCAGTAAAAATCACGCACGGGCTCACATGTTTGGAGTTGAAGTTGTGAAGTTCGTGCGAGAAACCTGCCCACATATATCCTTCGTTAAGACACTATACGTATTTCTGTCATAGCATACAAACAAAACAAAAATCAGCAATGTAATTAAATTTAAAGAAAAATATAAATTCCAATTGAGCGCATTTGCATAGTTTTTGGCAGGCGCTTCTTCAAAAATCTTCAAACATTTAGTATTAAAAACAAGTGCTATAATAAATTTTGTATTCTGCATTCTTATTACATAAACACATGAAATTGAAATTTTTTCTAATGAATTACTATTAAACAATTGAATGTTATATTTAACTAAACGTAGGCCATGTTTATTTATTTCCTGCTACTAAATTGTGCTACTTGGTGCAAGAAAGAGTGTAAAAGCATACCAAACATACAAACAAATTAATAAACATGCGAGCTACTAAAAAACTCAATTACTTATGCTATCATTTGGTCTCTACTTTCCCTCTCTCTCTCTCTCTCTCTGAGGGTTCTCTTAACACGACTTATATGAGCGCAATGTTATTGAACCATTCTTTTCATCTTCAGTGTTGGTAAAAAAAATTCCATCGGAAGTGTGTTTTATATAGTCCGGGAGCCAGGGGTCGATTTTGGGCTGCGTTTTTATACCGTTAAATTCTTGACTATACGAGTACTTGTGATTTAGCTTTCATGAATAACGAAGGTGAACGTCAGCTGGCGCACCCGCGGTGGGTTTGAATGTGGAAGGGTACGAAACGTGTCGAAAAAAAATTTCTACCAACTCATTTTATACCAGCTGAAATTTTTTTCATGTATTGTTGACATTTAGTAGAATAAAAAAAAATAATCAGCTGCGCGGTAGAGGGGGAAAACACGTCTGCTGAACAGGTGAACTTGTAAAAAAAGCTAAAAAGTAAAACTACTTTATGCTTTGGACACATTTGAAATTATAATAATGATGGTCAGCTGCGTTTATAGCGGTGAGAAGACCGTCAGCCGAAGCAAGAGTTTATCATTGCGTTCAGCTGACGTATTTTCTCCCCTTTACCACGCAGCTGACTATTTTTTTAATTCTACTAAATGTCAACAATACACAAACAAAATTTCAGCCCGTATTAAATGAGTTGTTAAAAAGCCCATATTTTCCAGCTTTTTTTTCAGATCAGTATAAACTAAAGATTTTACAAACTTCTAATTACGAAAATCCACCAATGGCCTGTGACCCCACAATAATAGCGCAATTTTGCAATCTTGTTACTTGCTTTATTCTATTGCTGACGCTCAGCTGATAATCTGGTACAATATTACAGATTTTTTTTTGCATAGAGCGCGATGTTTAAAAGAATTACAAAAATATATAGCAATTGTGTTCTACATACATACATAAATAGTATATTTACTAAGGAAGATATGTCGATTTTTTTACATTTTCTTTGGAGTTCTTGGGGTAAACTCTCTACTTTGGCTGAAATATTCTATTTCTTTTACAAATAACCTTTAACAAAGTGGGCTTACTTTTCATCCATCATCTCCATTGCGGAGCAAACATTTTTCTATTTCATTTGTTTTGCTAGTGATGAGCCGCAGATTGTCAACATCACCAAATATCACCGGAATTTTCGCTTAGAACATGACGCTGTATTATAAGAAGTAACACTGCTATACTTATTGAAGCACAAACACACCCTTGTATCCTTGAACAATACTGATGCTGCAGAGATTACCTATCTGAAACTACTCGTTGCTTCACAACTACGAAATTTTGTTATCAAGATTGATCAAATTTGGTGCAAATTATAAACGCAAGAAAGCTGGTACAACGAGTTCACGAGTAAAATAGCCCTGTCTAGTGTACCGTACCCCACCCCCAATCTATCGTCACAGGAGCTATCCTACGCAGCATGTCTGCTCCAAATACTTCTCTTTAGGGCTGGTATCGAACCCAACACTGGACCGCAGTAATCAAACCTCAACGGTTAGGGGCCCACTGGTGCAGCAAAACCCCTCTCTGACCCACAACCCTCCTGCTCCAACCCCAGCAGCTCTTGGTCCCCCGCACAGTCTGTTCCGTGTGTCAGGCAAGGGTTCCTCGGAACCTATCATCAGTCAAGTGCAATTCTTGCAATGGCTGGTGCCACTTTCGGAGGTGCTCTGGACTGCGTACCATCCGTGAGTGGACACGCGGCTTCGTTGCCCCTGCTGCATAGTTTGGCACCTGCAAGCGCCCACTGTGGCGCGACCCGTCAACATCAGGCCGCAACAACTACTAAGGAACGCATAGCAGGACCAACGCAGATAACCTCTCGCGTCCCTCATTCCCTGAGTTACGACAATACTCCCGAGGAACTTCAAGCTCCTCCAACTCAACTGCAGCGGACTCATGAGCAAGATAGTTGAGATAGTCGACTTCATGAGCCGTGATGGAATTAAGATAGTTGCGGTCCGAGAGACAAAACTGTACGCTAGCTCCTCAGTGATTACCAGGGATGGCTACAACGTGCACAGAAAGGATCGCGAGCGAGACAACGGTGGTGGCCTAGCGTTCATAGTCCCCCATACAGTGCAGTATCGTCCCATCGATGAAGGCATCGACCTCAGGGACAACACCTTAGAATGTCAACGTATAGCTGTCTGGTCAGGCGATGATGAGCTAGAAATGTTTAATATACATATATATATCCCCTGTCACCTGCTGCCCGGCAGGATATCACGCTGATATCGGGGCGCTCATCAGAGGAGAAACCCGATTTGTTGTAGGTGACTTCAATGCGCATCACGATCTTTGGCATTCAAGCCTACCAAATCATTGTAGGCGGAATCAATTGGCAGAGCAGATAGACGACTCGACGTCCAGCACAGTAAACGACAACGCCCCCACTAGGGTAGTGGGCAATTGCAGCAGCTCGCCTGACATAACAATTGCTAGAGCCAGTCTGATAAATAGCATAACCTGGCGACCTATAGTTTGCATCAGACCACTTGCCATTTATCATCTCGATCGAGAAACCTGCGAACTTTGTTTCCGCGGTCATACATGAGCAATAGGAAGAGCACTTGAAGTCCTGCAACTTCACCTCTGGTGTGAGTAAGCTCTGGTCCACCGTAAGGCCCACTTTTATCACTTTTAACGGTTGCATTTCGTCGGACCCGAAGAGATCCGCGAACTATGTTAGCCGGCAATAGATGCACTGCATCCTCCAGCCGACAGATTCAAGCGCAGTGCCACCAGATGACTGCACAAACTGACATACAACAGTGCGCCAATTGCTTTATCCAGTGATGAGGTTCAGAGGGCCATCAAACATATGAAATCTTTTAAAGCCATTGGCTCTGACGGACTAAATATGCTGATGCTGAAAAATCTGGGTCCATTGGGAGTAGAATACCTCACGAAGGTCTTCAAATTGTCCATGGACTCTCATCATTCCTGATAAGTGCAAAGCAGGGAGAGTGGTCCCACTACTGGGAAACCCGCCAACCAAGCGGAGTTCTATCTTCCGATAACTCTCCTTTCTCCAGTAGTGAAGACTCTAGAAGCGCTTCTACTCCTACTCTATACGAAACATCTAACCTCACACCAGCATGCACCGAAGAGTGCACTGTACCACCACAGCATTCACCGTCATAAACGCCCAGATAAAATGCGTGCTCAACCAAAACCGCCCCTGCGAGAGGATTGTCCTAGTAGCGTTGGATCTAAAAAAAGCTTTCGTTACAGTCCGCCACGCTCCGCTACTAGATGACATTTTACAGTCGACACTCCTGTCAGGGCTGAAGAGGTGGACCGCGAACTACCTGAGTGATCGTCATTCGTCGGTGCCATTTCAAGACCAAATCTCAAAACAGAGAAAAATAAAGCGAGGAGTTCCGCAGGGGGGTGTCCTTTCACCCTTGCTTTTTAACTTCTATATCTCGAAACTCCCCCAGCCATCAGAGGGGGTCTCCCTGGTCCTCTACGTTGACGACTGCACGATAATGGCATCGGGCAATGACATTGATGGCCTGTGCGCCAAGGTAAACGACTAGCTCGCCTGCCTTACTCACTTATTTACTGCGAGGAACCTAAAACTTTCCCCCACTAAGTCCACGGCGACCCTCTTCTCCACCTGCGCAAAGAAGGTCAAACTGCAACTTAAGGTAAAAGTCGACGCCAAAAAGCCATTTCCAACTGTTAATAACCCCAAAATATTGGGAGTTACCTTCGACGGTTTGCTCTCCTTCTCAGCGCATACAACCGCTACTGCCACTAAAGTCCAAAATTGCAACAAGGTACGCAAATCGCTTGCAATCGACAGCACTTGGGGCAAAGACAAAGAAATGTTGCTATCGACATTTAAGGCAATAGGCCGGCCGGTTTTAAACTATGTGGTTGCATTGAAGCAGGTCTCCAGTGTTGGGCAAATTTCATGAAAATTCAGAATTCTACACTTGCATATTTGATTTTTCTTATGCCCAATTTTATATAAATATACTTACACATACATATGCCAGATGCCTGGCATTTAGTTTCGAGGCCGCATGTTACCCGAAAGAGTCGCTCCATTACATCTAAAACCTCAGCCTCTGAGACACCAGCTGTTGCACACACAATTTAGTAGTTTTATAGTTTTCGAAGTCGAAATTTTAATTGCCGCCTAATATTAAAATGCATAAATTAAGACGGAGTCACTATAGACTTTAATTGTTGCAGACACATACAAGCATTTTCGCATACAAAGGGCGGATTTGTTACAAAAAAAAGGATGTGAAATTAAATGCAAGAAATGCAAAGAACAACAGAAGGCGATAACGGTTTCGTAGGCAAACGCACTTGCATGAAAACACGTCGAATCAAGGGTTACTTTATAGCAAACTGATGGGATATGTAGATACACTTCAATAGGGAAGTGCGTATCAGTGCACACACGAATACATATTTATATACACACACATGCACGCCCTCTGCCCTTTGCCATGTCGAGCGTAATTTAGCAAACTAACAATAATTTCTGCGTATTAATCGCCCCAAAAATTACCCGAATATCGTCGAAACTTTGCTGCACAACAAAGGTAGGTAAGAAAGCAACACCAATTATAAGGTAATGACTGCCACAATGACACACATGTGACCGCTAAATATACCCTGCAGTAAGAATTGGCAGGGACTTACGAAAGGAGTAGTGCTTTTTCGTGTCACTCGGCAAGCTGGTGGAAAGGTATGCAAAGGGTGGCTATTGTAGAAATATGACCGGCGAACTCTTCATTAGCAAAATGTATTGGAACTCTTAAGAATATTAGGCAATCTGTATAAATAAATTTTACCTATCACTATTTACACTGATTTGATATATAGGAAGCCTGACTCTGTTTCTCTCTACGGAATACGTATAATTATTTATTTTTTTAACAGGAACCCTACAGACTATAAGATAGAAAGATACAAACAAAGGCCTTATGACAATAGTCTTATGATAACACTTTAAAAGTGGGTTTAAGGAAGAGGAATCAGCATTAAATTGAGGTGGCGCACTCCAAAAGCAGCATTCATCCCATAAACCATAAACAGTTTTAGCAACACCCAAAACAATTCATTAAAACGGAAAATGCGTGAGGAATCATTAAAATGATTTTATTGATCAGATACTCGTATGGACATCCTATTGAGCCCGCGCAAATATCAAAGGTAAAACACATCGACAACAGAACTCGCCTAGACTCTAAGGACATGAGATTTATTAGTAAGCAACGAGAGCAAGAGGACGGAATGGGATCAATGAATTCCATCGAGCGCAAAACATACAGAAGCTCCCTGAACAGAGTCCAGCTTTCTAGCGCATTAATAGACTGCATAAAACGGTATCCAAACGAATACCGCGTATTCTAATCTGGACCGAACTAAGAACGAAGAAAGTTATAAAAAAAGAAGTTTTCTGGTTTAGAGATTTAAAGAACTTGTTTTAGCATATTAGAATAGATAAAATATCGTACAGTCTGGCAGCTGGCGAGAAGATGCAAAATTGCTTTTAACAAACCACAACCAGGCAAGGTGAATATCTACATACAAAAAGCCTTAAGTACTAGCAGGATATATAAGGAATTACACTGGTTATTGTTGTTGTAGCAGTAGACTGGTCTAAGGGTCTGGCCTATTTAAAGAAATAGGACTTAGAATCAAGCATGGGGATAATGACGGCTAGAAGTGACATGGTAATTTTAAATAACAACAGATTTGAGACAGAAAATAAAATTTGCTCAATGTGTAATTTCGGCGAGCTTGAAAACATAGCAAATTTCCTGGCGCGCTGCCCAATATTGCCTTAAAATTTACCTTAAATGATTCACAACTAATTGCGGTTCTCAATGGGAAAAATTATCATTGGCATAAACTTTTGCGTGTTATTAAATATCCTTTTAGATGCGGAAATCACTTAATAAAAGAGTTTAACTGGTTTTAAAAACCGAAAAAATAAATAAAAACGAAAAGTAAATCGGCAGACGGCTCATGCCATTGTCGTTGAATTATAGTAGGTTCTGTTTTTATGCGGCTTTTTTTTTATGCGGTTTTGAAATAGTGCGGTTTTTTTTAAATTACAAAATGCATGTCGACCTATCGGGAATTGTACATATAAACAAGATTCTAAACCAGCTAAGCAAAAACTCAACACAGATTACATCAGAAATGGTAACCCTACAAGTATGGAACCGCCTGCATAACCATCTAGATCAGACGTGTACATTTCCTCAAGTGACGAAAGTGATTGTACGCCAAATCCTAAACGAATGCGCAACATGCGGGTATTGTCTGATTCTATTTCTGACGTAAATTTATTTTTCGATTCTGACGTTTCTTAAATAAAGATATAATTTTCAAAAATACAATATTTTGTTTGTGCGATTTTATTTAATTATTTCAGATTCATGCGGTCTATGGAACGTATCTATAGTTATAATATGGGACTAGTGTCCTTTTTTATGCGGTTTTATTACATTATTTCAGATTTATGCGGTTCTTAGCACTTTTGAAACGTATCTATAGTTTTACTATAGAACTGGTAGCTTTTTTTATGCTGTTTCTTGCGGAACGTTTCTACCGCATAAAAACAGAATCTACTGTATTGTAAACACGTTTTTTCTCAATGCGCAATAAATACTACTCCTACTATCTTCTTCAGGAGACCAGCTCAAAAATACAGGCATCAGAAAGCGAAGAGCTACGAGTGTTTCGAGGAATAAAGGTGAACATTGCAAACGATTTAGAAACAATATAATTTCAGCAAAATAATTAACAACCTTCTGATAATTTAATTTCATCATTTTAATTAAAATTAGTAGTTCCTACTTTCTCGATTGAGTTAACCAAAATTGTTGTCGTTTAGTTTGCGATAATCGAATTGTTAACCTAAACAGCTGATTTTGTCCTATCGATTTTTGTTATGAAACGGGTTACCGAATAGCAAAATCGTTAAAATTGTGGTTAAGGAAATATAACGCGAAAATCGATAAAACATCTGAGTGAATCGCACTACTGGTGACATTACAGCTGGTAATTAAATTTGACGTACCTTCCTTAAGCTTGACTAGTTTCTGGTCTGGTCTGTAAACAGTCGATTTACAGCAGGGAAAGTGTAGGACAGTCAGAGAACAACACAATTCCCAGTCCGATGGGTTCATAAGCTTTAAGTGCTTTAATCAACATTGCTCCCAATAATGAGCGCATTATGCACAGTGGAAGTGAGCCTGAATGGGCCACCTTAATGAACCGAAACTATTCGTGCGAGACAGGCGAACTTTCGAAAATAATTGCAATAAAAATTTCCTCCGAAGTTGCATATTTGTATGTATGTATGTGTATAGGGAGTAGAAGGGACATAAGGATGTGTGTGGCACTGGGAGTTTGCGAGCCATGAGACGTGTTTAAATCAGGCCAATTAATATTAAGTGGATTATAGTAATTTAATGAGCGACCAGTGCAATCTGTGTTGGCCCATTCAAAAAGCTTTGACAATTAAATGATGTGAATCGGCCGACCTGCCGCTGCACCCAATTTGTGATACATTTAAAAGCAGATTTTTATTGCATCTGTATGTGCGTATGGCGAACCCAATTGCCCACATTACGAGCAGTTGGCATATGGAGCTCCTTGGTCTATCATTCATACTCTGCTTGTAATTACAGCAACACACGCAGTTAATACTCGGATTTGTATGCGACGCCACTTATGTATGTGTGTATGTGTATCGGACTAAGGCGATGTGAGTGAGTGCAGGGCTTAAGGTCATTTTGTTGCTGTCCCAAAATTGACGGGAATATCACGTGTTTGTGGTACATTTGTTGGCCTTATTAAAGCGTGAAATATTATTTAGTAGCATTTTGTATAATTTCGGCTATTCACGCTGTGGCAAATTGTGATTGCATATGTGAATATTCGTATGTATGTATGTACCGGTATAGGAAATAGCCTATCTGCAAGTGTAGCACATTTCCATAATGACCATTACTAATTGATATATGAATCTTATTTGCAGTTAATTTTTATGTTGAAACTTTCAAAATTAATCGCACTTTTTAAAGCGAAACATGGAACTCTTGGGCTTCCGTCCCGTATTCAAGGGAAACTCATATTCAAAAAATTTTTCGCAACACCACGTCAACAACATCTGTAAATGGACAACAAGATAACGCATAAAATGAAAACAAAATCGGATATCTCCCTTTGTACATAAACGGAGCATAAATCCCACATTACAACACCGCTAAATATCTGGGTATGACCTTAGATACTAAACATTTTAAAAAGAAAAAAGAAGGGTTGGAAATGAAATACCAAAACATTACCTGCTTTATGGGCAAGCGATCTTCTTAATCCACATACAACAAAGTACTGTTATATAACCAGATGCTCAAACCATATGGACGTATGGAGTCCAACTATGGAGTTACTCAAGCACCAGTGATAGCTTACAAATACAAAGGTTTGAACACAAAGTATTGAGATGAGCAGCTAACGAGCGTTGTTACTTACGCAGTAGCGATCTCGAACGTGATCTTGGTACTGAGCCAGTTGCCACAGTAATTCAAATATATGCCATATCGAATATGTAGAGGCGCTCACCATGTTAATAGCGATGCCCAATCCGTTCTCTTGGAATAAGTGGAAAGAAAGACTGAAGCGTAAGTTTAGTTAAACTCCTATTTATCCAGAATTGAGACCGACATACCAAACATATGTCAGGCATGTGAAGGCAGGCCGCACGACACTAACCACCTTTTCACATGCCCTTTAAAACCTACTCATCTAACACCTCTCTCTCTCTCTCTGGACCCAACCTGTCGAAACAGCAGGCTTTCGAGGCCTACATTTAGATGAGACAGACGAAGACGACCGGTGATACACCCTACACTGACGGGGCTTCTAATAGTGTTAAAACAAACAAAAAAACAACAACTGAAGCGTAAAAAGCCGCAGCAGCCAACTACTCTGCAAGGAGTGTGCAGAGCATCGTAACTCATTTGCATAACGCAAAACCTTAAACAAATTGTTTGTTAGTTACGTATATTAATTAGTTACAATGAAAATTAAAAAAAAATCATCATCATCATAGCATCACAGTTCGGGGTGAACCATTGCTTCTGTTACAATTCGCCTCCAAATCATTCGGCCTTCAGCTTTTCTTTTTCTCGGCCGACGTCTTCTTCTGTCGCCTTGTGGAGTTGTTTCGAAGATCTTTTTTACCGTTCATCGTCAGGGCCACACATATTTTGAGAATCATTCTTTCGAAACAAATCAATTGACTGACTTCATTTGATTTCAGCACCCAGACTTTGCAACCGTATGTGAGTGTAGGTCTTATAACAGTTCAATATATTCGAAGTTTCAGGTTTGTGGAAAGTAGTTTCGATATCATCACTTTTGTATGCTTGTCTTGTATGTCAATTGATGTGTCTTTTAGCGCACTCAGCACAACTCCAAGGTACTTAGGTTGACCTGGCCGGCTGAAAGCCATCACATAGACCTATTGATTCTTAGTGGTCCAAGAAGGAACTTGACCCTTACGTTCCCTTGTAGTAGACATCTTGTAATAAGTCTGCGTCTTTTGCGAATCTAAGTAAGCTCTGAAGCTTTCCCTCTCTTCTAGTTCGTTGCAAAATCTGCAGCTATCGTTGTTTACAATTCTCATCTTGTATGCGTGTGCCGCTAACAAATTGTGGCCTGTCAGTATACCTACGATAGTTCTGCTTTCCTTTCTGGACAGGGCTAGTACGAATCTGGCGTACTTATCTGTATTCTGCGTTTGCTTGTTCGAATTGTATGTAAACAACGCTTTTGGTAATCTTATCTACGATTTCGTTTCCTTATGTCCGGGTACTCAATAGATGTGTAACCGTCTGTCTGCGGCTAGTTTCTCTATGGCTTCCCTAGCCCTAGGAACGTTTTTAGATGAAATTTCACATGAGTTTATTAGCTTTATTGCCGCTTGACTATCAACGTATATATTTATACTTAAATTCATTGACTTCTTCAAAGCTATAGCTGCCGATTTGTAAGTTACGTGTTGTTTTGCGATCCATATATTTAGTATTTTCCTTGCTCAAACTCTTCGGATCAAACGCTGGCATAAGTACTTTGCAGTTGATGAGGAATACTCTGAGGGCGATAATATCACTTTTGAGGAATAAACTGAATTATGCATTTTCTGAATATATTCCGGTAACTTTTTGATCAAGTGGTATTTCACAGTATGTTTCATTCCATTCACAAATATTAGTCAAGCAAAACTAGTAGTACGTGGTCTAGAAACTCTGACCAAATCATATGTTTCCCGAAAGTCATACATCGCGTTTCGTTTGCCCAGCCTGTAAGATTCTTGACGCATGTCGTACAGCATATATGGGGTACCCAATTCTTATCCTTATAATCGGGATAACACTGGTTGCCCAGTTTAAGTAAATTTCTTCGAAGAAAAATTTCACGAAATTCCAGGCTACTGAAAATGGGGTAAAATCATAACTAGCTACCACAAGAAATCTGTTGGTGGTAGAAAAAAATTGTATTCTATAATGAAGGTACTAAAGAAATATTATAATTAGCATACAGAATCCCTGTGAAAAGCGTCTTGCCGCTCACTGTAATTCAAAACAATCAAATTTGCGGGTATTTTTGTTCGTTGTAATCGTCCAACAGAGAATGGAATAGAAAAGTTGATAGAATTGATAAAATGGCCTCTTACTCAAAAGTAAACCCATATAGAAACTTAAAAAAAGGAACTCGTACTTGAAAGACCTTGTACCTACATGCTTATAAGTCGGTCATTAATCGGTCAATTATTTGTTTTTGTGGTCCTGCAAGCCACACACCAGAAGATTTCCAAGAAACAGAGCTTTTTCTAGATTACAAAAAAAATTGTTTTCATGCGGCACCCAATATTTAACTCTTCTACTTAGTTGCATTTTCCATGGAAGTGTTACGAGTATTTCCTTGACTGCGCACTGCTCGCAATTTTGTAATGTGAAAAGATTATCAGTTTGTTGCTTTGCTTTCAAGTTCATTTGTTGCTGCGTGCGAAGTGCAACAATCTCCGCTATGAGTAAATTACTCACTTGCTTGTTGTGAAATTTTACAAAAAAGCACGTACACACACAACTTACGTACATATGTATATATATAAATGTTTTATATTAAAATATGTAATTCAATAAATGACGTGGCTATTTGTCGTGTATATTTTTTTATTTCGGGACAAGGGTTGGATCACAGTCGCAGGTACCCAGACGTTTATGCACCTCGGTAAAGTATCTCCCTCTTGTAAAGCAAGCAGTTCAGATTAGCCATTGAAGCGCTCCGCTGACCAACCGGTCCTACGAAGGTTCCAAAGGTATCTACAGCTCTACCAGGCGAAGCTTCGCTTTGAGAGCACAGAGAAGCCCCATTTAATAACAATGTAAGAACAAATCTGTGGGTTTTTTTTTTTTCAAAAGAAGCAAAAAAAAGTATGCCAAAAATCTCCAACTAAGAATTTTTTTATTATTTTTTTAATTCGATTTTTTTAATTTAAACAATTTTTTTTTTCCAAACTTTTTTCATCTTAACTTAGTTAAAAAAAATTTGTAATAAAATGTATCCCTAGAAAATTAACAACAAAAAATTACAGAACCAAAAATATTTCACTTTACAAAACTCTATGTGCGGGCCTAGATGTCTTTGCCCATCGACAGCAGGGCAGCTGGGATAATTCCACCTCATTTTCCAAATAGCTTCTGCAGAAAGGACTCGAAGCAATCCCAAGCAATCTGCATGGACACCTAACGGACAATAGCCGGTAAGGATACCCACAAATGTTGAGAGTTGCGGCTTGGTTAGCCTTGGAATTTCCCTCGAGCGCCACTCGGCCAGAAGGAGCTCGCGACATTGCCCGTTTGCGCACTAGCCCAGCGCGCGCTGAGCCCAAGGCCCAAGAAAAGCAGCAATTTCTGTCGGAGTAGAATTTTATTTAACAACAACTAAAATATTATTAATAGAATTCTAAACGTATGTATAGTAGTCTGAAAATCATGCTTAATGTTGTAACAATATAAAGCATTCCCTAACCATTTTTGGGGTGTAGTATTGATTAGTAGGGTTTAAATACGGGTCATTCCGATAACGTAGGACCGACTGTGAAAATGAATGAAAATCAGTCAAAGATAGATTATAGATTACTGTTATCAGGCGGCAGCTGGTGGGGTGGGTGGTAGAAGTTCAAATTTGTCGACCCCGAAAGGCATATCCCATCTTAAATTACATATTTACATACATTTGCTGTCTAATTATTGGTTTCTGTTCGCATTTTTAAGCTGATAACAAGTTCTGATCTTCATATTAGATTTTCAAATGAAATTTGTGATTTACAAATGCTACTTATACTTTGTCTAAGGTGACTTGCCTGCCCCATTCGAGAAAATATCAAACGTTTTACTCTATTATTCACATACATATATAGGTACGTACAAACGCATGTGCACATGCGAGGAGGCATGTATGAAAAAAGTCTTAAGAGTCTGAAACACATACATAAAACGTCACTTATCAGTCTGCGTATTATTTTTCTACGCTATTGACGTCCATAATAAATATGGCGGCTTAAAATAACAAATAATTGACATGCTACCCAACCCCTTGCTCTAGTGAACGATTTGGAGTAAGAGCTGCCGTGTGCAATGGACTTTTGCAGAAATGAATGACGTGGCCACGCTGGTGTGTTTGATGAAATACGACTATAGCAACGGAATATTCGTAGAGGCGTTTGGCCATGCTTTTCAAAAGTCACGGTTTTTTCGATGCTAATCATCTTCTTATACAAATGCACACTTACATGCACACTTGCTTACAAATTTAGAAGTTTGCTTGCTTATTTGTAGTTTAAAGACTTCTACAAACAAAAAGGTTCTCATAAAAAATATATTTTTCCCATTTTCAGAAGACCTTTTGTTAATCCACGTACGAATTTTGTTTTTTGCTTGTGCCATAACGTCCCAAGCCCAATGAATCGGTTTGGTTGGGTTTTCCAAATTTTTTTCTTCTCCTCAGAAAGTATTTGACTAACACTGGATTAGAATTTAACCAGTTCCACAAGTCGTTCTTAAGATGCGCCAATTCTTTTTCCAGGTGAAGCACACTACAATCAATATATGACTAAATCAAAATGTATTTAAATAAAATCACACTTTTTAATTAAAAAAGTATTTACTATGTTTGAGTAGAAGAGTCAACCAAAGGATGAGCCGTCTCTTCTGCGTCCATACAATTAAAAAAACAAATATTTTGGGGAAAAAGCTTTAACTTCCATTTGCTGTAATTTTGTAAATGTGTTGAATTTCGAATTCAATTTTCCGCATATTCTAATTTCAAAGTATGTAAACATAATTCTGTTTTTTTTTAAACCATCACTTGGGAACACCTGCTCGAAATCCGCCAACGCACCAGAGCTGAGTGTTGAGAGAAATAAATTAATACTTCGCATTTCATGGAAGATTTCCACTTCATCTGTATCTATTTTTCAAATCTAGAAACTAAAGCAATTTAAAAACTGTATGATGTGAGCATCTACTCATTTTTAAAATTCAATGCAAAATTCAAACATTGGTGTGCATGTGTTAGTGCATTTTTATTTACAGTCGCATTTATGAAAATATGTACAGAGACGATTATCAGCATTTTAAGTCTACATATAAATCAATGGCTCGAATGTAAATTTAATTACAATTTGTTATTTAGCTACACATTACAATCCATTTTGAATACGTTTCGGTTGGAATCTATGTACGTAGAGCAATAATTGGCTTTATTTGTGCAAATCAGTGCACTGAATGATTCGCTAACATTTGATCGAATTATAGGCTGTAGGGATTTGTGGATTTAATTCATCAAACAATCATTGATTGCTCATGCACAATCAAAAATTAAAAATGCAAAAATCAAAAACCAACAATGCAGATAGATGTGGCATGCAAATTACATACATTCGTACAGAGATAAAAACATAAAAGCTTTGCAAAAATGGGATTTCTGCAAATTTAAAAGATAAAATTTTCCCTAACATTGAATATGCCTTTATTTATATTTAATAAGTATAGCTTCATACATACATACATACAAAACATAAACCTTGCCGTAAAAATCAATGGTTCTTAGTTGGTTTCCTTTCGTGTACCAGGTGTATACCTATGAAGTGAGATTTTCAGCTATTAGTCCTTAGATGTCGCGGAGCATTTTTAAGCCTTCCCAAATGTCTTGTTTTTTCGTCTGTTATCTGTCAACAATATTCAGTTCATTGTTTGTTACGTTTCATGTAACAATGCATTTTTTCCACTTTTAAAAATGTCGAATTTCGTGCCTTCAAACTACGATTTGCGGACATCGTGAAACCACTTGTGAAATGCTGCTCTCCCGGTTCAAAAGGAAGTCTTTTTTGCATCGAATCGTTACGAGTGATGAAAAATGGGTGTATTTCTCCAATCCCAAGCATAAACGATCCTATGATCCGCCCGGCCACAAGCCAAAAACAACGGCCAAAGGCAATGCTGTGTGTTTTCTAGGATCAGCGTGGCATGATTTGGTACGAACTATTAAAATCAGGTGAAACAGTTGACGGTGCACGCTACAAACGACAATTGGCCGTTTTGAACAGCGCTATACACCGAAAACGCCCACAATATGCCGATCGGCGTTACAAAGTAATTTTTCTTGATGACAATGCACCGCCACATCGAACAGCGCTTCAATTCTCACGAAGAAGCCAAAAAATGGCTCGATAATTTTTTAGCGCGGCATCCACAAATTGCCTGAGAGATGGGAAAAATGTGTCGCTAGCAATGGCTATTATTTTGAAGATTATATTTGTAACCAGTTTTTGTTAATAAACGTTTGAAATTGAAAAAAAAGTCTCATTGCATAGGTATACACCTGGTATTTGATGGGTTTTCTTTCTCATTTAGGCAATACTCAGTGCATTTTCGCACAGTATTGCACCACTTTTGTGAAAGAATAAAACTAATCAAATATAAAATCAATGTAATGTAATATAAGAAATAATATCTAAAAAAACGAAAGGTTATATTTTAAAAACGTAATTAACGTACGACGGCGGCCGCCGTAGCCGAATGGGTTGGTGCGTGATTATCATTCGGAATTCACAGAGAGGTCGTTGGTTCGAATCTCGGTGAAACACCACAATTAAGAAAAAACAACACATTTTTCTAATAGCGGTCGCCCCTCGGCAGGCAATGGCAAATCTCCGAGTGTATTTCAGCCGTGAAAAAAGCTCATCATAAAAAAATATCTGTCGTTGGGAGTCGGGTTGAAACTGTAGGTCCCTCCATTTGTGGAACAACATCAAGACGCACACCACAAATAGGAGGAGGAGCTCGGCCAAACACCTAACAGCGCGCCAATTATTTATTTTTTTTTATTAACGTACGAAAATATTTTTTTTTAAATTGCATTATTATGAGGAGATGGGAAAGATGGGTTGCTGAATGTAAATGTTGGTATACAAGCCCTGAAGAAGATCCACGTCAAGGACGTCCAAAAACAAGAACAACACCAGGAATCGTAGAAAAAATACAGGATATCGTATTTGGAAATCGTCGAGTGACTGAAAGAGATTTAGTATATTAGAAGAAATAGGAATCTCATTGGACAGTGTAAGCAATATTTTGACTGAAGTATTGGGTTTCAGAAAGCTGTGTGCACAATTGGTGCCGCATTCGCTAACAATGGAACAAAAACACATTCAAATGAGACTTCCTCAGCAATATATAGAGTGTTTTCGAAAGTATAAAGTATATTTTGTGCGTCGGTTCATCACTATGAATGAGACTTGGGCCTATCACCATGATCCTGTGGTGTGAACCTGTTTCATCGGTGCGGAAACTAGTTCGTGTCCAGAAATCAGCGAGTGAGGTGTTAGCATCAGTTTTTGTAATGCGAAGTGAATTTTGTTTGTGGATTACTTGTAAACTAGTAAAACACTAAATACTGAATATTATTGTAAGCTTTTAGACCAGCTGAAGGAAAAAGCTTGTGAAAAAATACCCAGTTTGTAAAAGAAAAAAATATTTCCCGTCAGGAAAATGCATCGTGTCAAAAGAGCGTTTTGACATTGATAAAAATCCATTAATTAAAGTTCGAATCGTTGGAGCATCCGTTGTAGTCACCAGAATTGGCATGGAATTCATAAATTGGAATCTCGTTGGAATAAGTGTATTAATAATCAGGGAGACTATACTTGTGTTTTTCTTATCGAACCGCAAATCTGATTGAACAACCAAGCATAATCCTAAAAGAAGTAAGTCGTAAAATAAAAAAGGTTTACCTCAAACAATTAAGTAGTTTTTATTTTTGCATGGATTTTTCAAACGACCCTCGTATGTACACTCATATGAGCTTGATTTTTTGGAGAAAATCGAAATATACACATTTGATATTTTTCTGCTGCAAATTTAGTCGCATCTAGTTGAGAGAATAAGGCACTGATACCCATGCCCATAGCCACTTGTAAATTACTTATAGACAGGGAAACCATCAAAAAGGTAAATACAAGCTGGCAAACCCTCACAACATGCGAACTAAGCAGACAGACATGGCCGAACTGGAACAGCGGTTGATCGAAGATCTTGCTAAGATTTAACAGAAGAGCTATAAGAAAAATGATAGGTGCATTAACTGGTCATTGTTTAATAGGCAGCCACGCTAGAAGGTTAGGACTCCCGTACCTCGATTTCTGTAGAAGCTGTCTAAATACAGAAGAAGAGGAAACAGTCAGACACCTTTTATGTGAGTGTGAAAGCCTAGCTATGAGAAGGCTGCGCACTCTAAATACAGCATTTCTAACCGATGTAGTGGACATAGCGCATCTAAAACTAACGAAGCTCTGCTCGTTTATTAAAGCTACCGGATGGTTTGAAAAGGAATACGTAGAGTAAGGATAAGTTCCACTGGTATCACAATGGACCTGCGAAAGGTCTAAGTGTGTCTTTATGACAACCACCCCACCTACCTACCTAGTTGAAAGGAAGAGGAGCAGAAGGAAGGGTCCATCAGACATCTCCTTTGTCACTGTCGCGCGTGGCAAGTCAGTAGATTTAGGTACTTCGGCTCATCGTTCTTGAATGATGACCTTAGATATGTAAGTGTCAGTCAGACCATTTCGTTTGCACTTAAAAAAATGGTTTAACTACTCCTCGTCGAACTGCTACCGTGGCACCGCTATGGATTGGCAACGGTCTAAGCGAGTTCGTTTAGAGACCACTTTCACCTACCGACCCTACCTACCCTACCTACCTGCCTTGCTGTAGTTGGGAACTAAAAATTGGTACCGCAACCAGTTACGCTTTTCCCTGCTGGGTGTACACATATTTATACGGTACGGACGTACGAGTATATCGAAGAGTTAGTTGAAACTGAAACATTTAATTTTGGCATTTTGACAAGTGTTTGCAAACTGAGGATGGATATGCACACACATTTTTACATAGCGTTTACCTACAACACTTATCCTCAATGCAACAAAAAAAAGCATTTGCGAAATTTCCAATAAGATTACGCGATTATGGCAATAAACCAGAAAGAGGAACATGAACATCCGATTCTCTAGTGGTATGATGTAATTCTGCTGCGATTTCGACTCCTCAGCAGCGACAAGCGCTGATAAAATCGGAAGACCAAATTGCGCCATTTGGCAGATTTTGTTTTTTTAGCGAGTTGTGAATGTCTGGAAGAGTTGATAGAGTGACGCAGCCATGCTGAAAGGTTATGTTTGTTAATGGAGATACATTTTCCAATCGGGCTTAAAATAAAAAGCCAACTAAATTTTGAACTACGCTGGGTGTAAGATTTCAATGCGAGATTTCAATAGCAGTGGTCGGCAGCGGAGGTTGTAATTCTTGCTTAGAACAAAAACAAAAACAATCAATAGACTTATATAAGTGCACGAAGTTGATTTTGTTTTCGCAATGATTCGCAAGCGAGGGGTTGTTCTTGCCGTTTTGCAATGTAATCCGCTTTTCAAGGTCAGTGGGTAAACAAGTTTTGATTGCATTTGCTGATTGTTATTCTGCAGCAGTGGCATTGAAAACGGCAGGAGTTCACATACACATGCAAATGCTTGATTTAAAACATTGGAATAAAAAATTTAAAATTAAAACTCCAAATCGCAATTTACATTCAATGCGCGTATGTGTGAGCCGAGGGTTGCTTTTGTCCTGCCATTTCTATTTGCATATGTGAGTTAATGTGTGCTCGTACATAAGCGCACATACACACACACACCTACATTGTACAGTTAAGAATAGATCGTGGTCAATTTTCTCGATGGTCCGGTAATTTGCACCGCTAAATTCATCCCTTCTTATTAAATAGCACAAAATTTGTAGTTGGGATTTTATAAACATTTGCAGGAGCTTTTTTATTTAAGGGACAATAAGATTCAGTATCCGGCAGTATTCAGTAATTCAAATGTTGTTAAGTATTCGCAAAGCGGGAGTACAATTTGCGATTCTGTAATGTTGTGCAGGGTGCGCCATCTTTTATGTCGGTATGAAAACATTGAATAACTTTGAAAAAAAAAGAACTGATTTGTTTAAGTGAGGTATTTTTATTTGGTTTGGTTATTTACAATTTATTAAAACTATTTTTTGAATACGATATCAATCAAGTTGGCGTAAGCCTTACTTTTCACATAACCCTACAATAAGAAGTCCGAGGGGTTTAAATCAGGTGATCTGGGGGGCCAGTCGATGTCGCCTCTTTTTAACATTAGACGTTCCGGGAATTTTCGTTCCAGAAATTCAATTGTTGCATCCGCAGTGTAGCATGGCGCACCGTCTTGTTGAAACAAGTAACCGTCTAAACCTTTCTCACGCATTTGCGGGGAGACATAATGAGCCAACATCCATCGATATCGGTTTCCATCGACCGTTTCGTTTTCTCGGTAAAAATATGGCCCAATGATGGTTTTGGCGCAAACGCCGGCCCAAACAGTTACTTTCCGGTCATGCAATGACGTTGCATGGATCTCGTGTGGATTCTCAGTTCCCCAAATGCGGCAATTTTGTTTATTCACGTTGCCAGAGAGGTCAAAATGTGCCTCGTCAGTCATTAAAATTTGCTTCCAAAAATTTGGTTCCGTGTCAACCATTCGAGCGTCTGTTCGGCCGTGCGAACGTGAATGGTCTGCCAGCAAAATTCGTTGCATCAATTGCACTTTATACGGAAACAAATTTAAATCATCCTTTAAAATGCGCCGCATTGTGGTTTCACTGACGCCAAAATGCTGAGCGCGACGACGATGCGACATTGTTGGCTCCTGGGCAACGCTCTCCCTCACTGATTCAACAAGTTCATTGGAGCGTTTTGGTCGTTGATGAACGGCACCGGTCCCGTGCTCAAAAAAATTCAACACCAAACGACGAATAGTACTGTCAGACGGTGCCTTTCTGCGATATGCGCGTTGAGTTAGAACAAGAGAACGACTATTTTCGATGTATAGCGTCACTATTTCGCGTTGTTTCGGTGTAAAGCGATCCATGGTTGAAATTGACGTATCGAAAACATGTATGTTGAAGTCGATCGATTGGTAAATGACAAAGTTATTCAGCGTTTACATACTGACATAAAAGATGGCACACCCCGTATGTATGTCTCGTACACCCCGCGATAAAACGCCCTCTTTAAAAGTTCATTTGGCCAGGTTTGACTTTTTTTAAGTTGATTATGTCTGTATATTAGAGGTTAGCTCACTGTTTTTTAACCGCAAATCCACGGTTGTTAATTAGAATCTCTAGAAACATTTTTAAAGACAGTTTTATGGCTTTTTAGTGCAAGTTTGAGGTGGCTAAAAAATCCCGTTTATTTTTTTGTCTTTCCCTGACGGTGTTGCGCGTTTTCTCCATATAAAAAAATAAATAATTGTTGTTAGGTGTTTGGCCGAGCTCCACCTCCTATTTGTGGGGTGCGTTTTGAACCCACAGTTTTAAGCCGACAGATGGTTTTGTTTCTTCACGAGGAGCTTTTTCATAGCAGAAATACACTCAGAGATTTGCCATTGGTGTTTCATGCTCGGAGTTTCGACCCGTGCACTTCCGTATGGTAGCCACCCACCATCCCATTCGACTACGGCGGTCGCCATAGAACAAAAAGTTAAAAAAATTATACAAATCTGGTAGATTTTCCAGCAACTTCAAACTTGCTCTTTATTGTACAATACTAAAATTTTGAGAACGACCAAATTTCGGCTTCGGCCACAAAATTGCAGTTCCATTTCGGTTTGGATTCGGCCAAAAAAGATCCGAACTGTCAACGGACATTTTTGTAAAATTTTTTGAATACGGGCGCAAAACGCATATTTTTTTTAAATTGTTTGAATGTTCATCGAGTGTGGCTGGTGAGAAATTGTTCAGTCCTACAAACCAGATGGTAAGCTAAAATGTCTACATTACAATATATAATAAAATGATTAAACTGTGAGTATTAAATAATTACTACATGCACCCAGGTAGAATTCATTTTTTATTTCTTCATTTTATAAGGAAATTTTTATATTTTTGATATCTGTACCCATATAATTAAGTAATTTTTCGTGTTTCCAATATTTTACTTGCGAAATTTTTGTCGTAAATTTTGTATAAAAGTATGGTTCACTGTGGTTTGTTAAAGACTTCCGAATAGTGCTTTACGAGGGTCGTTTGAAGAGTTCGTGCAAAGTGAGAAAAATGGACCTATTGACGCATATCGAGGCGATGTTTAGTTAGTAGCCTCTCTTGGCAGCATTGCTCTCTGCGCAGGATTATGCGAATATTCTGGTGCAATGTTATGAGTAATGCTGACCTTTGGGATAAGGAATAACCAAGTACCGGTCCACATAGAAACCCAGCGTTGTAAGTGGAGATGGGTTGGGCATACGTTGCGTGAACCCCAAGATGACATCACAAGAACTGCACTAGACTGGAACCCCCAAGAGAGTTGCAGACGTGGAAGACCAGCCAGAACCTGGAGGCGACGAGTTAAAGCTGAAGTGAAAAAACAGGCCATACATGGAGTCAACTTAAATTCCTAGCTTCAAATAAATCAAATTACAATTTCCTCTATATGTTCCACTTAGGAACTATGGGAAAATATATATATATTGTATGTCTCTTCGAAAAACAAGGACGAAGTTTCAGCCCGATCGGCCTATTTCTTTGTGTTTGGCATTCTTTTGAAACGGGAAGTCGAGTGATATTCCTTTTCCGTCACGCCTCAGCGAGGAGGTGATTGTAGAACCGAATGGCTATTTTTCAGACTTTCACAAATCTTCTCGGAAGGGATCAACAAACTAGAAGAGCTTTAGCCGAAGTGTATAAGCCTAAATGGAGGCTATGATGAAAAATAAAAAGGTTTATCCAAGCAATTAAGTAATGTTTCAAGCGACGCTCGTACATCTAAGAAAATTCTTAATATCGCATGCAAAAATAATTGTCAAAAACCAACACTATTTTTGAGCGACTTCACACTTTTATTTCATTCAACTAATTTTAATAAAATTCAATGGACTATAAAGCCGCATACCCAGAAATTTTTTAGAGATTCTGATTAAAAAGCTGAAAATTTGAATATGTTAAAATTTGATTGATTTGATTTAATTTTGATTTTTTTTTTTGTTTTACAATGAATAAAATGTTTTCTGCTTTTGACCGAAGTTCACTTCAATTCGTTTCGGCATAAGAAAGCGCTGTTCGGTTGTTCTCTATTCAAATTTAATAAGCTATACACCTGTGCACCAAACTTTTTCGTGAGAATTTCGTGAAATCTTTCTAATTTATGTGTAAAGTTTAAAATTCGGAGTTATGATTTTCGTTAGACAATGAGCTATACTTTCATAAAAAAGTAAGAAAGAAATCAACTTTTTTTCGTACATGCTTTCCCAAATGGTTTAAAACTATTTTATGATCGATCTTTAGCTCCTGGGTGATGCTACGACTGCTGACATACCGGTCAACTTCGATTACTTCTGTGATTTTATCGATATTTTCGACGACGGACCTGGCTGTGCAGGTTTGACAACGAGCTGATCGATATTTTACGAGCTATCGATCGCTACAGCCATCTACTGAAAAAATAGTGGATTTCTTTTTCCACAAACTAATATAATAAAAATAAACATTCAACAAAAAAAATAGTCGAACCTTGTCAAAATGTTGATTTTTTATATTATATGTATATATTATTCTTTGTCGCGGGTTGTACGTATGTACATACATACATAAGTATTCTAGGTGAATAGGGTCCTACTAAAGTCCAGCAATTTCTAGCAGGAATGCAGCTTCTTTCATATAATTCTTTAGCTTTTTTTTTTTAATTATAAAAATCTGAAACATGTCTCGAACCAAGCTTTATCATAAACCTATCTGAAAAAGTAATAAGAAATAATTTTGTAGTAACTCTAATGGAACTCATATTTTATAATCTTGCCAACTGTATCATTTATGATCGACCCTTCTCGCCGTAAACAGTTATTTGTTGCTTTTACGTAATTTGACTTATTTTCGTCTAAGCTTTTTCAAGTGGTTTTCAGCAGCATCTGAATGCCTACGAATACAATGAAACAGAATATTCAGCAAGGCACACGAACCACACGCCACCACTACCCCGCAAAGAGCAGCCGGCTCAAATTTCTGCAAAACCGTATGCAGTCTACAAGGGTAGTCTTTGGATTTGTTTGTTCCTAGGTATTCGAATTAGTCAAATACTGGCTAAACACACACAAGCACAATATCATATGCAAATATATTTATTTGCATTTTCAGGCAATGTGGACCTCACACCACATCCACGCGTATATGGCACGCATGAAAGTCTATATGCTATGTTCACATGTATGTATGTGTATATGTATGTATGAGTGGAGATGTACCAGTGCAGCGGATAGATGACACCACCTAATGGATACACACACACTTATGGACTCGTAAGAGCATTTTGAAGTTCGTATCTTGCAATAAACATAACTTCTATTCAAGTGGAATCTAATATTTATTGGCAATTTTTGCAACTCGTAGAGATTTAAGGAAGAAATAATTCACTTATATTATGAATTTACTACCTACCCACTTATATATTTTTCTATTTAACATTTGATGAACGCATTTTTGCTATTTATGCTACAGAAATCAGCATAACTTTTCTCACTTTCTACGAAGTTTGTTAATTCAAATGCCCAAAGAGCTTGCCAGGTGATTTATTTTTTGTTGCCCAAAATTTTACTAAAGTGGTAATGTGACTGTGCTCGGTGGAAGAGGTCATCGCTGAAGCTGAGGCCTACTTTGAGGCAAAAGATAAATTGTTTACAAAAGTGGTATTGAAATGTTTGAGCGACGCTGCAATAATTGTGTTGTCCTTAATGGAAATTATGAATGAATAAAGCCAATTTTGATAAAAACAAAACTTTTTTTTTTGTTGACCCGGGGCTTTTCAACCCATGTGTTGTCTATGTGTCTCGTACAACACCATTAGCCATCATCCTCACACAAAATTGCTCACCATATATCGAAGAAGGAGCAATCGCGAAAGAGATAAAATTGTTAAATTAGCTATTATTCCCAAACAAAATTTAGTTGATGAATATTTGGCCCGCATCATGAAAAGCAAAATACCTCAGAGGATTGTCTCTAGCCTACACCGATCACTGTTGCAAACCAAGAACATAAAATTATCTTCTACTAAACCAAGTAGTGCCATGAAATTACAAATATTTATTCTCAGAGAGGGTACATTGTCCGTTGTTGCTGTAGAACTTCATCAAGACCTGCCAGCCGATCTCATCTTACGGTACACGGGGCCGATGACGACATTCGGGGGACGATAATTTCGGAAGGTGGTAAGAGACTCCCGAGGAATGACGTGCAATACCTCTCTAAGTGCTATCTGATCAAGTAGCTGTGCCCGATCCTCGATCTCTTCAGTGTAGTTAAACAGATGCCATCTGACTCGCCTGGTAGGAGGCTCAGCTTCCAACAAATACCGCAGGGGTGGTTCTTGCGGTGGCAGCGCAGCTGGAATTACTTGCTGTCTAATCACGAGTTATCCATTTCTGTACACACAAACTACTTTCATTGAAAATTTGGTATTGTACAGTTTGAAAAACGCATATGCCTATAGATCAGCTCCGGGCATCCTGGCAGGGCATTGGCAACTGCGTAGTCATCTGCACATGATCGAGATATGGTCCACTGATTATTGTCGTTTCTACGACCAATACCGGAAGTCTGCAATGTACCTTCTCCTTGAATGCAGCGCTATTGCGCGGAAAAGATTGAGACATCTCCGCCATTTGCAGCCGGAAGAAAAGTACATAAGCTCAATCCAACCTAGCACTATCTTAATTTTAATAAGAGAACTGGGTCTGGATAAGGTACTGTAATCAGAAGAGACCGCATGATCACAAGACCATGAGGTCGAAGGGCAAACCTCCACTAAATCTAAATCTAATCTAATGAATCAGCTCCTGGTAGTATACAAAAATGTTTATTTGCTTATAAGACATGTCGGTAATTTAAAGAACTAATAATTTCTTCATGACTTACATAAAGCTTTCTCAAAAACACGTATCGGATTCTTTTCGCAATTAGAAATCTTCATAAGAAATTACATGATTTCTAGTTCGTTCAGGTTACAATGTGTACCGTTTAAATTTCTGTGTCATCCAAGATGTATCAGGTCACAGCTGGCCTTCAAAATCCACATTATTTTATAATTATCAATATTATCATTGAAATAACATTTACTGATATATACTGTTATATAATTATTTATATATACGTAAACCTTGAAGACTTCTTTCCCGAAAAATGTGTTTATTTCTATTATCCAAATTTTGCAAAAGTAAATCAACGTTTTCGTTCCACTCTGCGCTCTTTTTAATACCAAAGCTCCACTCAATGTTCAGATGTCTCCCTAAACTTTAAACTGCTTTTGACCAAAAGATGTGTCTCTCTATGACAACTTTCGAAAGTGAGTGTGGCAATTTTGTAGCGTCATAGTCAAATAATGCTTTAAAAATGTATCTAAGGTGAAGTTGCAACGAATACAATTGACAAATCTCGTTGTCAGTCTCTAAGAAAATATAAATAGGTGGCGTATTTGTGGGCAGATGAAAAGTACGATTTAAAAAATATATTTGAATTTCGTCAACTTCTTCGAATATCTAAAATCCTCATATTTGCACCGAATAACTCCGTAGCCCACTAGTGACAGCTAAAAGCAATTTTCATTTCGCAATTAGCTTCGGTTAGGTATAAAAAAAACAAAAAAAGAAAAAAAAGGTATATATGGTTGATCTCAACGGGGCTCGCATAGAACACAAGGGTCCGTTGTATAACCAGTGTTGCTGAAATCGTGTTAAACACAGAGTTTTAATAAACAGTTTAAATGTTTGTCCGCAGTATCCTTCAGAGAAGAAAAGTAAACCGATCCCAGATAGTTGTAACGAGTTCTCCTTATAGCAGGGCAGTGGCAAAGGAGGTGACCTAACGTATCCCATTCTTCTTCGCATAAGTTACACGCCTTATTCTGGACCAATCCTATTTTAGCTGCGTGATATGGAGTGAGACAGTGTGTAATCAGTACTCCAACCAATATTTTACATTCCTTCCTTGGGAAAGATAGAATGAAATTTGTTGTTTTCGTGTTGCAAGTGCGTAGCATTATTTTGGGACTCCTGTGAGAAGTCGAATCTTCCCATGTAGACCGTGCTTCCAGAATTAGTTCCTCGTCTAGTTCTGTCTCCAAAACTGAGAGTGAGGAATATATTTTCGACGTACTCATCGTAGGCAAGCCGCAGCTAGCTTTATTTAATTTTTCGTTAGCAAATTCCTCCAAGTTGCGTTCATACATTTTTTTGCTCAGCAATTCCTGTTCTCAACGTGTTTTTAAAACTAAGCCTTGGTATTGATTTTACACCAAAGCAGCTGTATTTCGTCTTCCCTCTATCTTCTAATTATTGATAATTTTTCTTTAATTTTTTTACGTTATCAGATAACAAAACTATGTCACCCGCATACAAAAGCAGTCGCATATTAATATTCTCAATATCTATTCCACCTCCTAAGACATCATGGAAGTCATTCAAATAAATAGATAAAAGCATATCACGAGTAAACATCCTTGTTTCACTCCGCTAGAAATTCTGAATTCATTTGACATTGCATCTCCAGTCCATCCAACTGAATTTGTACTTTTATATATATTTTCAATGAAACTTTCCATCTTGATTGAAATAACCTGATTTCTTTGTTTTCCTGGATACAATAAATGGTTGATCTCGATAAAAAGAACCAGGATTTGTAATGGCCCTTTCATTGTACATCCCTAGTAGTTATATAAGTATACACATACAGGGTTTGATTGCAAAGTAGAAAAGGCCTTCCCGCGCGGAGCGTCTGCCAAGCGATCAACCGAATTGGCTGGTGGGGGAAAATGATCGTTGGATCTTCCCCTTCCACTAGAAACCGGTCCCAATTCGCTGGCAACAGCGGTGCAGTCAACATCGCTTCGCGAAAAAGCAGCGATCGTTGGAGCAACGTTACTCGATCATCTTTGTCGACTCTCGAGGCATCGTCCACAAGGAGTTTGTACCTCCAGGAAGCACTGTAAACGCGTCATGTGCTCCTTCGGCTGAAAAGCCGCGTCGCTCGGGTTCGGCCCGACCTCGTCAACAATTGGACCCTTCATCACGACAATGCACCGGCGCACACCGCCTTCCCCTGCACCTCTGCATTGGCCAAGATGGGGGTTCCGGTGCTTCCCCACCCTCTCTACAGCTCAGACTGGTCCCCTACGGACTTCTTCTTGTTCCCGCGCCTGAAAAGAAAGCTGAAGGAGACTCCATCGAGGCGATCCAAAAAACTGTGACAGCCGAATTGAACGCGATTCCGGCGGATGAGTTTAAAAAATGTTTCCTGCTGTGGAAGGACCACTACCAGCGCACAGTGCGGCCGATTCCCAAAAAGCTGGCCAAAAGTCGAAAAAAAAAGTTTCTAGATAGAGTTTTTTTTGTCTTTGGGTTGGCTACAGTAATGCCTTGAGTAGTGAAAACCGTTCATAGCAACGTCCTGTACCCTAAGTATTCTCTGTATTTTCAGTCGCAACGTGGCCTTCGTTTGAGCATCGTATTACTGTCGATGAATAGTGGAAGTTGTACACATTTGAAAGATTTTGTAATAGAGTAAATTGAACAAAACCAAATGGAATCATCTTCGACAGGTTAGTAAAATACGAGAAATCTTTAGTACATATCCATACCTCGACACAAAATTTTTAGCTGCAGCAATACGTAGGTACATTTTTTGCAATTTTTTTTTATAAAATTTGAGTTTTCAAACTGTATAGTAATACAACGCCGTCATATGCTGCTTTGAAACCTATTAAAGGTTACTCAAAAAAGTAATGGTTACTGAATAAAACAAGACTCAGCTGCTACCACTTGCTACCTTGGCTTTTATGCTATTTTTTGTGCACAAGAAATAAATACGAAGAGAGAGATTATGTTCTAGAATATACGCTATTTCACGTGAGGGGGTGGCCAATAGGGGTGGAAGGGGGTGAATTTTCAAAATTTTAAGATCAAATTCGTAATCAGCGACCCCGACAACCCCCGAGTAAGAAATTTTGGATCAATTACTTAATTTTTTGAGTTTTGGCCAGCTTTTCGGGAATCGGCCGCACTGTGCAGCGGTGTATTGACGCTCAAGGGTCCTATTTTGAAGAATATTAGTTGTATAAGCTAAAAGGTTTAATAAAACTGCTTAAAACAATAAGGCTCATTACTTTTCAATCAAACCCTGTATGTATGAGTTATGTACGTATACAAGTGCATATTCATATCTACAGATATAGGAGTTATCAGTTTCATGAATTAAACCTGAATAAATCATAAATCCCTTCATACACATATTATGTATGTACGCTTGTGTGAAGTTCTCTGGCATTCAGTGATTTGGTTGTTGCCTGCGCCAATTGCATGAAACTTTATTGAGAATTCATTACTTTCTGACTTTGCAAATTGTTAACTGGCCAACACTACCACACACATTCGCACACACGCACATGTGAATACACAAACGGCTCTACTCTACTTCAATGTGGTATTGCTTTCAGTATGAAACTTTTTGCTGCTGTTGGTGCCTCACATCCTGACTCTTTCAATGGCAACACAAATTTATTAAGTGCTGATGTCTACGTAATGTAGTGAAAGTTTATCAGCAAAGTTCCTTCGTAATATTTTTATTTTGCTGAGGTCTGCAGAGTTCTAATTGAATTGAATAAATTGCGTAAATCTATTATGTGGCAAAGGAAGGCACGTCGCTTCAGAAGTTTGGTTGCACAAATATTGAATTCCAGCTAACGACTGAAGGATGCATTTCACTCAATTACAAGAATGCGAATGTATGCATGCTTGCGTGTGTGTGTGTGCATTCTGAAAAACTCGCTTTCATCTAATGATGAAAAAGTTTGCTCACTTTGAATATCGGTATTTTCTGCCGATTGAGCAATGCCGGAAGGTGCAATCGTACGTCCCACTGATAGCTGCGTGCACAAACACAACTTAACTGAGACAGGAGTTTTGCGCTCAGTGAAAGGCAGAGTAGGAAGTATAAAAATATGAAAAAGAAAAAATTTGCCAAGGGCTCGGAGGTATTGAAAAATAAAGTCCTCATATTAATTGAAGAAAGTCCTGTTGAAAATAAAGGGCGTCTATGGCTATTCCTTCAAGCTTAGGTCACAGAAAATTTTCAATCAGTTATCTGTAGCGATGTTCATTGGCAGTAACAGCTCTTTAATTTCGATCATCCAAAAACGGCCCAATTACTGAAAAAGCCCAAAAACCCAACCAAAAAGTACATTTTAGTGGATGTAATGATTTTTCTGAAATAAGCTTCACCAATAAAGATGATCCACCATCAACTTTGAAAGAACCAATTCACGAAATTTCTGCGTTGACAATAACCCATCGGCTTCAATTCTTGTGTTAATTGAATTTTGTAATCCCATGAAAAATCCGCCAAGCAGTCGCTTAGTGAATGCCTAATTGTTGAGACCGTTGAGATATCAGTGTTGAAAGTTGTTCGGCAACATTTTGCGCTACAGCGGCAATATTCTCAACAGACCAATGTTTGGTCTGTCAGTCCATCTGCCTTTTTCTATCCTCGACACGACCAGTTTCTTGAAATTCATTCACCAACTTTTGAATTGCCAGCTCATTCGGACGATTATTTACATCAATTACGAATTTTTCGATATTTTCTTCATAAAGATCGACTATTTTCATAATAAATTTTAATAATTTTAACGAATTGTGCTACCGGGTAAAATTGCACACCTGTTTACTTGACAAATGGGAAAGATGATATATAAAAAATCTATCTGAATTGTAGTAAAAAAAAATAACTAGTTTTTATTTTAATTTTAGAGAATTTGTGTAGGTATAAAAGCTGAATTCCTCCAATATTACCTGAACAATATTAAATGCAACATAAAAATCCAGCACATGAATCGAAAAAAGATGTTAACCACCATAAATCTGTAAGCAACGTAAGTAGTAAACAGCAGCAGCAAACAAATTGGCTCCCTAATTTGCCAATGGCTGCCAACAATGACATTCTTGCTGTTGCAACACATGTAGACGTACCCACTTACTTACATACACACCGAAGTACATACAGTGCCCTATAAAAGCGTTCATGAATTTATGCCAATTATTTGCAGTTTGAAACTCTCAAAGTAGAATCAATTATTTGTATTGGTTCATGTTTGCCATGACATGCCGAGTATACCATCAACTCTACGCCACCAGTTAGCAGAAGCCAATGGCTCATAGTCACAGCCAAAGTAAACAGGTTTTAACGACTAAAACTTTATTTTGAAATAACTGCAATTTTAACTCTGTTATAGGCCTCTTCCAGGCCGTTTCTCTGCTCCGCTCACTTGACGAAAGTTTGCATGTGAAAGCAACAACAAAGTTATAGAGCTGGATTCGCCACTAGCGAGTATGGTTATGCCTCATAAAACTTGTATAACTCTTTATTTTATTAACAAATGTAATTTGCGGCAGGTCTATTCCAGCGCCGCTATGTTATGTTCATTTATATCAGTTGCTTCACCTATTCGCCACTTGCTAACGCTTGACGAAAAGAAGAGGCTTTATGTTTCATCTCTAAAGGCATGTTTTACGAGGGACATGTATGTATCCGCACCGGCCCAGGGATGTGGCGTAGGACTTTCCGAGCAATTATGTTAAGCTTTTCTTCATCCGCCTTGCGCATTTCCCAGGCTTCAGAAACATAGGTAACGCAAGGCCTACCTATTGTTTTATAGAGTTTCAGCTTTGTTCGCTTAGAAAGAATCGAGGAGCCTAGAATCTTGTATAGCAGAAAAAACACGTTTTCCGCCTGTAGGCTCGCACTAACTTCTTGTTTGGATGTTGCGTCCGCATAGATTATAGACCAAAGACAATTGAACGATGCCACCCGCTTTAAGTGTAACTTCCGATCAATATGGCAGATTTACATTCATTTGAAATTTTTCCAGTGCCCAAAAATTTAGTTTTTGCTTCGTTTATGTGGAGGCCCAAGCGAATGGGTGCGGTCTCAAACTGTGGAAAATCCTTTTTCAAACCTGCTGTACTCCTGTCCATTAGATCGCTGTCATCCGCCAAAACTAATTTTGAAAATAACCATAACGGACCTTTTACTACACTGGAACGATAAATGGAAATTTTAGTGAACCGTCTTGGAAATCAATCAGCACAAATCTGCAAATTTTTATGAACGCTTTTGAAAGTCACTGTGAAAAATGATTTTACACTTGAATTGTAATTGACTCCACATTTCAATGTAAACCGACAAATCCGAAGAAAATCATTTGCGGTTTTAACATGAACTGATAATTGCAGAAAGCAAACCACGCATGCATTTGACTTCCACATCCACTGCTACAACTACAAAACTAAACAGTTTATAGTTCCAGAGCTATAAACATAAAAATTAATGACTGTAAGGATATAAAAGACAAAACTTGCAAGCGAAAATTAACAGAGAGCGGCAAAGAAAAGGAAACGGAATTTTTCGCAAATGAAATCTCAATAACAGGCAATGTGCGCTTGTAAGCGTCTACCAATCGCTCGTATATGTAGCGCTCCGCACCCTTGCCCCTCTTGCACCCCTTCGCCCTACACGCCTTTAGACACCTTTCTGTGGTCATAATTAAAATCAGGTTTTATGGCACTTGCGCGTGGCGTAACATTTTACATTGTTCCAGACGTTCGCCTAATTTGCTCTCCTAGTCAACGCAAAATTGGAAGCAGCGCAAACCTTGTAACTAACTACTCACTCATCTATTCATGAAAATTAATTTGATCCTTGAATGCTGGTTGAACACACTTGGACAGCTTTGAACTGAATTGAAAAAAGAACAGACGAACAATAATAAATCCATAAAAACCTTTGTGCTTCTTTCCTCTTGCGATGATTGTTAATTGCAAGTACAAACAAACCTTGTAACCTGAATGGCAACTGTTAGCCCATTTCTGAGGACTAACCGTAAGGACATCAAAGGTTGGTTGGTCGGCAATTTCGAATTGCAATTAGTGTCATTTCCAATGCGAAAATCTGCTCTGCGACGATGTATGCGAATACGTAAATGTTCATAAAGGTTTTTAATCAAGCTCTTGGGAAAATGAAAGAGGAGTAAGGGAAGGATATGATAGCTAGTATCCAAATGCTTAGCTTTCGCATATTTTCGTAGGCTCTGAAATAATTATTTTTCTCTCCTTTTAGCCCACACCTCAAAAGTTAATCTTCCGAAGGAAATTCGAAAGAAATCAGAATTTGGTATCCTAAACGTTTGGTTCGGCTTTTATATGTAAGACAAATTGAGAAAATCGGAATCAACTTACAAGGCATCGAGAATTCAAAATCGGTGTGATTTGCACATTTAGCGACGATAACTGCATTTAACTAATTTTTTACTTTTTTTATTTTTAATATATTCAGATCAATATTTTTGTGTTCGTACGCATTCCGATTTCTAAAGGTAAGATTAGAAAAATTATATAATTATAATGAAAAATTGAATAATAAAATTCAATTACGCTACTAACCTTGGACTAATCTAATTCCAGTTAGCCGAATCTTGATCTTTGGGCTTACATAATATTATATTACATTAAGGGGGTATTCTGGTCTAGAAGTTTGAAAAAATCGATTTTTTTGGCATATTTTCAAAGTTTAGACCTTCAAAACTATGCCCTTCAACGGATTTTTGAAAAATTGGAATTATTTTCGGAGATACATCAGATTTTGTGACATGGCGTCTAAGCCGGCCGAGTGGAGCGAATCGCAAAATGAACGGCAGATGTTACTGGACGACTTGAGTACTCGTTCTTTCCAGAAAATGTTTTGTACCTCACACAACCTTTATTTATTCTATACATATATATACTTTATACTTCTATAATATATATAGATATATTTCCATCGCCGATTAATCCAGAGTGAGTAGTAAATATGATGATCTAAGTTATTCTATTGGAATTGTTGCTCAAACTTCAAACGCGATTTTCTCAAAACTACTTTTTTTGAGATGAACCGATAGTTTTTAAGTTTAATATGAATTTTTTATTATATATCTGTCTATCGCGCTTGCCTCGGATTTTGAAACATTTAAGTTTGCAGTATTTTTAAAAAAATTGAAAAAGTTGACGCCATTTTATGAATTTTTTTCTCTTTGATTTGGCGTAATCCGTTAGCGACATCCTAACTAATGTAGAATTTGTTTGTTTTAGATCACTACAAGGGTTGGAATCATGTCAACCATGGAGCACCGTTTTTTATGTAGTCCGCACTCCGCCGGCTTGTAATTCCACGATTTTTTTGTTTTTTGTTTTTATTAATTTTTTTTTATACTTTTCCAATATTAATAAAAACTATAAAAAATGGATGGTACAAATGTTTTTCATTTTTTTTTATTAAAAATACCTAAAATTAAGGCTTCTAGACCAGAATACCCCCTTAAATAGATCTAACCTCCCAAAAATAATCACCATTGCTTAACTGTAGAGGTGCGACAACTTTCGAAGTTATTTTGAACGACTCATAGTATTATGTGCCAGTTACGACTACACTTTATTGTGATAAGTGTACCATTCACTTAGGAGATCCCTATAAAAGAGTATCAATATTTTTATAGCTCAAAACACGCATTCTTTAAATCGTATTTGCCCCTTTTTCAATTATGCAATGCAAAACGAAAATGTTCGAGAGAATTGATTCGTCCTCAAGGGGATACGCAACTTAACTAATTCACTGAATGTAATGAGCAATTTCAAGTTAAATTAACCACAATTAGAATCTATTTTACCAACATTAAATTTCAGCGAGTCGCACGTTTGCCGCAGTGGCCGCAGAGAGATTGCGACTAATGTCGCGTAATGATTGCAAAGGTGGCCGAACGGGAAAGTGAAAAGACATCTTTGTGGGCGAGTGCGAGCCACAAAAGATATTACACAGGACATTAACACAACTGAACTAAAAAAACCTGCGTATAAGGAAAGAGAGCAGCGACAATTGTTGTTAGTAAAGAAAGCGGGCGGATAAGTGGCGATTTAATGCTCACACCGCTGGGCGCTACGCCTGATACAAAACACGGCAACGTTGGAGTAGACGCCAGGGGAACTTTGAACTGCAGCTTTTTATATGTTAGGCCAATTGCCGAGATGCTACAACCAAAAATCCAGAACGAAAAAACAAAGAGACCCAACAAGCACTTAAACGCCCACACATTTTGCCCAACGCAAAAAGGCGGTGAGAAGGGTTTTGAAATTTACGGTTAATGCTAATTTCATTTTCGCCAAATTGGCTCCAGTTCAAGTCATCGCAACTGCTGCTTATGCTGTTTTTGCCGCTTCTGCACTTTTTGTTCGACAAGCAACCAACCGTGTTGCAACAGTGTGGCAGGAAAGCTTGTTGCCACTGCTCCGTCTCTGCTTCAGCTAAGTTTGTAGCGAACTGGCTGACTGGTGGTTTATGGCCTCCGCAACGAGTGTTGCATGCAGACAACGCCTGCTTTGCATAGCCTTTCAAGTTGATCCAAATGGAAAAAGGAAGAGAGTTTCTACAAAACCCTTTAATAGCATTTGCCTTCACATTGACTGTAGTTGGGGCTCATGCCTTTGGATAGCTTTTTCAAGACTGCAGCACCTCAGTATTGCTGCAATGATTCCAGCACACATGCAACGCACTTTTAGCTTCATAGGAGAAGGAGTAAACAAGGCAAGAGTTGGAAGAAATGGTTGAAAAATCCTATTATCTTCAGAAATTATGCGGTGCAATGACAAAAGATATGGATTAAGATGTTCAGGTCTGCGTTGCGGTGTAGTGGCTAAATGTCGGCGTTGAAGGCAAGAACTGGCAAAACGTTGTTCTATAAAAAAACCGCTAAGACGTTGTTGTGAGAGGGAGTCCGAGTACACTCCTACGATACGAAGAAAGGCAAATTTTAAAAGAGAACAAAAAGTAACATGTAAATATGAATTGCCAAAATTGCCGAGAAATGCAAAGAGCAAACAACAGACACATTATTAATATTTGCTTTTAAAAATGTTAGACATTTTTTTAAAAACAAAACAAAGACACACGTGCTGTCAAAAAAATATTAAAAATACTTTTTTAAAAAACCCCATGATTATACGAGCCGTTGCTATTGAACAACGAGACTAAAGCTCTCAGTCCATTTATTTTATAATAATTTTATACATATTTACATGCTCCTGCCATGAAAAAGCTCCTCATAAAATTATCTGCCGTTCGGAGTCGCCTTTAAACTGTAGGTCCCTCCATTTGTGGAACAACATCAAGACGTACGCCACAAATAGGAGGAGGAGCTCGGCCAAACACCCTATAAGGGTGTACGCGTCAACTATATATATATAATATATATATGCCCCATACTATTCTTACAGCGCCCCATGTGAATTGTTCATTGTTCAAAAAAGTGCAAGAAGCTTTTTTGGTGTCAGCAACATCAGTAGTTGGCTGGAGCCCTCGCGGCAGACAATTCAGTCAGAGTCGATATATTTTCCTAACCTACACTGGCACTCATCATTCCTGAAAAAACACTAGCTCTTATACGAACGAAGGGTAATGCTATCCTAGTTCGCCAGCAACAGCAAAAGTAATTTGAAGGAAAGATTCGACGTACGAAGTCTGTTCAAAATAGCTGATTTTTACTTTCTCTCGAAAAATATTTGTTCATATTCATCAATATCAATCTTGCCGCCTTCAAAGTTATCTTCTTCAGATAGAATTCCCTTAGGCCAGCTTTTTTTTCTAACCGCGAAGCACTTCCGAAATGCGCTTTTAGGTAGTAGTGCCCTTAGATCTTTCACCGATCTGGATGTTATCTCCTCAATCATGGCAAATTTCTATTCTTTTATTGACAATCACACCAAAACTAGTATGGGAAATGACAGATAAAAACCGTTCGGAAATCGTAACCATATCTAGAAGCACGTGGCATGAACTTCTGCCCGGTTGATGTCTTCGTAAGAGTAAAGGCTGATATTAAGAAATGCGATGGACAAAGCAAGGCAAGAAGGCCATTAGACCTTGCGACGCCTACTACAACTGCCATGTAAAAGAGCGTAAATTTGGTGTTGAGTTTGTAGTGGGGAAAAGACTTCGCCACCAAGTGCTTTCGTTCACTTCGATGGCTTCCAACGGACTCTTTCATATGTCATTCAATTGCGCTCTCGTCCCGTCTGAAGAGGTGTACGATACAACCAAAGGCTTCAAGGAAGAGATTTTTTGTCTCCCAGTCGGAAAATTCAGCCTGCACAACGAAACATCCATTAACAAATTGAGACTGATCGACTTTGCTGGAACCCGAGATATGGCAGTGTGCAGCAACTTCCAGCACAAAAGCATTCATCGAGCTACGTGGCTGTCTACTGATCGAAAATTGCGAAACCAGATCGATCATGTTGCGAAAGATGAAAAAAGGCAGTGATTTAGCTGTGCGTACGACCTCACTGCGCAAAGAATGTTCGATATCAAGATATTTTGCAACTCAACTCACACTTCTATTCTCATAGAGTACTGCCCAATGACATGCACGAGCAGTGGAGCCACATTTCTCGTTCTTCGCGTACCGCCGCTGAAGAAGAAATCGGATTTCGACGAGCCAGAAAAAACAATTCATACGATAAGAAATATCACGCTGCCGCGGAACGCGAGCCGTGTGAAGTTGCTACCAGGGATTGAGGAAGGAAGAGACACGTATTATCAGAGAGATCGATGAGGACGGGAATGTCTTTCCGCATCGAAGTGCGAAAAGCGATAACGCAAAAACGCACAAGCCACAAGATGTGGGAGCCGACGGACTGCTGGCTGAGCTATTCAATAATGGCGGCGAAGAGTTGGGAAGTTGTATGCATCAGCTCCTTTGCAAAGTATGGCCGGATGAATGCATGCCTGTTGATTGGAATTTAAATGTGTTGTACCCAATCCAAAAGAGCTCCAGCAATTGGAGGCAAATATACAATGATTGCAATGCCTGTTTGAGATTTTCGAAACAAATATGAGTGCACTTATGTAACCCTTGTATGAGTACTATTCCTTCAAACTTGTTTGGCTAGCTGATTATTTTCAATTGTGCGCGCCCTGATGTTGTCTTACAAGTGGAGTGAACTTCCAAGTAGTTTAGCTTTTTCATGACCAGATTTCTTTCAAGATTTCGGCCACTTCATTAGGGAGGCGAAAGGGATGAAAACTGGCATAAGTTTAGCGAAAAGTATTAACTTCTAAATGAGACACGTAAATTCGTACTATATAATAACGAATGAAATAAGTCAAAGACTTCATAATCTTGGATACAAATCAGTTATTCCTCTGCATAATGCGTGAAATTTGAAATCGAAGCCCAAAGAAAAGCATCAAAACTTTTCATCCACTCCTACAACTACATCCACAATTGTGTAATGATTACATACTTACACATACAAACCATATATTCCTAAACAACTCCGCATGCTGGGCAAAGGTCGAAGAAAATGTACCAAAAATAATTCGTTGCTTTCAATAATTCAGATGTCAGCAAAACAAGTTTCGCAAGGAAATTAGCTGTGCAATGGCAAAATAACCCGGCGACAGGAAGCAGCACAAGGATATCCTTCATCAGTGGTGCTCCCACATGCACACATGCACCTTTTCCAATAATGTGAGTGTATGGGTATAGCAAATGCGCCATGCATCAATGGGTAACAATGTCATTGTCATTGCTGGCGGTACACAAACTGCAAGTGGAACAACTGCACTCGTACAAGGGGAGAGAGGCTGTGACATGCCGATTTGGATTCGTTGAAGTACATGGATGTCACATTTGTTCGCATCAGAAGATTCAGTTTCATTTTAAATGCACAGTACAATGCATTCCATTGACGCTGATGGAGTCGGAGTTTTAGTTCGGAGCCACAGACGAAGCCGCAGCCGTAGCAGGAGCCACTGTCATTCTCATTGGCATTGCCATTTCCATTTACATTTCCATTTCCATTGCCATTGCCATTGTTGCCGGCACTCTACGTGACACTGTTTGAGCAACTTTAATTGAACAAAATATTTGCCCGGATTGCTGACTGTTAGCTGCTCGTTGGATGTTTGGTTGATGGCTGCTAGTTTTGTGCCTTCCTTCAGTGTGCGGAGGTGCCAGCAAGTGAGATGAGGAACTGTTTAGAGGCTGGGCTAACGAATACAAATACGAATGGAAACAAAACATTGTTGTACGTTGTGTGCGTGTGTCAGATTGTAGGTGTGTGCGAAATTGTGAAAGCTTATTGAAATAGGCAGCCAGACTAAGGGCCACACAGACAAAGGCGATGCAGATAGCTAAAAAACGAGCGGTCGGTAGAGCAGCATACAACCAGGCGCGCAACCTCCTACTTCCCCCAGCATACTAGCGCAGTGATTGCGTTTTGCTGCTATTCGATACATATGAACCTATAGAGATGTAGAAATTAAAAATTCACTCAGCCGCAGTGAAAACTTTATGAATGCCAACGTCCTACCGGAAGCTAAAATTTCAATTAATTGCTCCCCAATGTGATGCGTAGTTGTGGCGATGATGGTAATGGGATGATGCACTTTGATAGCGGCGGCTTTGGAGTTCAATGTTGCATATTGCAAAGAGGTGCAAGTGCAGTATCTATGAATGCAAAGGGTATCGTATGAACGAATGTGCAACAACATGAAATGTTCAAATATTTAGATAACTACAACCACTTTGATCGAATACATTTAAAGAGGGCCCAGAACTGCGAGTTAAAGCTAAATAGAGTCAATGTGGAAAGTTATTTTTTACGAAAAGATTTTGTGCCCAGATTTTATCTTTTTAAGCACTGTAACACTGTGTTTGGTTTATCTCACAGCACCAGCTCTGCTTTTCAAAAGTGGGCCACGGGACACATTATATCATAGCCTTAACCTTCGTATCAAGAAAGGTGAGATTCTTACCCCTTCAAATTTTGAGAGTAAGTTAAGATCGTTTTGTTCCTAAGGCCTCTAATCATTCGCTTTACCAGATAGGAATTTGTAAATGCACCAGCTGTCCTGAGGGAATCAGCCAGATTCGCAGCCATTGACAATAGATTAGTACGTCAGAGCTATTTCGATCTTTTGAAATTCTTCCTTAACCTTTTTAAAAAACCCCAAAATACTAACCAGTTTCATCACTATCCCTCAGTTTCATGAAAAGAACGTAAAGCCCGATTAATAGAGTGATTAAAATCAAACTCGTAATTTTTTCTGAATCCTTGTATCGTAATTTTGAAAGGTAGTTTTTCCAGCATTTTCCAAGCGGAAGTATACCATCTGTTTATGTGCGGATATCAATTTAAAGAGAAAACTTCGAAATGAGGGAATTGCCATATTGGCATTCTGAAGGCAGTCAGGCTGCTTTCAAAGCTATAAACTCCTTCGAGGTTAAGTCCTCACTAGTCCTTGAGTGCATAGATTAACTCAGTTTAGTAGAATTGAATAATCGCATCAGACTCGCATGGGTCCCAGGAGATATGGAAATACCTGGAAATAAGGCTGCTGCCTTACTATTTATAAGATCCGAGCTATTCCTTGCCCTGGAGCAACATACCACCAAGGAAGAGCTAAAAGGGTACAATCAAAAGAGACTCAGGCTTCTTATAAACCTCCTCAAGAATTACATAATAGAGAATATTCACTGCATAGACTCGCTATCTGGAGCAGCGACTCCTGTAGTTTTTGCAATCGATTACCGGAAACTCCAACACATCTCCTTTTTGTGCGCGATGTCAAAGCTAGAAGGAGGAGTAGACATCTAAGTATGGTATGGCCAGCGGAAAAGCACATACACTCAGCCCAACCCAGCTTTGTCTTAAGTTTACTTAGACGACTGGATTTGGATGAGATATTGAAAGACAAAAGTTTGAAAGCCTTGAAAGCGGAGTTGGATATTTTTCACACTCGATGCACTCAGTTTTATTGTAGATGTGTTTGTATGCACACTGCTGCTGTTACTTACGTATATATGCAAATATATCTCACTTATTGCGCAATTTTTATTGTTGTTCTGTTTGCATTTGTTGTTGCCACTACATTCTTTTCGACTCGGATTGTATATTCGTTATGCAAATTGTCTTCTGGGATGAAAAGTATTGGATCCAGATTCTGTTTTATTCACCACTAATATTGTCGAATTCAATTTAACAGAACGCATGTCGTACACAAATTTACATACATATGTACGTACATATACATAATATATCTGTCTGCATAAAAGTATCTGCGTTACGCCTTGGTGGCGTGAAACAACAAATCTTCTGAACCGGAGGCTCCCACTTATTTGCCCATAACAATCGAGTAGCTACGCTTGCATGTAAGGATATGGATTAGAGTGCATCCTTGCCAGGATGTTGCATTAGTGCTCACGCTTGCACTGAGTGTTGAGTTGTATTGAATGACTGCACTCTGTTCAATTGAATGCACGTGGTTTCGCACAAACTGTAATCAATATGAGGATTTGCACTAACGATGAAGATATGTGGCGAAAAGTGAGAAATGCATATGAGTTAAAATGTTTGCTTATAGAAGCACTCTGAGTACACATAAGAAAAAAACATATCAAAATAAATGTCCGCTTTTAAGACTCTCAACTCTTAACAGGCGAATGAAAAGTCTTTATATGAATAAAGCCGAGTTGCAAACTGGGAACTATCACTTCTCAACAGCCGCCAGATCCTGCTTGCCAGCCAAGAACTTGACAAGCTCTGTTTCATTGGCGTGCTCTACTCCACTACTTCCATCAGTCTTGTTGCACAACTGACAGACATGGAGAACGGACTGCCGTCTGCTGCCCCCGAAGTGACCTAAGTGCTCTCGGATGCTAACTATTTATAGTATCTGCCGGTATTAGAAATAAAGTTTCCATCTCGTCATCATTGATTATTTAGTGTCGTGAATCCATAAACTTTGGAATACTAGACCGCTTTAAACGATATATAAGACAAGGTGATACCTTATCCACGTCGGTCTTCAACTTGTTATTACGATTTGCTATAAAAATGGAAGCAAAATCGGGACACCTTTTCATCGCAATAAAAAATATCTCTCCAAAATCTTCAAGGATATCGAACAAAGAGCCAACAATGTCGGTCCGAAGATAAATGAAAGTGAAACGAAGTGCCTAAAGCTTTCCCGATGCGAAAGAAAACGCCGACCGAAAAATATAACTATTGGAAGGTATCATTTTGAGTTCAGCAATTTGAATACCTCGGTGTTTTACTAAAAAACGACAACAATATGCACGACACAATACAAGACCGAATTTTGGCCTCAAATAAAATACTTGGCCAATATAATTCTTCTATTGTAAAATCAAAATCAAGCGGTAATACGGCCCGCTCTTATTTATGGATGCGAATCATGGACACTTAACCACGCAGATGAGCAATGCCGAGCATAAAATTCGAGCATAAAATACTCCGAAAGACCTTTGGACCACTTCGGGCAAGTGATGGCACATATAGAATGTTATACAACGAGGAACTGTTATCCATATGCAAAGGAGAAGATGTTATTAAATACATTAAATCACAAAGAATATTTTGGGTCATATTGACCGCTCAAAAGAGAACAGCATAGACCAAGTAATTATTGACCTGAAAAAAAAATTCACTAACAACTAGAGGATAACAGCCAAAAATCGTGAAAATTGTGAATGAAGCTAAAGCCCAATTCTGATCCTTATGTAAAATCCGCCAAACAGTCGATTCGTAAATGCGTAAATGTTAAAAAAGTCGATATAACGATGATGAAGGTTGTCCAGCAACAGTTTGCGCTGCAGTGGCAATATTCTCAACAGAATGAAGAGTTTTTGATCCTCCCGTCCTTTTTCTATCCTCGACACAGTTTCTTGAAATTTGTGCACCAGCCTTTGAATTGTCGACTCATGCTGACGAATATTTTCACCAAAAAAAAATACGAATTTTGCGAAATTTTGTTCTTCATCAACGACCATTTTCATAAAAAGTTTCAATAATTTTAACGAATGGTGTAAAATTGTACATCTGTTTACTTGACAAATATCAAAGATAACATAAAAAGGTACCGTATAGGAAATATTCACTACTAACATCCAGACGTCACTCATGAAAGATCTTTTATAAATTTGTGGTCTGAAAATTTCACTTTCAGATATGACGAATGGACATCCCTTAAATGCATTTTTATTATTCATTTCCTGACCAATAATATTGTTTAGGAATCAACAATTCTAAAATTCTATTTTTTTTCTCAAAATTTCAATGAACTGGCTTTCTTTACTAGTTAACATACGACAGACATACAAAGATATGCATGGGCGAATTTTAGCTTATTTTTCTCATCGTACAATTTTTATTTTGAAACATTCAACTCATGCTAGCTTTCGCCAATACATCAATACGCCAATACTTGTACGCAAATATAGTAAATCTGTATGCGTATACGAGTATGTAAGGTGCTATCGCGAGCAATGACTTCTAAGATATCGCAATTGGTACTTACGTACGTGTATTGTTTTATCTCTACGTAGATTTTTTTGCGTAGCAACATTTTCGTAAGCTCCAATAGAGTGGCAACTTATCAGCCAAGTAAGCAAGTAATCATTTCGTCAGAATTTTATTTGTGGCCTATTATCACGTTTCATTTTTTTTAAATTCCTTCTAATCCTCGTGCCAGAGCTTCAATCAAATGTGACAATGGATGAATGAAATTTACAGGCATGTGGACGTTTCAACATAAATGTGGATATGTAAATGCGAGTAAGTCTTCTTTACTTTGGCTCTACTACTTAAACTGACAGAAGGCGACGACAGACTGTGGCAGTTGTAAGGCGGAGTAGAAATGATATTAACATAATAAAAACTCAAAACCTCCTAAATAGTTTACTAATACTCCACCTTCTAGGCCTGTCTGGCATCACATTGCTGTGTGCTGATATCCAAAATATTAGAGTATTACATAAGTATTTATGGGACTCAGTCTCTAAGTCTCAGCCTCAGGCTCATCCAAAGCGCCTAAGCAATTTAAAGCAACAAAGATTTTACATGCAATATATCTCCGCAAAGTTCTTCAATGGATTGTATGGCCGCATGGGCCATCATGCCCCTCCTCGCCTATTTAACCTTCCTCCTTCCACGAATGATACTCTTATCCACCTATCGCACGGGTTAATTGTGCACTCCTCCAATTTTCCCGACAACTGCGCTTTCGTGCGCAAATTTGTTCACGGAGCAGGCAATATGCGGCTGAGGGCACAGAAAAGTTTCGAAACGAAATTGGAATGCGTGAAAATGCGAAATGGGTTCAATTGGAATCAAAACTTTGTTATAATGGATTCCTAATTTATAGCACGTTTTTGCAATGAATTACTTAATTTTGGAATTCTTATGCGAAAGTTTATCAGAACTCGCAAATAGTCGGTGATGGAAATAACCATTGCCGATAACCCACTGACAGCCAAGGCTGTATTAACTGTGAAGAATGGTATAATATTCGCAGCGATGAGCACCTAGGCAGCCGCCAGAAGATACGTAGCCAGCAATTCAGCAAGTGTGGGGAAAGCACAACAACGCGTTTCGCTTGTTGCCTCCCTAAGCCGTTAAATAACGGCATCTCATCTGATGCACCTTAATGCCTTCAGAGGAACCTTTAAGCCGCCAAAGCTGCAGCTGATGTTTTGTGCAGAAGGTTCTCGAGAGAAGCCTTGGAGCTACTTCCTGGACTGTTAAAGTGCTGTGATAGATCTAAATACTGCAAGTTAATCTACGCGAAGAGTCCTCACCCAAGAAAGACGATGGCGATGGCGGTGTCGTTTCTTACCCTTTTACAGTTCACGACGGTGGACCTAGTGGCAGTATGGTCAAAAATGTTCAGCCTCTGAGGGGAGCAAAGGTCTATCTTATCCCCTGCATATCTTTTGTGCTCGAACAAGATGTCACCAAGTCCAGAAGTAACAAAAATATCGACGGAGTGACCGCCCCTGGATTAGTTGCTGCGATACTAATGCCCACCACCACAGTATGGGGAAGAGCAGACAACCTTCTTGTGTTTATCATTCCTTTGTTAACGCCCTTAGAGGGGACCCTAAGCAATAATAACGTGGCTTCAACTGTCACAAACTGGTGGGTCTTGCGTGGTGTCAATATTGACATTTGTAATTTCCTGACGCTAAACTACTTTTCTGAAATTGCAGGAATATCAACTGGGAGTTCTTCTGCTTTGCTATTAATGAATGCGGGTGTAATTCGACTCTACCAATTTTGAATGAACAAGAGCTTGGTGGAACAAAAACTCGGACAACTAAGCTACCAAGTTCGAAGACTGTTCAAGAGAGTAAAGGCCGAAATCCGGAAGAAATGCCCTAGCTTCTCTTCTCTGCTTCATGTGTTGAACAATGCATCTATGTCAAATGTTTAAACAATGGCTTGAACTAAAGTTTCTTCCGACTTTATTAAACCGTTCAAGTCCATCATTTACAGCAACCCCCGTAAAATTGTCTGTTGAAAATTTTCGTGGAATATTTTAACCGTATACTTTTTTTTTAAGTACAGCATTGTCTCTTTAGGTAAGAGTTAGAAGGTTAAAATGTGCTATGAAAAGTACCTCGCTTAACTCTACTGTAGAAGTCTACAGAAATTTTATGTGATGTAAAAAAATAAGACCCTCGAGACTAGTACTGTCTGCGGCAAAGTTAATATTGACGCAGTTTATTAGTGGGGATCACTATATGTAGTGAGAGTGTAGTACTCTTAATATTAATAATAAACTAGTATGTAACCCCCGAAAATCGGGTGGGCTTTTTTCCCACGGAAAGTAAACAGCATATGTGACACTTTTATATATTAAAAGTTATGATGATTAGAAAAGTGTATATTTTTATTCATATATAATATGTAAGAACTTATGCATATAACATTTTTAAAATTTTTTTCAGTTAAATCAGTAATTTTTTTTTTAAATTACTTCATTATAAACTACATTCAACGTCAAGTTTTCGTTATTGCCCATTTGAACTCGTATATTTTCCCAGGATCTAACCCGGCCTAACGCAACATAAAGTTGGCCGTGAGCAAAGCAATCCTCCTTTAAATGAAGCCCCTCCCTTGATAATGTTTGCCGCTGGGCCTTATTTATTTTTATGGCGAGGGCTATTTCAATGGGAAATTGGCGGCGCTTCAACGTGAAAGGAAGTGTGGTTTCGCTCGGTTGCAAATTTATACGAGGCAATAGAAATCGCCTTCCCTGAGCCTCTCCGCATAACACTTCCGCGTGCAAACAATTCGGATGCATTTGTTTTATGATAAGTCGTGTGCCATTCACTAACACAATTATACAATTTTTTTTTTGCCATTCGAAAAATTTCTAGGATTTGCAAAAGCAAAATTTTTTTTTTCACAGATCTTCACGTTTAAAAAATTTTAAGAAGAATGGTGAAAAAAATGTTCAAAGTTCATATTCATATATGATTCGATAATGGCTGCATACATAAAAATATACATGTACACACATAGAATACAATACAAAGAAAAAAAAAATACTTAAAAATGAATATCTGTGTCAAAAAGTTCGTTGATTTGATGGGTAATAGAGTTCTTTTAAATGGCGTTGGGCATCGTCTATTACTATAAAATTTGTCTGAGAATAGCCCAAATACAGTTTACCTTTGAAATAGTATCAAATAATTACTAACTAATTTGCCTCTCTCTCCTCATTTTTTAAAACTATTTAAAATTTTGAGTTTTGCAAAAAGGATCAAACGCACACAAAATTTTTAAATACATACATACGTTTATATATTGTAGTTCAATTGTCCAATATATGAACGAAAGCAAAAGTGGATGCTTCTACCAATCATATCCAATGCGTGACGTTTCAAACATTTATCACTTACTTACCTGCTCTATTCCTCCACTTAAAGTAGGAACTCTTCTACGAACTCATCTTGGTCGTCCTCTAGGCATATTTTAAAATTAAATATGGATGTACTTTTTTCTTAAAATAAATTCTATTTTGCGTCTGTCCAAAACTCTTTGCAAAATTTGCACTGTTACCTTTGTTTTAAGTGAATTGACAAATTTCAAGTCAATTGTCAATTCATACCAATTATTGCCATCACAACAAAATTTTGAAAAAAAATTGCAGCATCCGTTGGGACTATGTTCATGAATACATATTTAATAGTAAAGAGAACAAAACAAAACAATTATTGAGAATCCAAATGTATATAATGATGTGCTCATTAGAAAGAGAGCTAAACAAAGCAAACGTAGTCATATTTATGCGTATATTTGTGTGTCATCCCGCTTTGCATAGACATCGCTGTTATCAATATGAAAATTTTGATAACTTTACACGCAAATATTTCATGAACAAATTAACCAATTTTAATTTTTATAATTTTCCGGATATATGCTCATCAAAACCTTTCTTTTGATATATATTTCATATCTGTACATATTGTAGTTTAGTCAGAATAAGCGCCATGTTTTAAAATAATACTATAGAAGATGAATAAAGAATAATTTTATTCAAAAGAGCAAATTAGAAGTCGCACAAAGGCTTGAATCAGTGGATACGTCCGTGCGACGGCGGTCCCAGTAAAGCCAGGTGATTTTATTCCAAATGGTTTGGAGGGACTTAAGCACTTTCAAGTGGGTCGAAAAGGCGCCGCCCTTCTACGCCAAAATCAAAGCCGTCTGCTTTCTTCACCGGATTTGCGTAGTATAGCTTCTATCTGATATTAAATCAGTATTAAAAGAACCAAGATTTGGATTTGTTTATTTAACATTTCTTTGAATTTCAGATATTGAATTTAGTTCTAATTCACACTGCTTATCCATGGGTCAGGTCTTCGACTAAAAACAATCTTAGTTGTCACGTAAAATAATTCTTTTCTGTCAATATTTTAGTGAAATAATTTTCTTGTCTCGCAACACAACCGAGCGGACCAAATTTTGTCAATGGCTGCGTGAATAACTGTGCCTATGGTCAATCAAAATTAATGGCAGTTTTATTAGCCTTATTAAATATTAGTACACAATCAAAGTGCGTTCAAAAATAACGAGAAACTAACTGTTATGACCACAAATTTGTCACACCAATATAATGAAATTCACGAAGCCAATATTGGCATCTTCTAGACATTAAATACTGCAAATCCGAGATTTGTATTTATAAGCATGGAACGTAAACTAAATATAAGCAACTGTGGCCCTCGCATAGCCAAAGGCAAAACTATAAAATCCACATAGTTGAAATGACTCCAACTGGTTATCTACTGGCAATATCAATTTTAATAATGCGTCCACAAACTGCAGTAATTTACGCATTTTATGCAGCAGCACAACGGCGAACGAGCAGAAATGTGGAGCGAATATCATACAATACATAAGTATGTACACATGTTCACATGTATGCATGGATGTGTATTCCTAAGGAAATGGTGTAAAGACAGTCGTTGTCAACGGCGGTGAGGAATTCACGTGGAAGTCACGCATACATATGAAAGCAAATAAATGCGAATAAGTGGAAATAAAAGCGAGCGTTAGTGGCATAAAAATGCAATTGACAAGCAAAGATGTGAGCCCGACTTATTACGCTGGGAAATGCGCTAAAATGCGTTAAAAAGCGCATAAATGTCATCAACACCAGCTAAGAAGGGCGTCTGGCAGCGACATTCACTCAGTGAAGGTAGAAGTGGTAGTGGCAGGAAGTAGCAGCAGACAGATAGGATTTTCGTTGTAAACCAGGCACTGTGACAAGTTTTATGACGGCATCAGTCGCACTGTTTGCCTTCGGTGTCCCTGCTTCCGATTCTAGGAGTATTTGTCATGCACATTTTTATGACGAACGCGCTCACAATCAACCAAATTGTATAATATTAATTTCTAATTGCATAAATTTTGCAAAATGACACAATTTAACGATTATGCTCGAGGCAAGCAACCGCGTCTGTCTGTCTCCATAGCCCGCTGTAAACCTTTATTATAGTCGTAGTCTTGTAATTTTTGTGGCTTTTATGATTTTTTGATGCGTGCTTTGCTACCACAAGCCCCCGCGCCTCAGCCGTGTCGTCCCACCCTCAGCGTAACCCTCGCCAAACAAAACTGGCGAACACTAAAATTAAAGCCTCAAGGTATTTTTCGATGAGTCTCATTTATCCAGTGCTTTCACTTTATTTACTCATTTTTTATTTACGCCACACGCTGAGCGCCATATAAAAACAGCATCAAATGTCAATTTAAAATGTTTTATTATTTCGACAATTTCGCTTAGCAAAGGAAACAAAGCTCTATGTTGATGATTGGAAAAATGCTTTTGTTAATGTTACATTTTTTCTTTCATTTCTTGTTATTTTAATTTGCGCTGCGCTGCCGAGATAAACATTATCGCTGAAATGCCTGCAACAACAAAGATAACGTTTGATTGTTATTTTTGTAGGCGTATCGTTGTTATTTTCCAATATAAACATTTACATGGCGGAGCGTTACTGTAATTGTAGAAACGCAGTTATTGAGAGCGCAAGCAGCCACCCTTTAGGTGGTGAGGTTATTTCTGCTTTGTACCACCAGTTTTGTGGTTGTTGTAGCCGAATCCAGAGCGTGGATTGTAGCTTGGCTATCCATAGGAATAGTGATATTGGCCTTAAAAGAGAAGTTTGCGATTTGTAGCCGACAAGTTTCCCCTATGGCCAATACTTCCGTCTGGAAGGCACTGCTAGTATTGGGGAGAGGCACATATTTTTCAATTATAATTCTACGAGAATGTACTATATACATACATATGTACCTGCTCCAACATTACAATATCAGTACGAATTCTTTCAAGATATCAGTAGAAACAATTGAAAAAATCAGTTCTTCAATGATGATCTCATCTCAGGGATTCAGTGGCATTGAATTTGATGTCTCATGTTAAGTCCTTTGCTATTTACATTATTTATAAACGATATACTTTGTAGTAAAAATGGTAGCCGTAACCGAATCGGTTGGTGCGTGACTACCATTCATGTAAATCCTTAAAATACCAAGTTGACAGAGAAAGCTTTTTTAATGCCAGACAATGGCAAACCTCTGAGTATATTTCTGCCATAAAAAAGTTCCTCACAGAAACTATCTGCTATTCGGAGACAGAGTAAAACTCCGTCTTAAATTTAATACTACCAAATATTTTCACTCATCTTTTACTAGAAAGCAAATCCTAATCTCTGCGTGCTATTATATCTCTGGTGTTTCCCTCAAATATGTTACCGTAATTAGGTTAGGTTGGAATGGTTGCTCAAGTAATGAGCACACTTGGACGAAGATAAACGGTAACCTGAATTTGAGTCTGATGGGGAGCTCCTCGCAAAAAACTCCTCAGCCAACTTTTCCTTCCAACTCCGATCCATCCGTGAACAAGTTCACCAGGCCCTGTCCCTAAGTGTAGCCCCCGCCCACTCTTCCCTTGATGAAATATGAGTGGAAAAAGTTCCGGTTGGACTAAGCGAGGGTGTACATTGATCCGTTGGGGATGAACTCGAAGTTTCTTGAGTGCCTATAAGTGAGGTTGAGCCATAGTCCGAACCCCTGAGTCTGATTGCGGTACGTGCAGCGGCAATTCTGCCTGCGATGTCTACGGGTACCACATTTAATATTTCGTTGAGCACCAGAGTAGGAGTCGTTCGAAGTGCCCCACTGATTCCAGTGAGTGCCGACCTCTGAACTCTCTCCAGCTTCTTCATCAATGTCGTCCTCTTAGTGAGTTCCACCAGACTATGACTCCATATAACAAGATAGGCTTTACAATATATTATATAGCCAAAAAAGAACTCTAGGCGAAAGGCCCCATCCTTGCCGTAATTAAGGGTATGGGTATATACTTTGACACGAAGCTCTGTTCTCCACGCATATTAATTATAAAGGATTGTCAGATTGGAGGTACTTTTTCCAATAGGATTTTTTTTGACAGATAACGTCAGACTAAATACATCATTTTTCATAATTCAGTATTCACTGACATTTCATCAAGGAAAGACTTATGTCTCAACAAAGTTTACAAATCATAAAATTGTATTACATAAATCGACGCTTTGTGAAAAGAATTCAATGGCGTAAAGGGTACGTCAATAAGCAAAATTTCCCTATTTGGGTTGAACAGCAACCCGAAGCAGAACAGTCATTAAAAAACCATTTGGTGCGGCCTATGGGCTGCAGGAATCATCGGCTCACGAGGCTGGCACCAATGTAACAGTGAATGATGAACGCTATCACGCCATTACAAACGACTTTTTGATGTCGGAAGTTGAAGCTCGTGGTCTCCACAACATGTGGTCCCAACAAGACGGCACTACTTGCCACACAGCTCGTGAAACAATGGATTTACTGCGTCGTCGTTTCTCTCGTTTCGGAGTAGTGGATTGACCACCAAGATCGTGTGATATTTGGACTTTTATTTGTGGGGATATGTAAAACCTAAATGCTTTGTGGATAAACCAGTTTCTAGGCATTGGAAGCCAACACTACAAAAGTTATTCACGAGATACCAATTGAAGTCCTCCAGAGAGTCATTCAAAAATGGTGTTTACGGATGGCCGAACTATGGCGCAGTTGGGGCCAACATTTGAAAGAGATTATAAATAAGAGATTATGAATAAATGTCATGAATGGTTCTACACAAAAATAATAAGGATTGCCAAACCAATTCGAGTTTTCGCTACTTTATTTCAATTTAAAATCCGATACCTCGTTGACTTTCATTTGGTGTAACAGCTCGGCGTTGTCGTTGCTGTATACACTAAGCTTGCAAAGCCTACGCTGGACTATGCATATTTTATTTGGAGACCATATATTGCTTCGGGTATAAGCCGCATTCAACGAATTCAAAAAGTGTTTATCAAATTTGCTCTTCGCTCACTGAACTGTAGTGAACCTATCCCAACCTACGAATCTCGTTGCGCGCCTTTGGCTTTAAAGCCTCTATTTCACAGGTTTCTCTTTCTTGCTTACTCTTTTGTTTCTAATCTTATGAATGAATGAGAGAGTTCGGCCGATTTGTCTACTTTCCTGGAAAAAGTAATTTTCAATATCGCTTTTCGGAACCTATGCCGTGTTCAGTTGCTCGAAGCGGAATGTTCCAAAGTTAATTACGCTTGTAGGAAGGTGGTTGATCTCTATGGTGATTATATCTACGATTTAACTAAACTAGCCGAAAGAATCGATGCTGTCCTGGTTTAGTTAAACCGTAAGTTTAGTAGAGTCAATGCTGTCTATTGCGTCTAAATTTTGTTAAACGCGATGACTAACAAAATACCATAAATCGATTAGATGCTTCCGTAAACGATGTATAGAATTTATTGCTGGCAGTACGAATGAATTTAATTTACAATAATCTCTTACTAAACTAAGCGCAAATTATGTTAGAGAATATAAAAATATAACAAATGTAGTCAAAAATCCAATGTAAAGTTAACTTATGTGCATAATCTTAACATAACCTGGCAAAGTACAAATATTATCATAATGAATTCTAAAATAAATGTATTAGTACTTTGCAGCAAACCTTATAAGGTTTTTAATTTTCGAAGATCTGATCTTTGACCTGCAATAAAATTGTATGTGTAAAGTGATATGCTATCTAAATTAATGGAATAAGTGGAGTACGACCATATTTTTCCTTTTTAATCAGTTGCCCACATTTTAAATAATTTTTTACTAAAGACCTATTTCGAGCTTCGAAGCTCATAACTCGAAATAACCCCCAATTCGAAATTCTTCGCAAATCGGAGAAAGTACTTTTTTACTCATAAATCAGTATTTAAAAAAATGGTTTGGTAATATTGTTACAAATATTTCTGCCTATACGTTTTACAGTTGGATTAATTATTTTATGTCATTACGTCCTTTAATATTATCTATACATTATTGCTAAATTTGTCTTTGTGGAGTATTAATATAAAAATTATGAATGCAAATGAGTTTTACTGCAGTTTTTAGAGATTTTTTTTCATAATTGAATTTGTAATTAGTGATCGCAATAGCATATAAAACATTTTAGGATCCTTTTAGACATTGGATTAAATATAAAAATTTCACTAAAAACATAAGTCGTCATTTTCATGGCCCTAATTTTTTATATGATAAATAGCAGATTAATTCACAGCCATATTTATGTCTATATGTAAGAGCATACTACTTTTATATACTACCTACATATGTATATTGTATATATATATATTAGGCCGGGTCGATTTGTGGGGAGGCAAAAAAATCGCCCACTGCTCTGTGAAAATCATATTCTAGGGATCAAAATAAGAAACTTTGCCGAAGGAACCATACCTCTAAAAAGAATTCTGATGTCCCCCAATTTGGGTCGAACTTTTAGTGTCTTTTGGCCATTTTTGGCCTTTACATGAGAAAAGAAACTAAAAATTTCGACCCAAATTGGGGGCCATCAGAATTCGTTTTAGAGGTATGGTTCCTTCCGCAAAGTTTCTTATTTTGATCCCTAGAATACGATTTTCACAGAGCAATGAGCGATTTTTAAATCGACCCGTCCTAATATATATATATATAATTGGCGTGTACACCCTTTTGGGTATTTGGCCGAGCTCCTCCTCCTATTTGTGGCATGCGTCTTGATGTTGTTCCACAAATAGAGGGACCTACAGTTTTAAGCCGACTCCGAACGGCAGATAATTTTATGAGAAGCTTTTTCATGGCAGAAATACACTCGGAGGTTTGCCATTGCCTGCCGAGGGGCGACCGCTATTAGAAAAAAATTTTCTTTATTTTGGTCTTTCGCCGAGATTCGAACCTACGTTCTCTCTTTTGAATTCCGAATGGTAGTCACGCACCAACCCATTCGGCTACGGCTACTACCTACATACGCTCATATATTCAAATGTACGGACATCTGCAATTTGTTTTGATTGAAATTTAAAAAAAAGGAAGCAGCTGTCCTCCTCAATGATTTTTCCCTGGTATGTTTTGCAAAGTCATGCTTCCGTCGTCATGAATAATTAAAATCGACATAAATATTAAAATTCGATACTTTTAAGCCGCAAGCTTTTTATCTGCACAATAGCAGTTGCCCCAACCGAATCAGAGGCAATGTGGCACTTCGTTAGTTATGGCTGCGGACTATAAGCTTATCTGGGATAGACGGCTGTGCTCATTAAAATTTGCTCATCCCAAAACACTGAATTAGCGCCGAGGGGAAAGGAAAATTTCTGAGTTAAAAAAAGATATGCGTTAATTAGTAATTTATATTGAAAACACATCATCATGTCGCTAATCACCCGGTCGACGGCAATGAGAATGTCCAACTGTCCTGTAAATTAGCTTATCTAATTTCTTGCCGAACATTCAAGAATGGAATAAAGAATTCAGAGAGCAACAAAATATTTCAATGTAAGTTATAAAAACAGTTTAGCACACAAACTGCGCTCCTTAAAATAATAAAATAACAACAAAGGCAAAAAACTTGCTAAATTCATGTTCTCATGCACCTTTATCCGCTGATCAGTAATAATGCCTTTTAAGCCTAAAGTTGAAAAGACGTTGGCAACTGGAAAAAAAGAAAATAAAGTAAAAAACATTGGCGCCGCCCATAAATATGCAACAGCTTTTAGTGCACAGGAAATTGAAACAAATCTAATAAATGGACCAAAAAATGGTAGTAGCTCGCGGGTCATTTGAACCACATTGTTTTTGTTTTTTTTTAGTTGTTTTTAGTTATTTTTTTTCTCTTCTTTGCCTTACTCGGCTTGCGTCAACCTGCCTTTGGGCGCTTGGACAACCGACATCTTTTGCATTTTTAAGTATTTGCCACAATTGAACTTTCACTTCACGTGCACGACACGTAAATAATAACTACGCCGCGCTTTGTTGTTGGCTTTCTTCAAAGCTCCTTCAGTCGAGAATTTCAGTTCGCCCCACTCCAATCTCTACCACTTAGCCTTATTTACCCCCTCCAATACACCTTTCGACAGTCACCGCTTCTCGAAGGCGTAGATTATGAAATTAGCATATTTTTTCTACCGAAATTGCCTTTACCAATTTCCACTCTTCGTTTGAAAAAAATATTGAAATTTTCGCTCACCCTCACTTAGCGACCGGGGCGAATGAACACAACTTCCGAACCCTCTCCGGGCTTGCTGCTCTGCTTCACTTTGGCTAAGCATATTTTTTAAAGTTCTATTCAATTAAACGTGTAATTACAGTGTTTTTTAATTTACTTTTTGTTGTTGATGCAACTGCCGCCGATTTCTTTGGAGTGTTCCCTTTCCAGTTTTTAATTTGTCTCCGTACTCCGTTTGAGTATTTTTGCTTGGAAACTTCTACTTTTTATTTGATTTTCTTATTTATTATGGTTTGAAGAACTGCTTTCTTGAGTCGCCCAAAACGGTAAACTACCTTTTTTCACTGTTTGCTTAATTCGGCTCTTAATAGAAAGTCTAACGGTACTTGGGCATTTCGTTTCATGACTGGTGCTTGTATTTTTATTTGATTTCAGAGTCTTGGTGGGGGTAATTAGTTAAAAAAAAGAGAAGGTGGATGTTTTGTCAAGTGGCTAAATGTAAAGATTATTAATTAATATGAAAAATTGGATTTACCACTTGCTTTTAAATAAACGGGACATTATTAAAAATTATTCCAAATTTAATCTGAGCGCACGTAAATGTTAACTTTTGGAATATTAAAAATAAAAAAAAACGACGCATTTTACTGATAAAAAATTGCATACTTGGATTTGAGAATTAGTTCTTTACATCAAAAAAGCATTTGACTGAAGAGTTTTTGTATAATATTTATAAAAACTGGTGATGACATGTTTTTGTTGAAGTTTTTTTGCTTTCTTTTTTTGTTTAATGTTTTCGTACAAATAAAATATATATTTTTGCGCTTCTGTCCCATACTAGCCTTTTTTTGCTTTCAGTTAATTTCAGCCTTTTTGCTGGACGCCTTCAAAGTAAGCCATTTTCACAGAAACGGCGCCGTAAAATATTTCGCCGGCTACGTCGATGTCACAATCCTCGCCATTTGCTTATCATTGAGAAATTCGTTTCTTCGATGATGTTTTAATTATCGGTTATTTCGATAACCCATTAACTGCGACCCTGAATTTTTTGAGTTTCGATGGATTTTCGGGGATCTTACAGAAAACTCAAACAATTTCACATATTTTCTATAAATTTCAATAAAACAACTACTTGCTGATTTTTTTTCCGTCTCATTTGTTACTTATTTCTATGCAAATACAAAATAATAGATTTGCTGTTTCTACAAAAATTTCCAAAACCTTAATGTACATACCAAAAATGACAGAAACAAGATTGCGCCCATCAGAGAGAGCGTGACGTCATATTAGTGTTGCCAACCCTCTGCTCTTCCCAATAAATTTTGTACTTTTTTATACCCAAAATGCAAAAATGTTTAAGTTTGTTTTGTAAGTTAAAAAAAAATAATATATAATTAAAAAAGGCCACAATTACATTTAAAGATTTACATCTCATTGCATGAGAAGATTTCAGTGCTATTGAATATTTGTTGATTCTTATAAAATTTGATATTTTGAAAGTGTAAATGTAATTTTTTGCTCCTTCTGAGGTTATGCAAAAATATTCGAACTTCTTCTCTCGACTCATCTCAACATTAGCCCTTTTATAAAGTATAGAATTTACTGAATTCAAATTGAGTCCATAGAGGTGTATTCATAGTAAAAAAAAACAAAAAATATATTACAGAGGACATATGCAACACAAGCTCAACGATGTTGCTACGCAGGCGAACGCGTTGGGTTGCGTATAAACGTTAGAAGACAAGGTCAATGGTCATTAATGGTTCCAAAACTGGCGCATTCACGTTGTACAACCCATTCAAGATGTCGACAACTGTGCCTACTTAGGTAGCCAAAGAACACCTGACGGTGGAATAATTAAAGCCAAAGCATACTTTGCCTCACTCAAAGGTGAGATATTCGAAACAGCTAGTCACGAAAACAAAGCTAAGGATTTTTAACTCCTACGTAAAATCAGTACTTCTATTTGGATGTGAAATAGGTTCTGTGGCCTTGCAACAACAAAAAAATCGCTGTCTTAGAGCATCCACATATGGGTGCCACCCGATAATTGGGTGACAAATAAAGCTCACCCGAGGTAGGCAAAAACAGTTAAAATTGGCTTACATACATCAGGAATTGTTCATTTAAAAAGTGCGCGTTATACATATGTCAAAATTTTTTTTTACTGGAATGTTGGTACAACTGTTCTCTATAGTGTCGCAGAGTTTGAGCGTGATCTGTCAATAAGCTTGTTTTTGGCATTTAATTGTATCAGTCAACCGCAGATGTACTCTGTGATTTTGACTATGGATACTCGTACGAATATCGAGCACAGAATTTGTCTTAAATTTTGTGTTTCGAACGGGATTTCATGTGCCGAATAGTTGAAAATGTTGCAGAAAGCCTATGGTTGCTATGGTGTTTTATCAAAAACATGGGTCTACGAGTGGTATAAGGCTTTTGCAGAGGGCCGAGAGGTCGTAGAAAATTTCCCCCGGTCTGGTCGCCCATCAACGTCTTCAACGGATGAAAACGTCGACAAGGTCAAGGAAATGGTGCTGAAAAACCACCATTTAAGTTTGAGGGAGGTAGTTCGTGACCTTAGCGTCTCTCGCGAATCAATTCGCAACATTTTACACCATCAATTGGGCATGAGAAGCGAGGCTGCTCGACTCGTTCCAAGATAGTTGAACTTCTTTCAAAAAATTCATCGGAAGAAGGTGGCTGAAGACATGCTTGAGCAAGTGAATTCGAATCCAACATTTATCCAGCGCATCATAACAGGTGATGAGTTTGACATGCAAACCAATCAACAGGCGACTGAATGACGCTACCCACATGAGCCGAAACCCAAAAAACCACGTCAGAGTCAGTCAAAAGTGAAAGTCATGCTAGTCGTTTTCTTTGATTTTCATGGTGTTGTGCACTCGGAATTTATTCCAAATGGTTCCACGGTAAAGAAAGAATATTATTTGGAAATTATGCGACATTTCAGAGAGAATGTGCGTAGGAAACGGCCCAAATTGTGGAAAGAAAACTCAAGGATCTTGACCATGATAACGCACCGTCTTACACGGCTCATATTGTGAACACTGTTTTACCAAAACCCTGACCAGCGTATTCACCAAATTTAGCCCCTGTGAGTCGATAGGGGGCATTAAGGAGAATTTCCTGAAGGAGCTGAAAAAGATCTCTTCAATTGCATTTAAAAGGTGCTTCGATGACTGGACTAATCATTGGCATATGTGTAGTGCTTCGAATGGAGCCTATTTTGAAGGCGACAAAATAAATTTTGATGATTAAACAATTATTTTGCGTTTTATTGAACGATTTCCGGTACTTTTTTGGCAGAACAAAAAGATCTACTTCAAATACTAGTTTCTTTTTTTATAAGTTGCGCATCTAAGTATCGCTGTTTTTTTGATGAAAATACAACTTCATTCTGCAAAAAGGTTATAACTAAATCATTGAAAGTATTGCCCATCGCTGGCTGCTACTTTTTCCCATCTTTCTGGTAGATCTCGTATACCGTCGTGGTAAAACTGTTCATCTTTTGAGGCAATCCACGGATCAAGCCATTTTTTGATGTCTTCATATGAATGGAACTGCTGGTCAGCTAGACCATGGGCCATCGATCGGAAGAGGTGATAATTGGACGGCGCAATATTTGGAGAATATGGCGGGTGGGATAGGATTTCCCATTTCAGTGTTTCCAGGTAGGATTTAACGGGTTTGGAAACGTGATGCCGGGCGTTGTCATGCTGTAGAATCACTTTGTCATGCCTCTCCGCGTATTGCGGCCGCTTCTCGCGTAGTGCTCGGCTCAATCGCATAAATTGAAGTCGATACCGATCCCCAATGACGGTTTCGCTTGGTTTTAACAGTTCATAATAAATAACACCATCTTGGTCCCACCAAATACATAGTATAACCTTCGCAGCGTGAATAAACGGCCGAGGCGACGACGTAGAAGCATGACCGGACAGTTCCCATGACTTTTTTTTCTTTGGATTGCTGTAATGAATGCATTTTTCATTACCCGTCACGACGCGATGAAGAAAACCCCTCCTTATTTTGCCGCTGGAGCAGTTCTTCACAGGTGAAAAAACGACGTTCAATATGCCTTGGTTTTAACTCAAAAGGAACCCAAGACCCCTATTTCTGAATCATTCCCAAAGCATGCAATCGCTTGGAAATGGATTGGCGGGTAACTACTAATACTGAAGCAAGCTCTTCTTGCCTTTGACACGGAGCCTCATTGAGCAATGCCTCCAACTCAGCGTCTTCGAAGGTTTTTGGCCTTCCTTCACGCAGACGGTCATCAACATTAAAATCACAGTCTTTGAAACGACGGAACCAATCTCAGCACGTTGTTTCACTTAAAGCAACATCTCCATAAACTTTTTGTAGCTCTCGATGCGCTTCAGCCGCCGTTTTTTTCGAATGAAAGAGGAAAATCAAAACTTCCCGCAAATGACGATTATTCGGCACAAAATCAGACATTTTCATAAAACCAAAAGTATATGATACCAAAACAAAATCACTAATGTGTCGAAGCAGTTTGTTTACCATATGTCTAAGCTCGGTTTATGACGTTTAGGTTATGTTCGAATCGACTAGCACACACTGCTGGCGGCATCTATTGACAAACAGCGGGAACTTAGTTGCGCACCTAATAATTTCTTCTCTAAATTACGATTCATGCTTTGATATAGCCATTCAATAGTTTTAGTAATCCTACTGCAAACTAAATGCTGGCAAAACAGAAAGTTACAATAGCGTAATGAAAAAACAAAAGGTACTTTATTCTAAATAGTTTGAACAAGAAAGGCAATATGCAAAGAATAAAAAGGCAAAAAACAAAAGAGCAGCGGGTAGTATTGGGAGGGTGGGAAGTTGGGCTGTCAAACCAAGTATAAATGGCACTTTGTTGGTTGCATGAGTGGTTTTATGATTATCCGTCGAGCCAGAGCGGCAGGAGCATCCAAGCCAAAAAAATAAAAAAATAAAAAAAGATTTTATTGCAGCGGCAGAGTAGTGGGTGCTAATGGCGTGCCGAATGTAGTGAATGGTGGTAGTGGGGAAGGAGAAAAAATGTGTCCACTCGAAAGCGACAGGACGTCATCGGCGAACATTGCGACAAGTTAATGGATTTTTAGTTGTAACTTCGAGCAAATTTTATGAGCGCGAATGCGAAATTAAATGTCTTATTTCGTTTATTTCTTTGTTATTTGTAAGTGAGTTGCTTAAATGCCTTCCGGTTTTTCCAGGGGGTGGAGGGGTAGTCTTGAGTGGTGCGTATATTAATGCATGCGCGGCCATTTCGGTTATCTATTTTATTGCAGTGATTAGTAGTTGGACTTGTCGCCACTTCTAATGCTTATATAACATCTACATACACACATACATATACAAGTGCATATGTATGTGTGTTAGCAGCTATTAAGCTCTTAATCTATTGAGCAAATTGTAAGAGTTTGGTGCTGACGAAAATCAAGTGGCATCAAATAACGATTAAGATAAGCAAAAATGTATTTTCACATTGACACAATAAAAATCTTCGCTTTGATATGAAGAGAGAAGTATTGCATTGAGATTTATTTTATTGGCGCAGCTCAATTACGCGTAGATGCTTGAATTGGCAAATTGCAACTTAAAATTTTGTGAGTCTCGCCGTTGGTGCGGAGTCTGACTCTCGCCCCGCAAGGGCAGAATGCCTGCAGGCCAACGCGTCAGATCATGGCGACAACAAATAGACGCTTCGCAACAGAGTTCAAGTTTAACAGGTTAACAGGCATTTCCATGTGAAACTACGAGTGCGTGTGTATGCGTGTGCGGGATCACAAGCTTGCCGGCGTGCCGACATGCACGACCTGTGAACTGTGAACCTGCGACCTCATAAATCGCTAACAAGAAGCATTCAACACAAACATGCACACAAACCCGCTAAGACAGGTCGGCGATAAGCTTCTGTGACACAAATCACTTTGTTGTAGTGGCTGTGCCTGCATTCACAAAATCACGACGCCAAAAAAGACGCAGGACATGCACGATTCCCCGAGGTCGCATGTGTGGTAAAATACGAGTAAGTCGCAGCAATACAAGAAAAACTGTCACATAATGAGTGAAGCAGAATAAACTGAAAGTCGTAAATCTATTTTTTAGCGCACAACTACATGTGTACCTATGTGTTTGTGTGTGTGCATGTGTGTATATAAAAAAGTATGCAACAGAGGACCTGGCAGCGCACTATCGAGTATCGAGGCGCTGATTCCAGCAGTTCGGGCTCGTAAATCATTCGCTGACTTGCACAATTTAAATATTTACTATTTCGTCACGGTAACAGGGGCAAACCATCAACACACGCACGTGGCACGGCGGGCTATTTAAATTCACACACACTCACACTGACACAAACCTACTCATATAGCACCATATATGCATATGTTTACGTGCATGTGAACATTTCTGTAGACTTTTGACAAAACCACGTAGGTCGACTTAACATTTTATTCCTAATAAGCACGAAATTGCTTGGTTCGCATCTGCATTATTTGGCATTTAAATTATTTCTAATTCAGGGATATTTTTTTTAGAATCCGGCTAAAGAAAAGTTGTGTCAAAATATTAAATATCTCAACGAAAGTCGGTATTTATTGACCTGGAAGCTAAATTTGTTAAAGTCAAATTAGCTGTTTTTTCAAAAGTCTGTTAGATTTATGTATATAACTCATATGAATATTTATGTACGTAATTCCCATATGAATGTACGGAGGTATACATGCGCCTCTTTCCTAAATACTATGTACAGTGGGCCACAGCCTATTTGATGCAGGCATTTATGCGCCGCATTACGGGAAATTCTCCGGACGCTTTAACTGTGGTTTGTTGTCTATGTTTCTTAATTTTAAAAATGGTAAAACGGTCCTGAAAATTGCTGAATTAGCGAACCTTATTTCACGCAAGTAGTCAATAGCGCGATTTTGGTGTTGGACACACGGCCATAACACTCCATACTTTAATAGGTTATTTATTACCATAATTCCAGCTAGAAGTGAGTGGGTGGACAATACGCTTGGTCGGATAAAACTGCTTACGGACCTTTACTGATAGCTCAAAGATTGACGATGACTGAGCTTTGGTGTCTACTATAAGCAGACGAAAGTAAGCGTTTCGGCTCGTCTTCCTAATCACTGTAGTGTATTTCAAGCTGAAATTCTAGCCATTAATGAAGTAGTTGAATGGTTTGTCACACATTTAGGAAAGTCTACATTCTGATAGCCAAGCGGCGTTTAAATCTCTTAACGAGATGGCGGAATATGGGTGCCAGGGCATAGAGACATATCAAGGGATTGTAAGGCAGACAAATTAGCGCGAGAGGGCTTGCCTCCTCTTGGTACAAAGATCGTAAGTACACCCTTCTCAACCTACAAACTGCGCAGTTCATGTAGCATTGCCACTTCAGTCAACACAAGATGGGTTTATAGTCTAACATGTAATGCTGCAAAAAGAATTGGACGTCAGGCGCTAGTTAATGGGTCAGCGTCTCTATTGCGTTGATCGCAGGCCACTGTCTCCTAGGCCGACATGTTCAAAGATTGAACATTCCTCATCCGACTATTGCCGAAGCTGTAAGAATCAGGAGGAGAAAGAGTCTGTCAGACACATACTCTGTTACTTTCCCGCGTAGTATGCCACTAGGTTTAGAAAATTTGGCTCATCGTTCTTAAATGATAGTTGGTACCTTAGGAATATATGTATGTAAGTAACAGCCAGATCAATGGGTTTGCACTTAAACCGAAATGGTTTTACGAGGGGTAGCAGATAAACTGATTTTATGGATCGACAGCGGTTTAACTGAGTTAGTTTAGAGACCGACTGTCACTTTTACCTACCTACCTACCTACCTAGCGAACATTAGTATCTACTATGTAACTCATCGTTGAACGATTTATATATATATAAGGCAAAAGTGCCCCAAGCTAAATTTTTAGTGGCTCCGATGAGCGCTACATTGTGCGGAAAGTTAAGTCCCAAATTATTGGCTGTTGGCTGTAGATGTTCAGCTGAAATAAGAAAAAACATGTAGTGCCTGAACTATCCATCGCGTACCTCGTGAACACGACTTTAATGGCAGTGTTGCTCGTAATGAGATCCTTTTGGAAAAAGCCCTGGCTGCCGATTAAAGATCGCTAAGGAGTATATTTGCAAGGCCTCGGGGTTTTAGAACACGGTTATATTTTCTCATGAGTCTGAATTCAACATTGATGGCTCCGACGGCATGTCTTACATTTGGCGAAAGAAGAATAGAGAATCTAGTTAAGAGAACCTTAGAGCTGCTATAAATTACAATGGGAGTAGTGCATTATGTAGTTTGGGGCTCTATGTCCCCAACCGATGTGGGAAACTTTGTGTTTATTGAAAGGACAATGAGCAGAACTATGTATCTCGATATTTTTTCTTATTTTTTGATAATATGTATAAATTTTAAGATAACATTTTTAAGAAGAACTAAAGAAATGCTATAAAAAACATCTCTCTGCACGTATTATCGACCTTAGTCGGAGCACAAGGTGGAAACAAAGGCTATCCAACGATTTCTGTCAATTTCTCTCCAGGTGGCGGTGGCTTATTTAGGATTTTGCGCATCCAAGTTTGATAGCTTCATGCTCTTCATTTGATCAAAAGCTTCGGAAACTTGGTATGAGCCGATAAATAATGATTCAAAACATAAAGCAGCAATCACACAACCATGGCTCATATGAAACTGTTTCCATTTGATGACACTTATGGCAGAATCTCCTTATATAAAAGCGATTAAGAAATTATAGGATCTATTAGACAAAAATCATTTAAAGCAACAAAATTTCGACCAAAGCGGAGTTAAAGCGGAAGCTACTAGAGCAAAAGCTAAAAATCACTCAAGAAATCACCCAAAATCTGGTCAATTCAATCCTACCATTAAATGTATTACATCAGGTTCTATTTAACCCAGATGTTTCTTGCCTCAGGTTGGGAATTGGTTGAAAGCCTAATTCTTTCAATAAATTTTCTGCCTTGCGGACAAATTTCAGAATATTTGCAACAGGAGCATTCTTGATTTCATTCGGAATCATTTGATCTTGATGTCTTTGCCAAGGGAATACAGTTGCAAAAGATTTAATCATCCTCCAGACAGAGTCTATACTCGATCTCATCCGTAATGTGAATTTTTGAGAGATCGTAGTGACGTGTCAGAAAACCTACTATTTTTTTGAAGCCTCCTCGTACCTATTGTAGGTAAAAGGTCTTATAAGACTTTTGGCTTGATGGAGTTCTTGTGTGACTACCCAATGGGTAATTCTTTGAGTATTCTACCGAATATTTACCCTGCACTTATCTTCTGCGCAGTTGATACTACAGTATAGATCTGGACCGTGAAAATCTGATGCCGTTCCCGTCATAGCGAATTCATCAGCAATTTTATTACCTTTTATTCCTGAGAAACCCGGAATCCAGCAAAGTTTAATTTTGTTTGCACTAAGTTGGTTTCGGTTGTTAAGGTATTCGTACACTGGTTTCGATTCCACAGAATGTGAAACTAGTGCTTTTAATGCAGTTTGACTGTCCGAGTATATAGCTATGTGTACACGCTTGATGCCCCTCATATGATTTATTCCCGCAGAGATTGAAATTGCTTGAATTTCAACCTGAACGACGCTAGGCCATCTGCCCTTTGGCTCCGAGATTTTCGTGTTTGGACCATGGGATCCCGCACCGACTCCAGTATTTGTTTTCGAACAGTCTGTAAACCATTCGAGACTTCTGGGATCGACCCAAGGTCCTCACAGTTCGCATTGAATGCGGTTTGAGATTATGATTTCAGCCCCAACATTGATTTTTTGACATTCTTTAAGAGTAATATAAACTGCATCGGATGAGCTGGGATCTGAAATATAACAGGACTCTTAGTTTCCAATTATTTTTGTTGAAAAATAAAAATTTTTGTTTAGCGATTTGAATTTCCCATCGGGTACCGCATCAAATAGGATAAGGCCCACTGTATAAGTAGTTATATGAGCCTCCCTGGAGAGTCTTAAAGAACTGTGCGCTATCACTTTTGTAAACTTACCACAATGGTTTCAGTTACGTATTTTAACGTAACTGGTACAGTCAATTCTGTGCAGCTGTAGCAACCCTTCGTCAATGAAAAACACATTCGATATTCCCTTGATGCAGTAACTGAGTTGGTCTGATTAAAGCACTAATTATATTTTGTTCAAAGACTGAATGGGAAACTATCGACCTTATGACCCTCTAAAAGACAAACCAGTAGTCCATCTCCTCGGTTTTTAAGCCATCAGTCTTACGTATCTGTTTTTAATGCAAGTGTCTAGTACGGATTGGTTCAAAACTAAATCGGAATGAAAGCTTTCGGCAACCTTACGTATGAGTTAACACTTACGACTATTCCATGAGGATTAAGAATGCACTCTCAACGTTCCAACACGCGCTAGTTCAACTTCAATATGAGGATAATATAATTTGTTGTAGGGATACACATATTAAATTTAAATTTATGTGCCTACAAATGAGTAGGAAGTTCAAGGCATCCCGAGGACATCTTTGGTAAAATTTAATTTGATTACCAAACATCTTTCACGTGCATACTAAGTACCTCTTTCCTGTTACACCATTTTGTATGTTGCAGCATCAGCGCACACCTAACCTCACTTGTGTGGCAATAATTGTAAGACTGTGTTTGTGACAAATCACACACTCATTTATCACATACTCGCCCTCATTCGAATTTTAAAACAAGACTCCTGCCAAAGTGGTACATTTGATGTGTGCAATGGAATATTAAGGAGACTACATTGTAAAAAGCATTAAACTTCTCGTTACCTTTTTATAATCCAATATTGGTTATTGGAAATTTTTCAAAAAAACGTGTCAGCTATTACAGAAAAATCTCCGTTTGGGTGGTTTGTTAGCGTCGTCGCTACAGCAGTGCCATTAGAACTGGGAAGGACCTATCCAACCCGTTTGATGCCAAACGAGGTTTCAGACAGGGTGACTCGCTGTCGTGCGACTTATTTAACCTGATGCTGGAAAAGACCGTGCGAGCCGCCGATCTAAATCGCTCAGGCACAGGCCGATAATATCGGCACCCAAAACACTGTTGACAGTTATGATTTCGAGGTTGTAAGAGATTTCGTTTATTTAGGAACAATCATTAACACCGAAACAATGTCAGCCTCGAAATCCAACGTAGATTCTCTCTTGCCAACAAGTGCTACTTTGGAATGAGTAGACAATTGAATATTAATGTCCTCTCTCGACCAACAAAACTAACACTCTACAAGGCTCTCATCATGTCCGTCCTAACGTATGGCGTTGAAGCGTGGACGATGACAATATCCGACGAGGCGTCCCTTGGCGTGTTTGAGATAAAGATTCTGTGGAAGATTTTTAGACCTTTGCACGTAGGCAACGGCGAATATCGCAGGCGATGGAACGTATGAGCTTTACGACGACATAGACATAGCGCAGCGAATAAAGATCCAGCGGCTTCGTTGGCTGGTTCATATCGTCCGAATGAATACAAACGCTCCGGCTCTAAAAGTATACGATGCGGTACCAGGTGGTGCTAGCAGAGGAAGAGGAAAGCTTTCTTTGCGTTGGTGGAGAAAGACTTGGCTTCCTTTGGGTGTCCAACTGGTGCCGGTTACCACGAGAAAGAAATGACTGGGGCGGTTCGTTAAACTCGGCCAAAATCGCGTAAGCGGTTATCGCGCCAATCAAGAATAAAAAGGTTTGTTGATAACGTCGGGATATTGATTTTGAATGCAAAGTGTTGCTTTGCAGCAATACTCTCAGCAGAACGTCCTATTTTTGGTGTGCCAGTCCTTTTTCTATACTCGAAAATGTGAAATTTTTTTACCATCCTTTGAATTGGAGACTCATTTAGGTGATTATTTCTTTCAAACAAATCACGAACTTTTCGAACGAAGCATAATAAGTTTCAATAATTAACGCATTGTTCTATGTTATACCATTGACATAAAATGATAAAAACTTTACGTCTAAGAATTATTCACTAGGGGAGTCACAGAAGTCACTTTTTGCAAAATTTTGCATTTTATTTTTTGCAACCTCTTTCGCCACCAAACTTCCATGCAAAGCCTGATTCTAATGCAATCTTGGAATTTGCTTAGGAAATTTTCTTCAGTGCATGAGATGTTCATAAAGGCAACATAGAAATGTCGGCACACATACACACAGCTGCATACGTACACCTATCATCGATAACAAGGTTCATAATTCAAATGGCAAACACACAAGTTAACACAATTAAAACCTACGTAAACTTAATTAAAGAAAGTTCGTAATTTGTCAACATCGAGCGCGTACAACGGGATAGCATTTCTGGCGGCGCGCAGTAGACGAGCATCAACGCCAAACTGCCAGACAATGGCAGCACATCAAAGCTGTCGCTAGGCTATAAGAATCCTTTTCGGGATAACAAACTATAATTTGAAGACTTGTGATTGAGTAGCAACAATTTGAAGAAACTCAATATTCATGCAGTGCCCCAGGGGATACCAAGGATATGCGACTCTAAGCACACACACAAGAGCAAACATGTGCTGTATATGTGTGCGTGCGGCATGCATATGTGCCTTAACTGGTTAACAAGCCGCACTATTTATTCCTTTGTGTATATTTGCTCTTATTCCCTGGCCAAACGCCTTAAATCAACATGGCAACACCAAAGAAAACATCACAAGAAACTATTTTAATGTGTTGCAATTAAATTAACATACGAAATAGTGTTTAACCGTATATTCACACATATGCACATACGCACATACACACTTGCATAGGCGGAACTATTTTTAATCCTTTGAGCGTGCGCGTCTCCCCCAAAATCTTAGCGTATTCATAGGCTTTTACCCAAAAACGTGTCAGGCTTGTAATGTAAACTGGTACTTCAATGGACTTTCGGCGCTAATCACATTTTCCAATGCTGTCTGCTGAAATGTTGATGGATTGATGCGTAAATGTCTCACGGCGACAACCGCCAAACCAGCACCTCGAAGGCGTTTCATACCGCAAATCGCATGTGTGAGTGCATGTGTATCCTCGTGTGCGCACTTGTGGGTGGTTGGGCGCTCCCATGCAATTATCGCCAAATCGCTGAGTTTGACAAACTCACGCATCACTTAAATTGATAAAACACACAAATAAATAGTTTGAATATATCTACGTACGTAGAAGGTATTTGGAGTGGTGTGAGGAAATATAGTCGAAGAAGAGAAGGAGCGTATTTGATGTTTACTAGTGTGTGTTTTTGACAGAGCAGTTAATTATTAGTTTCCATAGTGAATAAATATCAACTGCATATATTTTTCTTGCCCATTTTTTTCACAAATATAGCGACAAGCACATTTCGGAAGCGGAACTGGGGCGCTTTCCTTGCTTTTAGCGTTCATTTATGGCGCTTATAAAAAGCCAATCATGTACCTATATATGTAAATACAGCCAAAATTTATTTGTTTTTCCAAAAACATGTAATTTTCTTGAATAAATGCGCGGGACAACAGATTGGAAACACACACAGTCAACAAATTTGCAGTACAGCACTAGAGTCCGTTGGTCACCAGTCTCAATCTGAAGCCCCTTCTTCCATTTTCGCCATATTCAGTTTTTTACTCACTGTTTTTCCTCTGTATGGCATGAGATGGACGAATTTTTATTCTTTGTCCAAGTAAGCCCCTAGCGTGCGCAGCCATTTATCCTAACCGAACTAGAGCTCCAGAGAAAATCAGATCAGAGAAATCCACCAATATTGAACCGGTCCGCTTTTAGTGAATTTATAATCATGAATAATTCAGCAGACGAGATATTCAAAGCTGTGATCGAATCATCACATCCGAGCAACGATCAACGATACGAAAGAAAATTACAAGGCACGCCAATTGATAAGTTGAATCGCAGCCAAACAAACGAGTGCAAAATGATGTAAATTAAATTAAAAGAATTAATTAAATAAAAGTTTAATAAACACAATTAAAATATAACCGTTGATCCGACTTTGTTTTTATATGTGAGTTCTAGTGAAAGTGATGAAGATGAAGATGAAAAAATAGTGCGGAGGCAACTAAGAGAAAAGAGCAATCCTTTGGCACTTCCAAACACAGCGTAAATATGTAAATGGTTTTTTTTTTGTTTTTTTTTTGTCGGGGCAACTAGCAAGTGCATCACTCAGACATTCATTAAGTCCATTGTACTACACTTGGATTACCTTTTAATTTTCTTTAAATCTACCCGATCTCCGAAGAAATCTGAGTAGATCTTGCGGTGCCAAGGAGCCGAGGTGGTCGCTTCTTAACACATCAGTGTCAAAGACCTCACAACTGATTCGAGTGAAGGAGGGGCAGACGCACAGGAAGTGGTCCACCGTCTCATCCACCTCTACATAAGCTGGGCTAAGTGCACTGTCTGAGATGCCCACATTTTCCATGTGTTTTGCCCATAGAAAGTGGCCCGTCATCATCCAACCAGCTGTCTGCACTCCCTTCTACTTAATGACAGGAGGGACTGCAACAGTCGGTCGGTCAGTTTTGTCCATCTGCAGCCTCTCTCAGCCTGCCAAGCTCGCTTATGGGTTGTAGTAACCCATTTGCTAACCGTGGTTTTGATGGCCGCAGAAGGGAGTGGCAAAACGGGCTCTGAGCCAAAGAAGTTGGCCTCAGAGCCCATCTTAGCTAAGGCGCCAGAGGTATCGACTACCCCTTATGTGAATGAGGGCAGCTTGGCTGTCGCTGCAGACACATATACATCTGCCTCTCTATGGGTAAATGGTTAGTTATTCTATTGTAGCTCATCTACAAACTTTCCCTTGCAAATTCCTGAAACGGCCCAACAATAAGAGAGCAGAAAAATCCTTATTGAATTTTTCTCGAAATTGAAAAATATTTTTTAAGTGAAATGGAAAGCCTTTATACCATACTTAATGTGAAATAAAGAGATAATACCCATTCAAATTCATTTTTTATTTATTTTTATCAGATACTTCATTAATTGCCAGTTGTTGGATTTATCACATACAATATATATTCGTCAGTCAAAATTCTTTAATACTAAAGAATGCAAAAGTAAATAAAGTAAACTCCAAAACAACTTATAAAATCAAAAATTCTCCACTGAATACGTGAAACTGAAATTCAAAATTGCAAGTACTTAATCCCCTAAGTTGTCGCGTAGGACTTCTAATTGCAATCTTTTATGGCCATATACTCCACCATGACATCTTTTTGGTTGAGGTTGAGTTTATTAAAATTTGTCCTGTAGTAAATTTATTACAAAAACCATATTTAATTATATATTTTTACAATTTACTCACATCTTTGGTTAAATTCGATCGATTACGGTCGGCTGTCGGTAATCGAATTGCAGTTCGATAAAACGAGTACGTTCACCACTCGTTCAACCATGTCATAGTACGAAATATGCATTTTTCAGTGATGTGATCATTTAGCCTCTGGTTTTGAGCCAACTCTTGCATAAGAGATTAGGCAACAGATCTTTAGATCGGATTTCGATTTTTTTTCCAAAATTATACAGCTTCGTTATATGTAAAAAGTAAACTAAAAACGATAAAAAAATTAAAGTCATTGCAATATGCAAAATGTGTTTGAACGAGTTTTGAATATTTCCCGTACCTGCAAACTTTATTGTAATTTATAACATTTTCGAAGGATCAAAAGCAAATTAATTAAGTTAAAGTGGTTTCAGGGATTCTCGGAATACAAATTTATATACACACCTTCTACAATATGAGTATACAAGTACTACTACATTATGGTGTTTCGCTCTGCATACAAAAAAGCCGGTTCAGTTATTCCAAGAAAATTATTTATAATATAAAAATAAGTCAGGTTTTCCTTCCTGACGCTATAACTCCAGAACGCACGAACCGATTTCCACGGTTTTGCATTCGTTGCAAAGGTCTCGAGCTCCGTGAGGTTTATAGCATGTACTCTGATCAGTTAATTTCACGTGACATTTATTATGCGCACGTTCTTTCAAACGCTTACTTAAAACCGGTATTGAGTTCACTGTGAATTGTGAAATTAAGGTTAAAGTTATTCGTTTCCTAACAGTTCCATTGGAAACCATCTAATCAATCCGCTTATTGTGCAAATTTTTATTCAACTTCAACAGCAGGCAAATGTCCTTAAGGTGATAAGTTGAACTGTGTAAATTATGTGGTTCGTGCATTTGAGGTTAAATTCACCAGTCTGTCCATAGTCCAAATGCCGAGAGGATGATGTGCGAACTTCGGCCGCCACACAAACTTGCAAGCCAGCAACAAGGGTATTCACAGAACTTAAGCCGAGAAAGACAATGCCCGATTGAGACAACGCGTGAGCACACGAAGATCATTGGCATCATACAATCGAACGGTAGTTGGTTTTTTATGAGGAGATTTTTCATGGCAGAAATACACTCGGAGGTTTGCCATTGTCTGCCGAGGGGCGACCGCTTTAAAATATACTGATATATATATCATAAACACTAACAACTTGTAATAAAGCACCAATTCCTAAGCCTACAACTTTACTTCAGATTTCTTCCATTTTTACTGGTCGAATCATTACATCCCCTTGTTAACATGTAAATATAAATTCCAACATCAAATGTGAAAAAATCCATTCACAAAATAACATCCTTACTCGCCTAAAACCAATCTAGGCTGCGCCTTTGATTTATAGCCAAAGAATATTTGTTGGTTTGGTTAGTTTTCAATGTTTTATTGCACACACACACACATACACTCAAAAGCTAAGCTATGCGGAAGGGAATACTCGTACAACAAAATTGTCTTGCTTTGTGAAAAATTGGGAGGAGGTGGGCGTTTGTATTGTGTTTACTTGGCCATATTTGCATTGGATTGCACTCACGTGCTCAAACCATTGGCCAACGAGAGACCGAGCGAGGGGAAGTGCAAACAAAGCAGAGCAAAGGCAGATGTAACTATCCTACCCCTTCTGTTCCTGTCCGATTTGAATTCAACTGTTGTTTACAAGTATACCGTTTGCTTTGTTGTCCTGCCTGAAGGTAGGAGATGTGACAAAATAATTGCTGAATGGCTTACGAAGAAAAGCGCAATATGGATGAAAGCCTGGAAGTCAGTTTTTGGCTTCTGGCTACTTTTAAAAAGTTTTTAGTTTTATTGCCACTTGCGCATATCCTGCAACTCCGGTGAAGAAATGCTTATTTATTGGCAACATTATGAAGCGCCAACCACGAACTTCATCTTCTGTGCTGACTTCAGTGCTTAAGGTCTCATGCGGTGTCCTGCGTGAGGATATCATCTTTAACTTTACTAACTGTTCGGAAGACAGTCACTCTCCTTTTCAGTCCTGATGAAATCATTTCATTCACTGAACTAAATGAGCTGCTATAATTATAAGAATGTTATACGCCACTTGGAGATTTATGATTGTTTCAGTTGTACTTAGTTTTAATGGCAGTTCTTACAGTTGATTTGGTTTTCATAGTTTGCTAGTTCGCTAGTTCGCTAAGCTTGCTGTTTGTTTCTTCTATCTTAGTTAATTTGTCTGTACATTTGTTGCATATAGGTGTGTGCATGTATAGTTTTGATTAAGTATTGGTAAATCCCTTTCAATGTATTCCGCAACCACAGTCTTTCTTCTGGTTGTCCACTTTTGGGTCAATACGATTTTAGTGTCCCTTTTATTTTTATTTGCTGGTTTTGATTAATTGTTGCACATGTGTTGTTGGTCATTCTCTGGATTAATTTATCGGTTAAACTCGTGTTTCTTTCGACATACACACATGTGTCTATGTGTCTACATGAAACCGTAGCTGATGCTCGTGAAAATCCATTTTTACCCGCATGCAATCGAATGGCAAAGTGGAACATTTTGTATGGAATTTCTGCCAAACCAACCAAATAATTGAAATTTTAGTGTCACTAATGGAATCCACTCAACGTGACTAGCATTTGCACGCCTTCATAGCTGCGAGCTGTTAGTTATTCATCATCTATTACGACTAAAATACTTCAAAAATGTTTATTAATTTGGTTATGAAGAGAATCCTTTTGGATTGAGAACAAAAGCACCAATGCCGCACATTTCTATGTAAGTATTTCGAATTTTACCCCTTTCGAGCTCAGCTGTGAAAAGCGGCAATTAAATACCGAAAAAGAAGAGCCACAGATACAGTTGACCATTTTAATTGCATTCGAAGGGCACAACAACACAAGTGCCCACCTCCATGCGTGTGTATTCATGTGAGTGCACACATCAAAGTGTGAAATTTGCTTGAAGGAGAGAAATATTCAAAAGCAATTTGTTGGACGCGTGAATTTTTAATTAGCAATCGCCAAAGGCGTTACACAAAATAAAGCTGTGGTCAAACAATTTCCTTTCTCGATTGAAAAACCAAAAAGTAGTTGGAGAAAGTTCTTTTCAATTTTTCTTGCAATCGATTTCTGGAAGATACTTGCATGGTCTGACTGCTACTATTAGAAAGCAAATAAATTAATACCAAAAAATCGCGTTTTGCGATGAGGCCGATTGATGTGCAACATTAATAAATTTGTGGCTCAAACATCGAAATATTGAGAGTTAAATTATTTTGCTGCATCCAATTATGTAATCACTGTGATTTTGAAAACCATTTATATGAGTTGAGTTGTACAAAGCTTAACAATATTGGTAAATATAAGTCAACTCTAGAACCAATTGACCGAAACAAAGCTAACAATTGTAATTTTTGGATCAGCGCATTTCACTTTCTTTGACAACGCGCATAAAAGGCTCTGAGAGATGTCCAAGAAACACTCGAGAGGGGATTTTCGAGAAATATGAATTTATTAGGAATTTGGAAAACTGGCATCGCATTTGTATCGACGACTCCAAAAAGCTCCTTTTAATTTTGTGAGTGATGCCTTTTCTATTTTGCACCCAATGAATAGATAAATGTCATATGTTCCATTCGGGGCAAGAGGAATTGATGATGATGACGAATAATGAAAACACAGTAAAATAATAATGAAAATGGTTTTATTGTTTTTCAAAATATTTTCCTTGGAAGTCAATACACACTTATTCGCTTGAACCAAACTTGAAATTACTTTTGGCACTCAGAAGTGGATAGCTCCAAAACTACTTGTTTAACGGCTTTAACAGCTACTTCAGGTGTTGAAATATGTTGACCTCGCCTTTTATTTTTGAAGTTCGGGAACAAAGAAATTTATTAGGTACCAAATTAGAACGGTAAGGCGGCTGACCCATTAATTCAATCTTTTGAATGCTCAAAACTCTCTCGTATGAGCCTATACGTGACAGCTCGCATTGCCTTGGTAAAGGATGATTCGTCTTCGGTGATTCGTTTTCCTTTATTCTCTGGCAACTTCTGGCAAACAAGTGGTTGTGCAGCACTCAGAATTGATTGTTTTAAGTTTCTTAAGAGGTACAGCCACGGCATGGCCAGATTTTCCGAAAAAAACCATTTGCTTTGAGGTGCCTCTTCCGCGAATAAATTTTGTTGCATTAAGCTTGTCGTGGAACAACCATACTGTCGATTGCTGTTTTCTTTTCCGCTTATATACATAGATACAAGATTCGTCACCTTTTGCGATATCATAGACGCGATTTGAACTACCGCGGCTGAATTTCTTCAACATTTACACGAATCGACACAAGTCCTTTTCTGGGGGACTGTCAGTTATGCGGCAACCAACGAGAAGAAACCTTCTTGATGACCCAATGTTCATGCAATATTGAATGCATGCTAGCCCCACTAATGTCCAAAGATGAATCTATCTCGCATAATATCATATGCCGATCGTGGGTTATCAATTGACGCATAGCATCGATTGTTTCTGGTAAAACTACCGCTTTTGGAAGGCTTTCACGAAATTCATCCTGCCAGGATCGACGGAGACGAAACCCCTTATACCAGCGTCTCACAGTGACTAAATGTGGTGCTTCAACGCCAGAAGTGGAATAAGTTTATCAACGAAATCATGTGAAAAATCGTAATAAATTATTGCACGAAAATTTTCACAAGGCAACTCCCTCTTTTGGGCGAGGTACATTTTTCAAAACGTCATATGTAAGTAAGTTTACGCAAAAATTAATAAACGTTTCAATAAAAATACCGAATTACAGCTGATCACACGTAGTGTTGCTAACGCGCAACCCTTGGGCTAATATAATTTAATGATGTGCAGTTTGATCGTAATCACTGGGTATTAAAGAGTTAACCCCATTTCATGCAAATTTGTTATTTTTTTTTGTTTTGTAAACTTGAATATGGTAAGATACAAGCTTTTATTTGAGTATAGGTTGAAATTTCTTACACATCGTGATGGGTACTAATGGACTCCATAATAATTTACAGCGCAAAAAAACACATGGAAAACCAGTCTCCAATCAAAACAAACAACGAAGAGTGATTTGTAAATCCCTGTTATTCGTAAGTACCCTATGATCAAAAAGTCAAGTGAAGGTGATGTTGACGGACTTCAATTGCCAAAGCGTAGTGCACCATGAGTACCTTCCATCGGGTCAGACAGTCATATCAATAAAGAATAGGCAAAACAATTCTTGGGTTTCGCATGATGATAACGGGCCAAACGCACCCAGCCCAAATTGTGCTAGATTATTTGACCAAACACCAAGTAAACACCATCGTGCAAGCACCGTATTCCCCTGATATGGTCCTGTGGGACTTCTTTTTGTTTCCCAAGTTGAAGTTACCACTTCGTGGAAGGAGATTTCAGTCGATAGAGGAGATCAAAGAGAATGAGACGGAGGAGCTGAACGCCATCACTCCGTCGGTCTACCAGGGGTGTCGGCCTACCAGGCACACACGTATTGGCACATATGTGTTGCTTCAGACGAGTCATATTTTTAAGAAGATAAAATAAATTTGCCGGAAATTTAAATCTGTTTTGTTTTATTTAAACATTCGCGGTACTTTCTGATCATAGGGTACATCGCGCAGATAAGCGTTCCACTTGATATATTGGTCGCCATACAACATCTGCATACGTTTTCCATCGTAGATTCAAATCAAGTGGTGAGCAGATAAAAGTGAATGAATTTGCTGGAGAATTTCGAAGAAAGCTTCTGTTGAAAAAAGATTCGCTCTCCCACTACAGAATCAATATTGGAAAGGAAGTTCAATTGATAATTCCAAAGGTGCAAATACGTTGAAGCTACTCGAAGCAACTATTGAAAGGAAATTGAGAATATGCTAGTATTTCATATTCCAGCTAAAAAAAAATAAATTATTATATTATTTTTTAATTAAATTATTTTCTCATGAATATTAATTTGCTATGGTTTTCTGGTTTTAATTGAAAATGTCTTTTGAAAAGGGTTAGATTGTTCCTGATGCATGTTGCATGAATGGCGTAGCTAAAGCGAAAGCGTTTCCAATTGCCTTTTGTTTCTCCTAATAAATAATTTGTAGTCTGAAACTGTCAACAGTTGCAATTTCCTTTGGTTTCTGTTTTTGGTTCCTCTTAACATTTGATTTATGCTTCAATCGTGTGAATTTTTGTTTTTGAAAAGCTTGATATCACTGTCTAGAAAAAAATAAAAATGTATGTATCACAAATAATTGGTGTGTCAAATCTGCGCCTATATTTTATCATTCATTTGCGTTCAAAACAAAAACCTTATTTCGATACGTCAATTCATTCTTTGTGCGGTGGTTGACATCATCACCGGGCGCGACCTAATGGGAGCACATGGGAAACGTAAGTGTTATTCCCTCAAATGAATTCTGTTGGAGCTGCAGGAATGAGGCGGTGGTGGAGAGCGTGGGATCTTTCCTCTGCCACTACCCCGCTCTTACCAAAACGCGATACCGCTTTCTAAACTCTTACCTCTTTGGATGTCTGGCAGACTTGGAACCGGAAGCCATCCACTGCATTTTATCGTTTATGCGAGAGACGAAATGGTGTCACCGCATTGAAAACTCGAAGGGGAATTTGAATCCAAACTAGTGGTATTACAATTGGCATCCGGGCCTACATCTTAATGAAAAATAGCAACTATCGTAACCTAACTGAATAACTATTAATATTGTATGTTTAATGAAATATGATATATTAGCTTGGCAAAATATTTTTTTTAGTGTGAAATGTCACCTTGAGAACGAGCATTAACTTTAAATTTGTTGATCGATACCTTACGAGATATAGTCATCTACCAAGAAAATAGTGGATTAATGGAAAATAATAAGTTTTGTATTTCCTTTACTCTAAAGAACTCATTTCGGATGGATTTGCTCGTTAAAAATACCGCTAAGGAATTGTTTGAAATTTTAAACCCAATTATATGAAAAAAGGCAGTGGTCTTGCGTTACATACTCATACAAATGGGCAAAGGTTCGTCATGTGCATCCCTTCACACAACACACGGAAGTAGCCCAGTTGCGGTTTTTTTGTGTGCCAAGTAAATTCGAAAATTTTGACACATGCAGTAAATATTGGAAAATTTGTCAAATTTTCAATTGGGGTTAGCAAGTAATAAGATTATGTAGAGCTAAGACTTTTTTGCAAGACAAAAAACAAAAAAAAAAAAAATCAGGAACCCTGAATTAGCTGGCAGACAAGAGAAACCTATTCACACATGCTTAGGCGGCGAAAGGAAACAAATAAACGTCACCCTAAATCTCTAAACCTCATATGTCACACTTGGCTGGCCATAAAGGGCACAAAATTTATTGAATTTAAGGACTTTACAAAATTTTTGTTGCTTGTTTATTTTCCTTGTTTTTTATCTTCTTTTTTGTTGTTGTTGTTATTTCTGGTAAAAGTGATTTTGCGCGCTGTCTTATTTGACTCACTTTTTGACGAGTTGACAAACGAACGGAGAGACAGAAAAAACATGAAAAACATATCCATAAATGTTACTAGAAACTCACACCAACACATGCTCAATACTTGTACATACACACAAACATACATATGCATATGCATGTATTTATGGGCTGGTTTGTTGGTCCTTTGAAGATGCATCTGCCCACAGGCCATTTCGTCTACAATAAAATTGATTTATTGTGGGAGAATAACTGCATATGTGTGTGTGCGTGGTGGTGTTCTTGGCCTTACAGCTCATCAAAGTTATTTGAAAATAGCGCAAACATACCACATAAAGAGAAAGGGTCAGCTTTTTGCTCATTACTTCAAAATTCCACTCATAACGCAAACGTAATTGAAATTGTCGTATGGTCACTTTAATTTTTGAATTATTATCTCTATGAAAGTCCTTTCGCACAACAACAACATGAATTGGCATGAATGTGCCAAGAATGTGGGAAAAAGGGATGGACACACACACACACAAATGTAAACACCGCTTCACTGCCAACCTTTGCCTTGGCAACATTAGCGCAGGGATGGGGATTCGGGTTTGTGCTGAAGTGTTGCGCAGAGATGGGATGAAGTGTGACACCCAGCAGCATGTGTTGGCGGAAGTGAATTATGTCATTCGAATACGAGGCATTGAGGTGGTGTAATGATGTCAATGGTGCAATGCTAGCGACCACACACAAGTCTACGTAGTGCGTAAGTATGTGTAATCACTGCGTATAACTTCACTTTCACTTTTGCCGTTGTGTTTGTGTACAGTTACAGTTTTCGCTTTGGCCACAATGACTGCTGGTTTGCCACGTTGACTGTACTTTTGACCGCGCACACGCGCTTCAAACGGAAGCGGCAACCAGTGACGCAACGCCGCACACACGTGACCACCAACAAAGCTCGAGTATAAGCACTGAAGCCAAAAGCCATCACTGCTTACCTATTGACAATCAACCCTTAGCGCATGTCGAGCATTCTGGTGGGGAGCGGACTTTTGAATTCTGATTCCAAGCATGCGAACACTCGCACACAAACTTACGTAGCCAGTCAGCCACACGTACATGCTAGAGGATTGCTGGAGACTACTCTTTGATTTTGTGTAACGTTAAGGAATTTTCGGCTAAATCCGCCTCAGAATTTTGATGGCATTTGTAAGAATTTGTGTAATGGAGTAAGTGCGAATTTTGATAAATGTAACGCAGTATATTGACATAAGTGATCTATTGAAAAATGTATGAAACTCTGATACCGACAAGGGATATTACAAGTGTTTTCCCAAATACATAAGGAATATTGAAGCAGCAAATGACTCACTTCGGACAGTCAGACAGATAGAATGTAGGAAAAGAATTTGGTTTTCTTGCCTCACCTACGATTTGAATGAGTTAATTCAATCTTAATAAAAATATAAATACACGAATGGAAAAAGTTGATTTCAGACAATAAATAGGTAAAATATTTGATAAATGATGCACCGAGCACGTACAAAAAGCTGCGGGAGATAGTCCAGGTAGTTGCGTAGCAGATGATTGACTAGACAAGAAATACTGGCATACCACTTTGATCGTGCAAATCCTGACTCAAAGCAAACTTTTGTGATCAAAACAAAAGATGAGCTTCAGAACCTACTTGACACTCGACAAATCTGACTGCGGTTTGTGAACGGAAGAACTATATCCGGCATCCACTTAAGGAGTCCCTCATTCGTCACTTAAAGAAGATCATTACGGATTTTCGCCGCTGTTATCGTGACGACGAGGAAATTGAAAGTGTTGAATACGCTCTTTGCATCTGATCCGCTTACCCAAGTAACCAATACTCCTTTGGCTGTCGGCAGATCTAAGTTCAGTGACTGTCCACTTATTTATTACCTTTATAAAGCTACCGAATATATTCAGAGACACAGATCTGCATAAATCGAACATTAAAAAAGGAGTGGCATTGGAACTTAAATATTATATAACTTTTTCCTGGACCTGAAAGGTAGAAGTTACAGTGCCTTTTTAGGTTTTACAAGGATTCATAAGATATTAAAATTAACTTGAATTAAATTAAGTTATATAAAAATATTCGAAATGTCTTAAGAAGAAAATTTGTTGTAAGAGCATTTTGTGTAATTCAAGGCATTGATGAGGCTCACTTCTCAAGGAAATGATGGCCTTATGACTGCACACCGGGTAGCCTTAGAAAGCTCATCTGTTGCATCCTGAAATATGCAGTAATTGTTACAGTTTCTGAGGAAAAATCAATATATCCCTATGAAGAACTTTGATACCTACAGGACTGTGTCAAATGCCATATTACCAGCGAAACCACTGATTCATGGAAGGAAGTTGAATAAAAAAAAACTGATAAAATAGTTATCTCAAAAAATGATGCCCAAGACCATCCTATCGATTTCCTGGACCATATTTTGTAGAGTGATTTGTAGTAAAACATCGGTATATTAATTGGTATATTCTGCCTTAACACGTTGGCTGCCACGTCGCACGTTTTCATGCAACACCTAAATGTTACCCTGAGGCCACGTCACACATTTTTGTGCATTTCAATATGGAATTTTACATAGAATTTGGATTCTCTGGCCTGTGGTGAACATTTTTGTGTATTTCCCATGGCCGTTCTGTATTTTTAATGGTATTTTTTTGGATAATAAAAAAGTTGTAAATTAAAATTTGTCTTTTTATTAATTCTTTTAAAAATTAATTCATTTATGAACAAAACAAATATAAAAATATTTATGTATGTAAATTCAAATGGAAATCAGTAGAAAAACAATAAACTTAAAATTAAAAATTCAATTTTTTAATGGAGATCAGTGCAAAAATTAATTTTTCTGGTGGGAATATTTAGGAAAACATTCTACACATAGTTGCGGTTTATTTGGCAGTAGGTGGTGGTCCGTTTCAAGCTCTTTCTGGCTGTTACTCTATCAGCAGATTTTTTTGACATGGCATAACACAATACACAAGCACGCCTTATTGTTTTTCCGTTGTCGTCCTTTCTTTTTTCTATAAAATGTTTTCCTTTTGTTATGGGTTCTGGAGACATGAAGTCCAACAAAGCATTTGAAGTCTCCTGCCGGAACTTGGTTATTGAAATTTGTTTGTTTGTAGCCTTTTTATATATTATAAAGGCATTTACGACAGACATTCCTAGTAACAGTTCAAAAGCCACTTTGCGATACCACTTAACACCTCTTCTGAGAGTGGTGGCGTAGGCGGTCATTTGATCGGATATATCAACACCTAATTTGGCTTTGTTGTAATCAATAACAGCAAGAGGCTTTTCAAAAGCTCGTTGCCTTCGCTTCCTGGTGGGAAACTAAGTAAAATAAATCAAAAATATCAAATACAACTCAAAAACTACAAAAAATTACTGTCGCACATTTTCGTGCGACATGGCCCCACAACATGTTTTATGATCTCCCAAGCCATGTCGCACAAAAATGTGCGACACAAAAAAACCATTATAACTGCAAAATTAGCGACCAAAATAAAGTCGCGAGTAGTCAAAACTTATTTTTAGGCACTAAGAAAAAAAAGAACATAAATAAGTTGTTGACCAAAATTGTTAAATGACACTGCTACTGAACGATCAAAATTCTCAAAAGGCTTTGGCAGCCAACGTGTTAAGGCGTACATATAAATTATGGCTCCTGAATGGCTCAGTTAAGAGGTGCACATTTTTTATCATATAGACGATCCACGCCAAGGGCATGCAACAACATCAGGAATCGTAGAAAAAATACAGGATATCGTATTGGAAAATCGTCGAGTGACTGAAAGAGATTTGGTAGAAGCCCTAGGAGGCTTGAAGCCCTGAAGTATTGGGTTTGAGAAAGCTGTGCGCACAACGAAACAAAAACACATTTGAATGCGACTTTCGCAGCAACATTGAGAGCATTTCCGAAAGTATAAAGTGGATTTTGTGTGTCGATTCATCTCTACTCATGAGACTTGAGTCTATTAACATGAGCTTAAATCAAAACAAGAGTGGTGTGAACCTGTTTCATCAGTGCGGAAACGAGTTCGTATCCAGAAATCGGCCAAGAAAGTGTTAGCATCAGTTTTTTGAGATGCGATTACTTGCAAACTGGTAAAACAATAAATTATGGATATTATTGTAACCTTGTAGACGAGTTCAAGGAAAAAATTTGTGTAAGCTACCCAGTTGGTAAAATTTTCGTCAGGAAAATGCACAGTGTCACAAGAGCGTTTTGACAATGATAAAAACCCATTAATTAAAGTGCGAATTGTTGGAGCATCCGTCGTAGTCACCAGATTTGGCCCCTAGCAACTTCCATCTGTTTCCAGACCTAAAAGAATTCATGCGTGGGAAGTGTTTTTCATCAAATTATGAGGTCATAACAGCTGCGGAAGCATATTTTGCAGCCCTTTCAGATTCTCACTTCAGGGATGGAATTCATAAATTGGAATTTTGTTGCAAGATGTGTATTGACGTTCAGGAAGGCTATTCTGAATAAGAAAATGTTTTTAAACCATAATATTGTGTTTTTCTTACCGAACCGCATAACTTATTGAACAACCTAGTGCATACATCCAACTATTCGACAAAATAACTAACAGTACGTACAAAAATTCACGCCAAAAGTCCATAAAAAGAGAAACCTAAGAAGCCTAGTGACGCCTCAGCACCTAGTAAAATAATAGTAATAATAAAAAAATGTAAAAAAATCGAGGCATTTAAATTTTTGACCCTACGGTATGCTTACTATGCTATGGAAGTGAGTAAACCCATACATATTTTAACTACCTTTCTGAGACCCTTAGAAGCCGCACAAAACTTAAAAACTTAACACCCACTGAACCCTTTGCGGATCCGTCAATGTCATCATTATACACATCAAACTTCGAGGCTAACCACAGCCACTCATTTAACAAGTGATTCAAACAACCATCGAACGACACCACAAACCACCAAAAGGATGCAATAAAAACAAAAACTTCAAACTGAGACCAAGTGGCGCGAACAGTCGCCGTCGACATAACAATTACTCTCAAATGAAGTGAGCACTTAAAATTAATGTAAAAATTCTACGACTTTGTAACTAATTAGTGAAAACCATAAAACTCAGAACGCGCTTTCGCTTTCCGTTCACCATTTTTCCTTACAGAATGCAGATTTTTCCGGCGGAAGAGCCAGCCAACCAAGTCAGTCAACCAGCTAACGAGAATGAGTTTGAGGCTGAGGTTAAGACTCATAGTTGGTGGCAACAAGTTGGGTTGTCTTAATTAAGTGAGGGTAGGAACCGCATTATGACAACTGACTGCTTGGCTGGATATGTCACGTTGAGTGGCGCTATGACGAGACGGTTCGCAGCTGAGACGACTGACTCGCTTGGTGTTAAGGAGGCGGAGCTGAAAAGCTGTAAAATCAACACAGAAATTAAAATTGTTTGCGCGAACAATCATAAATTTAACAAAAATGAAGAACGTGTGGAAATGTTTATATATTTTCTTTCAACCTTACTACTTTTTTTGATGCCACAGCCGGGTATTGCTTTGGAGTTCCCGTCGTTTAATGAATGTCCATTTGATGAAGCTCCTATCGCCTCATTAAAATTAAAGCGCAAACTAATTCACTCATTCCTCTCTCCATAGCCAAGCTATACCAGAAATTTAATTGCACATAACGCAAAAATAATTTTTAATAACGCAAAAGTGCACTTTTCTGAAACCATTAAAAATGTTTGTGCCTGCTCAGGCTGCGTGTGTAGACTGTAAATGAAATTAGTATTAAAAATCGTAAATTATCCCAAAAGATTTGAGAAATATTATTAAAAAATATATTGAAAAAGCGTGACGTTCAGCATATGCCTGGTGACGTGCGGCTGCTGTAATTTATGCAAATTAATAGGAAAATGTATCAGCAGTCGAAAGTGTGTAATAAGGGTAAAAAGTCACACGCCACCTTGGCAACAACAACAGAAACACCGAAAGGGACACCGACACGTTGCCAGGGGTCAAATGGCCAACAGAAAAACAGTGGAAACAGCAACTTCTCATGAGCAAGTATTAGAGCCAGGGGTGAGGTCTCTGTTACGAGCTCTATTATCAGCGTACAACCTCAGCACAGCTTCCAGCCTCCAGCCGTGATCTTGGCTGTAGGTGTGGTCGACATCCTCTCACACCCTAACCGTTCATTTTTTATGTCTTCATATCCATTTTTTCATTACATATTTTTTGCGTTTTTGTTGCTATTGTTGGTCATGTAAATGGGTCGTAAACAATAAAGTGTAACATTTTTGGGTGGATTATTAGAAAAATAATGTAGCGTTTTGGTGTTTATTTTGATAGTCAAAGAGCGATTTTTTTTGTTTTGTTGAATGGCAGCGGCTGCGGCGAAAAGGTTTACCGCCCCTTGTGCTCTGAGAAGCAAATGAGAAATTTATTTGTTTTGGTTAAGTTTTTTGTTTTTTGTGTTTGGTCTTTTTGTTTTTTGCTGCATTGAACGAATGTCCCGCGGCGCGGTCTGTCAGCGAAAGGCATTAGATAAGAATATATAGAATTTCAATTAGTGTTGCAACACCTTCAAAGCCAGCGCTAGATTTGTGCCTTAGATTAAATCTTAGTAAAAAATTAAAAAAAAAAAACAGGAAAGCAGGAATTGAAGTCCTCAAAAAATAGATATTAATTCAATTGCAAAGCACAGCCAGCCGTGCATTTTTTCGCTCCTTGCAACACGTTTAAATGCGTTTTGTTTTTTTGCACCCGCAGTAAAAAAGCTTATTGCCCAAACGCCAGCAGGTAACAGAAACACTAATGAAAGCACACTAATTTTTGTATAATTAATTCTTTAAGGATTTTCAAACGTCTTTAAAGTTTAAAAAATTTCAACTTTAATCCATTGAATTTTGGTTGAACATCAGCCAGCACTCAACCTGTAACACCCACTCCCATTTAACAATAATCACCGTCTCCATTATCACTATCAGCAAATACACCCCACTCCACTCGCTCAGCACACCCACTCGCCATTGTGTCACCACCAGTCTGACCTAATCGAAATTACGTGCTCTGTTTGTTTTGGTGTGAATATCGACAGGATATCTCTAAGCGCAATGCAGCATAACAAGAAAAAAATCGCACAATCACACACATGTAACGAGGACTCGTTAACACATTTGATTGATTGAAAATGGAAGCGACGCATGAGACTCATACATAACTAGCCGTGGCACAGCAAAACGCTGGCGTAACAACGCGTCCGGCTGCGACACAATGCCCGAAAAGCACTTATCACTCCCCTGATTGCTGCAATGCGACAATGTACCTGCTCCAGCACACAAACAAAATGCTGCTACATACAGATGTATGCCCACATATGCACATACACATACCTACTCAGTCACCTCGCCAAAATCTCATTTTAGATGTTTGTAAATCGCAAACGGATGCCCGCACGTATGTACTTAGTAATCCTTAGTAATCGGACAGCGAAATGTCCTCGTCATTTCAATTTTGCGCACCAAGCACACACTTAGCAGAGAACTTTCCAGCGCCTTCGCAGCAAAACCAACAGCAACAACAAAGTAAAACTTTGCTCTAAAACATGTGAATTGAATTTGCTTTTTACGTCTTGTATTTGTTCCTCGATTACTTTCCGGCGAAGTGGCCGGAACATGTGTGGCAAATCCTTGCGGATTTAAAAATTACAAGCTCATCATTGTTCATAGCATCTGCAGGCGGGAGACTCTGGCGTCAATCTTAAATTCAAAATTTCAACTAGCGAAAACTTCAACTAAATGCAGCTTGAGCTATTGTCTCTCTCTCTCCCTCACTCTTCTGCAAATAGTCTGCGCAATTATAATATTAATATTAAATGCAGATGTTGCAAAAATTCAACTTTCAATTCAGTGAAATGCTCTTTTGTCTTATAGCCAAGCGAAAAGTTATCCCTCTCGGTTTTCCTGCATTTCTGGTCACCATAACAATAACTTTTTCAATCCTTTTATGTGCGTCACTTTGCTTTCTTTTCTTTGCCAGAAATTCTGCGGCGCAAAGTCACCGGACAAGCATACGCACGGTCACATCATCTCTGTTAAAAGGATTCAAATACGGCGTTCTGTGATGCAGCCTTCAAATCGCGTTGCCTTTTTGCATCCATTATTTTTCGTAAGCGTACCTGGCTGTGATCAGATGTTCGAAAAATGTGAAAAGCGCCCCAAAAGTGACCATTGTGGAAAATGCAAATTTTATTGCTATATCGCAGTACCGTTAGATGTTGCTCTGTAGACTTGTGCGTCTAATCCAAATTTGTGTTACAGCAAACAATAAATTTTAAAGGAATTAAAAATTAAGCACAAATTAACTTGGCTTTTTCGAAATGGACTCTGAAGGTGGGCCGATAAGCAATGATTTCTGCGCTGAATATTTAGCTACTTAGTTACTCTTTGTTAAATAAGAAAAAGCAGTTTGCTTTTACCCAAACAAAACAAAAAAAATCTACCTGCCATCTGAAGACTTTTCGTTTGTCTCGGCTCTTGGATAAATTTATAGCTCTATTTTTATTTTAGCATAAATTTTCGTGAAATACAGAAAGTGATTAGCAAAATTAGAAAATACTTTGTAGATTTTTGATTAAATAGGATAAGTGAAGAATAAATTATTTGCTTTAAATCCAATAAAAACCCGTTAAGCCCGGCAAGCTAAATATATTAGAAAAAAGGTAAGTACCCATTGCAACAAAAAAAAAATATATCTAGGGCAGTGTCGCTCTGTGCCTAGCCCGCGAGCGCAGCCTTTTAAAGCTCTCACATAGATTAGATTACACACATAAGGCAAAATATCTTCTAGCTGTAATATCTTTGACCAGAGATCGAATTTAAACCCTGAACTAGAAAAATGCAACCTTTTTTTTGTTCTTTTGAGTCAGGACAAGAATTCTAGAAAAATCTTAACGAAGACTTTTGTTCGGAAGTGCAACTTTGAAATTAATAAAATCTAAATATACAGGGTCAGCCAGTCGTCGCAGTCATTTGATCGATATTATTTTTCATTCATAAATGACAATGTTCAATCTTCAAAATAAGAAAAAAGTTTGAAAAAATATTGATTCGTTTTTTTTTATAGCCGATTCAAAAAGCAAATTTTACATGGCCCACCCTATAGAAATGTAGAAATGAGAATCACAAACTGGTTGAGATTTTACTTCGCATTATGTTTTGCGAATCTGAATTATATTTAGACAACTTGGTTTAAATGATTGAAAATAATAATTTTTAATTTTTACTGAAGACTTTTTAGTCATAAAATACGTAAAACTTGATTACACTTAAAAATGTGCAAAGCTATTGAATTTTGATGAAATTAGTTTCGGAGTAGCAGCTGGAACGAGTAGTTTGAGTTTTGAGTTATTTTTCTTGTTGATCCTTTTTTTACCAACACAATATTTCACATACGAGAGGATTGCCAAAAAAGCCCAACGAAAATAACAAACTTAATAAAAATTACTTGTTTTTATAGTAGCCGTAGCCGAATGGATTGGTGCGTGACTACCATTCGGAATTCACAGAGAGAACGTCGGTTCGAATCTCCGTGAAACACCAAAATGAAGAAAAAGATTTTTCTAATAGCGGTCGCTCCTCGGCAGGCAATGGCAAACCTCCGATTGTATTTCTGCCATGAAAAAGCTCCTCACAAACTCCCGTTCGGAGTCGGCTTGAAACTGTAGGTCCCTCCATTTGTGGAACAACATCAAGACGCACACCACAAATAGGAGGAGGAGCTCGGCCAAACACCCTAAAAGACTGTACGCGCCAGTTATATATATATATTATATATACATATATTAATTTTTATAATAATACAAAGGCAAATCTGAGATTTCCTTCTGTTTACTGTACAGGGACAAGCAGTGTTTGATAATTTTTTTTGGGTGTAGCGAAGAGCCTTTCAACCTTTTAGCATATCCACAAAACGGGCTTGTGGGATCTATGGTGATTCAAGGATGGTGCAGATCTTTGGCAGCAATTAGTTATTTGTGATATGCAAATTTTTATTTATTTTATAAATTTTATTTTATAACTTTGGCAAACTTAATCCCGGAGCGATACTCAGTTGATCAACACGTAAAACTACTCTGAAAGTTTTATGGAAATTGTCTTTCTGCAGGGCTAACGAAGTCATCGAACCGAACATTTTCCAAAATGATGTCAGTAACGCTATGTCTGATGGCTTGGACTTGGACAATATGTGATTTCAACTGGATGGTACCACTTGTGACACAATACACGAAACAAGGACCCTATTGCGAATGAAATGCCCAGAACGAGGTCAAATAGAAGATGAGATTTTAGGATTTGACAGCATTGAACTTCTTTTTCTTCTGAGGCTACATGAAAAGTATGATACATGCCAACGAGTCCGAGGCTATTACAGAGACCTAAAGAAGGAAATCATATGCGTTATAAATGATATACAGCTTGGCGGACAGACGCATAGAAAGTGGTCCGCCGTTTTATCCTCCTCTCCATATGCTGGGCAAAGTGCACTGCCTGAGATGCCCACCTTTTCCATGCCCGTCATCAGTCCAACCAGTCTCCTACAGTTCCCTCTGTGACGAGAGGAGTTGCGACAGTCGGTCGGACATGACAGGTAACATCAGTTTTGTCCACATGCAAGCTCGCTTGTGGGTTAGAGTAACCCGTTTGCTAACCGTGGCTTTGATCACTGCAGGAGGGAGTGGCAGAACGGGCGTCGTACCAAAAAAGTTGGCCTCAGAGCCCATTCTGGCTAAAAAGTCCGATACCCACATGGTCCCGGACCCATGTTGCATCAGTAGGATTTATACCAGAGATCTTCATGGATAACTCGACGGTTAAGAAAGAAACATTAAGCTCTACCCTAACAGGCTTCAATGGATTTTTTGCGGTAAATCATATAATTATTAGTCCACATAACTTTCCAGATACTGAGATGAGCTTCATGTTCTCTAAACTTTCACCTTAATTTAAAGAGGAATTTGAATATGCAGAACAACAGAAATGAATCTAAATTGGTTAAAGGTTTATTTATTCATTTCTATAGACCTACGAATGTATATAAGTATGTACATATATATAATACATATTTTTATATGCGTCCAACTCCTTAGAGAATATCATGGCAAAGTCATAGCTGTAGCTGGGCCATTCAATTAAATTGGCATAAATTAAGCGACTAGCTCGGATCCACAATACTTTTGATATTCATGCATACATACATACATACATACATACTTATGCATGAAGCTTCGTTCTACTGCCCTGCAAGTACATAGCATCTGCGCCTCCTCCCCCCGTCCTGCGCCCTCCGTCCTGCCCATTGCCACTTGCCATTGTCTTTTAGTTCATATCAACAATGTCAAAAGTTGATTTTGACAGAATGAAAATAATTCGATATGCTTTTTCAGTTTGCTCATTACAAAAGTACACTTAACAAATAAACTTATGAATATTTTACCTTGGCACGCCTGAGTGGCGAAGATTGTCATTCAACATCAACTTTTCGAGATTAGTCATATACTTGTACATATCTGGCATGCTTAGTCAGCTTACTGTCAGTTGTCTGTTTGTCAACTGTCTTTGTTTGTATTGCTCGTGTAACTGTTCTGCAGCAATTTATGTAAGGATTAGACGGCTTGACTAGGCAAGTGGCGCTGGAGTGATGACAAACCGCTCATCTGCTATTTATTTGTAACGGAAAACGGAAATGGAAACAAACCTTTTGTGTAAAGTTTTTTCTCCTCTTTTCCGCACTCGGTTTGCCAGAGTATTATTCCACGCTCCAGAAAGTGCGCCTTCGCTGTCGCGTTGAAGGATTTTACTACCCACGAGAATGGCAGTAAATGCACCGTAAATCTTTCACAGATGTCAGGAGTGTCCATAATTTCCACAAGAATGTTTTCACTACATTTTGGTGGCTGGAAAATGCAAATCGATCTAAACAAGCGAGGAAAATTAAAATGTTCGCATGTGATTAAGATGGGAGCTGGCAGAAGAGTAAAAAGGAAATGTAGAGAAGGGGAATCAAATTTTAAAAGCAAACACTTCTCACCACCCTTAACGACCAGCTAAGTACCGATGCAACTAAGTTTCTTCCGACAACAGAGCGGAGGTTTCGGGAGGTGTGTCTGTGCTGGCTCTGTCGCTGGAAAATTGCGTTTCATTCGCGCGTGTATTTAAATTATGACTTTTTAATAAAAAAATGCCGCACTTTCGGATTAGCGTCGGTGTGTGTTGGTAATTTACATGCGCTTCCAAAGCATCTTGAATTTCAAAGCAATAAAGTTTTTTCCATGTGAAAAATGAGGAAAATTAGGTATTGGCCACTGAACATAACGACATGTTGCCATGTTGCATGTAATTGACCTGCTGCAAATTATAGAAAACTGCTGAATGTTTCATGTTCGCAGTCGCTTTAAAGAATGCTAATAGGCCATTAGGAAACAGTTTATCGAGACAATCTAAACGCAAAGAATGAAATTCGAGTATGGACGCCACGTAAACTTACCCGAAGCGCAGAATACTTATGTAGTGGGACGAAGAACAAAACAACGGCAATATTTTTTACATCTAACAGAGCTTCATATTTACCTTACGACTTAGAGTGTAGAATTATTCTGCATTTAATGCAACATACATACCTACATATATACAGAGTATTTTAGAAGCGGAAAAAATTTGATTGTACTTTGATCTTTCAAAGGTCAAAATGCTGCGATGTACTGGATATGGGTATATATGTAAGTCTATGCATTTACATCCCGTAAACTTTTGTACTAAACACATGCACACATTCAACTGAATTTATTTCAATGATTATGTGATCTAAAATTTGCAAGCACCTTAAAGATATTCAGATCAGAACAAGCTCTTTGTTGTTATGTCAAATAAAAGAGCTCACAAGTCAATTTTTTGAGTAAGCAATTGGAAGCGCCAGTTATCTGATATGATTTTTTCGAATGGTAATTTACTTCATTTTAGAATGCACCGAAAATATTTTTATAGTATTAATTGCATTTTTGTGCCTCAAGGAATAGCGGCAATTTAATAACATTTCAAATGAAATTTTATTAAATGTGGGAAATGTAATGAACGGCCGGCCTCATTTTGTTTGCCATAAATAAATAAAGTTAAATAAATTACCATTTTTTAACTTTCAAAAACCGGTTATGCCCGCAGTGATGGCCGAATCAAAAAGTTCACAAACGAAAAGTTCTTACAGCTGACATTTAGAATCTCTGAAACTTTGAACGGGATCGAAGGTACGAACCAAGAATGAGAGAAACTCAGCAAAGAGCGTGTGACGACACACTAGCCTAGTTGTGCAGTGTTGCCAACTCTTTGCTCTTAGCAATAAATTGAGTGCTTTTTTATACTCAAAATGCGAATATGTGTGAGTTTGTTATTTGTTTCTTTTTTTTTAATTTAAAGCTACCGAAACTGTAAGATAGAAAAAATCTGTATAATTAAGCCATTAGCGACCATGGTTGTCAAATGACGACTTTAGGGTTTATATTTTTTATTTAATGCTATATATTTTTTTATATTTAAAAAATGTTTTTATAAGAGTCGAGCTTGTATGCAAGGTGATATATCAAGATAACTAAATGCATGTCATGATTTTTAAATTTTTTATTATTGATTCAGTTTAGATATGGTTCCTCTGCAGTGAACATCACTTTGTTCCAAATTTTTGTCTATAACGTGTTATAATACTCTTTCTGTTACCTAATGCATAATATTTGATGCACTATTTACATTAATATTAGATTTATAAAGAAAAACATAGTGATAGTCAATTGCCGACCTGAGGAGGATATAACTATATTTGGTAAGTTCAAATATTTTATAAATAAAAGTTATTTTCCATAACTATACGTTTGTAATTAATATTTTTAGATACCCAAAATGGCATCTAAAAGATTTTTGAGCTTGAAAGAAATAGAGGATATAATAGAGGATGAAGAATTTTGGTCCGACTTGGAAGAGGGACAGATAAATATAGTCGAACTGCCACCAGATAATGACGATAGGCTTTCTGATTGTGAAGACATTGACGAAGATATTTTAGAAGACAAAACGACGAAAGATGTTCCCGGCCAGTTTGAAATTCATTTACCAAAATCTGAACGAAAGAGGGCTAAAAATCTGCAAGCGGATTAGAAGAGAGTCGGTGCTGATTTTCCACAAGAGTATGTTCGATCAAATCATGTAGGTGATATCTTTAAAATTGTAAAAAAATTTAAAAGATAAATCGCCTATTCAAGTTTTTGAAGAGCTTGTAAGTATAGATATTTTGGAATTTATTGTATATTAACTCCAAGCAAATTATATGGCTCGCAAGAAAATCGTCATGAATTCAAAATGACTCCAAAGTGTCTAAACAAATTTATTGGCATTTTATTACCACAAGAAAAATTATATTGGTGTGAAGATAAAGATATCAATGTTCAATGTGTAAGAAATTGTGTCACGAGGAACAGGTTTATGGCGATAAAACGAAATTTACATTTTAACGATAATTCTCTGTTATCATCGATGGAGAAACGAGACAAAATTTTTAAAATTCGTCCTCTACTGGATAAAATGAATTTGAATTTTAAGGAATTTGGGATTTTCCCCAGGGATCTTGCTATAGACAAAAAAATGGTGCTTTACTATGGGCACCATATTCTCAAGCAGTTCATAAAAGGAAAACCCATCAGGCTTGGATTCAAGCAGTGGGCATTGTGCTCTCACTGGATATTGTTTTCATATGAATTTGTATGAAGGTAAAAATGACGAAATTTGTTTTGATAGTTTAGGATCTTCCATCGTTTTATCTTTGGCGTCTCACTTACAACATCCTTAAGAACATTCATTATATTTTGATAATTTTTCCACAAGTTTCAATTTGATGTGCAAATTAAATGAAACTGGTATAAAAGACACCGGATCTGTAAGAATAAATAGAATGAAAACTGCGCTAAAAAAAACGGTGCTGTAATGAAAAAAGAAAAGGGAGGATCATATGATTACCGCTTTGACAAGAGAAACAAAATTCTGGCGATAACATGGAACGGCAATAAGTGTGAGAAAATGTTAACCAACAATTTAGGAATAATGCCACTTGAAAATGTGAGAAGATGGTCCAAACCGGAAAAGAAGAAAGTTTATGTGGATGGACCATTTATTTTATCGCAGTATAAAAAATTTATGGGAGGTGTAGACAAATTGGACTAGAACGTTCAAAATTATCGAATAAGGCTCCGAAGAAAAAAATGGTATTTCCCTTTATTTACAAACAATTGATGTTGTCCTTTACAATGCATATGTACGGTATATTTCTGCAAATAATGCAATGACATTATTAGACTTTCAAAGAAGGATTGCTAGGGCATATTTGCAACAGGATTCGGCCTCCTCTAATAAGGTCTTCAAAAGTTATATCGTATTGTAAGCGTACAGTGCGTAAGCAATGTAAAAAGTGCAACGTTGGCTTGCATTTAGAATGTTTCCCTAAATGGCATTGTAAATGAATTTTTTATTTTTTTTTTTATTTTTTCATAAAAAAATTTCTTGTAAAATATAGTAAAACAAATGAATTCATATTAAACCTATAGACGTGCATTCATAGTAAATATAAACGAAACGTAACAGATATCACTGAAAAAACCACAACGACCTTTTTGAAAAAGGTGTACCTTATCTTGTTATATAACCTCAAATACAGAAAAAAAGTGTTTTTAGGCCTTTTTTTAAAGGGATTCTCTTAACATAAGTTTTAAATACAAGGATGGATTTTTAAAACTCTGTTATTGCCATACAGTCTATTGCATATAACCACATAAACGCACACAGTAAAAACAATCTGCCCCACATAGAAAGTCCTTTAAGTAGTTCAATAAAAATGTAATATTTTCTTTTCTTTTAATGGGCATTAAAGTGTTTTTTTTTTTATCACAAAGTAGGCAACACAGAAATTGAGAGCGAAAGATTTGACTGACTGAAGGAGAAAAAGAAGAACAAACTTTGAACAAAATTTAAATAAAGCGAAGGAATGTCACACACAAATACCATTCGAATAATCGCCAACACTAACAATAATACCAATCTCCGACAATATAACCAGATGATAATACGGTAAAGCTAAATAGAACTGAGTGAATTATTGAGCTCATTTAAAAAAAAATTATATTCTACATAATTATAAACATCACATTTTAATTAAAAGAGGCTAGAAAAATATCAGGAAGAAGAACTAAAGCTCCAAGACTAGAGAACAAACAAATACTAAATCAATCAGAAATCGTTAATCTGATCACACTGATCACCAATTGCACCAGTGCGACGTCACAAAAATCAGCTGACAATTCGCTTAGTGCCCCCACAATAGGGGCCTTCTAATTATTATCTCCATCTTGTCGTACACAAACTCCGTATAAAATATTCTTAGTTCTACAACTTTTCAACGTGAATTTGGATGATGTTAAAGGTATTCTTTTACTGTGGGCGTACATTTTCTGAATGCACTTTCCGAGACACTAGTGACTACCTCAGATTAGTGCGAAGCATTATAAGCAATATTTTAGGGATGAGGCGCGTTAAACAGTGACTTCCGGAGAGTATGCTGAATTGCAAAAACTGCTTTGCTTGAACAAAAACTTTATCGAAAGTACTATTGCCGGTGGTGAGACTTGGTCCTATGAATCTGACATAGCATGCACGCCTTGAGCGCTTTCACATTTCACATTCGGACACGCAAAAATCCTAGGAACTATTCTTGGAACAGACAATAAATAAATAAAATCTCCAAGAATCCGAGCAAGATTTGAGTGCGACAACGTTAAAGGTTTTGAACCAGAGATAACGGCCTTCTTCACTAATGGCTTCATAAACAGCTTCATCCATTGCAAACTGCTTCGCGGATGAGCAGTCTAGGATGGAAACTGATCTTAAATCAGTCAATTCTGCCCAGTACGCAGGCACCGTTTACCTTCAAACAAGCTCTGGATCAGGTCGATATACATCGCACAGACCAACAATAGCTGGACCGCGTAGCCCAACCTGTCATTAGTACAGTGATTCTTATCATCATCTGGTACTGTCTAGTGCGCACACATGGGAGGCGTGAGGAGTTTCTCTCTAATGGCTTCACTCGCAGCTGCATTAACGAAAAGAAAGTGGAGAGTGTTGAACCCTTTCTTTGCCGCTTTACCGCTTCTCCAGAACGTGACATCGCTCTCTAAAGTCTTACTTCTTTGGATGCCTGGCAGACGTGGAACAATATTTTTATCAGAGAAATGAAGTGGTTCCGTCCCATCGGTGTCAAAATCCATGACATCCATGCCTTGGTAACCTAACCTGACCTTAAGGGGTAACACCACTGTAGAAATTTCAAAAAATTGATTTTTTTTTTATAAGCTTAAAAAATTCTTTGAACCTTTTAAAATACAGAACAAAAAGTTTTGTACGTTACCGAAGTTTATTTCATAAATATTTTAAGCTTTTAACCAAGCGTTAGTGACTGCTACCTAACGACTTCTCCAAATTTCCAAACTTTAAACGCGTTTTTCTCAAAACACGTTTTCTGAAATTGGCACGCAGCATAACTCAAACAATTTTAAATATTTTTAATCAGGTTTTTCACCACGTCTGTATAATAACCTTCTTAAGAGAAGAGCGTAGGGGATTTTCGATAGATTAATTTAAACGATTGTTATAATTATTTAAGTGCCGTTTTTTTAGTCCAAAATAGAGTTTTTTCCTTCAAATGCCTGCTAATTCCACAAAAATAAAGATTTTTTAAATCCCCTACGTGTTTCTCTAGCTATTCTTATCTAGATTAAGAAAAAAAATGTTTCTTTGTTCCAGATTAAAATTTGCACACTCTGTGCTGCGTGCCGCGGAGCTCCTTCAAGAGAAACCACATTACAAAAATGTCTCCAATGCCGCCATTTTGTAAAATTTTTCGATCAAACTTTGTAGTTTTGTATTTTAGTATATAAGTAATAACTTCCCAAATCCGAGTGATTGTTTCCCCTTTCCTTCTATACAAAAAAATTATTTAAAAATCGTGTTTATTTTACGCGTGTACAGTGGTGTTACCCTTAAGTCTGTTTTAATACACAGCTAAGCAAATACATATATATTTGTGTAACTATGTAACTACAAATATGCTGCATATATTTACTTTCATGAATAATGATTCAATAAAAATCGTTCCGATTTAAACATATAAAACGGCTTGTGACTTTCGATTCATGTAGGTGTGCACAGTTATAGAAATTTATTGTAATATCTTCGCTGATAAAATTTGCAGTTCCAGTCTAAACTTCCTTTGAACTTACTTCATTTCTTACTTCAAAAGCTAAACACACTTTATTTAATTATCAAAAGGACTTAAAGACTTATCAACAGCCATAAATATTTATTAATGAAATTAACGGCTTCCTGGCAACGATATCAACATTAAAATATCAACGCCTACAAAGCCATTTAATAATTAAAATATGTTGAATTAAAAAAGCATGGCTTGAATGGGTGAGCGAGTTGTGAAGGGGTAAGATGGAGCATTGATACCCCTTCACTAGTCGCCAAAGTCTAACCCCATCCCCTAAAGACAACTTAACATAAATGTGGATTTGCAGTTGTGCAGAGTGAAATTTTCACTTCCGTCCAAAGAGACGTGAACACCGCGGGATGCGCGCCTCTATATCAAGTCTGCCAAGTAAGCCCAAGAGCTGCGCAACCTCAAGAGCTCACTGCTCCCACCCACTCCAATCCATAGGGAGATGATTTTGAATTTTTCCAACAGACCATTAAAATTATCGTCCGCACTTCAATGTACTCGTATAGAGAATTGTGGGTGGGTTTATTTCATTGCCGAAAAACATTGCGTTCGCACATTTGCATAAACCAACACACCACTCGTAATTTTGTAATAACCCAAAATGCAAACGGCGCAATCGGTATGTGTGTGTATGTCGTATATCAATGGATGTGCTGGTGCTGGTGGGGCTTAGGCCGAGGCAGTATTTTACGCCTCACTTTACCTACAATTGCTGCTAAGTATCAGGTCAATGTTTCAGGGCCTTAATGAATTTTCCGCACCAAAAAAAAAAATTATGTTAAACAGAATATGCTTGATGGTACGTACATGCACCCATACATTCTCCTAGGTTTCGGCGTGTATGTGTTTGTTTCTGTACAAGGATATTTTGCAGCGTGTTGCGCGTTTTCAATTTGCATATGGCTTCTACGCATATGACATAATAATTTCAAAATTATATCCTTAATTGTAACCACACACACATGCATACACGCGCACACATACATCCTTAGCAGTGCTAAATATGTAACCGCAAAACCCCCTCAAGCATGTGCGGTCTTCGTTTTTATAGCAGTCAATGTCCCAGCAGATAGCTGGAGCATCGGTTGATTAAGCGCTTACTGTGGGTTAGCTTTTCTGCTCCGCATACATATGTACAATTATGCACTGAATACATAGATGTATGTATATATAACATGTTTAAACCAAAATGGGAATCACTTGCAGACGATCACTCTGTTTATTGCTGGGAACACAGGAGATTTTACTTTTTGAATAGCTTTTCTTCGTTAACCAAATGCTGGCAACAAGTGAAAGTGATACTTGACAAGTATCCAGATCGTTCCAGCTTTTCTATAATTTTCTTCAAGTTGTGAATATAGTAATTCTAAAGGCACTTGTATGTTTCGTTTCGATTTATTAAAACGTGCCTCAAATTATTTTCCCTGAGAGCGTTACTTTGTATTGTGACCCACTACAGATTGAAAGACTGCTATTTAAACAGCTGTAGGAATCACCGGCTTGCCTGTACTTCGAGTTGATCATTGGCCATTCTCGACCTCACTTCTTTAATTTAGCATTTAGTTCTTACAAATAGAGTAAGCTCTGAAGGTCTTACATCTCAGCATGGAAACCACTGAAATATTTTGGAAATATGCAAGTTTTCCTCATGGAGAGTTGCTGTGGAAAGGTCATTCACACATGAAGATTGAAATTTTCTTCTGTAAACAACGATTTCATGGTTGCTTCTGACAGAGAAGTGGACACTGCAGAAGCGGTTACCTCCACAGGGTTGCTAAAATGTTGCCAAAAAGAGATTAACAAATGGATATCTTGGATTTTTTCTCAATAACAACATGTTTTTGTCTTATATCATGGCCAAGAAACCTTCTGGTTCTGGATCTGATCGAAAATGTCTGGTATTGTTCAAAATGCGTGCAATGCTTTGTTAAGGAGAACCGAAAATTAAAACCTGGATCAGGAACTACTTAGAAAGCAAATCGCGACGGATAGAAGTGGTGATGCTAAGCAAAGAAAGAAATATTAAATACTGAAGCTGTTATATCAACCACAGCCTAAATAAGTATGAAATAACGAATGAAAAGATGTTGAAAGAAAATTATAAATCATTATTGAGAGAATTTAGCCTTCATGTTTGTTCTTCGCAACGTTCATTGCTTCATTACCCAAAGTAGTGAGAAGCACTTGTCAAAGACTTCATAAAATTATGAAGGAAGGTTGAATTTTCGCAGTTTACGTTGTATATTCGAATGTAAATTTTTTGTGGCAATATGCCATTCGGCCATTTTGAATATCCAGTTAATTGTTGACAGCTGCTTTACTTGCACGTGTTTCGGCTCGTCTTCAATTTTTATCTATTCAAAAAGATGGATCAAAGAACCTGTATCAAATTTTGTCTGAAAAACGAAATTGAGTGCGCGGATGCATTCCGAATGTTGAGTGACGATACGGAAAAGCTACTTTGGACCAAAGCAACGATTATCGGTGGTACAAAATGTTCTCAGAAGGCCAAGAAAATGTGAACGACGAAAAGCGTGCCGGACGCCCGAGCACTTCAACAACAGACGAAAAAATTGATGAAGGGAAGTCGAATCACCTAGGAGGACCTAGACATATCGATTGGCTCGATTTTCGGTTACATTCGATTTTTTTCAATGATTTGGGCACGAGACGGGTCGCCGGAAAATTCGTACCAAAACTGCTCAATTTCGACCAAAAGCAGCATCGCATGATCGCATGGACTCTCTCCGCGACGACCCAAATTTGCCCCAGAGGGTCATAACTGGTGACGAATCGTGAGTTTATGGTTATGACATGGAAACCAAAGAGCAATCATCTCAATGGAAGCTTTCGCACGAACCAAGACCGAAAAAAGCGCGCTAAGTTCGGTTGAATGTAAAAGCTTTGCTTACCGTTTTCTTCGATTGCAGGGGTGTTGTGTATCATGTGCTCTTGCCACAGGGTAAAACAGATAAAACGGTCAATAAAGAATATTACCTGCAAGTTATGCGCAATTTGCGCTAAGCAATCCGACAGAAACGCTCACCGTATTCCCCAGATCTGACCCCCTGTGACTTTTTCTTGTTCCCGGAACTGAAGAGGCCCATGAAGGGACGACGCTACGATTGAAGAGATAAAGACGAAATCGGAGGAGGAGCTGAACAAAATAAAAAAATTAGTTTTTGAAGTGCTTCGAAGATTGGAAAAAACGTTGGCACAAGTGCATAATATCTCATGGGAATTACTTTGAAGGGGACTAAATAGATATTAGTAAATAAATAAATAATTTTTGAAAAAACACATAATTCGCGATACTTTTTGAACACACCTCGTATGTATGAATTTACTATAATTTCGGTGCTAGATCTATGCTATTCTGTCATAATTCACTCATTCATTTTTTGGGTGTTTGACCGAGCTCCTTCTCCTATTTGTGGCGTGCGTCTTGATGTTCTTCCACAAATGGAGGGACCTACAGTTTCAAGCCGACTCCGAACGGCAGATATTTTTATGAGGAGCTTTTTCATGGCAGAAATACACTCGGAGTTTTGCCATTGCCTGCCGAGGGGCGACTGCTATTAGAAAAATGTTTTTCTTAATTTTGGTGTTTTCACCGAGATTCGAACCGACGTTCTCTCTGTGAATTCCGCATGGTAGTCACGCACCAACCCATTGGATTACGGAAGTCGGTGTATACAAGTACGTATGGCTTTCTTTGCATGATAATATCGAGTTACTACATTCTATCTTGGGTAAATTCTGTCACATGCAGTATTCTGTTTCTACAGAATATTAGGAACTCAGAATACAATTATGATTAAATACTTTTCGAGACCATCCAAATTTTTTCTTGACTATTATTTCATTCATTTCATTGTTTGCATTCTCTAAATATTAGAGGAGTCAAATATTCGAAAATATTGGATATATAGGGTTATTCAATAGGTGCGCTTCAACTTTTTTCCGATAGGGAGGGCGAACGACGCAATATTTTTTATTTTTCGCTTGTCATTTGTAAACTTCATTAGTATACATTTCATCATGGAACGCTACACACTTCAGCAACGATTGCAAATCGTGCAAATTTTTTATGAAAATAATCGTTCTGTTGCTGCTACTTTAAGAGCATTGCGGCCATTTTACGGTCCATTTAACAAGCCGTCCCGTTTTGGGGTTATGTGAAGTCATTGGTCTACAGTAACAAGCCGGCGACGATTTGTGAGCTCAGAGCCAATATTGAACGCGAAATTGCTGGAATTTCGGCCGATTTATGCAAAAGAGTGGTCGAAAATTGGGTTCAACGATTGGACTTCGTAAAACGTGCACGCGGTGGTCATGCAAAAGAAATCGAATTTCATACTTAAATATATATGTTCAAACTCGATAATAAAAAAAAATTAGTTAAAAAAGTCAAACCGTTTGTGTTTTATTCAAAAAAGTTCAAAAGTTGAAGCGCTCTTACTGAAAAACCCTATACATATAGTTCCATATGTATGTATGTATTTACATATGTACGAATGTTGATCTTAACTTAAAAATAAAAAAAATATAACTTTTCAAAGCGTCTCTCAATGCGCTCACCTCAAATTGAAGAAGAATTAGAAGATCGGCCTCAACCTATGGATTTCTTTTGCGTCGAACCAGTAGCTTTATTGATAGTTAAAGCCTGTATAACGCTAATATACAACTTCATATTTATCTTCATATCTATGTACATATTCAAGCACATATGTACATATGTAGGCATACATACATACATACATCTGTCATACATTTTGCAGTTCTCTTTAAGTAACACAAAAAAAAGAAACAAAAATAAATCATCACAAGTTGATTGTGTTATTTAAAAATATAAATTTCTTACACACGATTAAATTGGTGGATGGAGGCAGCCGAAAAGTACAAATTTAGAAAGTTGTGAGTGTATAAAGACATTAGCAGTTAAGCCACCCCAATAAAATCTAAAAGATCCATCTTGGAAGAGCACAAAATACAATACAATGCAATAAATTGTGAGGAATGATGTGAACGAATACAAATAAATCATATAATGCGCATTTAAAGCAACAAAGCGTTCTTACGAAAGCAAAATTCAACTAAGAAACCAACACTTTTCGACTAAGCACTCTTATCGGTGCACATACGTATACACGTACATACTGGCATATAGGGGCATGATTTCCACATATCTATTCGAGACGCTCAATTTTATATATAATATATACATACATATGCATATCTACAGATACCCTAATGGGAAGAATACTAGTTGTGAATTAGAATACTACCAGTACACTTTGCAGCTCAACCAGTTCGTTTTCTATCTGAATCAACTGATTTGAGTTCTGTTATTTTTTGTTAGGTTGCCACATCTGTGATTAACATTCCTATCAAAACCTTTCTTACCGTCTTGAGTAAATCTACCTCTGCATGTGCTTTCGATTTTTTTAAGTTTAAAAAATGGATTTAAATGTGCAATAACAAATTTTAGGTTAAAACGGATTCAATGATGCGAAAACCTTGGAAATTACCAGTTGGGAGACTGTTTCGCTCGGTAATGCTACTCTAAAATAAGGTGAACGAGTGGCGTGAACGCTTCAGAAGAGATCGTGAATCCATCGAGCACAAGAAACGTAGTGGTAGGGCGTCGACATCGGAAACCGATGAAAACATCAATAAAGTGTAAGGAAAGTTGATCAATAAACGCATATGAATCATCAGGGAGCTGGTAGAGGACTTGAGTATGACTTGGGTTTATGAGTATGATACGAAATTCAGAGATCAGGCGAGTGAGTGGAGAGCTCCGAGTGAATCAAAACAAAACAATCCACGTCTTTTTCAGTAAAAAAAGAAAGCGATGTTCACGGGTTTTATGTATTGCAGTGGTTTTGTATACCACGAATTTTTGCCAAAAAGTCAGACACTTAAGGGGGGGGCCTGGTTTGTGAGGTCTAAAAATTGCATCTCTTTGCGATTTTTTTTTTTTAAGGAAAAAATTAATTTAGCACTGCAAAGTTTTTTTTATCTTTTAATGTAACTTTAACAAGTATAAAAAATTTTTGTACTGGTTAAAATAAGTTGAAAAAAATGTTTAACATAGAAATTAGTAGAGCGCTGCAACGCTGGACTTTCCAACTGGCGTACAAGATACAGCTCGTAATTATTATCTAAAGCAAAAAATTCAAATGGATTTCTAATTATCATGATCTTTTATTCTAGATGAACTAAGAAAACTGAGAGAAATCCAAAATTTCAACTTTTTGGAGGTTTTAAAGAAAAAAATGCCTTTCTATAAAAAAAAAATTCACTTAACCTTGGTATAAAAATCTTGAACAATTTTTTTATCTATTTTGTTAGTTCAAATAGAAGAGAATTTAATACTGAAGGGAACAAGCTATGATTCATTTCAAAAGGTTCATTAGTTTTTTTTTCATTCATGTACGCCAATTCAAAGAAATCATAAAAATGAAAAGTCGAGAAAAGAAGATAAAGTTTGTACTATAGCTGTCCGGTCACAGCGTAACTACCTAACGCTCGCCTACCTTTGGCTTTGTATCTACGGAAATATTGAGAATTAGGCTCTGTAACTTTGTGTGAATATTCTGAAATATATTAGCAATCGCTTAAAACGAAAAAAAAAATTGATTTTTTTGACCTTATAAACCAGGCTCCCCCCTTAATAGGAGCCATTATTTGGGGTTATAAGAGTTTAAGGATTTGTGGTAAAACAACTCGTTTTTGAATTTTTGACCAAGATCGAAACGAAAATCATCAATCGGTTTCACCTCATATGGCTCCTTGCGGTTTTTCATTGTTTGATCGATCAAAAAACCACTACGGAGAGTGCGTTTTAACAGCCGAAAGGAAGTAATGAAAAAATCGAAGACGGCTCTGATGGCTATCCGAAAATAGAGTTCCAGAAATGTTTCGAGAGCTGGATCTTTGCAGACGAGAATAACACTTTTGAGGAATGAACTTATATTTTAAATTTTATGAATATATGGGGCAAAGGTGATAAATAGAATTAATACTAATTAAGTTTCTGATTAATATTTATTTGTCCGTTTTCTGCAAAGAATTTTTCTACGAATAAGTGGAAAACAAAACTGCTTCGAGTGCTTCCAAAAAATCTTTAGCTGTGACAAAAACAATGGATATTGCATTGTTATATAAATTAGTGGAAGTAAATCTTAAATGGTAAGAAATAATAATTTTGTTCATAGTTTTAGAGGTTTTATTTAATAGACTTGGATTTAGGGGTTTTCGAATAAATATATTCCTCAGTAGCTCCTTAAACATAATCATCGCAATGGATTGGTGCGTCCATAGACTAAGATTGGATTGGTGTGTCCATAGAAACTAATTTGCAGACAAGTCCTGGTATTATTCTAGTCGAACTAGTATGATTTCTTCTCTTAAATAAAAATATCTGAACTGGAATGTGTCAATACTATCCTGGCTTTTCTCTGCAGGGTATGTGCATCAGCGCATATGTATGTGTTTGTGTACTTCGCTGTCAAGCTAGTGTCAAATATGGTTTTTGTTCATAAGTATCTCAATACCGATTTGGTCAGAAATTACTGTAATTTGTAAAGCTTAGCAAACAAATTTCTGGCAAACGTCGGTCACCCCTTCACCTTACCCTTATTGCATTGTCTTAATCATATAGTCGTTCATAAACACCCCAGTCGCTAGGTTTAATTTCAGCCCAATACTCAAATATGGAATCAAATATTTGTATTTGCACAAAAAATATGCAATATTGCGATTTTTATCAAACAAAGCTCTACGAGGAGACAAATTGCTTGTGATGATGAGCATATTTGCGGGCGTGAAGAAAGGACGAAATATTGTTATCAATCGCTGAGTGGATGGAGCGTGACGAAACGCCATCGAATAGTGCGAACGCACACACGCTCATTGGCAAATACTTAACAGTTATGGTTATTTGCAAAGATACAATTTAACAAATGTTGTGGGTCCGTTGAATTTGTTCTGGGTTTTGGTTTCGACTTTTTTTTTGGTATATAATAAAAATCGCCAACACCCTGCTTTTCTATCTTCTCGTCACTTGATGGTGCCATTTGTTTTTTATTGCGTTTATCGGGAACAGTGTTTTGTTTTTCAGGTAAAACATTTATGCTTTAACTTTTTTTAGTTTTTCAGGCAACTAATCTTTCATATACCAATCGCAGGTGCCAAAAAAACAATGCACAGCAAAAATTTAAGTTTCATTTGTTTTGTTTTAAACATAAATTCGACTTAAAAATTTTCATCAAAGTTTTTATTCATAATATTCTGGCATGCGAGCGGTATTTATATCTCTAACCTGGGTAGAAATCTTTTCTCAGAATCATTTCGTTCTTAGTGAAAAATGCATGGATAATGATGGCACTGTGCAACGCTGCGTTATCGTGGTGCAAAATCCACGAGTTGTTTTCCCACATATTATTTTTTTGGCAAATCGCTTCACGCAAACGTCTCATAACGCCCAAATAATACTTACTTACTTACTGCTGTCCTGATCTAATCATGGAGGCCTACACAATAGATCTAAATCGCACTCTATTAGGTGCTGCATACTGTTAGGTACGATGCCATAAACCTTCGTTTCATATTTTTTGCGGTCATCCTATTTATACCAAGTATTCTTCGTGAACATTTGTTAATAAATGTTTCAATTTCCATTCGATGTGGAAGGAGCCTTTCCATGTTTCGCATCCATAAAATAACATTTATTCAACAGTGGACTCAAAGATACGCAGCTTTGTTTGCGTGAAATCTGGGCTGATTTCCACGTGTTCCTCAGGATACCAAAAAGCGAATTTGCTTTGTTAATCCTTGTATCTCTTCGTCTGCACCGCAACGCCCAAATAATAATCCTTATTAACTGTCTGACCTTCGGGCAAGAATTCGTAGTGTACAATGCGTTGTAATCTATAAAAATCGTGAGCATCGCTTTCTTTTCTGATTGAAAACGACGTAGATTTTTTGGTCTTTGTTTATTCGGAGCTCTCCACTCACTCGCCTGAACTCTGAATTGCACATCGTAATCATAAACCTACATCTCGTCTCCAGTCTGATGACTCACAATATTTTTAAACAGACAAATTAAATACCTTCATACTAGGGCTCCAGATGGCGAGTAGCTCGATATTCGTTTATTGCTCAACTGCTGAACTGATCAAAGGTTCGTTCGAAGTTTTCGAGCTTTCGAACAATTTGAGCAGCTAAACCACATTGTCAATTTCATTTGTAAACACGTTTTTAATTTTGCAACGACGTGTATACGAGGTGTGTTCAAAAAGTATCGCAAATTTTATGTTTTTGCCGAAAATTATTTATTTATTCATTAATATCTATTTTGTTCCCTTCAAAGTAATCCCCATGAGATATTATGCATTTGTGCCAACGTTTTTTCCAATCTTCGAAGCACTTCAAAAAATCATTTTTTTATCTTATTCAGGTCTTTCTTCGATGTCGTCTTTATCTCGTCAATCATAACGTTGCGACGTCCTTTCATGGGTCTCTTCAGTTTCGGGAACAAGAAAAAGTCACAGGGGGCCAGATCCAGGGAATACGGTGGCTGCGGCATCATTAGTGTGTTGTTTTTGCCAAAAAGTCGCGCACAAGCAACGATGTGTGAGCAGGGCGTTATCGTGATGCAAGAGCCAATTTTTCTTCTTCCTCAAATCCGGGCGTTTCTGGCGGATGGCTTGGCGCAAATTGCGTATAACTTGCAGGTAATATTCCTTATTGATCGTTTTATCCGTTTTACCCTGTGGCAAGACTCATAATGCACAACGCCCCTGCAATCGAAAAAAACGGTAAGCAAAACTTTTACATTCGACCGAACTTGGCGCGCTTTTTTCGGTATTGGCTCGTGAGGCAGCTTCCATTGAGATGATTGAGCTTTGGTTTCCATGTCATGACCATAAACCCACGATTCGTCACCAGTTATGACCCTCTGAGGCACATTTGGGTCGTCGCGGAGAAAGTCCATGCGATCATGCGATGCTGCTTTTGGTCGAAATTGAGCAGTTTTGGTACGAATTTTGCGGCGACTCGTTTCATGCCCAAATTATTGAAAAAATCGAATGGCACGACCCAATCGATATGTCGAGGTCCACAGCAACTTCTCTAACAGAGATTCGAAGATTGGCCAATACCATTTTTCTCACTTCATCAATTTTTTCGTCTGTTGTTGAAGTGCACGTTTTTCGTCGTTCACTGACAACATTCGAATATACGTAAACTGCGAAAATTCAAAATTCGCGATACTTTTTGAACACAACTTGTAAATGTGCTGTTAAACAAATGTTTTGTTAAATATTCAAAAGTATTGTTCGAATTACACGAAAGAGATGTACTAAAGTTCGCATTCGAAAATTTTTGAGTAATGAACATCGAACAGGTGTGTGGGTACTCGCTGCTCACAACGAACACAATCGAGAGCTCTACTTTGTACCTTACTTATACTATACTTTCGGCTATTTAAAGGGGGCTATTTAAGCCAAATGTGGAGTTAGTTTTTGAAATATTTAGAGGAAACTAATTTAATTTTTATCAATATGAATGGCCAATTACGTAGTACTCCTCCAACATACAGGCAAAAATTTGCTAATCTCTTGATTATTCTAGAGCAAAATTGTATAAAAAAACTTTTACGTAGAACCTTCTTTAAAATAAGATACCTTAACCGAAAAATAAAGGAATAAAAAAATTTAAACGACAGCAGAAAAAGATTTGGAAAATTACAACGTGGGTTTTGTTTTATTTCTTCATCTGCACCTGCACATCGATATTGTGAAAAACTTTAAAATTTGTTTATTGATCACCTCAAGTTGCCGTTTTTGATACGCAAATTATATTAATACATTAAATTTCAAATATTTCATTAAATATCTCACTTCCCGAAAAATTAATATGAGGCAAAGCTATGCTTAATGTCTTCTATACGAGTACATTTGAATAAATGTCAAAAATCGACTCTGTTATCAAAAGACAGTAGGAATGAAATTATCTTCTTTTTTGTGTCATGATCGGAACAGTTACAACTTGCAACATAGATTATTTCAACAAAACAAATATTATATATCGTACATTAAGGCTGGTACTTACTTCACAACCGGCAAACTTCGCCTGCAACATTGATTGTCAAATTAGAAAAAAAGGAAAATTTATAAGCATTGCCATAGAAAAAATTGGCGAATTTGGTAAGAAAAGTGTTTTTAAACAAATATGTACATATGTATACTCGCATATTGACACACACATACATATGAATATATTGACAAAAAAAGTAGAAAGAAGTTTTACTGGCTTAATGCTTACACTCATTGCGAAGCCGTTTCGCTCAAAAATGCAATATTAACGGAGTATTCGAACTTAATCACTCGTATAGGAACTGTCAGTTTTCGTTCATTTTAAATGACATGTGAATTTTAAATAGGTGTGAAAAATGTTGTTGGCATGTTGCGCGGTGTTTTGACGGCGTGAGCTGAGTACTACTTTGCCGTGAGCTACATTTGAAATTTCATGCATATTTCACCACAACGAATTTTGACAGCCATTGAAACGCCAGCTTAGTACTTAGTACTTTATTTTTAAACGACTTTATTTTCGAATTTAGTATCTCAATTTTCGAAATGCTGAAGTTTAAATGTTTACTCCTTAAGAGAAGTTTTTATAATAAGTTTAAACATTGTTCCATTGCACAGCGCTCATTCAAATTTTGTTCAACAGCTGTTTTACGAGACCGTAAGCTTACAAGATTCACGTGATTTACGATTAAACACCTCTTTTAGATGAATACCCCTTAAAAATAACCGCGGCTTTTCCAATCGCTTCTTCTTTATCGATTATGAAGAGGAATGGAAATTGTTTTTGTACAAATGATATGCATTTGACATGCTTGCCTTCTTCAAGTATGGAGCGTTGCCTTTCACTCCCAACAAATTCTACGATCTGCGTGTACCAACTTTCTTATTTGGCTATTAGATAAAATTTGGTCAGAATGGTTTCCATAACCTCTCATTTAAGTTCGAAACTAAATGAGTTGCTGTGCAAGTACTTTTATATATGTAGTAGATATGTATTTATGAAAAGGGTTACCAAATATTTTTAAGTTGAATAATCTATAAAATACGTATGAGGTCTAGAAGAATAAAGCTATTTGAAAGCTCCTTAACTAATTATGAGTTTGTTACCAAATAATTGTTTATAAAAAAATTAGAATTATCTATTTGTTACAAAACATTTAAAGTGTACTTAGGTAGGTAGGTAGGTAGCTAAAATGGCAAGAGTGCTACAGGCACACTTCAAGTAGCACTTACGTGCCGTTTTGATACCATAATCTGGACAATTACCTGTGAAAAGAAGCATTTTTGGGAAGAGAAAACCTTCTACAGCCATCCAGTGAATTCCTTCAAGTCATCCCCAAAGGGCATGCTAAGGAATCTCAAGCGCCTACCCGCCAGAGCCGGGCATTTACAGAGAAAGTGTTCAACAGTCTCTTTCTCTGCAGGATCCCAACAGCTTCAATTCCAAGCTTCTCCGCATGACTCCCCTTCTTCGCATCACCCAGTGACCAGTGAACACCGCAATCAGTTTGGAAAATGAACGGCGTGGGATTCCCATCACCTTAAGCGTTCTATTTCTATCGTATTGGGGCCATAGTGTTTTCGAAATAGCACACGATGAGACAGACCTCCATCTGTCTTGCGCCTTTTTTAGAAAGAAATTGTGTAGTTTCCCTTTAACAACGGACAAAGGGACACCGATGTCTGAGACGGGGGCAGCTGAAGCCGGTTTTGACGACCCCGTTCTGGCAAGCTCGTCGGCAATTTCATTTCCCTCTATATTCCTGTGTCCAGGAACCCAGATATAATACCCAGAATAAAGTGTACTTACGAAAATTTAATTAATCCCGAGATTCAAACGGCGATCAGCAAGCACTCGGTTAGTAACTAAATACTGCCTCCTGAATTTTGATGTTACATATTTGCCTGCCGCACACTGGGGATTTAGCGGAAGAAAGTCAAATTTGCAACATACCACCTACGCATTGTTTAATGGTATTTCTAAATTCCAGAATAGAACCAACAATAAAATCAAAAAGAATTACTAAACTCCGACTTACAGTTTTTTTTTATAGATATGTCAAAAGTATAATTTTTTTATAGTATTGAACTGACTAAGAAAAAACTTCAAAGCCCAAGGTGGTTTTTTTTCCTTTTGCTTGAGCCGACTTCCAATCTTTTATTTTTCATTTAGGGTACGATATTTTTATATATTTTAGACGGAAGAACAAAGGCTGTGAAGCATTTGATTATCTATTTATAATTAATTTTACGAAAAAAAAAAATCATATTCCTTCATATTCTTGGATCTGCAAGTTGAGCTACATTTACCTACGGTCAGAAACTAGTATCAACGTGTTGCGTCTCTTTCAGTTTTAATCAATTGCAGGTGCCACCAGGCGCCACTGATTATTTTTTGGCAATGATGATAAACGCTTTCTAGTGTGTGCATAATGATAACGAAACACTTTTAATTTTGTTTTGACATTTTGAGGGTAATTCAGAATTATGAACTTACATGTATCCTGTGCGTAAATATTTGCTGGCTTATATTAATAAAAAAAAAAAAATTAAAATTTATGAATTAAAAAAAAAATTGTTTTTTAAATTTTTTTAAAAAATAGTTTTTAAACATGTTCTTTTCATACACAAATATATACAACTTCGTTAGTGGTAAAAATGTAAATATTTTTTGGGATGTATACTTTTTTCCGCATCTCTGTACAAAAATCCCCAGTGTGTGCCGCAGCATAAAATACGAGCAAACCTAAATATTATAATTCCCTAGCTTTCCATTATAATTTGTTTACCATTAATTTAATTTATATTTCAGCCTTGATATGCCACTGTGCGTCAGTGACCAAGCAAAATAATTTAGCGCGCAATAAGCGGCAAAAATTGTAATAACATAAAATTAGGTGTCTAATGTGCCGAGTGAGAAATAAATATGACAACAACATTATAAATAAATTTGCCAAAAATACTTCAAACACTTTCAAGAGCTGATAGTCTCTTATTGCATCGAGCATTTGCATTAAGGAGTCATCAGCGCGAGCCCGAATTTTATACAAAAAGAAATATTGCATTTGAATTCAGTTTCATCCCCTTTTCAACTCAAACTCACTATCCACTTATTTTCTTTGTTTTCACTTTGGCACTTAAATCATCGTTTTATTAAATATCACTTTTGATCCTTGTTCTATCGTTCAATATCATATATGTAAGTATGTATGTAGGTGTGTGTGTATGTAGTATAAATTTCTTTTAACCCTCTCAAGTGTTGGCCAATAGAATTTGTATTTGATGCTGTTTATTAAATTATGTGACAATGTGCATTCGAGCAGCAATAATTCCAAAATAATGCATAAAATTCATAAAATTCATAATAAACAACAATCACTGCGTAAACATAACATAAAAATCATATCCAAAAAGGCATTGAAATAATTGAAATCGCATGTCAATATATCCCAAATCGCGCATTATCCTCACCATAATGCATAACAGTACAAGTATGAGTAACTGTTGGTGTTGTTGTTGCTGTGTTGGTATACAACGAAATTGCACCCAACTACCGTTCAAATGCCCATAACTATTCATTATTGGCCGATTCAATGGATGCGGCAACAAACCGTGCGTGAAAGGGTCACCAAAAAGTGAAGCGACGCGCAATCCAAAACATATACTTACACACATACGAATATATGTATGTATGTATATGGAAGAATGGACAAATTTAGAATAAAGAAGCACTCAGCACACTCATAATTTCAGATTTTCATTTTCATTTCATTTTTCTTTTATGGGATATTTTTGTGGGGAATACTGCTTTTGCTGCTACGAAATGCTTGCAATGCTAGGTTTGCCTTCAGCAAAAGTATTCACACACAACAAAGGGATGTCACGCAAAGAAAGGGTTCACGTTCACGTTCAGTGTGTCGCAACGCATCCTCAATACTCGAGGTAAACAAAATTTGCAATAATTTAATTCTGAAACTATCGAAGATTTATAGAGGTACGAGCATTTCCGTTGTTGACGCCGCTGTCGACCCGGCGGCAGTCGTCGATCCTTGGCCTGGTTGTGTGCGTGCGTTGCGTATCCGCCGGACCGATGCAACTCCTTCCTGGCAGCACAACTACTTTTACCATACATACACACTTATCTACATATACACATCGGTTCTTAGCTGAAAGAGTGTTATAACCCAAAAAAATAAATATGCAGAAATGGCCGGCAGCTCTTCCTCCATGCTGTGTAGAAAACTCATAGCGGGATCTATCAGAAATCGAAGTTGAAGAAGTTTTGTTGTACAGGCATGGCAGACCACATGCTGACTACTAGCAATAATATTTATGTATTATTATTATTTATCATTATATCGATGAATTGTGGAAACTAAGTATGAAAAAGGTATTAATGCATTATTGAACATGAAAACTACGGTAAACCGTATATATGTATGTGTGCTTCGGGGAGGCCAGAAAAATGACTGATCTGAAAGCGCAGGCACCAAATGGTATCCACGCTGTCTCAAAGAAGGCTTAACGCCAGTGTACTCTAGTGACTCTAGCTGGAGGCAACTGCAACATAAAAGGGGACAGCCTGCAAGCAAGAACCAAGTACCTGCAGTTTCGATTGCAATAATTTTTGCATCGAAAGCCGCACAGTAAACTAACCTGAACTCGAGGAAGCCTGGTGTTGGCTAAGCTACCATCGTTAAGAGTTTAAGACTTGCTGTTCCCCCCAAATGTTTCCCTACAAAAACGCTCTCATCGGCGGAGCAGGGAAGGGTAACTGGGAAACTACAATATTTGTTTTTGAATAACTTCTTTACTAAATAAAAGGAAATGATTTTGAGTGATGGAAGTTTTTATTTTGACCTTTATGAGCTCCATTACTTGTCTGTTTGTCTACTGCTGCTGTCTAGTTCACGAGTGTCAAATATGTTTGGAATGCGACTCCATTTGCGAAAATTATAAATCTTCTGTTGGATGATTCATTTTGTGCCACCTTTCATTAACAATAGGCATCGACGGTCATTCTATAAAAGCAATCTGGGATTGCAACTGCAGGATATTTGAAAGATTCGGCACGATTCCTCTCCTATTACACAAAGTTCGATGTAATACAGAGGCTGTGTGTGAAGCGCACCCGCAGAAGTTAGGGAAGGCTCAGCTAAAGCAGCTGGCAGCAAACTAGCCGACGTCAATACTGGAATTAAAATACCAGATCAAAAGCGGCAATGGTAGCTGGAAAAGTGGCCAAAATCGAGGTGACTGCGGGCGTCTCTTACCTATTCAGGTAATTGGTGGAAAATAAATGTGGCACCTTAAACTTCATTTGTTATATTTTCCGCCGGTTATACTTACATTGATTTTCCGTTGAAACTTAAACGCGTTTTCAATTGTTTCTGTAGTTTCTGGGTGGGAAAACAGGATTTTTGGGTATCTTTTTAGTCTATAAAATTTGAGTACTGGGGTTAAGATAAGTGACTGTTGTCCTGTATGTTAATTCCAGACAAGCTCCCTAGTTAATATTAATCATGAAATATAGATATTTATATATATATAATTGGCGCGTACACCCTTTTTGGGTGTTTGGCCGAGCTCCTTCTCCTATTTGTTGCGTGCGTTTTGATGTTGTTCCACAAATGGAGGGACCTACAGTTTCAAGCCGACTCCGAACGGCAAACGGTTTTTTATGAGGAGCTTTTTCATGGCAGAAATACACTCGGAGGTTGCCATTGCCTGCCGAGGAGCGACCGCTATTAGAAAAAACTTTACTTTATTTTGGTCTTTCACCGAGATTCCAACCAACGTTCTCTCTGTGAATTCTGAATCATAATCACGCACCAACCCATTCCGCTACGCCGGCCGCCTATATATACATATTTATATTTATAAAAACTTGTCATCAATCTCAGTAAAATTTGTAGCAGACTTCTCAAACTTACAATGTCGCATGTTTGTGTTAATATTTATGTGATATTTATGTGAGTAACTTCGATCATTCGTATGTACATATACACCAGTTAGAAATTCCTAGCTTTCGCCACACATCTGCCTCATTAGGCGCAGGTTCGAAAAACCGAACTTCGGTAATACTCTGGATGCCCTTCTACAAATCAGTTAGGGATTCCAATTTATGCCTAAGTGACACACTGCCACAGATTTTCGTGACCACAACCAAATTTGGTATTGTTCTGGCATGCCAATCTTTGCCTTGCCTAACGTGGGCCTGGTAAGACTGGCCTATACAGTAAAGTAAATTGTATTTTCTCACTTCCAACTTTTACACAAATGCGCAGAATGATAAGGAAAATAATATAACAATCCAATTTGTAAGTAAAGCCTGCCTAATTCGGGCTTAACTGATTCTTCGGCATGCCTCACTGTAATTCTAGTCGGGTAGGTGCATTTTGTATGGCAAATTGAATTGTTATATTATTTTCCTTATCATTTTGCGCATTTGTGTAAAAGTTGGAAGTGAGAAAATACAATTTACTCTACTGTATAAGCCAGTCTGGGAATTGCGTCGACTAAATTTTTTTATAATTTTATATTATGAAAAGTCGGGTATAAAATGGTACCTCGTGATAATACTCTGTAAGTGAATGTTTGGAAATGCATATCTGAATATTATTTCTTTGAAGCTTTTTAAAAGAATATCTATAAATGGGGCAATGGCACTAATAATAATATAGATGACAGTAAATATCGTTACGATTAAGATATGGTTAAGATTTTGGCGTTTACGTATGGCTCCTCTAATTTAACCTAAAAAATGTGCGTACCGAAGAGAATATTACAGTTGTGCAAAGTGTTGAAGGAGCCGCCGAAATGTCGATTCGTCGTGCCCATAAAATACAGCTCGTGCAAGAAATCTAAATGACCATCATTTGCGTCGCATTTTTGCTAATTGGGCTCATTTAGATTTATTATTCAGATTTGTTGAAAAAAGTAGTCAAAAATCGGAATTAAATCGAGCCACGGGTATATGCTGGATATAATATTTAAAAAATTAAAGCAATGAAATTATCTACCAGATTATTGTATACTAAAAAAAAGTGATTCCAATAATATTTCTGTTTTTTATTATCATTTTAGGCTCTCGAGCTCATAAAAAATAGGCTTATTATTAAAAAAGAGTAGAATTTTCGACAACATCTATTAAAAGCGATCAAACCAATACCATTTTGTGTGTGTATGTGTGTTTTTTTTTTCAATACCTCCATTCATTTTTGTTTGGATAAAAACTCTTTGGATAAAAACTCTTTTTTACAAGGTTACTATTGTTAATAGTTCACCAACATTCGTAAAGAAATTTATGCAACTGCTAAACTGTCATTGCTGCCGAATTTAATTTGCAACAATAATGGAAACGAAAAGATTTATTACATAGCAAACAAAAAATATAGTTCACATGGGGAATTCCAAATTTAACTGTCAACAACAACAAAACTAAATATGCCACAAAGCCACAGAAAAAACACAATGCAAGGCGATTGACAGGTCGCCCCGCACAAAACCAAAATCAAACACTGCTGCTTACGTAGCATGCAGTAACAACAACAACTGTGGTAACACTTCCGACTGACAAGCGGAAACGGAAGTCAAAGAAAAGTAAATGCGCCTCTCACTCGGTCTCTTTCCGCGGCAAAGAACTTTATTGTTGCAGAAGTGAAGTTTTACGTCAAACGAAAGGATAAAACATTTCCCCCTTTAGTGCAGCACATATCCACTATAAATATGTATCTGTGGTGAAAATGAAGAAGAGCTCAAGTCCATTTGTGCACAAATTAAATTAAGATGAACTGCTGATCTAAATGAACTCAGTATCTGTGCGATTTCTGGGAGTTCTGATAATCGGATGAAACTCCGTTGGAATAAGAACTAAAGTTAGTTTATACTTATGAAACTTTAAGTTGAGCTTGCGAATATTGCCTTGAATTATATTACATTGAATTATAGTCGAAATAATTTTCTTAAGTTTAGAGCCGCAGACAACGTCAAAACTTCTCATGGTGACATAAACTCTTTTATTTATGCAAGCAGTTGATCGGAATAAAAACCTGCATTCACATATGACGAAATTCTAGTTCACTTTCTAGTGGAAAAACAGCTCATTTGGGCAAAAGATCGAATTATCGTCACTTTTTCGTTAGGGTAATACTTAACCTTGCCATAAATTCTGTAACAAATTTTACAATGCTTGCGGCGAGAACAAATTCGCACAAAAAAGCTCCGTCATTTCTAATTTTGTTCGTATGCATTGTCTACTCATAAATTATACCCAGTTTCGCGGCAAATTTCGCTTGTTAACCACATAAATGTGATAAAAGTGCAAGTGAGATTTACGAATTACTGAAAAAACTTAATATTTCGAGAATGGTTGTTTACCGCACGACCAATCGTCTTTCCCCAACTTCTGAAATGACAAACAGAAAAAGAAGTGGTCGTCCTTGCATGGTGCGAACCAATCCAGCCATAAAAGTCGTCCCAGAAAGAATTCGCACAAATCTCCTTAGAAAGCAGAAAATCATGTCCAGGGAAATGAACGTATCGAGCAGATCCATGTCAAGACTAATTAGAGATGATCCCCACATGAAAGCCTTCCGTCGCTCAACTGGTCATCTTTTGACGAGACGCTTGAAGAAAATTAGGCTCGACAGATGCAAGCAGCTTCTTCGGTGGCACGCGGTCAACGGCCACGAAAATATTCCTTTCACGGATGAGAGAATTTTCACTGTTGAAGAAGTTTTTAATAAGCAAAACGACAAAATCTGTGCTGAAACTTCAAAATACGCAAAAAATGTTGTTCCAAGGATTCAGCGTGGCCACCATACAGCCAAAACGATATTCCTGGGTTCATAGCCGCAGAAGATTGGATCTGGAAGGCCAGATCTGAATCTTTTGGACCACAGTTTGGTTCGAGCAGCGACATCAATATCCGTGGAAACCGTGCATCCTGGAATAGCTGAATGGCTTAATCGTGTGAAGGCTTGCGTAAAATCAATCGACACCATTTGCGAATGAAAATTACAATTATTTTTAATATTTACATGATTAAATATAACTACTTCATTAAAAAAACTACTGTAACGGACTTAACTTGGAACAGAACTTATGGCAGGACTAAGTATATTTAAGTTTTATTTTCTAAAATATTGCAATATATATTTAATAATTTACATATTAAAATGTAAAAAGCATATTTTTTTAAGGAAAAGGGTTTCTAGTTATGAGGGGCAATCGAATTTATATGAATAAAAAGTTCTCTCTAGTAAAACGTCAAATTCCGACATAAGCACTTTTTCATTTTCAGCACAGATACATGTGTGCATATGCATAATCACAAAGCGGGGAATAACAGCATATAAATTTCATTGCAAACAAATTGTGTCACTTTCGATACACCAGAGACCTGGCTGATGAGGCCATTGATAGGCCAAAGGCTTGAGCACCCCAATCGATGTTGCTTCTTTGGAGGTGTAGTGGATGGGTGAAATGCCTTAATAAACATCATTTTTTACGAGGTGTATAGGGTTAATGTAAATTTGCATATCGCGCCCACGTGCAGCAAGAAAAAAGAATAGCGAAAAATTGAAAATTTTCTCGCGAATATTTCGAAATAGACAAAAAACAGATAACAAAGCAAAAAAGGGAGAAAAAGGAAGAAAGAGGGCGATGGAGGGATGTGGGGTGTATGCAATTTGTAGGGCATGAAAATTTATTGCCGGTTGCATTAAATTTAATTCAAGTGGGAAGTGCTGAATTGAGGACGTGTGCTTGTGCTTATATGGCGATAGAAAACATATTGGGGCGCCTGCTTATCACCAGTTTTGTCAAAATAGCAAACAGTGATAAGTTAGCCGTAATAAGAAACTTAACGCGATTTCGAATAAACTCAATGTAAACTCATTTATTTGCTCACAACTTTTAACACAAACATCAATATTTAGAAAATTCATATGGAAATTTCATGAGTACGGTGCAAATACTCGTATGTATGTATGTACTTAACCTAGATGATATACTAATAATGCACTACTCATACGGATATACATAAATGCCTTACCATTCATTGTCGCGCCCCACTTCATTGTCGCTTTACTCAAAGATGTTTGCAAGAATTTCACTGGTTGAAGTCGTGCCAACCGGCACTAGTTGGACAGTTGGCTGAACTAAAACCAAGTCCTGCTCCACCTGATCTTTCCAACGTGGAGAAGGTCTTCCTCTTCCTCTGTTACCACCAGCTAGTACTGCATCGAATACTTTCAGAGCCAATACTCAGCCGCCATCGTAGCCGTGGATCTTTATTCGCTGCGCTATGTCTATGTCGTCGTAAAGCTCATACAGCTCATCGTTCCATCGCCTGCGATATTCGCCGTCGCCAACGTGCAAAGGTCCAAAAATCTTACGCAGAATCTTTCTCTCAAATACTCCAAACGACGTTTCATCGGATGTTGTCATCGTCCAAGCTTCTGCGCCATACGTTAAGATGGTTGATTGATGGTCGGCTTGAGTCTTTCACACAATACGCTCGCCAGAACCTTATAGGCGATATTTAGAAAACTAACTAATAATTGGCACAGATTGCAGGATCACCCTTCTTATGGATTGGGCAGAGCACACTTAAATTCCAATCGGCAGGCATGCTTTCATCCGACCAATTTTGCATGGAAGCTGATGTATGCACCTTACCAGCTCCTGGCCGCCATGTTTGAATAGCTCAGCCATCAGCCCGTTAGCTGCCTCGGCTTTGTTGTTCTTTAGCCGCGTTATCGCTATTCTCACCTCGTCATGATCGGGTAGCGGAACGACAGTTCCGTCGTCAACGTTTGGGGTATCGGGATCTTCACATTCTCTGTGACGTGCGCAGCTGTCACGATTTACAAGGTTCAAGAGGTGTTCCCTCCATAATTTAACTATACTCTGGATGTCAGTCAGCAGATCACCATCTTTGTTCGTACAGGAAAACGTCCCGATCTTGAAACCTTCTGTAAGCTGCCGAGCTTTGTGGTAGTATTTTCGGGCGTTGTTCCTATTGTCCAGCATCTCTAGCTCCTCTCAGTCAAGTTCCAACAAAGGACATACCACTGCACTTCTTTACCCAAAGATTTCGAGTGAATTCTGTTGCATCCATCGAGATTCTAGAGACAGTACTAAAACCCTGGTTTGATAGTGTAAACTGTGGCAGTCCATACAACTTACAGCAAGACTCCACTACTTCAAGCAATGGCGACACAAGATTGATGGCTGAAAATTTATAAGACCACTTACTACCGCCTAACTTCGGTAAGACCACTTACTACCGCCTCCGGGCACTACGTATAGGGCGTAGGGAAGGCACGTAGGTGAAATGATTGAAGTACCACTCTGGAACTTCCCAAGTAGAACTAAAGCGCCGTTTTGATGCCGTTATGAGACCTCCAACACGAAGATATCTACAGTCAGTCAGAGCCCTTTATAAAATGGAGAAGATTGATGGGATTTAGGTTGGCGCACTGTCCCATGCTGTCGAAGAAAAAAGTGACCCAGTGACCTTAAGGGGGCCTGGTGTTGAAATTTCAAAAAATCGTTGCATTGTTTTTTCGATATTTCGAACGTATAGAACCTTAAGAATATACAGTAAAATTTTCATGCGGAAATTCCCAATTTGTACCCATTTGTACTCAGGCAAATTAGCATGCAAGACTTATATGAACTGAAACAATGTTCACAATTCGTGGTATTTTGTTTCAAAAATCAGAATTCAATAAAATATTTTCACAGATCGCTTCACTTACTTTATGCCACACCTTACTTCTGGTTCGGTAGCTTAGGGAATGAGGAAACTTATCGCATTTCTTGGTCTATACTTTCCCAAATAACCGTTTATCCAAGTCAATATCTGCAGCCAAGTAATGGTCCCAGCAATTGCAACATGTCATACAGTGGAGAAACCATAATTTTTTGAGGCGAACTTTTTATGATCCAATTATCTTGAGGAATGTTTCTGTCAGCGAACCACCTAGGCATGCCAAGTTACTGGTCTGTACTGATAAATCAGCTATAATTGGCGATTCAGAAGACAACTTTCGAATAAAGATGCACTCGGAATCGGTTTATATTAACAAAGCTCAATTTCGCGTTGACCATCCTTGACTGTCACTTTCGAATTGTTTAAGTGTTAATTATTTCACCTAATGATTTCTCACAATTCCAAATCCAATCATGTAAGAAATGATTTTATGATTTAACACACTGAAAATCTGCCGTTATTAGTAGTTAGGTTTAATATTTCATATATCGTTAAATGATTTCATCTTCAAACATTTTGCAATTTACGTTCTCAGCTCAAAATTAATTCGCCGGTTAGTTGGCTTTCTCTTCTCAAGTGTTGCAGGTAATGCAGTGCTAACTTCTCAGTCAGTATTCCAACCACTCGCATTTATCGCGCCATCTGGTTGTAATAGGTTGGGTATTTATGTAATCTTACTAGTAAGAAAATTACCACATTTGGCAACGCTGATCTCAAACAGCTGATTTATACATTAAGGAATTAAACAATTTTTCTTCGGTCACACAGCATTTAGGTATCTGTGTGTAGACGATTTCACTAAATCAAAGGAGAATGTTTCAAATTGCCAGAATTGCAATACGCAGTGGTAAATTCTAAATTAACTTTTATAAAGGTCAATATTCCGTTTTACATTACTGTCGTTTCCAGCTGTTGTCAACACTCGGTTGAGCGTAACCCCACTTTTGGCCGTCACACCAAATCGCCGACATTTCAGTACTCCCGCGGAAAGTACTGATGAACCAATTGATATCCCCAATCCATTCGAGAAAGACCGACGACTGTGCATTCTGTGCAAACATGATATAGTACCAAACTACAAAAATGTGAAGTTGCTGTCTCAGTTTCAATCTCCATACACGGGGCGTATTTACGGAAGACACATTACTGGCTTATGTAAACAGAAGCAGGAGCAAGTAGAAAAAGCTATTATCCGAGCACAAAACTGCGCTCTGATGCCAACGTATCACAAAGAGATGGACTTTTTGAAGGATCCACGTTTGTTTGACCCTGAGAAGCCGATTCGCCCGCATAAATATTAGAGCATCCTTTGAGTTTTTCATTTTTGTTATAAGAAAACAAGTTTATATTTAACCGAATCAGAAATAAGAAATGTGTTTATATGGAAAACTTCATTGCCATCTTAATAAGCTAACCATTGACTACTTCACAAAAGCAAAGTAAGCTCATGCAAATCGTCTTTCAATTTTTCCACAGCCAGTTTAAATCCGTCAACACGTTTTGGACGTTGTGTACATCTCGCGAGACTGTCTTGATCGTTCTTTACTTGTTCCAGTAAATCTTCTTTTAATACTTGCAACTCTAGATTTATCTCTTCAAAATGAGTATTAGTGTTGTTCTCGTTATTTTCACTATTTTCTGGTGGTTTAGAATTTGTATCCCTTTTATATTCGAAAGGAATATTTTGATTTTTTCATGGGAAATAAAACGATCAATCTGATTTTGAAGGGCATTCCGTTTATTTGTTGTCAAACTAGAAACAAAATTTTGATTTCAAAAATTGTAGCACAAAATCGAAAGAAAATTTGAAAAGTAATTTTAATAATGCTTCATCGAATTCCGCTATGGTAAATATTAAATCCGGTTGAATTTTGGTTTTAGTTTATGAATTCTTTAAAGTATGTATTTTAAGAAGATACAAATATGAAGATGTATGTATGTGTTTATATTTCATGTTGTTTTAATCTTGACAACGTTGATGCCGATGACGTTTGGATGCTTCTGATGGATATGAAAATTTAAACCTGGTATTTAACCCTCCGTCGGGCGCACCCGATTTGTGAGGCACAGCTCACACATTTTTTTGTCTCACTCTATTATTTTTTACCGTTTACTACTCTTTTGCTCAATAGCTGCTTCTTATGGTGTGCTCTTTATATCAAATCAACTCAGTTTGTGTTTTCCCTTCCCAAAGTGAAGTTATACGCAGTTTGATCAGACAAGCTCATTGCGCCCTAACTCATCACATTTTTTAAAGTAAGTATTTTCAAAATTACTGATTTCAATTAACTACTGCCCCATTTTAATACTAAATAATTTATTAACATTTAATAATTAGTTGAAAATAACCTGATTTATTGATGTGGCCTGCAGGGCACATTGCGCCCAAACTCGTTACAAAGGTTTTATGTTTTAATTTGTTTTATATTCTTGATAGAAATGTCTCGTCGATACTTCAATTGAAATGAGTCCAAAGACATGGAAGAACTTATAAATTTGCTTGTGGCTGATGACGACGATCCCACAATGGAAGACGAATTTGGGGAGGAAAGCGATGTTGCTTCAGATGACGAGGTAGAAGAACGAGGTGAAAATTCCGAGGCAGAGCAGGATGATGAGACCGACCTAGATGATGAAAATTCTGGAGACATACATTTTTTTCTAGGAAAAGATAAGATCAGTAAGTGGAATCAAAATCCACCTCTGCGAAGTGCACGCAGAGGACCTCACAACATAATTACTCACTTACCTGGAGTAAAAGGGAATGCAAGAAATGCTAGTACTGCTGTTGATATATGGAATAATATTTTAACGACAAAATATTAAAGATAATAGTAACATACACCAACCAATACATTGAGACCACTGACCGTATAGAAATACGAGCTTTTATTGGGTTATTATATCTTGCAGGAGCATACAGGGGAATCGTCAATATCTGGAAGAACTTTGGGGAATAGACGATGATGGGAATGAAAGATTTGGCCTTGTCATGAATTTTAAGCTATTCAAGACACTTATGCGGTGCCTTCGTTTTGATGACCGAAGTACAAAAGAGGAAAGAAAAGAACTGGATCGGCTCGCTCCAATTCGAGACATTTTCGAGAAATTCATAAGAAGTTGCCAAGATAGTTACATTCCTGAGGAAAATATGACTATAGACGAAATGCTACCCGGTTTACGTGGAAACTGTTCCTTTAGGCAGTATATACCATCTAAGCCAAATAAATATGGCATCAAGTGTTTTGCTCTCGTCGACGCGAAAATTAATTATATACAACATGGAAATCTATGCTGGAAGGCAACCAGAGGGGTCCTTTTCTATTAGCAATAACGTAGTTTTGAGAATGTCTGAGCCTCTTTTTGGCACTGGACGCAATATAACAGGCGATAACTGGTTTACTGATATGGATCTAGTTGACGAACTGAAACAAAAAAAACTATCGTATGTCCAGAGGACGAAAATACTCTATCCGAAGAGACCTTAAACAAGCGCAATAAAAGGATTGTTTGAGTTTCATATTTTTATTGTACCTCTAATTAATTAGTTTTCCTGATCATTATATTTACAACAAATTGAATTTTTATTGGATTCTTTCATTTTTTGTAAACTATTTTCGGTTGACTGTTTTAACTTTTTATTTTCAACCTTAATTTACGACTATCTTTTGTAACTGATAAATTTTTGTCAAATAAACAGATTTTTATGACGGAAGGTTAAACTATGGAAATAAGAACAAAATCATTGTCTTCAAAATAAATTATTCTTTAAAATATTAATGTAGTGTGTTGTGTATTATTTAGAGACAAAGAATATCTTAATAGCCGAAAACATCAAAACAATGCTGACTTAATCCATATATTAGGCCAATAAATGTTTACGTTTTTTTTAAATTAAAGTTTGCCTAAAATTGTGACATTATTGAGGTGAGTTTCAAGAGTCAAAATTTCTATAGCTCTATACTTATGAGTATGTCGGACTGAAAATACTTTTTGATGGCTAGGATTGGTGAATCTCCAATTTGAGAGGCAATTAGGTTTTTTCTGTTCCGTGTGGACGGTTTTCTTTTTTATGCCAGGAACTTCGGGATTGTTTGCAGCTAATTCTGAGTGGTTTTGCTCCATTTAATTTTAGTTTGAATATTAAATTATAATATAATAACATAATTTTCAGGGAACAATGATGACAGAAAATTGCTTATACAAAAAAGAATACAATTGTATGGACTCTTCACTGGAAATAAGGCTAAGAGTAATGATGGACGGACGTACATATGGCTTGCATTGTAAATGCATTGGTGTCTTCATTAGGAACTAGCACAAGATCCACTAGTTTCTGGTACGAATTTTGCAACATATTTAAGTGCGTTCCAGTTTTCTTATTCTCACCATTCATATAATCACTGATGCCTTCCCAAATTACTCTGGGTAGTATATATTTATAATACACACGAAAAGAAAAAATGTAAACCAAATAACAAAAATAGTAAATGTATTTTCCGTCCCCGCTTTCTCATAACAACTTTAAAAATCGCAATAAATCAGTCTGAGTGGTTATTGCCATTTACAAGGGGAAATATTTCTTAGTATTGGACTCATTTTGCGCGGATTATAATATAAGTAAATTCAAGGAGACTAAGCAATAACGGTTTGTGCTCTTTTTAATGTCGAAATTCCATGCGTTATATTAACAAACAACCAATAAGTGAGATCTTTATACAGGTCAGCCTGCACTACCTAACTTAACAGACAATCAAGGCACCAATAAAGAAGGAGAAGACTTTGATATTCACATTACTAAATCGCACGATAAAAGCAAATCAGCTGCTCTACCGAAGTCAACTTGTATAGATTCGAATTGCTGCCAATGTTTCAAAGTATATTAGTATACACTGAACGCCATGAGAAATAACTGGCGGAGACCACATGTTAGTTGTCATTCCTCGTAATTGGTGAATTTCATAGATAAAGCTATCATATGTCAGAAATAGCACCTGACAAGTTAATATATCAAGCGCAACGACATCCAAAAATACCAATTCAATAAACAGCGTTGTGTGTGGACCAATAAATTGTTTGCATTATTTCCTTCCTTACAAGAAATTTGTGTTTTTTGGGTTTTTTTTTTATTAATTTTGATAAAAGTGAATTTGTGCGTAATTGCTCAGAGAGACGCGCGAGGCAAAATTAGCAACGTTCGTTGAAGTGAAACAGTTTAGTGACGGCAGTCATCGACGCCATTTTTTAGCATACATAAGACTAATTACGTGAGAAAAATCGCAGCGTTTGTGAAAAAGTTTTTGCATAACTCCTAAATTGTACTAAATGAGCCTAATTAATTTTCTAAATTCAAAGTTAAAACCCTCGGTAGAGTGCGATGCACTATGCGAAGATGGTTACACTGCGAATAACTTAATCGCAGATGATGCAGAGCAGCTGTCTCGCGGCTTCATGGCATATGCCGTCACCAAGCCGCCCGTTGAAATCATTTTTGATTTCCCAAAAGCTGTAGAAGTGAAGGTGATCAAGTTGTGGAATAGTAATGGTGCTCTACGCTCGACTAGTTTCGAACTGCACGGCAAGTTCGAGGGCATTTGGGAACGAGTTGCTTATGCTCGTGACCTTGCTGAGGGTGTTGACTCTGTGACTTTTTGCTATCAAAGTGATTACAATTCTCGAAGTAATGCGGAAAGTGCTGCTACTCAAGCGCAAAGCGTAAAAGCGTTTTTCTTTAAGACCGCACACCGTTTACTTTGCAACGCTAGCAGTCTGAAGGTCATAATTTGTGCCACTAAGCGAAGCCCACCAGTTCTGCGTAAAATAGAAGTGTGGGGACTACCTTCACGAACGTTGGAGAAAGCAGATCGTGAACTTGTTAAAACCGTATGGAGTGAAATTGTTCATCCGCATGGTTTTCGCACAGCTCCAGACCGTGGACAGCGTTCACCATCACGTAATGTGCCAGAACTAAATGAGTATTCCACATTGAAAATCCCAGAAGAGTTCCTTGATGAAATCACGTGGGAACTAATGGTATATATTTACCCTAATAATTATCTTTGTGACATGAATAAAAATAGGCTTATTTCTAGATTTTCCCTACCGTGCTTCCGTCTGGAAAAATTGTAGACCAATCCACGATCGACAAACATTCAGAAGTGGAGGCGAAATGGGGCCGCTTGCCATCGGATCCATTTACAGGCCTTGAATTTACCTCACATCGTAAAGCAATTCTCAACCTCGCCCTTAAGGCACGCATAGAAAAGTTCCTTATGGACAATTCCGAACACTTCAAAACAGTGCCACGTTCACTAGGTAGTTCCTTTGTACGACGTAGTAAAAATCGACACGCATCGCAGTTTGCAAGCCTATATCAACGTCACAGCTCAACCGTTGGAACTTACTCGTCTCTATCAGAGGCGTTTTACAAGTCATCTTCTCAAGCTTCGGCAACAGCTACATTGTCATCACCCACGCTTCCACCAAAGCGGCCTAGACTTAGTGACTCTACAACATATCGCTCGGAAGCACCACTACTTACCTCCACAGCAACACAAACATTATCTAGTACTTCATTATCATTTTCCTCAAAGTCAGCACCATTTTCAATGGCAGGTGCAGCGGTCTCATCAACAGCGTCGTCCACCACAATCGCGACGGGCATCGATCATGCCATACAAGAAGCATTAAAAAATGTTACTCGCTACACATGTCCGCCCGCGGCTGTGAAAGCTGCTACTTGTATAAGCTGCAAAGCAGAAGAATTCTCATATGAAATACTAACGTGTAAACATCTCGTATGTCGTGCATGTCTCGTACAGTTGACCAAGGACGAAATGTGCACATGCAAAGTCAGCTTCCGAACATCCGATGTTGAACGCTATCATAAATTGTAAGCCTTTACAGAAAAATTCTCATATGAAACACTAACGTGTGGGCATCTCGTAAGTCATGAATTTGTCTTGCTGTTGACTGAGAACGGAATGGGTACATGAAGGGACCAGCTTCCGTAGATGTTCAACGTTTTCATAAATTGTAGGACTTAACGAATTTATGAACGTATACAACACGTTTATCGGCAGTGGTACCGCTAGAACTGATCAATGAGCCTAAAAGTAGTCGTTAAAAGGCTTGAATTGTTTAATATTTTGCCTCATTTTTAGTACGGTGACTGTTATAAATCGTTGGACTAATATTATATACATATATGTGATTGGCTCCTAACAAAAAGAGTGCAATTTTTGTTAATGCCTTTAAAATATGAGAAATTCAAGATATTAGCAAAACATTTCGAAATGATTTAATTAAGTTTTATTAAATGGCTTTAATGGAATAGATTTTGTGATTTATACGCTTATGTTTATAAATATTTTTTTATTTTAAAATAATTCCTCTTTTCCCAACGGCTTATAACAGAGTTACTGGATAGTTAATTTAGTCTCAGGCTAGTTCTAAGCAATATATAATCACTCTAAAATATATTAAATCTAAAATCCTAAACAGAATGTATTTAACTACGTATTCAAGCTACTGGGGGAATTTGTTTGCCAAGTTTGCAAACGATTACTGGGGAGAGCAAATAGCAAAGCAAGCTTAAATATGAAATGGATGTTAAATGCATTTGCACGGAGAAACAATCCCGAACGTTAAAAATATAGTTTTATAATTACATATTTTAAGAAAGTTTGAGTTGATTGCGAGTTCAATTTGCTCTGCTCTAAAGTTAATAGACTTGCATCCGCCGATCAGGATGAGTCATATTACGCCATGATTTTCCACTGCATGAGTTCAGATGTGCATATGTATGCATATATTGTGTGCGATCAAAAAACCCCCCTTGCCAGAGTATCTGAGTTTATATACGAAATACAATCATATTCCAATTTAAACAGTTGTTTTTAATTTTGGGGAGTTTTAAAATAGCCGACCTTACGTGTGGAGTTTTTTTATGTGAAACTGTTTTTCGGAATGACAATTGAAAAATGACTAAATTTCAAATCAACTGTAATTTTTCATGCTCATTGTGCATGCTTAATGCAAAAATATTGCAAAAAAATTTGGATTTTTCATCGCACACCTTAAATGCACATATTTTCTCGTTGACATTTATGCATACATATGTATGTTGTTAATAATTTGAGAAACTCACGTAGCATGTACTGTCATATTAGATACATACATACATATTAATAGAAATACAATACAATACATATATGCAACATATAGATTAAAATTTTCCAAATGCATTTACATGGAATAAAATACTTGAAATAAAATTTAAAGATATTTTCGTTCAAATGATCAAGGTTTCTGATATTTTCAATAAGAACAACATAAAAAGAAGGGCAATATACGATATTTATGCTTTTATATAATAGAAAGTATGTTTTATTAAGATGATGGACTAAATCTCTGCACATTTTTGGCATCGATCCTTTATCAAGATGATTTATTTCCGGCATAGCATCCGATGTTCCAAAACCAGAACTATCCGAAAGCTTCCGTATTAGTAATATACATACATACATATATTTTTATATTTATATAGATAATTTGCGTTTATACTTGTTGTTGTTGCTATTGTTGTAGCAGTATCTTTGCCCTGTCAGTGTAGTGTAATCACCGGTCGTCTTCGCCTAGCTCATCTAACGGTAGACCCAGGAAACTGGCTGTTTCGACGGGTTGGGTACAGAGGGAGAGGGGTGTTAGATGAGTGGGTTTGATGGGGCATGTGAAAAGGTGGTTAGTGTCGTGCGAAGTGCCTTCACATGCCGGACACATTTAGTATGTCGGGGTCGATTCTGGATAAGTAGGAGTTTAACCTGCTACAGTATCCAGAACGTAATGTGCCAAGGTTACGCGGGACGCTCGGGGAAGCCGGAGCTCTTCGTCTGCAATTGGTGGTGGTTGGACTCCGATAACGGCATTCGGGGGTCGGGAGCTTAGGATGGTGGTAAGGGTCTCCCGATGAATGTTGTTTATGGCCTGTCTGCGTTTATACTCTTTTTAGGTGTTTCGCCGAGCTCCTCCTCCTACTTGCGGTGTGGCTCTTGGTTTTGTTTCGCAAATGGAGGGACCTACAGTTTTAAGCCGACGCCGAACGGCAGATATTTTTCATGAGGATCTTTTTCGTGGCACAAATACACTCAGAAGCTTGCCATTGCCAGCCGAAGAGCAACTGTTCATATATGCAGATTCGAACGTACGTACTCCCGGACGGTAGTGACACACCAAGTTATTTATGCTACCTAAAAATTTATAAAATCATTGATAATATCTACAAATGCTTATTGTTTCGCAACATTTTATTTTATAAAATTCTTGTACAATCTATTTTATTAAATATACATATTTGCTTAACATTCGAAATTATTTTTTACATTCATAATTCAGTAAACTAATTTTGCGTGCTTTGCCGCCCCCGTACTTAATATCACCATTTTTTGAAATTACGCGATGACAAGGTATGACTATCGACACTTCATTACTACCCACTGCTGTTCCCACTGCGCGCACAGCTTTCGGTTTCCCAATCCGCTTAGCGATATCCCCATATGTACAAGTCTGTCCAGAAGGTATTTTTAATAATTCTTCCCATACAGCTTCTTGAAATGGTGTACCAGCTACCAAAACATGTATAGTACTCTCTTCATCACTGAATATTTTATGGGCTATCATTTGCGCTTGAGTCAAGTCCTCCGAGAGCAAAGCGTCCGGCCAACGTTTTTGAAGTGGTGTCTCATAATTACTTGCCTTATTTTCTTTGCCTGTACAATCAGTGGAACTTTCCGCAAAATGTAAATAGCAAACTGCGTCATTCGAGTCTTTCAGAAATCCTAGCACAATATCTCCAAAATCCGTCTTAACAAGGCCATAGGAAATTCTTACTGGTTTTTTGTTACCAAACGATTTAAGTATAACTTTTTTTGAATTCAACATGGTGACAAAGGTTTTGGAAAATAGCGTATATATTTGTTTTTGTGTTGATATATCTTGGCGGCAATGCACACATCAAGGTGGATTATATTAAATTCACCTTGGCATACATCATCACTAAAAATGAAGTTTTTCACTTAGTTTGGAAGCCGACAGATTAACAGGTATATATTAATATTTATATTGTAACGAAGCAAGAAACTTCCCCAGCATATTGTGAGAAATATTTTAAATCCATCATAATCCATTGTCCCGAATCGAATGGCAAATGTGGCAATCCCGAGCGAATGAGACGGAACAAGGCAAGGCGAATTTATTGCAGGTGATGGCAATGCGAATTTAATAAATCCCCCTTGGAACAAGGGGAGACAAAAGTCGCCAGAAGAAACGAATAGCCAAATCTAGAAATAATGATAGTTATTAAGGAAGGTTCGCAATATAAAACAAACGAACAAAGCAAAAGTAGGAAAAATTACATATTTGTGAAAATTCAGTAAATGGCTTGGTAGATTAGTGAGATTTAAACTAATCAAATCAATGAAAACGAAGTGTCGTGTGTTAAATTGCGCAATCACAAATTAATATAAAGCTTCCAAATGCAGTTTGCTTTCGACTACTCTTCTTCTTCACAAACAAGTAATTCCCCTTCCTTTTGCTTATTTATTCATCCGCTCTTACGGCACAGCGAATTCGGAAGGCGTAATCTGTTTCTCTATCATTCTTGGTTGTTAAGTACGCAGAGAACGTTAAATACGTTAAAGTTCTCTGGTAACGTTCTCTGGCGAACGTCAACAAACAAATATGGTAACAGCAAAAAGGCAGATGACTGACATTCAAAACAGCGAATAGCAGGAAAAACGAATCAGCGGGTAAGCGAAGTCACCTTGTGCGGATTCGCCGTGCCAGTAATATTTAGAAATTGATGTTCTAAGATTCTGGCAGCGTAAAAGATGTCATATTTACTCAAGAATGATAAAGGGTTTTCCAATAAGAGGTGTTATTTTGTTAAAAGATCAATGGTTTCGTTGCTTATGGGGCACGTAGCGCCGCCATGTTGAAAGTAAACGTTGTCCAGATCAATACCATAAAAAATCGTTAATCATCTCCCGATAGCGCAATCCATTCGCCGTAACTGTTGCTCCAGCTTCATTTTCGGAAAAGTAATGTCCAATGACTCCGCCGGACCATAAACCTGTTTGGTGCAGTCACACGTTGGGGATAGAGAGGCTTTTCAACAATAACTCTTGGATTTTCTGAGCCCCAGATCCGACAATTTTGCTTGTTGACGAAGCCACCGAGGTGGAAATGGGCCTCATCACTCGAGATGATTCGTCGATGGAATTCAGGATCATTTTCATACATTTCAACGACCCAATCAGAAAAGATACAACGTTGTTGATGAACGGCCGGCTTGAGTTCTTGTGTTAACTGGACTTTATAAGCCTTAAGACCCAAATCTTTATGCAAAATACGATGTAAAGACGTTTGTGGAATGCCTAATTCCAAACAACGTCGAGGAATGGACAAACCTGGGTTTTCTTCAACACTTTCGGCTAAAACAGCAATATTTTCGGCTGTTCTTGAGCGACGTGCACGGGTTTTAGTCTTCACCTCACTAACTTGTCCCAACAGCTCGAATTTTTTCACCAATTTCTGTATTTCGGCCCGCCAAGGTGCTGCACGATGATCCAAAAATGTTCGAGTTTTACGAACCGTCTCTGCCAAAGTTTCACCATTTTTCTAGTGAAGTTTAATAATTTCAATCCGTTGTTTAAGCGTACGATACATGTTATTTTTATTAATGGCGTAGTTTTCTTCTTGTCAAATATCAAAAATTACAGCTTCAAAAGTGACATCTACCGAAATAGCGGGCTGTTCAAAATAACACCTGTTATTGGAAAACCCTTTACATACTCAATTCGCCTTGATATATAATTATACGCAAAATGACTACTTCACCTTGCAACGGGTATTTATTTGTTTCCTGTGGAGTGCGATTTGTTTTTCCTCGGTTATTTTTATAAAATAGCAGAAAAGTTGCAATTAGATGAAATTATGCTTATAATGTATTGCAACAAATGCTTTAAGCGAAAAACGATAGAGAACTCAAATAAATTCTACATTTCCAAATGTAGTCATATCTTCTGCCAGCTGTGCTTGCCTACGGGTCCATGCCATGCATGCAAAGCGCCCTACAAAGCCAGGACAATCGACGCTAATATGCCCAAAGCAATGGAGATTTATTTCGAACCACCAGAAAAAGCATTTCGTAGATTTCAAAAAATACTCCAATTCCAAACATCGCAGTATGCATTATACGCTCACTACTGGCTTAATGTAATTCCACTTCAAATTCAAGAAGAGTTTAAGAAATTTAATGGAATGAGGAGAATCAGTGCCCATCTGAATGAGAAATTAGCATACGAAACCAAGAGAATTGAAAAACTGAAATTATATTTAGCATATAAAAAGCGGTGCTCACAAGAGTTGAATCAGATGCATCAACGTCCGGTTCGTGGTCGTTCATCCACGGTCTCATCAAACAGTAGATATAATAATGTAGTCAACCGCCTTAAAACTCCAACAATAAGCAGTTTATCGGAAGTTACTCTGTCTAGTGCTAATTGCTCAAACTGTACAGATTTGAGCAAACAAAGGGGTTCCTTTTCCAAACGTGCGCGAAATGATTTCAGAATTTAAGCGTTATGACGCCTCACGCCCTTTTAAAACTTAGCGTATTAGTAAGAATCTACTTAATCTAATTTTACTTATGTTTTATTTGAAATATGCAAAATTGAGTTAAGAACTAAAAATAAATACCATTCGTAGCACTCTATTCAACTGGGAGTGGTTGTATGGTAATTCATTAAAAATACATTTTAAAATTGCTACACGCCATGTAATACTATTATAATTACTGGTTCTGTTTTTCTGTAAAAGCATTAAGTGTTCTACATACATGTTTTTTAAGTGACAGTACTTGACCGAATATTAATCCGGAATATGCCGGTAACGTAGAATCGACTATTGGGGGACTGAATTTAATTTGAAATAAATGAAAATTTTTTGAATATTACGATGAAATGAAATAATTTGAATATAGAATATAACAGAGCGTCTATAATGAACCGCTTAGGGCGTAACTGGCCACAGGGATCTGTATGTATAGGTAGTAGAAAAAATATAATAAAAATTTAATTAATTTTAAAGAAAATTTCTGAGTTCCAAAAATGCACACGAGGCATATAGATATGTATTATAAGTATTACGAACAACAAAAACCACAGTTCCACACAATTAAAAAACAATCGAATTATTTAAATATCGTAATAGTTACACGGCACTACAGCAGAAGATCCAAGGGGTTTGAAAAATGTATCTGGAGTACTTTCACCTCTTACGAGGATGTAGGAACAAAAATTAAGACATCCTCTTAATTAAATCAAGCAGGATACACCTTTCAAACCACGAAGCATTAAAAAGTATTGTTCTTTTCCAAGCTTTTTTGTTTTTTTCTTAATACCTCCATAATTTACCAATACACTCATACAGCAAAGTCAAGACTACTCCAAAAGAAACAATTAATTGGCAATACTAACACTAGAATATTTTGCTGATGCATAATAAAAGTAAGTTCACATATTCATTAATTTGCAATAAATAAACAAAATGAATCTACCCGTTCACATATGGCAGATTACCTGAAAGATTTTTCTTCATAGAAATTGCTTTGGTGGAATATTTTGGTTTGTTTAATTATCATTAGCGATATGAAAAAAAGACAAGGAGAAGGAATAGTAAGAAACAGTTGGAGGAAATTCGTAAACGACGTTTACTGAAGTTTCAAAAAATTATGGAATTAAAATTATGTCTACAAACCTGTTTTCTTTGCCGGCGTCCATTTTCTTTTAATTATGGATTGGGAGTTAAACACGAAAAAGTAGGTAATCTTCTTATGTATATGTGAACGTATTATAAGAAAGGTAAGCAAAATTGCTTTATTAACAATAGTAGATTATCTTGTCGATAAGAAATTCAAAATCTGAAAAATTATATACATACATCCATACATAGACATATAGGCATGAGGATAAGTGATACCATTGATTTTAAAGAACTATAAATTGGATTACTCGACTGATTTATCTATTAGTCCGCGCAGTAAGCTTTAGTTGTTTGTTTTTGAAGTGAAAATGTGGCGATTGGTGTCTTTAGCCTTTCTTGCTGGTTGCGTTGCTGTGTACATTCCTGGTGTGCCACAAGAATTTACTTCGAATGATGTTGTGCTCTCAGCCATTTCTGGTAGGTGATCGTGAATATTCGTAAGCATAGAAATTTGTATTCTATAATAATAAAAAATTAAAAACAAGGTGTACATAAGGTATAAACGGAGATATAATACGTTCATAATTCATGTCAGAATTTATAAAAAAAAGATTAAGTAGAGAGTGCAAATGCATGAGAATCAATCACAATCCTTAATAAATAAAAATGAGGGTGAATCAGTGACTTATATAATTCAGTACAGAATAATTAAGAAATTGCGTGCTATAAATCAATAATATATAATTTTTGTCTAGTTCTTTTGAAACAGAATCAACGTAAGGAGTAACTTTGCATATTTCTGTACAATGCGAGGTTAGCTTTACACTGTTTATTCTTAGTGATATGAAGCTGAATGAATGAATAAATGCACACACAACAAGGATTGTTTTCATCGGAGTTGCAGCATTCTTTTATTCATTCCTGCTTTGAATACGTGGAATGAGCGCAGGCTTAAAAATGGTTAGCTTAAGGGGTTACGCCACTCTAGCTACTGTAAAAAAGCAGTTTTTTAAGGATTTTTTTTACATTGAAAGAAAGGTGCCAGGAAAAAACTTTTTAAGTATATTATTAAGCATGTATTTAAGTGTAATTACAAATATTTTTATTGAAAAATATTACAAAATGGCGCCTTTGGAGTGAATCTCTGAACGCGCCCTGCGAAAAAGGCACTTCACGGCAAGCAGTACAACTGACGTAAATGCCCACCTAAACCAAATTAAAAACATTCTTCTCAATCGACGTGAGTATAGCTGTAGAAATACGTACGGGATTTTAGAAATATTGAAATTTGTGTATTTTGCAGATGTTTGAAGTCAAAAGTAGAATTTTTCGTCTAAAATGGAACCGTTAATTGTTTATAAAAATTTTTCTAATTAATTAATAAAAAAATCCGTACGTATTTCAGTGCGGAATAATGTTCTAAAGATCCTTGTACAATTACAAGTGAAAATATTAAAAATTGTTTGTGTTATGCTGCTTGCCGTTTTGAAAAATCACGTTTTGAGATAAACACGCTTTAAATTTGAATAGTCGGTTCAGAGACGTCAGAGGCGCTCGCGCAAAAGTGCGAAATATTAGAGATAAACATTTTTTTCACGCATAGGACTTTTTGTTTTATATTCTAAAGAGTTTAAAGCATCTTTTAAGCAAAAAAAAAAAATTTCGATATTTTGAAAATCCTAGAGTGGCCTAACCCCTTAATTCCTAAACGAGAGAAAATCTTAGTCCACAAGTCCACAGTACAAATAGGTGGTTTTCTCAAACGGTGTATGATTTCATACTTTTACAACTCAGATATGTATGTGCTGAGTTTGTGGCAGTGGAAAATATGGGAATAGTTGTTGGAATTTTCGTGTTTCTAATAGAGCCATAAGTCATCTCAAGTTTGAATGTTGAATTTATGTTTTTATTGATGATTGCAAGAAACCAAAGCATGATCCGCACGTTTTTAGCGATAATATTCTGATAAGCCAAGCAAGTTGTAATAACCGCACACCGCAACAAGGCGATAATAATTATAACGGCACGTGAATTCTATTACCATACGTGAGGGCTCTCACCAAAAATAGGTGCGGTTTTAAAAGATTAAATTTTTATCAACGCTAAGGAGGGGTGTTGATATTTGTAAAAACAATTTAGGACATAAATGAACGAAATTTCGCAGGAAATAAAAGAAGAGTGCGGAAGTACCTTTACAGCGTTATTCAATTTTTTCTTAAACCCATTCTGCCAAAAGAGTAAAAAATAGCATCAAAAATCTCTTTATTGTGAATCCGTTGAAGTTTAGGGAAAATGTTTTGAAGAAATAATTTAATTTATAAAAAATCTCAATATTTTGAGGTCATTATAAATTTTGCGAAAATCTGAACATTTAATAAATTTCATAATTCATTATGGAGAATGATGCGCTCTACTACATATGTACGAGGATCGTTTTAAAGTCCGTGCAAAAATAAAAACTACTGAATTGTTTGTATTTTTTTTTATTTTTCGTCATAGTCTTCTTTTAGGCTTATACACTTTGTCAAGTTCTTTGATCCTTTCCGAATAATAAGATTTGTTCAAGTCTGAAAAATAGCCATTCGTTCAAGCAGTCACCTCCTCGTTTGGATAAAATCTTTTTCCCGCCAGCCATTTCTTCAAATTGGGCAATAAATGGTAGTCCGAGGGAGCCAAATCTGGATAATGGGGGGATGTGAAACGAGTTGGAATCTTAGTTTTATTAATTTTGCGACCACAACTGTTAAAGCGGAAGCTGGTACGTTGTCGTGAGGGAAAAGGAAAATCACTCGACTTCCTCGATTCACACGAAGGTCAAACTCAAAGAAATAGGCCGATCTTGCTGAAACTTGGTGTGTGTTCGCCCAAGAGTTGCTACTAACTAAACATAGCCTCGATGCGTGCCCGTAGTGCCATCTCTCTGACTTGGATGGTCTTTTCAAACGGCCCTCGTATATTTGTATATACATTTTGCGTGTACTTGTGCAAGTTTATGTAATAAAAATTTATTTAACATATAAAAATAATAGCGAGGAGCCGACAATATTTATAAATGCTGCTGTTGATAAATTCTAAATATTTTTTAACAAATTATTTATTTAGATGAGATCGCTCGCAAGTTCTCGCAGGAATATATTAACTTCCTCGAGACGGGTATTGAATCTGCCGCACTTCGACAAATCTCCGCTCAATTAGCGAAGGCTCACAGCAAAAAGGACCTCTTCACCAAAGAGCTAAGTGATCTGTCCATGGCAGATCAATTTGTAGCATGCACCACCTGTCGTGCCACGGTCAACGTTGTAGCGCGCATGTTTCGTGACGATGATGGTGAGCTCGCAGGCGATGATAGTGAAGCGAAATTGAGAAATATGGCTTTGGACATCTGCAGTCGGCTTGAACTGGGAACACAAGAAGTGTGTTCGAACTTGATTGATTTCAATTTGCTGTCTGTTCTGTATATCATCCAAAACTCGAAAATAGATTCCCGTACTTTCTGTTCACTTTTCATGGAGTACAATTATTGCAATGTGAATAATGCTGACTACAACTGGACTCTCACCATTGACAGCGGAGGTGTAGCAGTGACTGCGCCAAAATCAGATTTACCCGCCAAGAATGGCAATGAGCTGCAAATTCTGCACTTGACGGATATTCACTATGATCCCCTGTATACACCAGGTGCGTTGGCTGAATGCGTGGAACCACAGTGTTGTCAGAGAGGTGCCGGTTCGACTGATGCTGAGAAGGCGGCGGGTTACTGGGGTGATTACCGTGATTGCGATGCGCCATGGAACATGATTGACGACGCCTTCAATCACATCAAGAACACACATACTAAAATCGATTACATCTATCAAACTGGTGATGTAGTGGATCATATGGTTTGGGGAACGTCAGTGGAAAAGAATACTGAAATTTTAGCAAAGGTAAATAATCGTCTGGCTGAATTATTCCCGGGCATACCGGTATATCCATGCATTGGAAATCATGAGCCACATCCACTAAATCTGTAAGTTGTCATTAAAATTTCAAGGCTCTCTATGGATGTAATATTGTTCGTCCTTTCAGCTTTAGCCCAAGTGATGTTCCAGAGGACATCAACACCCGTTGGTTGTATGAAAAGCTGTATGAGCAATGGTCTACTTGGTTGCCAGCCGAGACTAACGCTACCATTCTTAAGGGCGGTTATTACACAGTTTCGCCAAAATCCGGTTTCCGTGTGATTTCTTTGAATAATAATGATTGTTACACCACCAACTGGTGGTTGTTCCACGATGGAACAGACAAGATTCCTCAACTGCAATGGCTTCATGACACTTTGTTGGCCGCCGAAAAGGCTGGCGAATATGTACACATTCTGGCGCACATTCCAACAGGTGAAGGCAGCTGTTGGTCGGTATGGGCGCGCGAATTTAATAGGTTGGTAGAACGCTTCCGGAACACAATTAGCGGAATCTTCAATGGTCACACCCATCAAGACGAAATGCATTTGCATTACTCGGCTAATGGTCACGCCATTGGCATTGCTTGGAATGGCGGTTCCATAACTACATATTCCAATAAGAATCCAAACTATCGATTATATCAAATTGAAACCAACAGCATGGTAAAATGTTTTTATTATAAAGGTTAATTTGATATATAACGAAATTATGATTTTCATCAAATCTAGCAAGTTGTGGATCACGAAACATGGATCTTCAATTTGACGGAAGCCAACGTTCATGGCGAGTCTCAAACCCCAAATTGGTTCAAAGAATATGACTTCTCTACAGAGTTTACTACAGACTTGAGCCCAGCTGGGATTGATAAATTACTGGATGAAATGACTGAAGACCCAAGCATTCTCAGAAAGGTGAACTAATTTGTTGGGCCATTTTTATAATTCTTTCGTACTAATAGTCTTTGTTTAAATCTAGTTCTGGAGATACAAAATGACCACTGCCGATCCAAAATTGAATAAGGGCTGTGATAGCGATTGCCTGTTAAGCACGATCTGTCGAATAGCGACGACTGTGAACACCCAGAAGACGCGCTGTGCGCAACTGCAGGAGAAACTAAAAATTGCTGTAAGTTATTTATCTGTTAGAAATGGTAGAACATTTTAACTAAAAAATAATTTATTTTATTTTATGTAATTTATAGTTGGACAACGAAACCACAAGCACAAGCGCAAGTTCAAGCACAAGCACCACCTCCACATCTGAAGCGACGGCTTCCACACCTGAAGAGGTCAGTACCACTTCCGAAAAACCAGAAGGGGACGGCGCAGCTTCTTTGAGTATCTCGATAGCGGGCATGATTATTTTAACGATTTTCTGGACATTATAAGTGTTTAAAATGCGAAATATTTAAATAGTTTCTTAATTTAAGTGGCTTCTCTATTTATAAATTATGTATGTACACCTAAGACAAACTGAGCAAATATAGTATGTATAAAGTTTTAGTAGTAATTATTATTGAAGTATAGATAAAAAATTTATTTTTCCCTTCTTCTTCTTGATTGGTGCTATAATCGCTTATGCTATTTTGGCTGAGCTTGACAAAGTACGCTAGTCGTTTCTTTCTCGTGCTAAACGGCACCAGTTGGACATGCCAAGTGACCGTAATCTACTGGGCCTGACAGTGTTTAGACAGTCAATAAACGACATTCACCGGGAGACCTTACGCCCACAGAATGCCGTAATCGGAGTCCAATCACCACCTATAGCAGATGAAGAGCTCCAGCTTCCTCGTGAGACACGTGTAACACTGGCACAATTACGTTCTGGATACTGTAGCAGGTTAAACTCCTTCTTATCCAGAATCGACCCCGACATACCAAACATATGTCCGGCATGTGAAGGCACCCCGCACGACACTAACCACCTTTTCACATGCCCTCTAAAACCGACTCATCTAACACCCCTCTCCCTCTGGACCCAACCCGTCGAAACAGCATTTTTCCTGGGCCTACCTTTAGATGAGCTAGACGAAGATGACCGGTGATATGCCTTACACTGGCGGGCTTCTATTACTGTTAACAAACAAACAAACAAACTAAGTGAAGCCAAGTCCTTCTCCACCTGATCTTTCCAACTCAGAGAAGGTCTTCCTCTGCTACCATCAGCTGGTACCGAATATATATTTTAGTTTTTGTGAAAGTTTCGAAAATAACTACGAGTTGTTCTGCAATAATAAATTAAATGTTAGTTTTTGCAAACAGGCTGAGTGCGTTCGTTTCTAAATGATTCCAAGAGCCAGCAAAATTCAAAAATGTGTTTCTATCTTTCAAATCATTCTCAATCAATAAATAAATCAATCAATCAAGTGTAAATTTTTCACCTTTATTCCCATTAGTTACAAAACAATGACCTCCGAATAGCAGATGATTCTTTATGAGAACCTTGTTTATAGCAGATATGCTCCCGGATGTTTGCTATTGTCCGATGAGGCGTACTAAAATTAAGAGTAGCTGGTACTAAATTAGTGAAAAAAGAAACGAAACTTTGTTCATCATTGACAAACCAATGCCATAATACCGAGCGATTCCAACCAATCAAAGTTTAGGTTAATAACACAATTCAGAACGGACCTTGGGTGGGCGTATCCGATACAAATAAGATAAATCAATATTGGGTTTTCCATCTATACTTGTCACATTAGAACTACGAATAGTTTGGAATTCGACGATTTCTGCGCGTTCTGTGGCTTTGAACCGTTTCATAGTTAAAATTGTACTGCATAGACGTTTTTAAAGCACTAGAAGCAGCGAGCCGATCAACAACTGTGAAAGTTATTCAAACGTGTCAAGTACAGATGGAACATCCGGTATATGGTACCTGGCTCGCGGATGCAATGAATAAGGTACCAGGATTGATATGTATTGAAGTATTTGGACTGAAGCTCCGATACTTTGACACTAAGGGCTATTAAAGCACTCAAATCTAATCAGTTAACCTCCAAACTGCAGATAAAGAGCATTAGCAATACCACTGGGGGCTAGTAATATCACTTGGATGACCAATTAAGTTTGGATCTTCTGGTTGCGTTGGCATTGAAGGAAAGGAGATTGCTGGCAAACTCGCAATGAAGCAAATTTTAACTTTGTTTACAAGTCCAGAGATTTTCCTCGCCTTAGGCATGATGGCACTGTCCAACCTTGTAAAAGAAGACGAAGAAGCTCATAGAGAACTATACTGGGACAATATACTAGCTTTGAAGCGTTTCAGAGCTATTTGGCATCTTACGACTGAAAACGGTTTAAGGGATGCATGGATGTTTCTAAGAACAGGCTAAGAACTAGCGCGGGGATTCGGGCACAGTACAATGAATTTGAACTGGGAATTTATTTGTCTGCAGGGTAGGAAACGAAAGTTCAAGACCCATACTTACTCCATGAGCTTAGGGTCTATAAAATGAGTTCTTCTCGAAAACAGGGGATCTTAAGGTCGCCGTAGTCTAACTCCAATTATAACAATACTTTATTACTTGGACATTTTCACTTTAAAACTTCAGAAAACGAAAGACATAAGTTTGACTGGTTATAATTATTAACGGCATAATCAATGAATACAGAAAAAAGGGGAAGTTAATATTTCCTACATTGGCGCGTTCGCTGTCGCCTTTTTCAACAATAATCAGAAATCTATGTATGCCGCTACAAAAGATCAGCATAATAAAGATGTGTTTTTCTGTTGTCTCCGTTTTTCGAGTTGTCATTGGCTTTTACAATTACAACTTATTTCTTTGAGCCTGAGGTGAAGGGTTCTGAATTATAAATTTGCTAATTTTTTTCATAGCATTTAAAACTGAATATCCCTAATGACGTTGTTATTGTTGTAGCAGTGCACTAGGCCCAGCCAGTGTGGTGAAGCTATTGAAAGTCATCGTCAATTATTCGTTGATCAATTTCAGTCGTGATGTTGCTTTTATTGCCGGTTTTTGACATCGACCTATTGTAGGAACCTATTTTAAAACTGTGCCCGATGCTCTGCACTGCTTTACCTTCCTCCTGCCTGCAGTAAGTGGTAGTCCTATTCTTGTTGCCGCTTTATCAGTTTTTAAGGAATGTCGCTATAATGTTAAAATCATCTCCATATGCCGGGATTTGTACTGATTAGAAAATGGAACTTTATTGCCTCTATGGTTAATAAATCAATAGTTATTTGTGAGTATGTGTATGTATTTCTATTTAATTTCTATGCAAAGTTAATATGGGACCCATTTCCAAAATCTCAAAGCAAGTGCATTTGCAACAATACCACAATTTTAAACACCAAAATGAGGATTATTTCCATAAGTGTGCCAACAAGCCATAAATACTTTTTAAATCCGTTTTGCTTCTGTACTCGTACATACTTCACAATGTTATTGTTCATGTTTATGTCCGTAAATTGAAAAAAAAAAAAAAATATTTGCAAGTTTTTAAAAGTATTCAATAAAGATTGCAATTATCATTAATTGACGGATAGATAATCGCTAGATAACCTCCAAAATCCAACGTTCAAAGTATGGAAATACATATAAATGTAGCTTCCTGTATGTGTGAAAGATTATAAGTTGCCCACCAGTGGTTTATAACGATTGGTTAAAGCGCACAGAATATTGAACCTTAATTGAGAATGTTATATAAATACAATACAATATTATACAAAAATACTAGCCTAACTAGTTTTTGGTGTTGGTGTGCACATTCATGGAATGTCGTAGCACTTCATCTGAGATTACGAAATGGGGCTTTAATCCAAAGTATGTGTTATAATGTGCGATATATGTCTGTCCATAAATATAAATATATGTATGCTATAAATAACATAAACTTTTTGTCTTTATGGCGTGCTTGTGCAAAATCTGGCATCTACGTAGGAATGATTCTAATTCCTAATAACACTTTATCTTACATTTTTTAGTATTTTGTAAAAATTTAAATTGTACTCAAGTAAGCTCCGAGGTGCGAATCTCATTTTAACGTAAAACAAAAAACAAAAAAAGATTTTTCAATATACTGCTCAAAGTATACGTGTGATTACCGTGATTAAACGCACATGCACATCGGTACACTAGGGATGTACATTTTCGGGATTTTTTTATATTGCCAGGACCCCGAACTGTACCGAAATTAAAGTTTTTTTGACTTTGATTATATAAAGGGTTTTCCAATAACAGGTGTTAGGTGTTAAACAGGAGAGATGATTAACGATTTTTTATGGCCTGAATTGGATGGTATGGATCTGGACAACGTTTATTTTCAACAAAACGGCGCTACGTGCCACACAAGCAACGAAACCATTGATCTTTTACGGGAAAAGTTTCCGGACCGTGTTATCTATCGAAGAGGTGATCACAATTGGCCACCGAGATCTTGTGATTTAACACCTTGTGACTTTTTTCTTTGGGGCCACATGAAAAAGAAGGTCTACGGCAACAGCCCAGGGGCAATTCAAGACCTCAAAGAATTCGTGAGGCTATCGAGGACATAGGGCAGCCACTTTGCAATTCGGTTATGGAAAATTTCATGAAAAGTATATCACATATATAATATATATAGCAAAATAACACCTCTCGACATTATAATAAAGAAATATAGCTTTTAGCGTTAAGTTAATATTATTTATGAGCAAGAAAAGCAAACATAAAACTTCGTAATATATAATATTATATATATATAATTGGCGCGTACACTCTTTTTGGGTGTTTGGCCGAGCTCCTCCTCTTATTTGTGGTGTGCGCCTTGATGTTGTCCCACAATTGGAGGGACCTACAGTTTCAACCCGACTCCGAACGGCAGATATTTTTATGAGGAGCTTTTTCATGGCAGAAATACACTCGGAGGTTTGCCATTGCCTGCCGAGGGGCGACCGCTATTAGAAAAAGTGTTTTCCTAATTTTGATGTTTCACCGATATTCGAACCAACGTTCTCTCTGTAAACTCCGAATGGTAGTCACGCACCAACCCATTCGGCTACGGCGGCCGCCGTAAACTTGAGCCTTTAAACAAAATTTTTATGCCAGAAGTACAAAATCTTAGATACAGCAGCAACTGCCGATATAAAATTATTTTCAATCACGGTTTGTGATATCTTAAATGCATACATAAAAGTTCTAATAAAAATTATTGAGTGCATTTATGTAAAAATTATAATTGCAAACTGGATTATTTAAATATTACCACTCAGTTTACCAATAGCCTGACACTTTAATTAACTTTCGTTGACCGAAACTGAAAAAAGTTTAGAGTTTGTTGTGTTTAAAATATATTTATTTATCTATTTAGTCTATGAACACAAGCTTCTAGACTAGACTAATTACAGCGATAAGTAGAATAACTATCGAACATGGTTTGAATACCTAAAAAATAGAATATAAAGTAATGAAAAATACACTTTTCGACGATAAAAAGTCTAGTTGGATAGAACCCAAAAATTTAATTAAATTCACCTAATACTCCGTTTGGAGGATGGTTCCATGTGTAGAAGTCCACGCAAGTGGGGAAAGTTACTGATCGCCATTCACTTGGGAATGGCCAGGACGATTCTTCTGCATATGGTTCAAGCAGCTCACAACGGCCGGGATTAGCCCACGAATCCTTTGGGTAGCTTCCGAACACCCGTTCGGGAGTGAGCTAACGTGAGAAGGCGAAACATTCCAGGATAGCTGGTTGTGCGCTGGGTTTGGGACCCGCCACTTAAAAATCCCCCCCAATGAAAAGATCTGCAAAGCCTCGGATGAGAACTTCCTTTACTGATGACGACCCCTACAAACGAAATAAGGATTACGATTTGAGGGCATGCACCTGGAATGTCCGGTCCCTCAATGGGGAAGGTGCCACTGCCCGGCTGGTTGATGTCCTCGTAAGAGTAAAGGCTGATATCACTGCCATTCAAGATATGCGATGGACGGGACAAGGCAAGAAAAGAGTAGGACCTTGTGACGTTTACTACAGCTGTCATGTAAAGGAGCGCAAATTCGGTGTTGGATTTGTTGTGGGAGAGAGACTTCCTCGCCAAGTACTGTCGTTCACTCCGGTGGACGAGCGTCTCGCAACAATCCGCATCAAAGCCCGTTTTTTCAACATATCGCTAATTTGCGCCCGCGCCCCGACGGAAGAGAAGGACGATGCGACCAAAGATTCCTTCTATGAGCGCTTGGAACGTTCCTATGAGCGTTTCGAGTGTAAAGTGTCTTGAAAAAGGCAAATCGATGATGTTGCCTCTTAGTGTTGTTGACTTATTAACGCCTGATGCAAATCGAAATTGAACATATCTTTCATGAATTTGATAAATGTTTCGTAATTTTTCACGTTTGTGTAAATGTAACTTGACCAATTCCATTGCGATTCGATTTACCTCCTTCTCTATATCCATACAAAATATCTATCAAACAAATAAAATTAAAATTTTGTTTTGAAAATTGCAACCATTACATCAATATTTTCTTATGACGTTGTCACGTTAAACTATCGTCAGTAAAGCGACTTTACAGACAACCTCTTTTTTAATTCTATTTATGTCTTGGCTTGGTCATGTCTTTTGTCTTAGCTTTGCTATGATTTTATGTCTTTGTCTGAATCTATTACTGAAGTGAAGTAATTTATTACGAAAAGTCACAAAATTAATATTTCTTTTTATCAATTAAAGTGTTAAGAGTGGTATCCTCCAAGCCTGGCCTAATCTTATTTTATACAAAACCAGCAGATGAGAAGCCACTTTTGCTTCAACAGATAGATGGTAGAAATTGCAATGCTTTCTGCAGCATCGAGTATTTTTTTAGCTGCATAAGATTACTATGGTTTGACAGCTGAGAATGGCCAACTGTTTTGACATTTCTGCTCAGTAAGGTTTGGCAAGTCATCATGAATCGTTTGACGCCAGAACAAGGCTTCCAAATTGTGGAAATTTACTCCGAAAAAAATAAAACTGAATCTGTTCGCGAAGTTCATAGAACGAAGTGTTGAAGATGATGCCGGAATGTCGATTCGTTGTTGTTGTTCTCAACTTATTGGCGTTTGTTGTTCGACTACGTGGAAAATTTTATGTAAGGGTCTAGGTTTACGTACATATAAAATACAGCTCGTACAGAATTACAGCCAAATTGCGTCGCATTTTTGAATGGGCTCATTTAGGTTTATTATTCAGATTTATAGAAAAAGCCAGTCAAAAATTGGACTGATTGGACAAAATTTGTAACTCGTAGCCGCGACGGACTCATGCCGAATACCATATTAAAAAAAATGTCATGCGATTTTGTACTAGACTGTAATAAAAAAAATCATTATAAAAATATTTCTGTTTCGTATTATCACTTTAAGTTCTTAAACTCTTAAAAAAAATACCCTTAGAAACAATACATGAAATGCGAACTCTACTGTTTTATAAAAAGGGTGTTGCCAACACTCAACCAAAGTTAAAATGAAGAAACATTTTCCTCAAAAAAGAGTATTTTTGTAATATAAATTTTATAAAAAAAATACGAATAACAATTCCGGTATTTTCAGAATTTAAAAAAAGCCGGTATCCCGGAATCCCGAACGACATCCCTAATGTGCACTATTAAGTATTTGTTAGCAAATCATAAATAAAATAATTCAACTGCAAGTACCAAACACGTCACTCGTGTATTTATAAAAGCTGTTGCTAGTAATTAAAAACATTTATGTTTTCAGAAAAGTAATTGATATTGGGTAAATAAGTTTGTTTGTTGTACAGGGTCTTTCAAGTGGAGGTTTATTTTTCAATAGTATTTGGTTGTGACAGTTGTCACAGTTTATTGGCATCTCTTTTGGCAGATGTTAAGTAGAAAATACACAAAAAAGGGACTGAAGGAAGTTCGATTTTCGCAGCTTAAAATGCGCTTACTAGTCTTAGCAAAATGTCGATAGTGGGCGATAATTTTTTGAGACTATCGAAGTTACACCATTTTCAAAAAAGAAGGAACATTTGGCAACTGTAACCACGATTGACTTAAAAACCGAGAGTTTTTAGAGGTTGAGGTCTTCCAATTTAGATAACGAGTAACAAACCTCTACCACGCAATTTGGATAAGTTTTCTTCAAAATATGTTTCCACATATGAAAATTTACCATTACATTTTTTTCAGCTTTATGAAGGCTTACTAAAGGTAGAGTTTATGTGAATAAACCAGAAACAATTATATATATATGTAATTATAATTGATATGATTGAAGCGTACACCCTTTTTGGGTGTTTGGCCGAGCTCCTTCTTCTATTTTTGGTGTGCGTCTTGTTGTTGTTCCACAAATGGAGAGACCTACAGTTTCAAGCCGATTCTGAACGGCAAATATTTTTTATGAACAGCTTTTTCATGGCAGAAATACACTCGGAGATTTGCCTTTGCCTGCCGAGTGGCGACCGCTATTAGAAAAAGCTTCTTCACCGAGATTTGAACTTACGTTCTCTCTGAATTCCGAATGGTAGCCACGCACCAATACGGCGGCCGCCATCAGAACCCATTAACGCACTGAAAGATAAACATTTGATGTGAAAAAGTCCTCGTCTGTTAGATGTTTGGCCAAGCTCCTCCACCATTTGGTGGTGTGCATCTTGGTGTTGTTCCACAACTGGTGCGAAATAAAATTTTACGCTGCCCTCGAATGGTAGATGGTTTTTAATGAGGCACTTTTTCATGGCAGAAATAAACGAGGAGGCTTTACCATTGTCTGCCGCGTAGTGGTCACTAATAAAAAATCGTGCTCATAGTGGGTTTCAAGCCCAGGTCCTGCCGAATGGTAGTCCCGCATAAACTCATTCGGCTACAACGGCCGTTTCAATTATGTCCTGAAAGTTTCACTAAAAAAGTCTACATCTGACGTGCCCAATGGGGCGTTTGAAAAGTTTCATTTGTCATTCTTAAAGTGTAGATCATTAAATATGAATATGAGTATGTGCATAAACATATAATGAATTCCGATTAAAAATATTTAGGTGTTTAATGAAACCTATTGTAAAAAATTAAACTTGGAAGGCCCTGTACTTTTGCACTCAACAGCAATGGCAATAAAACAGAAATTGAGATCTTAATGATTGCACCTGCTGGGGTATAATTTCTTCCATGCACTGTTTGTTCGAATACTGTATATGTGCATAATTGTTGTACTAGTAGTGGTAGTAATTGTTATTGCTGTTATTGTTGTGGAAACAACAATACTTTAACAAAATTTCTTTCGCAAAAATACCGAGGGCTCATATCAGAAGACATAAATTCATGTACAACTGAGAGCTGGTAGTTTCATTTATAGCTCGCAGCGGTTGTCGTGCCACAACCTGGGTTAGGTCGAACGTGTTTCAGAAGGATGGCGAGGAGTTTTCTGATCCTGATCCTGCGTCGCAATGCTTTGTATTATAGCGAATCGACTAAAATCGTAAACTCAAAAGTTTTTTCAGGAGATTTAAAATGGTCTTGCGCTATGAAGGTACAACAATGAACTGCAAGTGACCACAATGTACTAAAAGTTTATCAAATGAGAGGGATGTTTACGGACCACAGTTAGCGAAAATTTTTCGTATTTGCATTAGCGCTAGTAGATGGCGAAATGTACAATTATTTATACGAGTATATACTGTAATATATTGACTCAATATATTATACATAACATAAAGAATTTCAAGGCTATTTTCAGAGACTCGCCGTATGAAAGCTGCAAGTGTCTAACTTGAGCTTTAAATCCGGATGATCGCCGCAAGTGGTTCCAGTCCCAAAAAACCTACAGACAATGGCTTGGCATCTTTTTATTAATATTGATCTCCTGTGAAATTTGTATATTTTGAAGCTTGTGGTTATACATATAAAAAACAGAGGGACTAACGACGCCAGTGGTGAAAGTGTGATATTATAACCAGAATAAAGCTGGGGAAAAAGATTTTTTTATTATCTTGTGAGCCTCGTTTTTACTATTGTATGAACCGGGAACGCATTTACGATTTTCAACTTATAGCATTTATCAATCTCTTGACGTAATAGCTTACGTCATTTTAGCTACAAAAATGTTTAAAGAAAACTATTCTGCATTCAAATCAAAAGTCAGGTCAATTATAAATATTAAGCCATATAGGTTTGCTATAAAATTCTTAACTATAATCGGAAAAAATACTTATTTCTATATTAATTATCAGGGGTAATTTCTTTCTTCAGTTATGTGGATTTTCCTACAGGGCATATTATGAAGAGTTTTAGTGCGTTAATGGATTAAAATGGGGTTTATTTTTGCAATAGATTTGGTTGTGCAATTATTAACTGATAAAAGTTTGCGAACTTTGCCGTATACCTTAAGAAAATATGTTTGGATTATTGGGTTAGTCCATTTTTGACTCGGGTCCATGAACGTTCGAGAAAAGCTTGAAAATGCTATTTGCTTCACTGTGTGTTAGCCTCTTGGCGATTTGTAGTGCCTTAATAGTGTCAGGTGCTCCGTGGAATTTTACTGAGGATAATGGAATGCTTTCAGCGATGTCGGGTAAGTGAGATTAAAAATATATATCTATGAGATTAAAAATATGTATCTATGAAATTGTGAGAAAACAACTTATTGAGCTACATATATTTCTTTATTCATTCATATCAAGACCTTACGATCCATCACTTTTCTTAATCTGAAATAATGATTTACGACATAAATGAATTCATTATTATTAATTAACGCGTAGGAAAGTCTAAAATCGGTTTTAAGTGCACAAATTCTACGTTAAAACTAGGTAGGTAGGCATCGTGGCTGTCGGTTGACACACCTAGGCCTGCTGTAGGCCCATTGTGATACCACCAGGGCTGCCCCTTCTCCTCACTCTACATTGTCCTCATTGAACCAAACTGTGGCTTTAATATATCTAACAAGACTTGCTATTTTTATTTATATTGCCAACTTCTGCCAAGTTATTCAGGGAACTTTTTCCTAAAATATTGAACCTTCTTCTATCCAGAGCAATGCACCCGCATAGAAAGTGTTCTATAGTATCTTTTTCTTGAATGTCGTTACAGCTTCTACAATAGGCGTTACAGGCTGCTCCCAGTCTACTGGCATGTCTGCCAATCAGACAATGCCCTGTTAGGACCCCGAGAAGATTTCTCATATTTTTACTGTTTAGTTTCAACAGTCGATTTGTGCGGCCCATGTTCCATTCCGGTTACGTCATTCTACTAGTTGCACAGGTCAGGGACTGAGACCATAGCCTGTTGGCAGCACTGATAGTGTGTTTATCTATAAGCATCTTACAAGTACCTAAAGGTATAGGTATGTTCGCTTTGTCTGGTTGGATCGGTAATGTGGTACCCCATCTCGCTAGTTCAGCTCCTTTGCAGTTGCCTTCTATGTCTCTATTAACCCGCACCCAGAGCAGGTTTATTACAAAGTACTGTGATAAGTACTGTGTCAGAACGTCGATACTGTCTTCCAGTTAATGTTAGGCGATTTTACAGCTTTCAGGGCCGATTGGCTATCTGAATATATATGTATTTATATCTGTTGTGGTGAGGAGACTTTTATTTAGGGCTAGCAAGCCTTCTCTGATAGCCAATATTTCAGCTTGAAATACACTGCAGTGATCCGGTAACGGGAATGAGATGTTGGCATTCATTCCTTCAGAATGGAGGCCTACACCTACTTGATCATTTAGCTTGGAACCATCAGTATAGATGCTGATTCAGCTTCTATTGTCCATTACCCCATTGTCCCAATCTTCTCTTGTTGGGAAAGTTTGTTTTAAAGGACTACAAAAGTCTGTCGTTTGATGTAGGAAGGGGTAACCTAAGTGCCGATTTCGCTGCCAGCTGTTTGCTGTAGGCCTCAATCGGTAATAAGTGCAGCATGACATTAATCGCCGCCGTGGGTGTAGTAGTCCGCTAATGTAGAGACTAGCACCACTTTGAATACTTTCTAGGCGTTTTACTGTCGTTCTTTTCTCAAGTGTTGGCCACCAACTGCTTTTTTTACTCTATCATTAATCATTTGTTTCCACGAGAGCTTCCTATCTAATACTAGCCCTAGGTAGCTCGCCTCTTCCCCAATTGACAGTGTGATTCCCTCAAGGGTAGGCCACTCATTTAATAATTGTAAGTAAACATTCTGCTTATTTGAAAAATGATGCTGTTGTTATTGTAATAATGAATATAAGTATGGAAGTTATGTGTATTTATGGAACAAAATATGAGTTAAATGACCGCCTCAGAGCCATGGTACATATATATTTTTAAACAAATTTTAATTACATTTTAGACTAGCATCGTTCACTGTAGCTACATAACTTTTTTTTCAAACAACACTAAAGAAATAAATCAAAGTAGCATCATTTAGCGGTAAAATCGTATAAAGGGTTTTCCAATAACAGGTGTTATTTTGAATAGCCCGCTATTTCAGTAGATGTCACTTTTGAAGCTGTCATTTTTTGATGTTTGACAAGTAGAAACTACGCCATTAATAGAAATGGAACGATACACGCTTAAACAACGGATTGAAATTATTAAACTTCACTATAAAAATGGTGAAAATTTGGCAGAGACGGTTCGTAAAACTCGAACATTTTTGGGTCATCGTGAAGCACCTTGTCGGGCCGCAATACAGAAATTGGTGAAAAAATTCGAGAAGTTGGGACAAGTTAGTGATTTGAAGAATAAAACCCATGCACGTCACTCAAGAACAGCCGAAAATATTGCTGTTTTAGCCGAGAGTGTTGAAGAAAACCCAGGTTTGCCCATTCCTCGTCGTTCTTTCGAATTAGGCATTCCCCAAACGTCATTCCACCGTATTTTGCATAAAGATTTGGGTCTTAAGGCTTATAAAGTCCAGTTAAGTGTCTTTGCTGATTGGGTCGTTGAAATGCATGAAAATGATCCGGAATTCCATCGAAAAATCATCTTGAGTGATAAGGCCCATTTCCACCTCGGTGGCTTCGTCAACAAGCAAAATTGTCGGATCTCGGGCTGTGAAAATCCAAGAGTTATTGTTGAAAAGCATCTCTAGTATCAAAGTATGACTGCTTGGCGCGGTTTATAGCCCGGCGGAGTCATTGGACCTTACTTTTTCGAAAATGAAGCTGGAACAACAGTTACGGCGAATGGATTGCGCTATCGAGTGATGATTAACGATTTTTTATGGCCGGAATTGGATGGTATTGATCTGGGCAACGTTTGTTTTCAAGAAGACGGCGCTACGTGCCACACAAGCAACGAAACCATTGATATTTTACGGGAATAACACCTCTTATTGGAGAACTCTTTACGTATACATACTCGTACTATACAAATGCAGCAGCTGTGTGAGATTTTTCAAAGCATCTTCTCAACATCAGCGTTCGTTCATTCGTGACATCTACTAACCAACTCTTACTTAAATTTTAAATAGGCGGTCATTCGGCTCTATACCTAATCAACGGTCGAACTCTCTGCAATGACCGTTGTTATAATTACTTTTGTATTTTGGTACACAAAAAGAAATTGTGTGGTTCGCGAGATATTGTGGCTTGTTGCGATTATGACAATCGTGAAGCAGAAGTTTATGTTACATCTTGATATTTTTTAGTGTTTCATGCATGGATAGTCGAACCTACGTACCTCCGAATGAAAGTTACGCACCAACGATATAATTTTATCGCTATTATAAAAGCCAAAGGACTAGCAATTAATGATTAAGGCGCAAATGTAGTTTTCCTTAAATTTAATTGCCTTTTTTCTTTTAAATTTAAATAATATTGGAAATAAAATCAAAGGAATATACGTAAGTGTATTGATCGGATTTACTCTAAAGCTAAATATTTGGGTTTTTGCTAAGTACACGAGATCTACTTTTACTACCACCACTGTAAAATCTGAGGCAAATACCTTCAAATTTATATAACTTAAATAAAAATTGTATTTTTAAGAAAATTGAAATAGCACCAGATTAACAATATATGACATTGATTGTTTAGTATTTATTTGAAATTTGTAATTTCCTTCTTTATCAAAATTTCGAATGTAGATGAAGTTGCTCGCAAATTTTCCAAAGAGTACACAGCTTATCTGAAGACGGGCATCGAATCGCCTGTGTTGCGTCAGATTTCTAATGAAATGGCATCCACGCACTCACAGAAGGACATTTTCACAAAGAATATCGGGGACTTGCGCGCTGTTGATCAATTTGTCGTATGCACAACTTGTCGTGCCACTTTGAGTGTGTTGGGCGACATGTTTCGTGACCCTGAAGGTGAATTGAATGGCGAATCGGCGAAAGAGAATTCAAAGAAGGTGATGCTCGATATTTGTGATCGCTTCAATCTGCAAACTGAGGAAGTTTGTTCTGGATTGTTCGAATTGAATTGGCCTGTTCTGGATTATATCATTCAAAACACAGTGGCTGATACGCGTAGCTTATGCGGTACATTGCCAATACATTTTTGTAAAGTGAGGCAGGAAGAGTACAATTTTACACTGAGCATTGACGCTAGTGGATCTGTAATTGATGGCCCCAAAAGTGACATACCGGCTAAGAGCAGTGACGACTTGAAAATATTACATTTGACTGATATACACTACGATCCCGAATATGAGCCGGGTGCACTGGCGGATTGCCCAGAGCCGATGTGTTGCCAACGAAGCTCCCTATCCGGTGTGGTGGAGTCAAGTAAACAAGCTGGATATTGGGGTGACTATCGTGATTGCGACGCACCGCTGCATGTAGTTGAGCACGCCTTTGACCATATTGTGGATACCCACTCGAATATCGATTATATATATCAAACCGGGGATGTTGTGCCACATATCCCTTGGGCAACAACGCAAACTGGTAATATGGATATAATGACGAAAATCAATCAATTAATTATGGAGAAATTCACGGGTATCCCCGTGTATCCGAATGTAGGGAACCACGAATCACACCCGTCAAATGTGTAAAAAAGTGAGTGTAAAAAATTTCCATTTCATAAAATGTTCTCGGTCTTTTTCCAGTTTTGGTGCCATCGATACACCGGATGAAATCAACGTCAAGTGGCTGTACGAGCATCTGTGGTCGCTTTGGTCCACTTGGCTGCCAGCTGAGGCCGAAAACACCGTTCTCAAAGGCGGCTATTACACCGCTTCGCCAAAGTCAGGCTTCCGCGTGATTTCTTTAAACAACAACGATTGTTATCTATACAACTGGTGGATCTATCTCAACGGGAGTATTGCCATCGAACAATTGGAATGGCTACACGACACACTGCTCGCAGCCGAGAAGGCTGGTGAATATGTCCACATATTGGCGCACATTCCATCTGGTGATGTCGACTGTTGGACTGTGTGGGCGCGTGAGTACAACCGTGTTATTGAGCGGTTCAGTCACATCATTGGCGGCATCTTCAATGGTCATACACACGTGGATGAGTTGAACGTACATTACACGTCAAAGGGTCATGCGGTGGCTGTCTCCTGGAACGGAGGCAGTTTGACAACTTATTCTAATAAAAATTCAAACTATGTCGTATATGAGGTCGAACCTAAGAGCTTGGTGGGTATAATAGCCATAAAACTGTGAAAAACACAATTTCTATACGAAGCCCACCCCTACCCTAAGCGATATTAAATGACCTTAACGGTAAAACATCCAAATAGGATTTATTTCAATATGTCGAATTTTATTTTATTTTTATAGAACATTTAAAATAAGTACCCACTGTGAGAAACTTCGAAAAATATTCAAGTAGTATTTGTACTAGTACCCACTTGTTCCAACGGGATTCCAATTTGTGAATTCCATCCCTGAAGCGAGCATCTGGAAGGCCTGCAAAATACCACAGCTGCACGCACGCATTTTTTAAGTCTGGAAACCGATGGAAGTCGCTAGGGGTCAAATCTCTTGAAAATGGTGGGTGACATGGGGGACAGTGTGGCGTGAGTCTTGATGTTGTTTCACAAATGGAGGGACCTACACTTTAAGTCGACTCAAAACGGCAAATATATTTTCTGAGTAGCTTTTTCATGGCAGAAATACTGTCGGAGGTTTGCTATTGCCTGCCGAGGGGCGACCGCTATTAGAAAAAACTTTTTCCTCTTTGTTCACGATGTTTTCTTCTTTTAGCTGGTCTAAAAAGTTACAATAATATTCAGAATTTATTGTTTTACCAGTTTGCAAATAATTCGCAAACAAATTTCCTTTCCAATCCCAAAAATGAATACTAACACCTTCCTCGCCGATTTCTGGGCACGAACTCGTTTCGGGCCCGAAGAACCAGGTTAAGAACACTTTTTAACCTCTTGTTTTGATTTACGATTATGGTGATTGTCTCATCCATAGTGACGAATCGGTGCACGAAATCCACTTTATTCTTTCGAAAACGCTCTAAATTTTGCTGAGAAAGTCGCATTCGACACCCCTTGTGCACACAACTTTCTGAAATCTAATACTTCAATTAAAATATGGCTTACACTGCCCAATGAAATGTCTAGGGCTTCTACTAAATCTCTTGCAGTCAGATGATATTCCAATACGATATTCTGTATTTTTCGTCCTTGTATAGGACGTCCTTGACGTGGATCGTCTTCAAGGCTTGTACGGCCACATTTAAATTAAGCAACCCATTTTCCTACTGTACACTTTCAGCATTCGTTCATAAATTTTCTTTGTTTCGAAACCTGTCAAAAACGAAAATCTAGCAATTTTACAGGTTTGAAATAGTTGAAAGAAATAATAGCAAAATGTTCATCGGGCGAACGCCTCTGCGACACAGGTTATCTTTCTAGTGTTAAACTCATTTCCCAAAAGAGTTACGAAAAAGGCAACAGATTTGAATAGTCTAAATGTTCTATAAAAATGTACCACGTAAAAATTTTTCTACATGCAGGCTTCCAAGGCAAACAGATTTTCGAAAAAGTTTAGTTCGAAAGCCTCCCACGATAGGAGTTTTACTTTTAAGGTTATATGTGCTGAAGCTATTATCGCAAAATCGTTGCATAGTGTGACGCAGTCTTCTTAGTTTTACACAAAAATTCTCCACAGCAAGTTGTTGACTATGAAACCTGGATTTTCGATTTGGAGAAGGCAAATGAGCTGGGCCAGAGTGCGAAGCCCCAATGGTTCAAAGAATATAGTTTATCTGAATTCACTGAAGATCTAAGTCCAAATGGTTTGGACGGGCTACTGGATCGGCTAGCTCGAAATCCGGAATTGTTGCGAAAGGTAAAAACATTAAACGATACATTTATGATTTCTTATGTTCATATTTAATCTTCTTAAGTACTGGCAGTATAAGTATACATCAGCGAAACCCCATCTGGATGTTGGATGTGATGATGGCTGCTTATCCAAAACTATCTGTCGCATGGCGGTAACCGTTTATGATCAGAAAAAGCGCTGTAAGGAACTACAGGAAATATTGAAAGAAAATGTGAGTACCGATCATTTGAATGAATGCATTTCTAGTTATATCGGGTGGTTTTTAAGAGCTTGGGAACTTCAAATGAAACAGAAATATTGTTGGAATGATGTTTTTTTATTATATGCCCGTCACGGCTACGAGTTACATGGCCCATTCGATCAGTCCAATAAATCGATTCTTAAGCGCGCTGTATGGCAACTTAGGCCTTCGAAGTTTAGCTAATTAATTTTTGGAAACAAAAATGCAGGCAACATGGCTCGTTATCGCTCGCGAATCACCGTAACGGCATCTACTTCCTCATTTAAGAAGGAACTAAATACCGATGACCGATAACGCCAGCGCCTTCCTCATTTTGAAAGAAATAAGGGCCGATGATGCCGCCAGTGTGTAAGCCTTACGTAAAAAGGACAAAGTGTTCTATGAACTTCGCGAACAGATTTAGTTTTGCAAAGTATATTTTCACAATTTGGAAGGATTGTTCTGGCGTTGACTTGCCAAACCATACGGAACAGAAATGTGAACACAGTTGGAAATTTTTAGCTGCCACGCCATAGTTATCAATATCGAAAGTTCGTATGCAGCTAAAAGAACACCCCATATAAGTACCTTATTCATCCACGTTGTGTTTACCTATATACATATATACATTTTTAATTGGCGCATTCTGCGTTCGCTAGGTGTTTGGTCAAATTTTATGCAATTAACCCTATTTCTGTATATTTATGGACTTAAAAAATGTATTTTCTATTACGCTTTTCTTTTGGAATAGCTGCCGACTGAAACCACGGAATCATCGACCACTGAAATTCTGACCACTGAAGGACCATCTACCACAGAAGATCCCTCTGGCGACTCAGCTGTTATGATTTCCGCTACACAACTAACAACAATGGCAAGTTTCTTTGTTGTTGCAAGGTTGATATTCTAACCTTTTTTATAAATAAGTCAATTCTAAGATTTACTTTAATAAAGTGTACAACTAATTAACGCTGCAACAAAGTTAATTATTAGAATCTAAACGTGGGGTACTTGAGGCCAGTGAACGTTGGAACAAGAAAAAATATTGCCACGAAACAGAAATGTTAATACATTTTAATACCGTTTTAAATTTATAATGGAATAATTTTTTTACTGCGGTTAACAAAAATGTATAGTTTTAATAACTTCAAAAGGACTTACACCATTTTCAAAGTCAGCAAAAAGTAAAAATCTTACATTTAAAAAATAATTACTAAGGGATTTCAATTGAAACAACCCATTTTTTTAATTAATTTTTGTTTTTTTTTTAATATTGCAACAATAAAAAAAAAAACATATAAGGGCTTTATCTCAACATTTACTATTCAACCAAAATTTTTTATACTCTTACTATTAATATATTTGAACTTTTTTCAAAATGATCAAGGATCAAGTTTTCGAATATAGTCGTGGTGTATGGAGGGACATATAGTAATCAGGAGGGATAATATATAAATTAATCGTATTTTTGGAATGTGATGAGTCTGAAAAGATGATATTGTATAAACGTGATAGTACTTTCGAAAGTTCTTAGTGATTTAAACTACTCACACTCACTAAATAAAGATTTATAGAACATTGCAAATGGTTTGAGATTTAAAACCTTTATCCAACATAGCTTCAAACAATTTCTTTCTTCACCACTGATATTTTTTCGTCTTCTTCTTTTTTTCGTCTTGTAAGGGTCTTGTAGAAACAAAATCAGCTTGTTCAATTTCATGGGGAAAAAATTGGACATACAGTATATCTTTTTTCTTATAGTTGGTTGGTTGGTCAAAGTGGTGATTCATCCAGAAAGCGCTTCCTCGCCATTTTGTTGCCACATTCTCGCTACCAACTTTTTTAGCGGTTATTTACAGCGTGACTATATCCAGTCTGTGCGGTTCAAGAACCTTGGAATGTTGTTGCCATCTGGGCCAGGTAGTTGTTCTCTTCTTCCGGTTGTTTACAATAGTGACAGTGTGTGTTGTGAGGGATGCCCATTTTGGCTGCTTGGTCTCCGACAGACGAAAAACCAGTTATGACTGCCGTGTCTCCGTGCGACCCGTCACTTTATGTTTATCCATGTTGACGTTTGTTTGAGGCTGTAGGTGGCCCATAACGTTCTGCTAATTTGCATGTCTTTTGGTTTCTCCGTATTTCGTCTATCCGTGATTCGGAGGTATTCCTATTTGGTTCCACCAGTTTAGAGGTTATTCTATCCGAATAAAGTGATTGAATTGCAGCTTGACTATCCGAAAGAACAGCAGTATTGCCCTTTAAAGAGAACTCTCGATATTTCCAAAATCGGTATCAGAATATACAAATTTGTGGTCGATAATCTCTACGCCGTTCTCGGAGAACTGAACAACATTAAAGCCAATATCAAATTTGTATTTAGCCCAGTGCACATATCGCCGTAGGCTATTACGAGTACATGTTGCTGCGAGGTTACATTTTCTAAATGCTACAAGTAACAAGAAGCAATTTCTTGGGCACCCCTCATTGATTTTATATTATATTCTATAATAAACGGAGAAAAACCGAAATTCCGGGAAAGTATAAAAATGAATATGCCAATTGCAATGTTGTCACACATATAAAAATGCACACTTCTGTTAGGTGTTTGGCCAAGCTCCTCCTCCTATTTGTGGTGCACGTCTTGATGTTGTTCCACAAATGGAGGGACCTACAGTTTCAAGCCGACTCCGAACGGCACATGGTTTTTATGAGGAGCTTTTTCATGGCAGAAATACACTCGGAGGTTTGTCATTGCCTGCCGAGGGGCGACCGCTATTAGAAAAATGTTTTTATTAATTTTGCTTTCACCGAGATTCGAACCAACGACCTCTCTGTGAATTCCGAATGGTAATCACGCACCAACCCATTCGGCTACGGCGGCCGCCAAAGAAATTACGTAGTACAATTTTTACCTAAATAGTAGAATGCCTTTGAGGAAAGTGGACTATATTTGAAACTTCATTAACTACGAAAACAAAACGGCTCAAACCAAACTTTAAGATCGGACTGAAAATGCCAGAGATATGACGAGAAATGTAAGATCTCCTATATTAGGTCAAAAAATATTTTTTTTTCGAAGGTGCTTGCAAAAATATCTTAGATTTGAAGGTTTACGCCGAACTTTTTTTGTCTTTTAGGGATACATTGCCAAAAGAAAAAATAGAAATAAACTTTCACTTACGCTGTACTCTTAAACCATACCATCCATAAATAAATCCGAAGCTGAGTTATATAATTTATATTTAATTGATATTTTTTCTTTCAGATTTATTATGAATAATTTTCACTACAATTACATTTAAGCACGTATTTATTATACATGTGCGTATACATACATATTTTTAACATTTGAATGCTATTTGGGGACCTAATAATGGAGGATTTCTAAACATATTGCGTTTGAATGCATACAGAGATCGGGGCTTCGAATACTTATATATACAATACTGGTTACCGAGCTTTACAAACAATTAGAATTCAAAGAAGCATTAAAAACTAATTTCATAGATATTTTCCTTTCTGTTGTTGCTGAGTTTGGTGTGCAGCTCAGTTTGTTATTTAGCTGGAAGCGTTTAATGAGGAGCGAGAATTTTCATCTAAGCGAATATTGTGGAGTATCTCTTGGTTATCACAAATGTAAATTGAAACAAAGAAACATAATTTTCACTCATATATGTACATTCATATGTATGTTTTTTGGTTATACTTCTATGAAATCTATTTCTGATGAGGCTGGTTATTATTATTTTCGGTGTTGCTTTCAGTAGCGTTTATTTTGTTAAATTTATAGCGCACATACAAGTGTGGCAATATCAAGATCATTTTCATCGGCTTTCCGTATCATTACAGCTGCGTAATTTTGATATCGTCCGGTAGAGATCAAACGCACCGTTGTCACTTCACAGAAGATGGCCTGTTCGGGTCCTGAATTAAAAACGATTTTAATATATAAAATCAGTATTTCTTACTATATATTTGATGAAATTACCCTGCTGATCAGCATAGCCGCAAACATCAGATGCCTTCTCCATTGCGAACGAGTCCAGTCCAGACGAGCCGCCGACCTCCAATCGATCCTCATGCATGCCGCACTATAATAATAAATGTCATTGAGTGAATTTTTCCAAACGCATTCCATCTTTATTGGCTTACGTCATAATTAACCTTTTCGCCACGCACGTTCTTGCCGCCTATTTTCAGATTGGCCACTGCCACCGTGGCTGGGAAGAGTGCGGAGATCGTGCAATTGCGCCGATAACCGAAATTAGCCATATTGAATACAGCGTTTGTGTCCTGTACCAGCACGTTGCAAGCTGCCCCCGGCAAAGAAAATCAGAAGAGTAATAATTAGTTTTCATTGGAATAAAACAATGCTTCAATTGCTGGTTGCAAGCACCAGACACTTACGTTGCGTAATTTTGTGAAAACGCACGTGGGCGATGAAGGAGCCACGGAACGGAATGCGATACTGCAGCAACGCCGCATTTTGACTTGAACGGAAGAATTTCTTATTCGCGACACGTGGCCTGTAAGTAAATAAAATATGATTTATGAGATGCAACCGAGGACTCTTGTTGCAAGTCCAACTATGAATTAATAGTACTTCACTTACAATTGTTTATAATTGTTGCAAAACTCTACCACACGCTCTTCCAACTCACGATGATGGTCCTTAATGCCTGGAAAATATTCGCCATTCAACTCCCAGCCATCCACGAACTACAAAAGCAGTGAGAAAAGAAAAATTATTGTATGCGAATTGCATTAAGTGTTGGTGAATATTCAATTTCACTGGGGTGGCTGAGCCCTTCATTTATGCAACTTTGTTGACATTGTTTTGATATTTTGGCATTATTTGCTTCATTTGAACTTCTTGTGGCTCAGCCCTTCACTTACAGCCATTAGACCGCCGGTCGCACAATTAACGTCGTACTGTTTCATTGTTATTTCGATGATAGTGTCAGGCTCACCAATCACGTAGAGGCCGCACACTTCTGATGACGACTCTTCCACGGCGGCTTCCACGAGTGGCAACTCCATCCTGTTGGCAAGCAAATGCGGTACTTTTTTGAATACGTAGTCGCCGGGTTCGGACGCAACATGCATACAATCTGCATAACAAAGGGAAAGATGACGGAGTTTGAAAAATTGTGCAAACAGTTCAGAATATAATTATAGCCACTCTTAGGTATGTATGTATGTATGTAACTTAAACGAAATAATATTTTCTTTTCTATTTCACTTGGCTATAAACTTTCGACACTTTTATTGAATTTCAAAAAGCTTGCAAATGTTTTAGGAATTTTCTGCTCAAAAGCAATGATGGGGGAAAAGTAAGTTTCCTAAACAAACAGAAAATAGAACTAACTAAAATAGTCCAGGTTCGAGTGAAACCAAACGTTATATAGGGTGTCTTTTTAAGTGCTAGATAATTTAAAATGAGAAATAGACAAATCAGAAATATTGTTGGAATGAATTTTTTATATCTTTTATTATAATCTCGTAAATAATTTCATGGCATATGCGGAGCTCTTCGCCATAATGGAACAGTGGAAATCATATGCAAGAGAGGGTTCGATAAAGTAAAAATGAAATTACTTTCGGACAGCCAATCGGTTCTCAAAGCCTTGAATAGCTTCACATTCAAGTCAAAAGTCCTAATAGAGTGTAATACTGCACCCAACAAACTGGCCACGCATAATCAGGTCTCACTGATTTGGGTACCAGGACATGAGGGACACGAAGGAAACGAGAAGGCAGACTTTTATGCCAAAAAAAGGGCAGAAAGGCTATGTTGGACCAACCCCATTTTTCGGCTTTAACAAAAATAATAAACACGAAACCAAAAAATGGATCCAAACTAAAATCAGTGAACACTGGAACGGCACAAGCGGCCTTAATCATTCCAAAAAGTTTTTGAACTTCAATGCCAACAGAGCAAAATCTGTTCTAACCCTAGCTAAAAAGGGTCTCAGATTACTCTGTGGAGCACTTACAGGTCACTTTGCCTGTAATAAACTCTTTGGCACAGAATTCTGGGCTCGTACCTACTAGATGAGGAAGACCTATAATTGCTCCCTCCTAAGGAGCTGGTTCGATTCCTCGGTATGCTAAATAATTATAATTAAGTAATTAGGTGCGGACAATAGATCAATCTGGTCGCAGTGCATAAAGGCCTTAGCCTAACTCGTACAACCATTACCATTACCAATTTCATGGCATTTATTTTTTGAGTATTCATCTGGCGTATGTCCGCCGCGGCTACGAGTGGGCCATGTAATTCGATAAGTCCAATTTTTTACTTCTTTTAATAATTCTGAATAATAAATATAAGAATTTGGTTTCAAATCTTTTGCACGAGCTGTATTTTATAGGCACATAATCCAAGAAACCTACATACAATTTCTCACGTAGTCGAAGGACAAAGGAAAATAAGTTGAGATTTCGGTGTCTTTTTTAACACTTCGTACTAAGAACTCCGTGAACAGATGCATTTTTTATTTCACAGTAAATTTATAAATTTCCACAATTTGGAAGTGTTGTTCTGGCGTTAAACGATTTATGATGACTTGCCATACTCAGCAGTCAAACCATAGCTGTCTTATGCAGCTAAAAAAGCACCCGATACAAATATTAGTTAATGTTAACGGGTTTTGATACTGGTATTTTTGTATGTGTGGTTTTTTGCTTTAGCAACCCATTCCATTTTTCATTTACTGTTAAAATATAATATTGAATGTCCGTTATGTGGAAGATAATCGTAGTCGATATTTGCTAGGAATAATCCATTCAGTAAACGACCAGCTCCGTCATCGTCCCTAAGGGCTTCTCTATCACATCAAAAACGCGTGTGCTATTCGAAAATTTGCGTCCGGGATAAGTAATCATCACCGGATGTTTTTGAAGGTATTGGTGCGTTTTGGTAAAATATTTTTTAAATTTAATGCAATAGTCAGCCGCTGCCTTTTGCTTTGCAGAACAAAACATAATATAAGTAACGTAGGTGAGCCAACAACAAAAATTACTTACACCTAAACGTCATACTTACTTAGATATGTACCTATGTTTTGCGTTATGGCAGTGCTGTACTAGTAATTCCGCATACACAAATTTTCTTTTTCCTTATAAAAAGTTTTGTGCTTTTGGGATAGGGGTGTACCTAAAGGTGTGGCCAATATCAGGCCAATATCAGGCCGTTAACCGGCTTTCTGCGAATTTGTAAGAATCGGCTGATTGGCTAACGTAACCGGGGCCATGGCAGCGGTTTGTTTACGAAAAAAAATGAGATCGTGTTGGTAATATAAAAAAATTAATGCTGCCTCCGCTAATGTTGCCAGTTTTCTCGCTTAATTTCCGGCATAGCCAAAGGCCAAACCGGGTAATCCATCAACCTCTAGTGTACGAACATGTGTATGTATAATATAATACAACCCACCCAGTATTTTGGTGGTGCGTTCATTACAAGAAGTTTTTAGGAAATCGCATTACATTCTTTCAAATCATCACCAAGCGTTTTTTTTTTAACTTACCGCGCATATACAATATTTTATATAACAACATACTTTTTGTTGGACGTGTAACAATTTTTTCTTCCAAATTTACTTGCACGCTAAGTAGCAATCTTTTGCTGGCGAATCTCCATTAATTTGGCAAAGCTTGAATAGGCATCTTAAAGAAATTCAAAAATGTATAATAGAATGTTGGTTTATACCGATCACCTTCCGAAAATAAATTGACACACATTTGTAAAATTTTGATTGTTTTCCTTAATTGTTTTATATCCTCATTGAGTTAAGCCCATTTTAACCCATTTTTGGAATTATATAGCCATCGAAATTTTTCGGCGAATAAAATTCAATATTATAAAAAAAGTTATAGAATACACCTAACAACACATTCAGAACCACGTAAGTCACTTTGGGCTGGTTGCGATTATGCGAATTTATTGACAACTGGAAAACCCTTACCTCGGTGCGTTTACAAATTTTCATTTTACAATCTGGAATTAAGCAGCGCATTTATTGTTTTTAGTGTGAACTTCTGTTTAAAATTTCAAGACAAAATATTTTGCTTACGTTTCGCATGAAATAGCAAATAAAACAGATTTTTGAAATTCGGGATGATATCACCGTCCGTTTAATTGTCAGGGATTAATATGACGACCGAAAAGTCACAATGCAACCGCAAATTCACACTTTTCTTTCGCCTTTGAATACTCGTTTCCACGATCCAAATGAAAGTACCTTCCTTATTGTATCATGCTTTTAAATGTAGTTTCGTCTGTTCTCATTTCATAAAATCTAAATGAGTAAAAAACAAGCGTAAAGATCATTTTTTATCTGACGCCAAAAATATCTACGTTCGTAGGTAGTTTCGACGCTTCCAAAGTGGCAATTTCGACGTGAGTGATAAAGATCGCGAAGGGGCACCGAACAAATTCGTAGGTAGTGAACTACAACAATTATTGGATGATATGTCTAAAGAGTTGGATGTTGACAGATCAACCGCTGGTAAACGTTTGCACGCACCATTCCTGGTCCAGAAAGCAGGTAACTGGGTGCCATATCAATTGAAGGAGAGGAATATCGAGAGACGTTTGGTGGCGTGTGCGATGCTTCTTGAAAGGCATAAAATAAAAGGATTTTTGCATCGTCACTGATGATGAAAAAGGGATCCATTATGATAACGCTAAGCGTCGAAAATGTTGGAGCCTGTCAAGTAAAGCAGGTCCATCGACAGCGAAAAAAATATTCATGCTTCAAAGGTTATGTTGTGCCTCTGGTGGGATTAGAAAGGTGTAATCTATTATGATCCCCTTAAATTACCTGGTTCAATGAATGGTTCATGTCAAAACAACTCGAATTTTTCGCCAGATGATCCGTATACTGCCTGAAAGATGGAGTAAAGTTGTAGCTTCCAATGGCACGTATATTACTTCACATAATATGTTATCATGTTTTGTTTTAATTGTTCAAATAATTCGTAACTTTGGCTAAGAAAGGACGGAAACTTATTCCCATACCCAATACTAAATCTACAAATTGAGCTAGGTCTCTATAAAATTGCCTGATCACTGTACAGAGTATTATCGATTGGTAACTATTAAAAGATTATCAGACCAAGTTAAAAATCAAGTCATCGCAAGCCGGACACTTATCGCAGAGATATTTTTAGCACATGGCAACCGCCGCGCTCACCCTTGTTTAACTCGTATCGCTAGAAACTATTTTCTATGCCTAGAAACCTTTAGATAGATTTAGTTATTGTTTCCGTTACATTTGCTATGCATGTATGCAGGCGCACATCCAAGGGGAGGCTTTGGGGCTCATAATGCCGAAGTTGAATTTTAAAAAATTATTCAGTAATGCTGAAAAGAAGGGGCAACGATTTCTGAAACCCTTATCATTGCAGTTCGTTATCGTACATACCTATATCACTGTGTTCACGATATTGCTATACTAAATTTATAAAATCCAACGGATAATCTCATTTGCCAACAATCCCATTTGTGATTAAGTACGCGGTTGAGTAGTAAATACCTCCCTCGATGAAGAAAAATCACACTATATGTGACATAGCAGCTTGGTCGATAACAGCACTTAATTTTTTTTTTATAATTTATTTTATTTGCAATCTATCTAATATAAGACATTCAGCAAATTAGATCTTGTAAGATAATAGCAGCGGTAGTTTTGCTTTTGTGCAAATCTACATAGGAATTACAACAGCTTGTTAACTTGTACCTACAGTTCGTTCTTAAATTATTAAAATTCATTAGTACTTCAAGATTGCTTAAATTCGTTGTGGAATTTCTATTAATATTTTCACTTAAAATTAACTTACTTAAATTTACCTTAAGGTTTATACGTTGAGTAGTTTCATATTAGAGGAATGGCAAGTCTAAGATATCGCACCCTAAATACAAAAGGGTTACAACTCAAAATTTTCCAAAACTGAGTTTTTTGCATAAATTAATTCAGAGTACACATTTCTAACTACTGCAAATATTTCGTTCACATAACTATCTTCTTTAACTGGAAAAATACAGTTATGTCTATTTTTATGTCAAGTGTGTTGCTTTTGCACGATCAACTAAAGAGAATTATTTTTAGTTGCGTTAATGGGCTCAAGAACAGCTGATTACTTTTATTACACATAAAGAGTTTTATTTTGAGTTCTGCCTCTATAACTGTAAAAAGTGATAAATTTCGTGGTATATTATTTTGCATTGTACCTCTTTAGTTGTGAAAAGTGAGTTCAATTAGGTTAGGAAACTTATAAAATTAAAACATTTTATGAGTAAAAAGGCACAACTTAAGATAATATCACTAGTTAATCGAAAAAATTTCAGTTAAAGAGCCATAAATCAAAATTTTGTTTTATTTTCGCAAACATAATATAAAATTGAAAAACAATATAGTAGAACCTTCGTCAATGTTGTATATTTTCATGATGGAACAATATTGTTTTTAAATATTACAATATTTTTCACCAAAAACGTTTTTCGTCTCTCCTGAAAATCTTAGTATTTTGAGTTGTGACCCTTTTGTATAATATTTAGGGTGCGATATGATTGCGTTTTAATCGTATGGTTTCATTGGTTGTGTCTAATAAACAAATAGCAGCTGGATTTATAAGATTAGATAGTCGATCTATATTTTGGAATTTCATTCTTTATAAAAGAAATACCTACATAAGTCGTTATGACGAGCTTCATTGGCAATAAACCAAGAGGCATTAACAAGGTTTCGTAATGTTTTTGATTGATAACGCTGCAAGATCTACACATTGGAGTTGCTAGCAGTTCCCCGAAGCTGTATTCCGTAGGTCCAAATGGGCTTCAGACTAAGTCGAGTTACGGTTTGGCGTTGATTTTGCAAAAGATATGAAGCTTCTACAGGGGACTCGCTATAAGCGATAAATGCTGTATCATCAGCAAAAGTTGCTACTTCTACTTCTTCTGAATTGGGCATATCAGCTGTAAATATAGTATACAGGACGGGACCTAAGACTTAGTGCGGCGGCTTTTGGAGTGCTCGAGAGAAAAAATCTGCGGAAAATTTTTGGGACTTTGTACGTTGGCGCCAACAAATAGCGCGGACGATAGAACAATGAGATTTATTTGCTTTACGGCGATATAAACATAGTGCAGTGAATAAAGATCCAGCGGCTTCGTTGGCTGGGTCATTTTATTCGAATGCATACAAACGCCCAGCTCCGCTCATACAAAATAATAATGAATGCGGAGGAAAGAACAAACAACTGTTTCTAAAGTCATTAAATTGGGCCAATGATGCACTGCCAAATATTAACAATTATTAAAAAGGTGTATGAGAATGGAAAACAACTTCAACATACCAGTATAATCAATTTTATTAGTTCGTTCACGATTTCATTAATCTACCTTGAATCACTTTATGACTACTCCAAATCGACTTTTTGTAGTAATTGTAAAGAATAGATCATATTAAATAAAGCAAATAACAACTTACAACCAAAAGGTATTTTTATCTTAATATCTTCGATGCAATATTGGTTTTAATTCACAAGACAATTTTTTTAGCAAACACTTTCTATGGAACATAATTTTTTTTAATCTTATTATAATATTAATTTTTTCGAAGCATTGGTAGAATTTTATACAGGCCCCCCCCCAAAACTAAATTCTGGTTGAGTGTCTGTATGTATGTTTGTGTCTAGCAAAACAGATGTGTTATTAATTTTTTGTGCTTCACAAGTAGCAACTCCTGCTTTTTTCCCCTTCACATAAACAAGAACTAATACAGTCTGTCTAACTCAAGCGTGGCTGGCAAAACTCAAACTTAGAGCTCTGTTAAAAAAAATGTAAATGCTGATAAATAGGCGTATCATTTTCGTAATACGCGTTGTGCAATTTGTTAGTTTTGTGGGAAATTTAGAAAATGTACGTTGATTTTACAAAATGAGTTCTACGTGTGACAATCGATTTGAGGCAGTTTTCCTATGTACACACCCAATAGGTCCAAAAATGTCACGTGTATCTACAGCAAAATATTTAAAGAAGTTAAAGACGTTCATAAGCGAATGGGTGCAACGGTATATCAAAGTTACAAACGTTGTCGACTTCGTCGGAGGAGGCCCAAAAAATATAGTTGCCTCTCCAAAGCAAAATCCGAAGATCATTGATTTGTGAGTGTCAAATCGTTGGGTGAAGCTTAAGCAGTGGTGTTAATATATCCAAAGACACGATTCGAAGATGTTCACGTGCAGAAGACCTCAAATTCCGGAGCACATTGAAAAAACCGTACCTTTCATTATCAGACATTGAAAATAGCTTTGCATGGGCTAAGGCAAATTCAGATCGGAACTGGGCAAACGTAATATTCATGCATAAAACTTCATTTTGGGCGATTAGTTGCATATGCTAGTCCTGCTGTATTGTTGGCAACTGGCAATTTCAACGAACTGTTAAGCATCCATTTAAGGTTCATGCTTGGGACTACTTCTGCCATAAAGGTTTTGGCCTTTTATTTGAATTTACCGACAATTTGAAATGTTTTGATATAGTAAATGCACCAGGAAGAACTAGCCACCGTTGGATTTTATAAGAAGACAACGATCCTAACCATCGAAGCCGACGATGTGTAGAGTGGAAACATCAAAATGAGATTGAAATGTTGGATTGGCCTTCGCAGTCGCCTCATGGCAACCCTGTTGAAACTGTTTGCCCAATAATTAAGCAAAAACTCAAAGGAAAACAAATGGAGATGCTCAAACAGTTATCAAGGCGCATTCGGCTGATTTGGAGCCGATAACTTCCACAACTTTCGCAGAAATTAACACGAAGTATGGCTCAAATATGTGAAGCCATTACAGCTAATGGCGGAGCTACATTTATTCAAAATGTTGCGTATAATAAATATTATAAGTCCATACAATGTAGTTTGTTTGAATCGAATTGGTTAAATAGTTTCTAAGTTAAGGCGGTCACGTTTCTATTAGGCAGACTGTATATACTGCAATATATGTAATTCAGCTAATCTTGCAGCTGGGCATACTGTGTTGATAGCATCTTTGAAGTTCCATTTTATTACTGATTTATTGCTACTAATATTATTGCTTTTTTCGCGACAAATCTTTAGCCTCTTATCATGAAATTCACACTCACCTACAAAAAGCAAATTTTGTAAGAGGTTGGAGTTAAAATACATTTGCTGCGAATTTACTTGCACGTATGTGTGGACATTGTAATACACACGTGAGTGCTTTATTAGTTTATATGCAATTGCCATAAATATAACAACTTTATGCGTATCACATATTGTGACGTCATAATAATAGTCAATAGTAAATGCCCTGCTTGTCAACAGCTGTTCATTGTGGCACATCACATCATGTCCCCACCCATTCACATTCTTCTTATCGAATAATATTCGTGTGTTATTTGGCTAGAAACAGCGTTCCATCAGATTTTACGAGCATGACCGCACGCAGGTTGCACGTGCTGTTTGCGGTATTGTTTGTTGACCTTCCCTAATAAGTTGGGTCCGAAGTTCAAATGGCCTCAATGAGCCACTACAAAGTGGTTAGATGAGGTGCTGAAGAATAAAATGAACACGGGAAAATCATTTTTTTGTAAGTATTGCTAACTTATTGAATGCTTGATGAAAAATAAGAACCGGGAACTTAGTTGTATTTTGGGAATTGACACACCCCAGAATTTGTTGGCACATATATATGTGAAAAAAAGGAACCTTATTTGGGTTCCAATTGAAGTTTGAGTTTTTGATTTTTATTTTACTTTTTAGGGACGACGTGGATATGATCGAACTTTTTTCTGCGAGGATTTGTTGTTCTGCATTCTGAGCGACAGTGGATATTGCATGCATAGGATAGTGACTGGAGGTGAGACCTGGTTATTTGAGACCAGTAAACAAAGTCAGAAGTGGATGGAAAAAGTAAGCGATAGTTTCCAAACAGGGATTAAAGATATACTGATTGCTTTCCGATACCTGCGGCGTGGTTTATCGAAAATATGTTTCTGCCAGGCGTACAGTAAATGGACAGTTCGATCTTGGCAT